>NC_081407.1:388632228-389832228 GCF_030272615.1 Cryptomeria japonica
ATAAAGAGGGAGGGAGAGAAGAAGAGAAAGAGGGATGGGATATGGATGAAGGGAGAAGGGGAGAGAGCAAGAGAGAGAGGGATGGGGTATGGAGGAAGGGAGAAGGGGAGAGAGAGAGAGGGAGAGGGAGATAGGGAGAGAAGAAGGAGGGGGGATGGAGGGAGAGGAAGAAATATCGAATCTGAGACACAATATGACACTATATGACACTATATTATCCCTATATTATCCCTATAGCACACTATAAGACCTATAACGACACCAAATGGTTTCCTAAGGGGTCATAGAACACCATAGGACCCTTTAGAACACCATATGGTGTTGTTATGGGTCATTGGTGTCCCAAGGGGTCTTAAGGGGTCACAGGACACCATATGACCTCTTAGGAAACAATACGACCTCTAATGAAACCTAAGGGGTCATATGGTGGGCTAATAAAATGATATATTAAATTTAAAGTTATGAATAGAACATCATACAATGAGACTCCAAGTGAACAAACAACGAGGCTTCACTAAAAAGCAAGTGTAATAGCTTGACCTAACCCTAAACTACTGCCTAAGTTCTAAAGCATATGATGCTATTAAATTTGCAAGGTTATAAGACTAATCTTGATTGTGACTATAGGAATTACACACTTGATTTCTTTCATGGGTATGTACCATTGCAAGCTATTTGACAAGTGATGATCATCATATACTACCACTGCCATGCATACAAAAAACTTTAATTTCTTTAGGTGATAGGCATTGTGTAACAACATGGGAACTCTCGCATACCCACCACTATCATTCTACAAAACATCATTTTGTGTTATCTCCCTCTTTCTCTTCCTACCTATTGTTTCCTTTTGAAAAACATATTGCAGGTACTCTGACTCATCATGTTGCTTTGTTGACACTATTTTCCACATCTGCTCTACTCATTAAAAGCACATTCAAGAAGAATATTGCTGCAGGTTTCCTTGTTTGTCACGGTAATACACCCGTGGTTCAATTTCAAACCCTATTCCTCCTATTCAATACACACACACAAATCCATCAGTCAATTTTCTTAGGAGAGCATACATGATAAAAATCAAAGAGGAAGTTGCAGACAAGAAATAAATTCACTTACTTCTATAGAAGTGCAGACACAGTTGCAGTGGGGTATAGAGGGAGGGAGGGAGAGAAGAAGAGAAAGAGGGATGGGGTATGGAGGAAGGGAGAAGGGGAAAGAGCGAGAGAGAGAGGGATGGGGTATGAAGGAAGGGATAAGGGGAGAGAGGGAGGGATGAGGTATGGAGGAAGGGAGAAGGGGAGAGAGCGATGGAGAGAGAGAGGGATGGGGTATGGAGGAAGGGAGAAGGGGAGAGAGAGAGAGAGAGAGAGAGAGAGAGAGAGAGAGAGAGAGAGAGAGAGAGAGAGAGAGAGAGGCACCTTGTATGCGTTTGAGAGGGGGAGACAATACACTTACATGTGTATATATATGTTTAATATATTATATATATTATTTATATATATATATATACACATACACATATTATATATAGAATATCATATTATACAATAGCGCGTATGCACTATTTATAGTAAAAAGAGCGCGTACGCGCTGCTTACACCATAAGTACCTCGTACACGCTTTATAAACTTGTAGTACCCCATACGTGCTTTTGACTGTTTAGGCTTGGAAATAGGCTTGGATGACAAAGCTACAGTTTGGAAGTTTGATTTCCCTCCATTTCTCTCATTTTTGACGTGTTTTATTTTATCAACTTGGTTTATTGACTTTGTCATCATCAGGTTTACACTTCATCAAGTGGGTATTTCTAAAATTGCCACCATATTTTCACCCATCTTCTGAGCTTTCTAACCATATAATTTTTTTTCAATTTGAACAACAATAACATATTATTATTGAATTTCTTTTACCAATGTTTCCATAGTTCTCACAGACATAGGTGCACCATTTTTTGAATAAATTTTGGTATACTTATCCAAATTTAAAAAAAAGTTATATATTATTGTAGTGCACTTGATTCTTTACAATTTAAAAAAAAAAATTGTATTTTCGATTTGTTTAGTGCAACTTATGCTTCATGCATGAATAGGTACATAATTTTCAAGATGTGCTCGATTGGAAAAATCATATAAAAAAAAATACACATCTTCTAGTGCTCACTCTTAACTATCTTTCTGCCAAAGGATTTGTCAAAATACTAAATCTAACTATGACTTTTTTGATGCGCACGTTAGACACTATGTTATGTTTTTCAGAAAAAATCAGGGTCAGGTTGTCGTTCGTGAAGGATTTGACCCCCTTAATCTTATCCAATTTTGAAAATTTTTAGTAGTTTGGAAACTAGATTCAGAGTACTACAATATTTGTTCTTTGATTATCTTCAAATCTTGAGTGGATGACTTTCAAATTTTGCCTCCAAGTTTAGGTTCACCTGATTTTAGAAAACAAGTGTCCACTTATACCCCCCTTTTTGACCACCATCTTTGTGCACTTACCCCATTGATGGTTATCATGTCTAGTGACAAAGATGACATCAATGTTGCATCAAAATTATAAATACCATACACACACCAAGGTTTTGTACCTTTAAGAAAGGTATATTTTGACCATCAAAAATTACTTTCTTTCTCTACCCTCAGTAGCATGATATCCTCCTCCTACATTATGTTCTCCCTCTCTATAGAGAAATTTACCTTGTATACCCAAACAAGGGAAAAAATGATATAAAATCAAATAAAAACAATCTATTGTAATGAAAGTAACACATATCATTGATTAAATCTTAAGATTTAATTAATAATATTAATTAATAATAATTTGAATATCATTTAAGTTTAAGATATTTATTACAAAAATTGTTAGTTTAAAACATATATTTTTCATGTTGAAGCTAACACTAAAGCTCTATACGAATAATGAAATTGTCTTAAAAGGTCTCAACCCCACAATCTTTATTTTATAGAAAAGTAATCTATTGATTTCCTTTCAATTCATATCCACACATAATCTGATAGTAGTTCCCTATCAATTTATGTTCACAACTAATTATCTATTAGACAATTTCTTTATTTCAACCAAAATTGATTGTTCAAGCTTTACAAGCCTACATAAAAGCCCTACTTGAATAAATAACTATTTTATATTTTTTATGGGATATTCCCATTACTTAATATAAAGATATATAAATATTAAACACAATATGTGAAAAGGATCTAAGTAAACTTAAACCAGGTTAATTAGTCTTAACCTTTATTGTTATGGGTTACTTTCTTCTTTATTTCCACACAAGTAGGTTATATTGACACTTAGTATACCCCCCCCAAAATCAAAACTCCAACCATGTTCCTGTCTCTATCATGCGCATGGAGAAAGTTGTGGGATGTACGTGCACCCTTACTTCTATTTTTCCCTTAAATTCCTTTCCTCATTTTGTTGTTACTTATCTTTTTTATTTTTTTATAAATTTCTCTTTTTTTATCCTTCTTTGTTTTTTTAATTTATAGTTTATTAATGTTATTATTTTTTTTATATTAGATATTGAGAGTCCAAAAAATAGACCAAGAGTTTATACAAAACTAGGGAGTGGGGGGCAGGGCCTCAACCGCCAAAATGAGGAGCCAGAGAGAAGGTTATATACAATTATTCCTTTAACCAAAAGGAGACACAACAGAGTAAATCACTATTGGAGAACCTCATCTTGGTCCTCTAGCCATGTGGTCCAACCTTGTTCTCCTTCCATCCAAACCACTTTCTTTCTTGCTAGGATTTGGGAGCACATCTCTATCCTATTGAAGGGAGGAGGCTTGTTGTCCTGTAGATCCTTTATTAGCTTCTTCACTGCCTTATCAAAGGAAGTCTGGTTCTCGGCAAGTCTAGCCCATTCGTACCTGTCTTGCATCTCGTAAACAAACAAGGTCACTCTGCCATCTTTCAGGAGTCGCAGTAGCTTGTTTCTCTTGAGGTTCATAAAAAAATAGACCCACACAACAATTTTGTAATGTGTGAGTTTTTTAAAAAACTCAGTACGTTCCCTTGTAATACCTTGGAACTTCTCCTCATTTCTAAGTTTCCAAATAAACCAGAGGATGTAAGAAGATAAAATTTGCCAAACAAGATTAGTATCCTTCCTCAGTCCTTGAATAAAACCAGTAACTATATCAAGAGTGAAAACATATTCTGTAATAGAAATTCCAAACAAAAGCCAAATTTCTCTAGCAAAGGGGCAGTCAAAGAAGATGTGACGTGCGGTCTTAGGTTTTCTATAGACAGAACACCGGTCATATGCAGCTGATTTATTCCTAATAGGTATTCTATCTAAAATAAATTTCCATCTGAAGTATTTGATCTTAGGGGGAATGGGGGACCGCCAGAGCTTCTCAAAAGTTTTTTGCCAAGTGTGGGGTTTGTGATTAACATACCACAGAGTGTTGATATGTTCAATCACCGAGGTATTACTGTTGAGTAGGGTATAGATAGATTTGGATTTGATCTTAGGGAGGGTGGAGCCATCCTTCCATAGGAATGTAAGGTACCTATGGGCATCTACTTGGGTGTTTTTAGGGAGATCAAAGGGAGCGCATGCATTTTTAATCATATTGTATGTCTTCTTATGTGATGCAAGGAGATCGTATTTAGTGCTAAGAGCCTCCCAGCTGATAAGGTTATCATGTTCTAGAATATCCATCATGTACTTGATTCCTTTATTATGCCAGTGCTTAGCAGAGCAACCTTGGGTTAAAGCAAGGGGTTTGGAGTTATGAAGCAGGTTCCACCATATTGACCTTTCACCATGTAGGGTATTGTCATAGTTGATTCTCGAGTTATTGATGAGACCATGCACATGCTTCTAGGCTTTCCAGATGGATTTAAACACCCAGGTGCCTTGGACAGACACAAGGAAACCACCAACAATTAAGTCACTGAACGGGAGGGCTTTCCAAGTTTTGGCATTTTTGGGAACACCATTTTGTATGTTGTTCTTGATGAGGATTTTCCAGGGTTCTTGTCCTTCTAGTGAGTGAAATATCCATTTGGCTGCAAGGGAGATGCCTTGCAACCTAAGATCCTTGAGGCCCAGCCCACCAAGTTTTTTATCCAAGTTGCACTAGGACCACTTGACCACGTGAGCTTTCCTTTTACCCTTCCCATCAGACCATAGGAACCGTCTGATGGCCTTTTGGATTTCAAAGACTTGGTAGTTGCTGAACATCCACACCGAGGAGTAGTATATGTTGTATGAAGATAGGATTTTTTGGCATACTTGAATCCTGCCAGCAAGGGAGAGGACCCTATTGTCCCACTTGTTGAGTTTCCTATCTATTTTTCCCTTGACCCAGCCACACATGTCCTTAAGAGAGGGAGATATAGAAAAGGGGATGCCAAGATAACAGACTAATTTATTAGGTCATCCCCACACATAGCCAAACTAGTGAAGCCAGTCCGGAGGATTATCTTTCCATCCAAGTAAAGTGGATTTGGTGCTAGATATCCGGGCTCTGGAAGATCTACCGAAAATGTCAAGTTTTTGATTAAGGGAATCAATATTGTGCTTTGAGAGCTTCAGGAAGAGCGAGGTATCATCAGCAAACTGGATGTTGATCAGTTTAGAGTCGTCTGACATAGGAATGCCTTGGACACAGGGGGGATAGGGTGTCATCTCTAAGGAGATAATACAGGGCATTGAAAGCAATGAAAAATAGAGTAGGGGCAAGGGGGTAGCCCTGCCTAATTGATCTAGATAGGGGAAGAGGCTGGGAGAGGGTCCCATTGACTTCAACCAAGGTGGATGCATCCTTGAGGAGGATTCAAACATAATCATAGAACTTGCTAGGAAAGCCAAAGGCTAAGAGCATCATGAGGATGAAGTCCCATTCCACCCTTTCATATGCTTTCTCAAAGTCAACAAGGAACATGGAGACATCTTGGTTTGAGGTTCTGGCCCATTCCATGGATTCCCAACTCGTTACAAGATTCTCCAAGATGTATTTGCCTCTAATGAAGCCTATTTGGGTGGAGCAGATGAATTTGGGGAGGATCTTCTCAAGGTGAGAGGCTAAGGCTTTGGCCAGGATTTTGTAGGAGACGTTGAGGAGGGTAATTGACCTCCAATTTTTAATTAGGGCTTTGTCCCCTTCTTTTGGAATAAGCTTAATAATACCCCTATTTATGAACTCCCCTAGGGTGCCAGTGGCAAGGGCTTCATTATAGATGTCATATAGGTCATTGGAGATCCAGTCAATGTTAGTTTTGTAGAATTCAGCAGGAAGTCCATAAGGGCCTGGGGCCTTGCTATCCTTGAGAGCCTTAATGGCATCCTTGATTTCTTGCACGGTTAGCTTAGCTTTGAGGAGGCTGGCTTCGTCCTCAGAGATTCTATTAGGAATAATGGTCCTACATTTGGTACGGGCATCTATCGAGGCCTCATTATCCTCAGAGGTAAACAGAGTCTTGTAAAACACTTCAAAGGTTTCTTTGATGTCATTGATATCCAGGAGTTCCTTATCATCTATAGTTATTCTATCTATTTTTTCCCTGGTTTGTTTTTGCTTAAGCAAATTAAAGAATATTTTGGAGCCATTATCACCAAATTGGAGCTAGTGATTGCGGGCTCTAATGAAAGCACCTCTGATTTTAACCTATTGGTGTTTCCTGAGGACATCTCTAGCCTCAGAGACCTTTTTGACCAGGGTAGGGGAAGAAGGCTGCAGTTGAATTTCATGTTCTAGGGAGTGAAGCCGAAGAGTAAGAGTTTTTTCCATGAATCTAAAGTCCTTGGATTTTTTTTGGCCAATGGTTTGGAGAAGATTCTGCCAAGAGGAAATGTTCCTCTACCATCTGAGCATGTGGGATTGGGGGAGATGTGGTTTCAAGTTGAAGAGTCTAATTAGTTTGATGGCATTTAGGACATCCTCATCTTGCAGCAAGGAGGTGTTAAGTAAGAATTTCTTATTGCGAGGGTGGCTAGGGGTGATGGAGTTCCTGATGTTAATAATGGCTAAAATGGGGAAGTGGTCAGACAAGGTAGTTGGTAAGACTGCAACCGCATTCCCAAACTAGTTGGGGGAAAAGGAGAAAAAGTCCTTATTAGCATAGAATCTATCTAACCTAGAGTAGATCCTATTAGTGTTTTGATGAAAGTTGCACCAGGTGTGCCATAGGTTAGGGGTGTCAGGTTTAGTGCCTTCCAAGGGGTTAAAAAGTTGTAGATGTTGTTTAAACCTATCCCAGTGAGGTTTTTCTGAGTTTTTCCATTCAAACGAAAGTCCCCCAGCCTTGTCATTCTAGGATTCAGTCATATTAAAATCCCCCGCCATGACCCAGGGGATATTTGGGAGGGAAGTTAGCCAATTCCATAGGGATATTCTTTCCTTATAATTGTTAGATGCATAAATGAAGCATATGCCAAAGAAAGAACCCTTAACATCTAAGGTAACCCAAGCTACTCTATTACAAGGGGAGGTCCCTTTATCCTTGAGGTACATTGTCCATTTAGGGGTGATAAGAAGACCAACTCCTCCTTTTCCTCCACGGTGGTTGGTACAGACTTTGATTGCATCTCGCCAAATGAAGTCAAGTGTAGTGTTGAGGGAGAACCCAACAGATTTAAGTTCTTGTAACATCAGAAAATCTAAGTTTTTATGATAATCCATAAATATTTTAATAACAAATTTCCTGTCAAGCGACTCAAGGCCTTGAATGTTCCATGATATGTATTTCATCAAAGTGGAGGATTTAAGGGGGGATAGTAGGGAGACCATTGTTGATCACCATATTTCTTCTTGTTTTTGGAGCCCACAGGCCTACCTTTCTTTTTATTTAGGGAGGACCCTTTCATTAGGTCCTCATCATCTTCGCTGGTTTCAAGAATCTCAACTCTACTATCTGCATTTCCTCCTATGTCGGACCCAAACAACTAGGAGCTTGGAAAGCCAGGGAGCATAGTGCTAGCTCTAATTTCCTCTAGACCCTTATTGGCATAAATAACTTCTATAATATGATTGTCCTCTAGTTCTTTGAGTGTAGATGTAGTCGAGGGAAGGATGGTGTTAGTGTCAGAAATAAGCCCTGCAAGTGAAGAGGAGACCGATTGAATTGGGGTTTTGGAATTGAGTATCATTGCAGGGTTATTACTAATGCTAGCACCATCATCACCACGATTGGGGTTTTCCAGATTTTTAACCATATTTATAACCATAGAGTTAACAGGGGATGTATCAGGGTCATGGGGTTTATGAGCAGAGGCCAATTGGTTGTTGGAGGAGCAGTTAAGATTCAGGGCATCGAGAGGGGTAACTTTACGTTTTCATTTCCTCGAGGTAACAAGTTGAAAACAATCAGAGGGTGATTCTACAAGATTTTGAGAAGGGTCGGAAACAGGGATGAGGAGTTCGGGGGCCAAAGGTGCAAGACCGGGCTTGAGAGGGTTAACCTTATTAGGAGTGTGATCAAGATCTGCGGACATCTCATTAGCAAAGCGGGGAAGGGGAGATTGTAGATCATTAACATTTTTAGGGTTTACAGTAGTTTCACCTAAATTATGTTTTTGCTTCCTACGACTGATAATTGGGCAATTTTTACGAATATGTCCTTCTTTCTTGTAGAGAAAACATGAATTCAATCCTCCAAGCATTTCAATCAGGCAGATGAATGTGTCTCCATTAATATCTAGGTTTAAAGATGGTGGAATGTCGATTCTGGGCTTAATTGAGACAAGCATTCTTGCGTCTAGGTTGGGCACCAACCGAGCAGTTTCATCTATCCGAACCATTTTTCCAAATGGTTCCATTAATTGGGGAAGGAAACGCCACAAAAAAGGGGGGACATACTTGAGGATGACCCATCTAGGAGAGGATAATGCGAGGACTTCCTCATTAACCGCCTCTGGAGACCAAGCTAGGGCTCAAAAAGAGGTATTCCCAACCGTCCAGTATTGGCGTTTAAGTGCTTCCAATTGGGCTTCATGCGAATTAAAGAAAATGAGAACTAGACCTCTGTATATTTGTCTACAGGACGTGATTTTAAGCCCTAATTTAAGATTCCATAGATTGTGAAACCAGTCATCTACGAATTTCCTAGGTGGGCATTTTTTAGCATCAACACAAGCAAAAAATATGGTAGTGTCACATAACCTACGCTTTTATGAAGCAATTTCATTCAACATTTCAATATTTGGCGAAATGTAGAAGGGGTCTGAGGTATTGCAAGGGGACTTACTATCCTTACTGGGTCCTTCGTCTATAGGAGCCTTAAGGAAGTGCACCGATGAGCTGACTCCATTTGCAGGTGGGGCGACGGTCTCGACGAAAGACTTTGTTAAGGCTGGTATTGTCTGGAGTGTGGGTTTAGGGTTATTAACATTAACTCCATCTAACTCTGGCTCCATTGGAAACCGGGGTTAGGATCGCACGGGGTGGGTGGATGGGTGGAGTTAATCGCAATAAATGTTCGCAGAGCAAAGTAAATGAAACATAGAACGAAACAGAGCAAGTGGGCGAGAAATGCGAACCAAGTGGAGGAGATTAACTCCTCCACATAGACACTAAGGTACTCCCATCAACCCCTGCATGCCTCAATCCTGCTTCCTCCTTCAAGGCGCAGTCGAAAGCACTGAAAAATCGCAGAGCCATCCACATGCCTGCTTACACATATTTTTGATTCATATTCCCCATTAATGTTATTTTTCAATATATTAATAATTTTTATTACTTTTCTTTTCTTTTTAATTAATTATTTAATTTTCTACTCTTTTATATAGTTTTTTGTTTTTTCTTAATTTTTTCCTTACTTTTTAGATATATTTTTGAAGTGTTAAAGTATTTAATTGATTTTTTAGTATTTTGATTGCAATTATTTTATGTTCTTATTTATAATATTTTAATTTTAATTTTTAAATTAATTTTTTTCAAATTAATAAGTTTTTCTTTTATAATTTTGTTAGTTCTTTGCTTATTTGATCATAAACAAGTACCATGTAGTGGCTAGTACTTGTCTTTATAGTATTGTAATAAAAATATCTATTGTAATTCTTAATTATAATTTTGAAATATTGTTAATTTAAAATATATTATTTTAATTGTAGTTTTGTAATATTAACTATAAATTTCACTTCAATAAAATAATATTAATAATTATAATTTAACATCAACAATATAGTAAAAATATGAATATAATCTGGCCCGTTAATGGGCCTCATCAGGTTAATTTAGAATCCAAGAAAATGAAGGTGGTGGAGTGGTCCAAACCAAGGGAAGGATGGTTTAGAATATATTTTGATGGGGCTTCAAAGGGCAATCCAGGGCCATCAAGAGATGGATTTGTGTTATGAGACTAGGAAGGTAACATTGTAGCAATCGGAGTGCAAAAATTGGCAGATGGAATGAACCATGAAGCCGAGGTGTAAGTGGCTATTGAAGCTTTGAAAATGGGAAAAAAATTAGATCTTTCAAAAATTCAGCTTGAAGGAGATTCATTGATTATTATTAATGCATTAAAAATTGGTGAAATACATGCATGAAATTTGAATAGATACATATTTGTTGCCAAGCATTTACTAGAAAATTTTGAAGAGTTTGAAATTGGGCATGTGAGGAGATCAGGGAATGACGTGGTGGATAGGCTGTCCAAATGAGCAGTGCAGATTGATAATATGTCGAGCAGTGCGATGGAAGATTTTTGCAATCTCAAGCCCAATCTCTAAGGAGTAATTGTACATTGTTGTTATTAGAAGCTATTTATGGAAAGTAGTGGTGGTGGGGTGATGTGACATGTGTTTCCTATATGTTTATAAAACCTACGGTGAAAGCACTTGGTGCTCATAACAGAGGATGGGTGGCAACTGATTTGCAATATGGAGGCCACCTTTTCCTTGATAAAACCAAGGCAACAATTAGCTTTTAGGGGAAAAATCATTACGGAAAGAATGAAAAATCTATTTAAATTTGATGATGACACTTTCATTCAGATCATGGAAGTTTTTCTTGGTGAAGAATTCTTGCAATCAAAACACAGGTACAAAATGAACATTGATATTGTATCATTGTTGGTGGCGTGGGGTTGGAAGTTAGGTAGAAAGAGGATGTTGAGTGGGTATTGAAAGGTTATGTGGAAAGTAGTTGGATATATGGGTTGAAATCTATGTTGGAAAGGGCAAGTGTGGGGGTTGGGTTCTTACCTACAAAGGAGACCAAGAGAATGGATGAGACCCCTCAATAGTTGATGCCCTTCATCCGTTGGGTGAAGGAGACAAACAAGAATGAGCACATGGCCAAATCTTATAGTGGTTGAGATTCGCTATTTCACTACCTGCGGTTGAAGGATCGTGAACGTGCCAAAGGAAAGAGGAAGGTGAAGCTAGAGGAAGAGCAAGAAGTAAGCTTCTAGCTAAAAGACTGGTGGGTCAATGGACCCTAGCTAGAGGAAGAGCAAGAAGTAAGCTTCCAGCTAAAAGACCAGTGGGTCAATGGACCGTTGAAGGTAGTGAGGAAGCATTGAAAAGAAATGGAAATTTGTGTTTTTTGTTGTTTATAGTTTGTTTCTATAATTTTATTTGAAATAGTTTCATGTATAAAACAATAATATGGTTTAATTTGGGGGGTAAGGATTTCGTGGATGTCCTGAAATGGACACCATTTTTTAATTTACTGTTAAACTCTTGAGCTAGTAGCACAATGATGACAAGGCATGGGCGGGGGTAGGATTTGGATGTCTTTTACAAGTATTTGAATACTATTTTTAGAGATTTTTTAGAATTACCTTTTGTGAATATGATAAACAATACTAAATCTGATGTACTCTATTTATAAATATATAAAATAACCAACCAAAAAAACTAAATGAATATAATTTTAATTTAATTAAACTCTATATAATTATAATTATAATTATAATAATAAAATTAATTATTAATTTTTAGTTTAAAATTATATATATTTAATTATATTTGTGTAATATTGATTATAACTAGTCTTAATAAAATGACTATTAATAATCATAAAGTTATATAATATAAAAATAGAGTAAAAGGTTATTTTCTAATGATTAAATGAAAAATATTTAAATTTATGGTATATATTAAAATGATTATTATTTTTTTATAATTTTCAAAAAGTATAAAAAATAAAATGATTTAAAAAAAATTACAATTATAAAATATAATAATTGGGTTTATTTTTTTAATAGAAAAACCACTCTATTTACAAGATTATCAATAAAGATTTGGAAACAAATCAATTTAAAATAGATATTTATTTTTAAAATATAAAGAAATCTGAAAAAAGCCCTATAAAATTTAACGATTATTTAGGCTTAAGTGAATGTAATAGTATTGCCTATGACAAATACTAATAAATCTCCTTCATAATTATTGTTTATTTAAGTTATTATTATATTGTATTATTCATTCTACTATTAACATTATTAACATATTTTATTTTTTAATATTTAATTGCTTTTAGAAAAAAAGGTTTATGATATCTTCATATTATATAATATTATTAATTTTGAGTTTTAAAAGTCCTTGTCGTTTTAACTTTGTTTGTGTATTAGTTTTTTTAAGTATTCTCTCACATATAGGTTTTACATTTTAACTTTGTTTGTGTATTAGTCTTTTTTAAGTATTCTCTCACATATAAGTTTTACTTTAAATAATATACTCATGTAATAAAGCAATATTTATAATAGTGAAACACATTTTTCACTTTTATAAGTATTACTTTGTTTCTAGTATTGTTTTAAATTATTCATAATAAATATTTTAAAATATTTTTTCTTTTTAAAGGTATTTTGTTGTATCATTTTGAATTTAAATATTGGATGTTTATTTTTTTATATTTTTTTATATTAGAGATCGAGAGTCCAAAATAGAATGGAGAGTTTATACAAAAATAGAGAGTGGGGGACAAGGCCTCAACTGCCAAACTGTGAAATCAGAGAGAGAACTATATACATTTATCTCCTAACCATAAAAAAAGGGATGCAACAGAGTATAGCACTATTGGAGAACCTCATCCTGGTCCTCCAGCCATGTGGTCCAGCCTTGTTCTCCTTCCATCCAAACCATCTTCTTTCTTGCTAGGATCTGGGAGCACATCTCTATTCTGTTGAAGGGAGGAGGCCTGCTGTCCTATAGATCCTTTATCAGCTTCTTTATTGCCTTATCAAAGGAGGTCTGATTATCTGCAAGCCTAGCCCATTCGTACCCATCTTGCATCTCATAAACAAACATGGTCGCTTTGCCATCTTTGAGGAATCACAGGAGCTTGTTTCTCTCGATGTTCATAAGAAAACAAACCTGCACAATAATTTTGTAATGTGTGAATTTTTTAAAAAACTCAGTACGTTCCCTTGTAATACCTTGGAACTTCTCCTCATTCCTAAATTTCCAAATAAATCAGAGAATGTAAGAAGACAAAATTTGCCAAACTAGATTAGTATCCTTCCTCAGCCCTTGAATAAAACCAATAACTATATCAAGAGTGTAAACATATTCTATAATAGAAATTCCAAACAGGAGCCAAATTTCTCTAGCAAAAGGACAGTCAAAGAAGATGTGGCGCACGGTCTCAAGTTTCCTGTAGACAAAACACTGATCATATGTAGCCGATTTATTCCTAATAGGTAGTCTATCCAATATAAGTTGCCATATGAATCATTTGACCTTAGGGGGGATGGGGGACTACCAAAGCTTCTCAAAGGTTTTCTGCCAAGTGTGGGGGGTATGGTTAATGTACCACAGAGTGTTGATATGTTCAATCACCGAGGTATCACTATTGAGCAGGGTATAGATAGACTTGGCTTTGATCTTAGGGAGGGTGGAGCCATCCATCCATAGGAATGTAAGGTACCTATGGGCGTCTACTTGGGTGTTTTTAGGGAGATTAAAGGGAGTGCATGCATTTTTAATTATGTTGTAGGTCTTCTTATGTGATGCAGGGAGATCATATTTAGTGCTAAGAGCCTCCCAGCTGATAAGGTCATCATGTTCTAGAATATTCATGATATACTTGATTCCTTTATTATGCCAATGCTTAGCATAACAACCGTGGGTTAAAGCAAGGGGTTTGGAGTTGTGATGTAGGTTCCACCATATTGACCTTTCACCATGGAGGGTATTGTCATAGTTGATGCTCGAGTTGTTAATAAGACCACGCACATGCTCCTAGGATTTCCAGATGGATTTAAACACCCAAGTGCCTTGGACAGACACAGGGAAACCGCCTGCAATTAAATCACTGAATGGGAGAGCTTTCCACGTTTTGGTAGTTTTGGGAACACCATTTTGTATGTTGTTTCTGATGAGGATTTTCCAGGGTTCTTGTCCTTCCAGTGAGTAAAATATCCATTTGGCTGCGAGGGAGATACCTTGTAGCCTAAGATCCTTGAGGCCCAGCCCACCAAGCTTCTTGTCTAAGTGGCACCAAGTCCACTTGACCGCGTGAGCTTTTCTTTTACCCTTGCCATCAAACCATAGGAATCGTCTGATAGCCTTTTGGATTTAGAAGACTTGGTAGTTGTTGAACATCCACACTGAGGAGTAGTATATGCTGTAAGAAGATAGGATTTTCTGGCAGACTTGAATCCTGCCAGCAAGGGAGAGGACCCTATTGTCCCACTTGTTCAGTTTACTGTCTATTTTCCCTTTGACCCAACCCCACATGTCTTTAAGAGAGGGAGAGATAGAAAAGGGGATACCAAGGTAATAGACTAATTTATTTGGTCCTCCCCAAGCATATCCAAACTGGTGAAGCTAGTCTGGAGGATTATCTTTCCACCCAAGTACAATGGATTTGGTGCTAGACCTCCGAGCTCCAGATGCTCTACCAAAAATGTCAATTTTTTTATTAAGGGAATCAATATTGTGCCTTGAGAGCTTCAGGAACAATGAGGTATCATCGGCAAACTAGATGTTGATCAGTTCAGAGTCATCTGGCATAGTGATGCCTTGGACATGGGGGGATAGGGTGTCATCTCTAAGGAGATAGTACAGGGCACCTGATGCAATGACAAATAGAGCAGGGGCAAGGGGGCAACCCTGCCTAATTGATCTAGATAGAGGAATAGGCTGGGAGAGGGTCCCATTGACTTCGATCAGGGTAGATGCGTCCTTGAGGAGGATCCGAACATAATCACAGAACTCGCTAGGGACTTCATCCTCATGATGTTTATTTTTTAATTAATTAATATTAATATTAATATTATTATGTTTCTTATACTATTTGTAAGCCTTTATAATATATTAATAGTGTGTAGTATTAGTATTTTTCAGTTTATATATAATATTATATTTGTAAGTATACAAATCCAAGGTTGGCAAGTGTTGTTATATTTGTAAGTGTTCATATCTTTAATCAAAATTTCTTTATATTTTTTAAAAATATTATGTCTCTATGCATTTATAATATTTTAATATTATATAATATTATTTTTAATATCATATTTTATTCAATAATATTAATATTTTTTTCAGTTTTTATATCATATTTTATTATTTATATATATATATATATATATATGCTTTGTTTGTGCATTATTTTAATTTTATTTTCCTTCTTAGTATTACTTATAAAAACACATACTTATACTATTACAAATATTACTTTATCATAAGTATTGTTTTAAAATTCTTTATTTCAAGTTCTTTTTTACATTTTTTAGTTTCATTTCTTTTCATAGATTTTCTCCTCTAGCACTTTTCATGTTATTTTAGTTTTTTTTAGTTTTTTCATAATTTTTATTCTTTTAAAATTTAACAATTTTTAATATAATATAATTATTTTTATTCTTTTATATTTAATTATTTTTTATATAATTTCATTTTAATATATACACTAAAATAAAATTATATATATTATATAATTCCAATACTTTTTAATCTTTTATAAATTTAGTAATTTTCAGTATGATTTAGTTTTTTTTATATAATTTAACAATTTTTAATATATATATAATTAATTAAAAAATTACCGTTGAATAATATATCTTTTTAATGGCACTTGCAGGTGTCTTACTGAGTCTCTTCATAGACTCGCCTTTTTTAAAATTGCTTCGCAGGTTTCCTTCATGATGAATCTCGAAAAGCATAAGTTCCTCCGGTTCTTGCAAGATGGTCATGCCACTATGTTCATACACGAGATGAAGGATGGCTATGAGTGGAGAAGGCTTGCAAAGAACCAGTCCTCCTTTGAAAAGGCTTTGAAGAAGCTGCTTGAAGAGATCAACAGTAACAAGCTACCCAAGGCTGATCGCATTGCCATGCTAGCTTAGATCTAGGACCAAAAAGAAGGCAGTGTGGATGGAAGGGGCCCAAGGATGGATCACATGGATTGATCCTCTCGATCACATTCTACAATAGTGCTTTGATTCTCCTTTTACATTGTTCCTTTTTGACTTCGTATTGCTCTCTAGTAATGTAACGTAGATCCTCGGTGATTTTGGTGGTTGAGGCCTAGCCTCCCTTGTCTATAACTGTTTGTAACTTGTTTACTCTCGATCTTTAATATATAAAAAAAATAATATATCTTTCAAATTGATACTATATTATTAACACTTTAGTATTTGTTTTTTTTTTGAATGAAATGCCAATAATGTATGTATGTATGTATTATTGTAAGATATTTAATAAATCTTTTTTTATTATTTATAAAAATGTAATTTTTTGAATTTTTAGTAATTTTTATTTTTCTAAAATTTAATAATTTTTAATATAATTTAATTATTTATATTCTTTTATGTCTAGTAGTTTTTGTTAAATAATTTCATGTTAGTAATTATACTTAAAATTTAATAATTTTAATTCTTTTATAATTTTAGTAATTATTTTCATCGTTTATAATTTTACAATTCTTATAATTTATTTTATTTCTTTTAAAAATTAGTGTTGAATTATATATCTTTTCATGTGCAATATATTATTAATATTTTAGCATTTGATTTCTTTTTTCTAAAAAAATATATTAAGGTTGCATTTTAAATCATTCAATGTATTATATATTATTAAGCATTTTGATCATTTAAATAATTATATATTTACATTTAATATATCTCTAAAAACAATTTTAATTCAAATATATTGCATCTAGAATTAAATACATCAATTTATTAGTTTTTTCAATATTAATATTTATAAATTTTTGACATACAATTAATTTTAAAAATTAAATATGTATTATTTCAATTATGTTGCAAATAAATTAATTTGTTAAATTTCTAATTTTAATATTATTAATTTTTTGACATACAATTTATTTTAAAGAGTCAATATCTATGATCTAAATTAATTTTGTTCTTAAACCTAAAATTACCTAGAAGTAAAATTAGTAAAAATCTATTATATTTAAATAAAACAATTCTCATACTTAAAGAGAGAAGGGATAGTGGATATAAAAGACTTGAAAAAAATTTTTTAGTAAATTTTGATATTTATCAATTTGATGGCAACAAAGAATTAAAACGATGATGTATGATTGACTAACATCATTTTTGCACCTGTAAAGTTTTGGATGTTTATCTTGCTGATCAATGAGGATAAATCTACCATTCTCTTCTTCAACACACCTAGAAATATTCAGAGGAGGATTGCTCATATCTTGAGATTCCAAGTCGGTTCTCTTCCCTTGACTTACTTGGGTATTCCTATCTCTCCTGGTAATCCCCCAGGGATTCATGGAAGGGTATCTTGGACAAATTTCACACGAAGGTTGAACATTGGACACATAGATGGTTATCCTTTGCTGGGAGAGTTCAATTGATCTAGTCGGTGGTTTAGGCTCTTCCGATTTATCGGTGTATGCTTCAAGTGGCCCCTAAGTGGTTCTTGAAGGGATTGGACTCTCTAGCAAGACAATTCTTATGGGCAGGCAATCTGTCCTTATACAAACGGTGTCTTGTCAATTGGGACTTGGTGTGTAGCCTGAAACAGTCGGGTGAGCTAGGCTTAAGGCAGTCTATTTTATTTGGGGAGGCTTTGGCGGCTAAATTGTATTGGAGGTGGTGTGTTGAATAGGATTGAGGCTGGGCTAGGATTTTGGCCTTCAAATATATGCAGAGGATCTCGAAGGAGGAAATCCCAAGATACCTGCTTAAGGGAAAAGGCTTAACAATTTGGAGTACTCTTAAGAAGGGGGATTCTCTTATAAAGGAAGGACTTTTTTGGATATGTAAGAGGGGGGAAGAGGTCCTTTTCTGGTACGACTCTTGGGATGGATACTCTCCCATCCTTGATTAGTTTCCTAACCTTGGGAATCTTTGCCAGAGGTTCTTGGAGGCAGGGTGGTCTAGGGTGAGCGACTTCAAGGCTGGTTATAGGTGTGGGCGTCTGGAGATGGAGCGATGGAAGGCTCCTAATGAGTGGTCGGTTGTTGGGATGGATGAAGAGTGTGCTGAGTTGTATAGCATTTTGGTGAGTAGACTCTATAGTTCCCTCAAGGGTAGGGATGGACTTGCCTGGTCTCTGAATCCTAAGGGTGTCTTTACTATGGCTAGTGGGTACCAGGAGTTGTTGTCCCGTAGACTAGAGGGGAGAGAGGTTGCACTGGTGGAAACATGTGTGGAGTAATTTTTCTTGGCCAAAGTGTAACTGTTTTGCTTGGACTTTGGCTTTGAATAGATGCCTAACTTGGGACAATATTCGCAAGCAGGGATTCTTGGGGCCTTCCATTTGTGTCTTGTGTGGTAATGGGGAGGAAGATTCCTCAAACCTGTTCTTCAGATGCCCTTTCTCGCTGCTTATTTAGAATTGCTGGTGGGGGGTGTGGAAGCATCCTTGTATTCATGCGGATTCTCTGGTGGAGTTTTGGAGCAGTTTGGGCAGACCTTTTTTGTCCTCCTTTCTCCAGACTGTCTGGCATATTGGGCCCATTTTCATACTGTGGCAGATCTAGCTTGAGAGGAATAGGAGGATCTTTAGGGAGGTCAGATTGTTAGTTCAACAAGTGTGGAATAGAATCATTGTTATCATTCGGGAGACAGTGGAAGCTAAATGTGAGGTGAATTTTCCTTTGGATAGAGGTGAGGCGGATATTGTGAGTAGGTTGGGTTTGTAGGAGTTGTCTCCCACCTAAGCTTGTATCAGGAGAGGTAGATGTACTATGAAGAAGGTTCAAAAGGTGGGAAGATGGATGCCCTCTCAAGATGAATTTATCAAGATTAACACCGATGGCTCCTCTAGGGGTAATCCGGGCCCTATTGGGGTTGGTGGTGTTGGTAGGGGTCGTATGGGGGAGGTGGTTTTCTTCTTTTTAGTGCATAAAATCCGTTCGTCTAATAACTTTATGGAGGGATTAGCAATTTTCTATGCCCTAGAGCGCACCTTGGAGTTGGGATGGCATAAGGTTATCTGTGAATTGGATTCACAAATTATGGTTAACCTATTGACTAAGCAGAAGGTGAGTGGGATTCATTGGCAGCTAGCAGGGATTTTTCAACAAATTCTTCAAATTAGTACTATGATGGAGAAGATGTCTTTCATCCACATTTGACATGAATGGAATAGAGCAGCTGATTGCTTGGCTAAGTGGGCATCAAAATAATGATTGGAAAGTTGAAGGTTGAGAGTATCTCTTCCCAGATTACTGTCAGGACTTGTAGAATATCTTTGCTGAGGACATGGATAGTTATGAAGCAGGTTGATCTTTGGTTGGGGTAGTGGTTCCTTTCTGGGGCTTTGTGGCTTTGGTTCTCTTTTGTAATTCTTGATTCTGATTTTCAATAAAGTTTTTACCCCTTTATTAGAAAAAAAACATCATTTTTGCACCTCTAACATTTTTCTGCATGTACATTGCACAAATTTTTCCACGCCCATGATGGGAATGGAAAACATGCAAAATTCATTAACATATCATGGAAATCAATTAACACAAAAGTTAGCCACACATTACACACCATTGATCATGCAAGCTACGACTGCGATTTTCCAAACGGTCAATAACACAATGTACGACTGCACTATTTTAAAGCCAATTTATCTTCTACTGTAACTGGAGTTTTACAATGGATTATAATTTGGGAGGTCCGCACTTTCTTAGTATGTTGTTTAAGGCTGGCCCACCATTCCTCCCTGATACACTGGTTCATTAGCTAGTGTGCATTCTCCTTGCTTCCTAGCTCCAAGCACCACGCCAAGAATAGGAATGCAATGTGTATGTTCATATGGTATTTGTATTTTACTTGAAAAAATTCATCGCCCAGCATAATACTCACCTTCTAGAAAAATTTGGGGTCATCTATTTTGATAATATGCTTTGAACAATCTATTCTTCGAGATTTTTCCCCAAAATGCCACCATGGGTTTCATTGTTTGCAAGGAGAAGTTCGCTTGCATCTTGCCGTTATTTCTCTGCCCTTCCGCAATTCTCCTCGACACTGCAAGAAAGAATGACGGCCACCAACTTCAAATCTCCTTAAAACTTGCACCATACTCCTCCGACATCTTGGGAAGGACAAAATCAACTAACTCACCATCAATTTGCTGCCATCGCATAAGGAAATCCTACCTCCCTGCTACCTCCTCATAATCAATACCACGTAGATCCTCCCAAATCTCCTTCTCACACTCCTGCATTAAATATGTCGCCGACTTGGAAAATCAATCTGCCACCTCATATTTGACGTGAGAAATTTTGAAATTGCTTTTAAGTTATTTTTAATAACTTTGATTAGTTTTTCTAGCTTCCATCCACACATTTAACCTTTGATTAGGGCATTAGTAATTACCTATGAATTGCCCTCCAAATGTAGGTTGGAGACCAAGAGTTTATTGGCTAATCTCATCCTTAGGAATGCAGCCTTAGCTTCTATCTCATTGTTCATCCTATCATCAAGCCTATGGACACTCTAAATCAGAATATTATCCTGCCAGTGTCTTGCTATCCATCCTACATCTGATGGACTCAGGTTCCCTTTTGATGCTCCATCTAAATTGATCTTAATCCACCTTTCCTCTAGTGCCATCCATTTGACTTTATCCTCATTGTTTCTAAAAAGATTAATCCATATGAACCCATTCACAGACCAAAAATTCATCATTCTTATTACAACTTTATGCTAATAAAATTATGTAATTTGAAATAAATACTAAAATTAATATTAAAATAAACAATCTTTGTTATTTTAAAGACTTCTAAAAAATTAACCTCTACAATAACAAACAATACACCAACTATTTAATTTTTATTTTTCAAACAAAATATATCTCATTAAATAAATCAATGCAACAATCCAATACTGAAATTGAAGTGCATGAAACACACCTCATTAAATTCTATCTATGAAACAAGATAATCCAACACTAAAGTTAAAAGTTCATGAACCACACCTCATGTGTGAAACAAAATAATTCAACACTAAAGTTAACAATTGAATTGCAATGAGTCCAAGCCCATAAATTAAACTTCCAAGTGGACGATTCTTAATCTCTCCACTGAAAAAATCCAAACCTTTCATTCCTAGGGTATTGACTAAGGTGACTATGACATCTCTCCACTCAATAAATGATAACACACTCAATAGATGTTTTCTTTCTTTACTGTAACCTTGTGAGTTGAGAAGCCAGTGAACACATAAAAGACACTGGAAATCAATGGCTACAAGGGCATGGAATTATTGCTGGGTCATCTTAGGATTGGCTTTGATGAATATGATGGGTTGTTCAGCAGAGCAACATGTGGTGGGAGATGACAGAGAATGGGATCTTCTCTCAGATTTCAAAGGATGGGCTTCTCGCAAGATCTTCCGAGTAGGAGATAACCTCTGTAATATTGCCTTTCCCTTGTTATAGATTTGTTTAGAAAATTTAAGAAGTTGCTTGATTGGGGTTTATAGATTATATATGCTCAGATAATATTGGTTCTTTCATATCTATTTGAAATTTCTGTATATACTAGAATAGCTACACAGTTGAAGGAAAGCTACTAAATATTAGACCCACCAGTGGCTTTGAATATTAGAAAATTGAACATAAGATTAAAAAGATCTGTAAGGATAGTTTTTTCTTTCCTGTACTATTCTTTACCAAATTCAAGAAAGAATCTGTAAGATTCTACTGGGAAATATGTAAGATCAAAATAAGCAGAAAAGGTAAGTTGACAGAGATGATTGATCGTGCATCATTTTTTTAATTTTTTTTCGGATCATGTTTTTTTGGAAAAATGAATTTTGATGTTGAAGTAAAAGGAAATTTGTGTGTGCTTGGAGGAGAAGTGATATTGTGAAATTTAAATGATTTGTTTTTGGCTATGGTGGTTTGTTTTTATGGTAAGGAAAATTCATAATGAAGTAAAATAAGAGATGTTGCCATGTAGATTAGGTATAGTGAAAACCCTTTAAGGAAATTTGATAATAGCAATGAATGCAATTGTGAGAAGTTCAAATTGAAATCGGTGTTTTCACTATATGTAGAGGAGGTTCAAGACTTGAAAATGCATGTTACAAGAATAAGGTTCCTTAATTTTCAATGGCTATTGCATTCAGATGCTAATTATTTAGAAAATTAAGGTTTTTTACAAGAGCCCTCAATGGTTGCATATAGTTGCATTCTTAACTCCTGGAAGGATCACCTTGAAAATCTAATTTTTAGGGGATTGGTAGGAATATTATGTACATTTTAATGTTGAAATATATCTTAAGAATAGGAAAATTTTAATTTTGAAAGAGCGCTGTTGGATTTCTTCAGATGAATTACTTAGAATGTACTTTACAAGCTTTTGGACATTTGACAGGGTTTGCTTATGCCTCCTCGCAACAAAGTGTAATAGAGCTGAAGGGCCGAGAAGAGTTTGAGAATTGTGATGTGAGCAACCCAATTAAGTTATTTAATGGAGGACTAGATGCAGTCCCACTCATTGAAATGGGTGACAGGTATTTTACCAGCGGAAATGCAGAAGCCTGTAAACGTGGGATGAAAGTGCACATTAATGTTGTATCTGATGGACGCCACAATGCCCAATCTGACATTTTCGATGTAGTTTCAGATGGGCTTGACAAAGTACACAAAGATTGGGGTTTAGGTTTATTATCAGATGGATTAGAGAAGGGTAAGGACAACCTTGTGTTGAAATCAGATGGAATGGATCATTCTATTGCTTCTTCTGATGGTGAAGATTCGAGGAAGAAGAAGGCGGCAATAATGGAGGCCATTGCTGAAGGACCAACATCAGGAACCCTTGGATTATCTCGATCAATTATAATAAATCTCTCCTTTTGTGTTACTGTTATCACCATGCTCTACGCCATGGTTTAGATTCAACTCTCTGTTAAGGACATATATATATATATATATAGTGATTAGAATGTTCAACTGAAATGTCAGGAACAGTAAAAATTTGCATGAACATTACAACTTATACGTGTGTAATTGAATTGACACTAAGGTGTACTAAATTAGCTATTGATTAGACAGCCATTTCTGGTTTACGTAATATCTTCGTTTTTCCTTCTAGAATTCATGTTTTCTAAATATCTTGTGTGAGGGTTGGCATGACAACAGGAACTCAGATAAGCTGTTTATAACATCTTTAGTCATGGAAATGGAGGAAGCCCGTGTAATACAGACATCACCTTAGTTTCGGTAACTTTGGATTTTTATTAATCTGTTAAAATCTTTAGTGTTTCCATCTATTTTGGAAGACCAGTATGGTAGGAGATATTATGTTTTTGTTCCTTTCTGTAATCTTGAGTGATAAAAACTATAATGTAATCTTTTCTTTAAGGTTGTATCAAGTTAAGCATAATCATCAAAGTATCTATATGCAATACAGACTTCACCTTAGTTTTCGCAACTTTGGGTTGTTATTAATCTGCTAAAATATTTTTCAGTTTGTCCATCTGTTTGGAAGACCAATATTGTAGGAGATGTTATGTTTTTGTTCCTTTCTGTTAGTGCATAACTTTTGTTTGCTCCGTGATTTATGGTGAGAGCACAGTTTGCACCGTAGTTACAACAGAGGTTGTATGTTTTCCATTTTGTGCATGTAAGGTTAATCAAGGAGTTTTTTTCTCTCCGTCTCTTCAGTCTCATCTTCAGAAATTTTATGCATATAATTTCTGTTCATGTGATCTATATATCATTTGTAATTCATACAGATTTGTGTGATCTATATATCATTTGTAATTCATACAAATTTGTAATAATGAGATGATTGAATTGCATTAATTCAATTTTGATTTTCTTTTCTATTTTACTTGCAAGTTTCTTTTCTGCTAGATCTATTTTATTTTGAAGGGACAGCTGCTACACTTTCTGTATTCTTGAGGGATAGCAATTATATTATGGCCCTTCAAATGTAAGCTTATATCAAGTTAAGAATAATCTATCAAAGTTTCTATTTGAAAATGAATTAATAATTTGTACGTGCACAGAGTATCACAATTTTTCATGGAATTAATGGCAGCTTTTATAAGCATTGTTTTACTTGTTTTAAAACATTTACTGTTGCGTCATTACTTTTTGTGTGGTGTACTGCAGTATCTGGAGAGAGCTTGTAGATGAGATTTACCCTTGCAAACATTTCTGTTATAAGTTTTCAGCATTTGTCTTGTATCACCAGATATAATTCCCACTGTTAGGAGGATCTTGCCCTATTTAGGGCACAAGTATGTTGCACTATTAAAATTTGATCATGTTCGATGGTATGTTGTTAATTAGATTAACCATTGTTTAAGTTCTAAAGTATACGCAATAATTGGAGCTTCATCAAAGCGAAGAAATTGATTGCATGCTTTAAGATAGTGTATGCAACATATGAACAAGCGAATCATAGAAAAAAGATGAACTCAGAAGATGCTTAGAAGTATTTTTCTATGTTCACGTAATCTCATTATAGAGAGCTATGGAAGGGTAAGTAGCCAATAAAGTTGTCCTCGATTTGTTGCAGGAGGAACATCTTTTATTTTGGAACAAGTACACAATGGAAGGGGTTCTAAAATATCAATAGTGTATTATTATGTCTACAATGAATGTCATTAAAGAAAAATTCAATTTTGAAACAATTTGACATGTAAATGATGGGTAAATGCATGAATTATGCCATCTTTTGGTTTTTGTGGAGGTGTTATTTTATTACTCCAAATAAAATAGAACCCTCACCACTTGTCTCCAACTATATGAAACCGTTAAATTCAAATGATAGTGGAAGAGTGCCAATAATCAGTAGCATTGAGAGGTTAGTGGAGGAGTGGGCTTGGCATTGTGAGTATCTAACAATTATTCCAGGTTCATGTTGTCGTCTTAGATAATGCTGGTACATACTTAAGCAACTCTATTATTATCCATATTTTTGAAACTCTTGTATACTACTAATATTGTTGCAATAATCAGATTCCCTTTTATTATAAGATATCTCTCAACATAATTTACCTATATTTTTTAAATATAGATATACTAGTTTAGCTAGTTATGTAGATAATTATGTGTTCATCATCGATTTATATACAATAATTTAATCTATTAGAAAATATCATGCATTAACTAATATATTCTATGTACCATAAGAGATAGCAATAAACATTAAAATCATACATATCACACATTATTGAAGCTCGCTATTATTAATATGTCTAATACTTATCAAGTGACTTTTAGTTTATTTGTGAAATTATTTGGCTCATGATAGGTCTCACAATTGTACCCTAAAATATTAGAACATTTCATATCTCCAAAGCCAATGACATGTCGTCAAGAAGGTAAAGAATGAGGTTTATCGATATATTATAGATTGCTAAAGACCCATAGAAAAGTGGGTGGTCTCTCTTACTCTTTGAGTTTAGATTAAATCTAAGAGGGTCTTCTTAGAGGTACCAAAATAATTTAGTATATCACCTAAGATTTCATATGATTAATAACAATCAACAACTACACCCAATATACAATTGACCCCAACTATTGTCACAAAGTTATAGATAAACTAGCTACATATAAACTCTCATATTGTTGATGTCAGTTCTACTGGTTCACCTCCCTATTCCAGTACCAATGGTAGAGCCAAGGAAAATCTCCAATGGACATCAATCCCACCTATATGAAGAGATTGTAACCAAAGAATTGTCCTTCATGGACAAGTTAGAAACTTTTAACAAGGAGCGGTAGGCCATTGAGGGCCTCAAAATTCTGGGTGATAATTAGTTGGTCTTTTTGTTTCAACCAGTCTTTCCTTGGTCCCCTCTGTGTTTTTTATTGTTGCCAGTCTTTGTTTTGTGCTTTGGTTTTTAGTTTTCCAGTTGTCTCACCTCTTATGAGACCCCTCTCTATTGCCTTAATGACTATTTTGTAAATGGGTTGGGGCCCTATTTTGCTTTATATAATCAAAACAAAAGTATTTCAATCCCTTAAGTTTTTTTTTCATTTCTTATTACATACATCATTTAAAGTATTTTTTAATATATTAAACCATTAAAACCAAATATATACGTATCATAGTCGAAGTAAATTAAGTGTCTAAACATAATTAATAATATAGATGGACTCATACAATTATTAAACATCTAATACTTTATCATTATGTATATAGGAGTATGCATACATTATATAAATTATATATGTATATGTATATATACAAATATGCATATACATATGCATTTGCATATGTATATGTATATGCATATATATGAATATATGTATAATTTATATTATGCTTGACTTAGCTTTTATGAGATTGAGGGGTATGAAGTTGGCCCACTCAACTATGAGAAGTTCTTTGCTCTAATTAAGGGATAATATATGCATACAATAACATTAATCATATCTGAAATTGGATAAATGTTTGCATAAATTAATTATAGCATGTGGCTATTTGAGCCTAATGAACATATATTGATGCATTAATTGGGCACATAGAACTTACAAAAGTGTATTCTTACTCTTATACTTGGTAGTGAGTTATTATAGGTAAGGAGTCACCCTATTTATCATCCTCTAAGGGTTATTCTAATTTACATGATCCTTGGTGAACTATTTGTGAGTTTTTGGGACTCAATTGCATAATTAACATATTTTAAACTAGTCTCAACTACTTCTATGTGTCTTTCCTTTTTTGGTACAAAATAGATAATTGATCTAAAAATACATTAAATGGCCCTCCTTTGTTAAAATTATCAAAAGGCTTGCAATTTTTTTTGAATACATTCAATTTCCTAAAGTAATTAAAAGATATTGAATTTATTTTAAACTTGGGCCCTTATTGTTTCCTTTTGATAAATAGTGCATAGGTTTTGAAGAGTACTTTGATATGAAGATATTTTTATTCTTGAAGAGAAATGATGTTGTAAAAATGCAAATATTTTTTGTTTGCCAAAATTATTCAAATAAATATTACAACCTCATCAATATGCACATACTCCACCATTTCAACTATCAAGAGTTACATACTTCACAATTTCAATTGATGAGCTTGAAATGTGATACTTTTAATTATAGTTTATGCTTAAAAACTTTTAATAGTTTGTGAACTAATGTGCCTAGTGGGGGACTTTATATATGTATGTTTATCTCTTTTTATTGTTATACTCTACTAATTAGAAAGTATATTAGAAATGATACTATGTGATTAAATGCATTACTTTTTGGATGATTATTGTGATGAATGACCAAATATTCAGAGCCGATATCATTATATTGTTCTAATTTCTTGGATATATCTTTGAATGTGCTTAACAGTTACTAACAGACAAGAAGTTATGAACTTCACATTCACCCAACATGGAAATACCTTTGGTCGCTCCAGCTGCAAATACACTTATGTTTTCTCCTAGTCTATTTCATCGGCTATACTTGAGAACTTCAATTTAATTTCAAGTAACTGATTGCATTGTAAGATATTTTGTATTTAGGTTAATGGTCATTACTCAGTTAAGCGGGTAATTTAGTATTTTGAGTTCAAATAAGGATATTTATATATATCCCATCACTTTTAGCAGAAAGCTAGTCAGTTAGATAGTCAATAAGTTTTCTTGCAATAGAGTCTCCTAATTGTAGTTCAAACTCATTTTAATTCCTTCTAGAAGTTAATTTGCAATGAGAATTTGAGTTGATCTGAAATATTTGTGTTACAAATCCCACCAAAGGAAGAGCAGGGTTTGCCATGGGGGCATCACTAACTAGGAAATATTATATCACGTGCATTCATATTGGGGGGTTTAATATCCCAAAAATAAGGATACAATATATTTTTTATCAATGAAGATAGGGGGATTTTTAATTCAAGCTATGAAAAAATACAATATTTGGTGAAAATAGGGGGGCTTTTAATTGAGGCTGTGTATTTAGAGGGGGTGACAAGAAAGGAATTTAGGGCAATATTTTTTGAAAATAAAGGGATTATTTAGTATGCCATGAACACGCGTGCTATAACCCTGGTTCACTAAGTGAAGCCCCCATGGGGCTCGCTCGACCAAAGGGAGGTGATCCTTGTTTAATTTTGTTTTCATTTCAATTCTGTATGTTAAATCTATTACATTTCTTTCTAGAAGTTCACGATAATCCTTGAAAATGAAAAATCATTTGCACTTCATAGTTGTTTATTTTCATATTGTAACTCTTTGGGAAAATGAATGCATTAGTGTAAAACTTAGTTCATAGTTTATCATTTCAGTTACGATTCATCAATTAATAGATTCTAGCTGCATGTTACTAAATTTAAGTGGCAATGGTGATTAAGGAAAAGACAAGGACGGTTTAGCTTTATTGGATTTACTCATGGGATTTAGTTTGTTTTGAATGCTCCTAATTTCCTGAAAGCATAGAATAGATTTCATTTACCCGCTGATAGAATAGATTTACCTTTTCAATAGATAAAATAGAATTTGAATTCATAGGAATATTAAATGTGTTTTAGTTATAAATAGATGATTTCGTGAGTAATTCATGATTGAGATTTGTCTAAATCTCACCAAAAACACCAGAGTTCTCTTTAGGATAGAATTAGTCTTCGTGATTATAAGATCGGGTAGCATCATTAGCATAGAATTAAGTTATAGGAAGAGATCCCAAGAGCTCCTCACAGAGCATGACCAAAACAAAAGTCATTGTTCTCAGTGCAAGAACTCCCAATCTTGACCCATCCTTATCCCATGAAATTCCAAGACACACCTGATTTGATATAAAGAGAAATTAAATGGTGCGAGTTCAAGTTGTGACATCAACAACCTCACCCACCATCAACTATCAAGAGTTATGGCATTAGTTTTATAAATATCTTTATCATTTTTAAAGGCTTTCCCCATGTTATATATATCATGAAGTAGTTCAAAATAAATGCAAGGGATGTGGACACATCAATGAATAAATTTCACCATGCCTTGTAAGTACTTCTATGGATGTCTAAGGCATGATTTCAAAAACAATTTTAATGAACTAATTGGGAACCCATGCTTCTATAAGTGATGACAGTTGATCTTGTACTCATTTAATCTCCCTGCGATTAATATTGATCTTATTTTTTGAGTGGATCTGAGAGCTCCCTATGCATGGCATCTTTATACTTGTGAAAATATATAGGCCACATCATGAGTTCCTCATGTACTCCATGTTCCCTAAGAAATTTATGTGCTTATACTACAATACTTGTTCTATAGGAAAGATAGATTAATAAGTTAATTATTTAGATTAAGAAAGCATTTACTAGATTATAGTACATCAAATAATGAATTTCTAAGCTATAAATGAGAGAATGCATGTGATAAAGAGTAGGAAGGTTTTTATAGTGTAAAGTTTTCAAAAATGGCATGTCACCATGACTATTTGCAATTATTTAGAGAAATATGTAGTTATAATTATATGTTTTCTCTCACCACATTTGCTTGTATAAATATAATAAAGGTTGTGTGTGTTTGGTAATATCTATTATTGTGTATGGTTTTAATAACTATTCCTTGGTTTCATATAGTCATTATCATTTTGGTTATAGATTATTAAGTACATATTTAATACATGAATCTAATGTTTGATGACCATAAAAGTGGAAATATAGTTCTATTGATACCTTAATTGATGGCACATATTTCCCTTTATTTATTCATGAATCTATCACCTATTGGAGCAAGCATTGATCTACATTGTTTTAAGATAAATCACTTTCATTTAAGCATTTTACATCTTTTTTTTTTATTATATAAGGGGTAAAGGCTTTTGACCTAGAGCTATGAACCAGTGAGGCCATAAATGGGGGACCTCATCCCCACACTTCACTTGTTCAAATCCACGAGCACAACAGCCCAGCGAAGGCACAAGGCCTTGCGAGCACAAAGGCCCAATAGGGATTTGAACCTTGGTGGTTGCTTCACCAACGAAGTGTTTTAACCGCAACACTAAATGTCTGAAGACTAAGCATTTTGCATCTTGTTAGTTCTAGGAATATATTATTTTTTCGTTGTAGATATGTACATATTGTTCACGATTTAGTAATATTAATCAAGGAATTATTTTAAGTAATTCTAAATTCCAAACAATCAGAGAATCATATTTATTATATCTTAAAATTTACACTAGATGTATCTGATAAAAAATCTTATGAGATTGAAATACTTTTTGTATGTATAGGTGAATGTGCAAGATGATATCATCTATATGAGAGGCCCTTTGTAGATAGTTTATTTTGACCTAGTGATAATATTTGGGGTCAATTGTGCATTGGGTCTAGTTATTGATTGTTATTGTCATGCTATATTTTGGTTGATGTACTAAAATTGCTTGGTACTTCTAGGAATACCCTCTTAGATTTAAGTTGAGCCCAAAAAGTAGGAAAGAAAACCTAATATCTTTGTAGGCCTTAAACTGCCCATAATATATTGATAGATCCCCTTATTTACCTTCATGATAATATACAATTAGCCTTGGTGGTAAGGAATACATTCTATGACTTTATGGTGTAATTCTGGGAATTAGTTTAGTGTGCATCATTGTTAGGATAATATTCATTTCAAAAATAATTTGAAGACCTTAGTGATAAAATAATAGAGTATTTTTAGCTATGGTTGATGATTTATAGTTGCATGTTTTATTTTTCAATGAGTTTGATTGCTTGTCACCTCATGCCTATTTAATTTTGTTGGTAAAAAAAGTATTACTAGGTTGAAAATAATTAGAGACTCTATTATTAAAGTTGAATCCTAAAAAATATAATACTTTTAGGGTCAAGTATGCTTTAAGGATGTTCTCTTGTAAAATATTTGGTGACTTTACCATCTAGAAATGAGCTTTTATGCTGTTGTACCTTGCTCATGTTGGTTTCTCAAGAGAAATATTATGCCTAAAATGATTGGTTATAAGGTACATATTTTTTTCTTCCTCTCTTTAGTGGAGCAATTTCTTATATGGTAAGGAAACATTTTTCTTATATACCTCAAATTTCTATCCTATATGGTAATGTATGATCAGTCATGGCCAATTGGTGTGGTTTTAATACTCCTTTTGATGTTCCTTTAAATATTTCATATAGGTATACCCCTAGGAATTATTTTAAACTAGTTGAACATGACTGTTCTAATGATGCTTATTCTTGATATTCAAATAGCCATGCATGTTTTAAAAAACTTGCCCTAATTTGCATACAAACATGTAAAAGAATATGTAAGATATTAGTAATATTTATAAGATGAAAAAATAATATGAAGAAAAAATCAAGATATTAGAGTCTTGTGATAATTCTCATATGATAAAAATTAAAGTTGCTCTATCTTGTGTCATTCACCTAGATCCTATTTAAATTAGGTTGGCCTATCTTAGGTTAATTATGGAATATAGGCCATGAAATCCAAGGTCTTCAAGCAAACACCTAAGTTTGATGGATATTGTATTTATGGAGGGGATGCACATGTTTCTATATTTTTAGAATTCATGGATAATTTCAAGTTTGAAGATGCTTATACATGTGGATAATATTCTTTTTTAGGTATCTATATGGAAGGGTGTGGAAAAATATGATAATTGTAGAGTACATCACTCTTCTTCTTTGAATGATCTAGTGGTTGCTTTTGAAGATGAAGTTGGAATGAGTGTCAACGGGCTACTTTTCTTGTCCAAGAATAATCAAATATAAAATAGCAATAGAGAGTTTAGCTTGAATTTTAGTCAAAGTTTTTTAATTTCTCTTTCTAACATTTCAAATGAATTCTACTCTAACACATTTTCTTTTTTTGACTTGTTATTTGAAGCATGTGAGGTTGGTTTGAGTTTAATTTGAGATGGCTTGATAATTAGAAGCCTTCAAGAAGCTTATACATTCCTTGATTCTATGAAGAGGGTGAATGATGTAATGCCCCTCCAAGGATCATCCTTATGATAGTCATGTTGGATGCTAATGTATCTCATGTGTGCTTCTGACTTCCTTATTGATGATTGAATTCCTCTTGGGTGAGACATTTTATGATCTTATTTAATACGTGATACTCCTAAAGTGGATGATGATATATTTAAGACATGATCATGATGTTGGGGTTTTATGTTGATTCATTTATGATTACATGATAATTAGTAGGTGTGATTTACTATCTTGGAATATGATGATGTGTGTTGTGCTAACCTTTACTTCATGATTGTGTTAAATGAATATGATGTCTGATAATATCCATATGCTAACCTTTATTTCATTTAAATTATTAAATTAATTAATTTATTCCATAAATTATTTAAATTAATTAATTTATTCCTCCAATTCCCCAAATTTGAATTTGAAATAATTCCATCTAATTTCATTTCTCTCAAATTCATAATTCCCCAAACGTGGATTTTAATTAATTTCATCTAATTTCAAATCATTAAATTAACATTTCACCAAATCTGAATTTCAATAAATTTCAGTTAATCTCATGTGCATTTTAGCATTCGAAAACCCAAATCCAAATGAAAATTGAAAATGAAAATCAAATTCAACTTCAAAATCCTACATCACATGTTGAAAATTATAAATGATTTGATCAAATAAGTCAACTAACTAATTAGTTAACTCAGTTAACTCCTCAATCATCCATTTTCACTCTAAATCACCTTTTTTGACTAATCAATCAATCCACTTATCTCTCCAATCCATTCAATCATCTCTCCAATCCAATCAGTCAACTGATCAATCTATTCAGTTCACTATCCAATCTATCTAGTTGACTACTCAATCAAATGAGTTAACAAGTCAATCAATCTGAGTTAACAAATCAATCAACTCTGTTAACTGATCAATCTAAATCACTTATCTATCAATTAGGACTTGAGTTCAAAATCCCTCCCCATCTCTCATGAAAATCTATATAAACAACATCATTTTCTCAAATCAAACTAGATCACACTCTTCAAAGCAATTGTCAATCTATGCAGGAATTTCAGTGCAATACCTGAGAGCCACCTACACAATTTTGAAGAAGAACAATGGAAGCACAAATCAGAAATAGGGAGTTTAACTTAGTTTAAAGCTTTCATTTCTTTCAATTTGATATTCTATTGCATTATGTTTGATTATATTTGATTAGTTAAAGATACATGATCCTCTTTACCCCCTAATCAGATTTAATTTTATGATATTCAAGAATGAAACAATTATTTGTCCATTTCTCTAATAGTTAAGCTACTAATATTTTTTAGTGTGAGGATAACATGGATATAGTTTGACATGATGACAAAATTATAAAAAATAATGTCATTATAATTATTGATGTTCATTTTTAAAAAAATTATAATTGAAGACTGTGAAGTTGGTGATCATATGGAAGAATATAAAAATATATTTATTTAGTGTAAAGATTATAGTATTTTTCATGCCAATTGTGCTTCAAATGTGTAATAACCCACCAAAATTGATTCAACAAAAATTGAGTATTCTTTTTTTTTTGTTTAATGTAATCATTATGTTTTATTCAATTGCATACTCTGGGCATCCATCCATTTAGGATTAGGCATTCATCCATCTGGGATGAGCATCTAACCATACGGGTTAGGCAATTGTCCATACGGGACATAAGATTCCATCTATCCAATACAGGATAGGCATCTACCCATACGGGGTAGGCATCTATCCAAACGAGATAGGCATCTACCCATATGGGGTAGGCATCCATCCAAATGGGATAGGAGATGCTCTGGCCAGAGACTTAGACTCATCGGGACCATTCGGGTCCTGAGCCACTCACTAAGTACTACACTCTTCTAACAAGAGTGCACCGAGGTCACCGTCCTTAGGAGTAATTAAAATAATACAAGCTTGAATTCCGCCTTGGAATTTGGCTTAAAGCCTTGGAAAGTCAAGCGAATCCATATGGGATTCCTTCCGAGTATGCATTGAATTTCTTTTTCAATTTAATTATCTTATCTTTCAATTAGGATTCTTACTCAACCAAGCCTAGACCCCACCCACGAACGCCTGAGTACGAGGGACAACTCCGTCCCAAGACTGCCTACATACCCGCTTCGGCACGGGATCAAGGCGTAAAGTATGTAGTTCTATTTTCTATTCTATGGTTTGATGTAAACTGATTTGTGGGTATGCAACCCTTTCTAGGGTCAGTGTCCCAGATAGTTTCTCTGCGGTTGCTACCCACGATGGTAGTGCTTAAGCGAAGGCTCAAGATGACCTATTGCTTGTGGCCTAAAAATAACTAAATCCTAATTCTTATCATGAGCGTCACCCAATTGCAAATCACCAATATCCCTTCAAATAAGAAATCAATTTCATGAGAGCATTTAACTTGACCATCCCTAAAAGGGGTTTACTATGGTTTATCTCAACGGATGTGAAAATCATTTAAAAGTTATCTTATTAAATTATTGATCCAAGGGGGATTACCCGCCCCTTGGATTTTAACTTCCAAGTGTCCCTTATTACTCCCCGACGATTTATAGGGACGATGCCACAGACGTCGTTAATGCAGCTTTATTAGGCGTTAAGTGCAATAGTTCAACACGACGACATTACCCGTAAGTGTGACCCAGAGGCACCGTATATATCGAACGCTGCTAGTTTTGGTTTTCCAACTTCCTTTGTTTAGTTTTCTAACTACGAAAACATCATGCTTGAAAATAATCACGAAATGGAAGCGTAAAAATTTAATTAATTGAAATAACTACTTGGAGTATAATTTGCATAATAATGACCATCACGAAACTTGCATAATAGTAATTACATGTGTACTTGCATGAAAAATGTAATTAATCCATAAATAATTTGCATGCTATGAATCGTCAATGAAAGTAATTAATCTATGAGAAATTTGCATGCCATAAAAAGATTTAGCGAATCCAAAATAGCGATTAAATTTAAGCATTTGGTTCAAATCATATTATTGTAAATTAAACTCTAAAGGTCAATTAAGTGTCCCAATGATTCTTAATGGATTGAATAACTCGATTTAAGAGAATATAATCTACAATTATAAAGTTTACTAAGGATAATTTAATTACGAACTTGCTACACATTAATCCCAATTTTTTTTCTTTTCTAAGCCGAAATTCAATATCTTAAAATTTACACTAAAGAAAAAAATAAAATAAAAATAAAAAAAATAAAAAAATAAAAAAAATCATTATTTCCTAAATGTCATCATTAACAACTTAAAATTTAAACTAAGAATTTAATAGTAATTATCTTAGGTTATTATCTTTTTTTTGAAAAAAAAACCAAATTAAAACTTCGAATTGCTTAGTAATAAAGCCATCTATAAATGGACGAACCCCTTTATAAAAGTTAAAAGGGCGCGGGGTGGGGACCACAGGTCCCATCACCCTTGCGGTCCTGCATGCACAGGCCTGCAAGGTTGAGGGGACACCGCGGGCCCCTCCATCCCCCCTACGGTTACCATAACGGCTGCCTGCGTACCATTGCCAACCGTCTGAAATAATTTTCGGGTGCCGTGCATTATAATGATTAGAAAATTTTAAAGTTTGAAATATATTTTTATTTATATGTGTGTGTGTGTGTGTGTGTGTGTGTGTGTGTGTGTGTGTGTGTGTGTGTGTGTGTGTGTGTGTGTGTGTGTGTGTGTGTGTGTAAGAGATTTGCATTTCCAAATTATTGAAATCACAGAGAGAAGAGTAGATAATAGGTACGCAAAAAAAATTTTAATATTAGAGAGAATACAGATTGAGTTCCAGGGACAAAATACAATAGAGAAGTAATCAGAGAGGGATTATTTATTCCTTTGTTCTTTACACAGGGAGATTTATTCACAAAGCAGAGAGATAAATTTATTTGTACACACAGAGAAATTATTTCATAGAGAAGAAATGTTAATTATATTTTTACAGAGGATTTAGATAACCAGAAAATGAGAAATCACAGAGAGAATGATCACAACTAGATCTCTTCAAATATACGTTTCAGATTTTAAATCAATAACCAGAGAAATGATTCTTAGAGAAAGGAGATAAAGATGGTTCTGATTTAGTTATTCAGCAAGAATCAATCTAAAACTTAATAAGAAATTTTAAACGATTTAATCTAATTCCTATCAAGAACTTGAAATATGTAGATCTAACTTCTTAAACAATGGATCTGATTCTTATCAAAATTTGAAACTAATGGATCTAATTCTTATCAAGAATCTAAAAATAAATGAATCTAATTCTCATCAAAAAAATGATTCTAATTTCTTAAACAATTTAATCTACTTCTAATTCTTATCAAGAATCTGAAAATAAATGAATCTATTTCTCATCAAAATTTGAAAACAAATGATTCTAATTTCTTAAACAATTTAATCTACTTCTAATTCTTATCAAGAATCTGAAAATAAATGAATCTATTTCTCATCAAAATTTGAAACAAACAATTTAATCTACTCTAATTTGCAGCAAGAATAAGATGCATGAAAAGAAACTAAATTTGAAAGAACCTGGGTGCTTGAAAATGGTGTAGAATCCTCTATGGATCTCCCTTGATCCTTCAAACTTGAAGAGAAGTCCTCCAAAGCAAAAATCTTAGCTGAAGAATGAAAATGTGACTACAAGAGAAATTTTTTTGAAGAATTTCTTTATGGAATTACCAACTCCTCTTTTTTGTAAACTTGTACATCTTTTATAAGAAAAAAACTCCAAATTCCACTACCTAATTTTTTATTTAAAAAATAGATATTCCCTCCCAATTTGGCCTTCATGCAAATTGATTAGACTTAATGGGAGGAGTTACATGCAAGGTGGTGGAGAAGCCTCTAGAAGCTTCTTATTCCTCCTACAACATGTGCCATAATTTGGGTGAGGAAATTTAAATAAACAATTAAAAAAAGTATATTTTCCATGTGTGTGTGTGATTTATTATTTTCATTCCTTTATAATATTCATTCAATAGTTTATCCAAAAGAAATATAATAGAGTTTGTATTTAAATCAAAAGGTGATAAAGGAGGGTTGTGACATCCTTCCCCCCTAAATTTGTGCATCGTCCTGATGCACTTATTAAATGCATTCAAAAGAGTTTATAGTTCATGTTTAAAACAAAAAAGGAAACAACTGCTGCATCTCCTTAGTGTCCTCCCACGTGGCATTCTTTTCATCATACTGGTCCCATTGCACTGATCAACCTCTCTGTTGCGCAACTGGCATTGGTGCCTCTCCAAGATTTTGAATGGCTCTATCATTATTGCTCCCATTTCTTGGACCTGTAAAGCATCCCAATTCAAAATGTGTTTCTCATCAGGTACATACTTTTTAAGAAGAGATACATGGAAGACATCATGTATTCGGCTCAATTGGGGAGGTAAGGCCAACCGGTATGCAACTGGATTAATCCTTCCCAATATTTCAAAAGGTCTGACATAACAAGGTGCAAGCTTAGTCTTTTTCCCAAATCTTATGGAACTCTTGTGTGGCCTAACCCTTAGGAAGACTTTCTCTCCTACCTCAAACTCCCTTGGTGTTCTGTTTTTGTCTGCATAACTTTTCTGCCTATCTGAGGCTTCCTTCAATCTTTGCCTAATTTCCTTAGTTTTCCTTTCCATTTCTTTCAACATATCTGACCCAATAATCACTCTATCTTCAAGACTATCCCAACTCAAAGGTGTTCGACATGGTCTACCATACAAAGCTTCAAAAGGTGCCATTCCCAAAGATGTTTGATATGTATTATTGTAAGCAAACTCTACCAAAGGTAGGTACTCTTCCCATTTCCTCTGTTGGTCCATGCAGTACATGCGAAGCAGGTCTTCCATAATCTGATTTGTCCTTTCTGTCTAACCGTCGGTTTCAGGATGGTATGCAGTGCTAAAATTTAGTTGAGTTCCTAGAGCTGATTGAAGAGTGGTCCAAAACCTTGAAGTGAATCTAGCATCTCCGTCTGATATGATTTTCTCTGGTATTCCATGCAACCTAAATATTTCCTTAACAAAGCATCTAGCCAAGGTAGGTGCATCATCTGTCAGATTTCCTGGTATAAAGTGTGCCACCTTAGTGAGTTTGTCAATTACCACCATTATTGCATCATGCCTAGAAGGTGACATGGGTAACCCTTGCACAAAATCCATGCTAATAACTTGCCACTTGTGTTGAGGTACATCGTGCAATTGCAACAATCTAGCTGGGTGTCTATGTTCTGCCTTTACTCTTTGACACTCCAAACATTTAGCTACATACTTGACAATATCATTATTCAACCCTTGCCAAAAGTATAACTTCTTTAGATCTGCATAAAGTTTGTTAACTCCTGGGTGCCTTGAATAAGGGGCATTGTGAGCCTCCGACAAGACTACTTCCCTTAAGTTCCCTGAATTAGGAATATAGATTCTATTATTGTGTCTGAGCAACCCATCTTCATCTAATGTATACCCTTCGACCTTAGGATCGGTTGGGTTGTGTTCTAAAGTCAACTTGACTTGCTCATACCATGGGTCATGTCCTTGTTCATCCATTACTTGCCTTTTGAAAGAGGTTTTGAATGTTGCTATAGTCATCAAGTGTCTCCTCCTACTTAAGGTATCTGCCACCCTATTTTCTTTCCCCTTAATATATTCAATTTCAAAATCATATTCACTTAGAAACTCTAACCACCTTCTTTGTCTGGCATTTAAGTGAGGTTGGGTAAAGATGTATTTTAGTCCTTGGTTATCTGACTTAAGCTCAAAGGGCTTCCCTAGTAAGAAGTGTCTCCATTTTTGTAGGGCATGCACAATTTCTGCCAATTCTAAGTCATGGGGTGCATAATTGACTTCAAGAGTCTTTAGCTTCCTGTATTCGTAAGCTACCACCCCTTCATCTTGGACAAGTACTCCTCCTAACCCTTCAATAGAAGCATCAGTTATGACTGTGAAGTGTCCATTCGGATCTGGTACCTTTAGAATGGGTGCTGAAGTTAGTTTTCCCTTCAAGATTTGAAATGCCTTATCACTTTGCTTGGTCCACACAAACCTTTTGCCCTTCCTTTGTAACGAGGTGATGGGATTTTCTATCGTAGAGAATCCTTCCACAAACTTCCTATAGTAACCTGCTAGCCCCATAAATCTTCTTACCTCTAAAACATTCTTAGGGATTGGCCATTCTACTATTGCCTTTATTTTATCTGGGTCGACTGCTATTCCTTCCTTTGATATTATAGTCCCAAGGTAGTGAATCTTTTCCTCAAAGAAGGCACATTTGGACAATTTCCCATATAACTTATGTTCTCTCAACCTTTGCAAAACAATTTGTAGGTGTAGCAAATGTTCCTCTTCATTTCTAGAGTAAATCAATATGTCATCCAGAAATACCAGAACAAATTTATCCAAGTAGTCATGGAGTACACTATTCATTAGGTTCATAAATGAAGTTGGGGCATTAGTTACACCAAAAGGAACTACTGTGAATTCATAATGTCCATATCTAGTCCTGAAGGTTGTTTTCAGAATGTCTTCCTCCTTAATTCTGAGTTGATGATACCCTGACCGGAGATCTATCTTTGAGAAAACTGCCGCTCCTTTCATTTGGTCAAAAAGATCCTCTATGCGAGGTAAGGGATACCTATTCTTTATGGTGACTTTGTTCAACATCCTATAGTCGATGCATAGCCTTAAGGTTCCATCCTTCTTCTTAACAAATAAAACTGGCGCTCCCCATGGTGATACACTTGGCCTTATTAATCCCTTAGCTAAGAGTTCCTCTAACTGCATTTTGAGCTCTTGTAATTCGGTTGTGTTCATCTGGTAAGGTGCCCTTGATACTGGTTCAGCTCCTGGGAGTACTTTGATAGAAAAGTCAAACTTCCTCTTAGGGGGTAAACCGGGTAATTCTTCTGGAAAAACATCGTTAAATTCCCTTAAGAAAGGGGTATTTTCAAATGTTGTTGTATTTTCCTCCTTTCCTTCATCAATTTCAACCATATAGATTTGACCTCCTCTTCTCCTTTCCTTCTTTAATTGCATTGCTGAGATGGTTTCTATATTAATGGGTTTAAACTTTCCTTGGATTTTGACCCTTTTCCCCCCATCATCCAAACATTCAACAACTTTGTTATAGCAATCCACATTAGCTTGATGGTCTGTTAACCAAATCATTCCCATAATTACATCATATAATCCTAGGGGTGCCACATAGAGATCTACCCTTGTTTCGAACTCAGGGAATTGTACCCTTGCCCTCGGTAAACACTTAGTTACTTCCCTAGTTGCCTTATCCCCATATTGAACCGTCCATGATGACTCCATTTGATTAACTTTTAATGCATATTTGTTTACTAATTCAGGTGAGATGAAACATTCAGATGATCCAGTGTCAATTAGAATTGATATTGGTTGTTCAATTAGTGTACCTGTAGTTTCCACAGGAACATTCTGGTATCTTCCTCTTTGGTTCCTAACTACTGCATGAATCCTTTGTTGGGGCCCTTGTTGGGGTTGATTGGCCCTAATTTGTCCTTGCATCCTAAGGCACTCTCTGGCAAAATGGTTTTCCCCGCACATAAAGCATCTGTCTGGAGGACCCCTCCTACCTTGATTTCTAGGGGGATCATTCCTTGTTTCATTGCCCCTGGGTGGATAAGTTATCCTGTCCTACTAGTCATTCCTGTTATAGTTGCCTCTGTTATTATTGCCCCTATTATTATCATTTCCATTCCTTTGATATTGATTAGGCGGTGGCCTCCTTTCGGAAGAATTATTCCTCTGACCCTTGTTGAAATTAGTGTTTCCATTGAATTCTTGCTTCCTTTTAAATGAGTGGTTCCCATTATAGTTCCGCCCTGCTAGTGTTTGAATCTTTCTCTCTTGCCTTAGGGACTTTTCAAGTACTTCATTCATGTTTCTGGGTCCATGCATGTCAACCTCTACCCCTATGTTGGTATTTAGCCCCAAAATGAACTTCCTTGCTTGGCCTTCTTCATCCTTTTGGTACATAGGCACATATTTAAGCAACTTGGCGAACTTATCCCAATATTGTTGAACGGATAGGGATCCTTGACGTAGATTATGGAATTCTATCACTTTCTCATCAAAGAACAATTGAGGGAGCCACCTATCTCCGAAGTGGTGAACAAATTGATCCCATGTGACCGTATCCCTACTATACCCATTTTGTTCCTTGGTGTTGGTCCACCAACTAGCCGCCTCCCCTGTGAGTTGATAGGAACCCCATAAAGCCTTGGTTGTTTCGCTAAAATCTCTTAGCTCAAAATATTTTTCCATTTCATTTAGCCAATTCTCAGCCCCTTCACCAATCTGCCTCCCATCGAACTTAGGAGGGGTGATTTTCTTTAAATCCTTGGAGAGTTCCAATATGTTATTTTCCTTTCTATTACCCATCACATTCCCTTGATTGCTACCAGGGTTTCCATTTTCGGTACCACTTCTATTCTCATAGTCATTCTGCCTTTCCCTAAGGTCCTGCAGTGATTGTTCCAAGAAGTTGATTTTGTCTCTTTGTTCGGTTAGAAGGTTGATTATAGCTTGGACCCCATCTCCGTTATTCCCTGGGTTGTGTCGATCCTCTTCATGATCTTCCTCATGGTTTCCTTCATGGTTTTCTTCATGGTTTTCCTCATGGTTTTCTTCTCTTTGACTCCTAGTACGTGTTCCATTACCCCTTCCTCTTCCTCTTCCTCTTCCTCTTGCCATTCTAGGTTTTGCCTAAAAGTTAAATTATGTAGTTAGTTTTTTTTTTTTGATTTAGGATTTAAAAAATAAATAAAATTAATTTCTACTATTGTAAAACATTCCCTTAGTTGAATAAATTGAAGTGAGCACAAGGCCTAGATTTGAACCTTTTCTCTAATACCACATGTAATAACCCACCAAAATTGATTCAAAAAAAAATTGAGTATTCTTTTTTGTTTTTGTTTAATGTAATCATTATGTTTTATTCAATTGCATTCTTTGGGCATCCATCCATTTAGGATTAGGCATTCATCCATCCGGGATGAGCATCTAACCATACGGGTTAGGCAATTGTCCATACAGGACATAAGATTCCATCTATCCAATACGGGATAGGCATCTACCCATACGGGGTAGGCATCCATCCAAACGGGATAGGAGATGCTCTGGCCAGAGACTTAGACTCATCGGGACCATTCGGGTCCTGAGCCACTCACTAAGTACTACTCTCTTCTAACAAGAGTGCACCGAGGTCGCCGTCCTTGGGAGTAATTAAAATAATACAAGCTTGAATTCCGCCTCGGAATTTGGCTTAAAGCCTCGGGAAGTCAAGCGAATCCATACGGGATTCCTTCCAAGTATGCATTGAATTTATTTTTCAATTTAATTATCTTATCTTTCAATTAGGATTCTTACTCAACCAAGCCTAGACTCCACCCACGAACGCCTGAGTACAAGGGACAACTCTGTCCCAAGACTGCCTACATACTTGCTTCAGCACGGGATCAAGGCGTAAAGTATGTAGTTCTATTTTCTATTCTATGGTTTGATGTAAACTGATTTGTGGGTACGCAACCCTTTCTAGGGTCAGTGTCCCAGACAGTTTCTCTGCGGTTGCTACCCACGATGGTAGCGCTTAAGCGAAGGCTCAAGATGGCCTATTGCTTGTGGCCTAAAAATAACTAGATCCTAATTCTTATCATGAGCGTCACCCAATTGCAAATCACCAATATCCCTTCAAATAAGAAATCAATTTCATGAGAGCATTTAACTTGACCATCCCTAAAAGGGGTTTACTATGGTTTATCTCAATGGATGTGAAAATCATTTAAAAGTTATCTTATTAAATTATCGATCCAAGGGGGATTACCCGCCCCTTGGATTTTAACTTCCAAGTGTCCCTTATTACTCCCCGACGATTTATAGGCACGATGCCACAGACATCGTTAATGCAGCTTTATTAGGCATTAAGTGCAATAGTTCAACACGACAGAATTACCCGTAAGCATGACCCAGAGGCACCGTATATACCGAACGCTGCTAGTTTTGGTTTTCCAACTTCCTTTGTTTAGTTTTCTAACTATGAAAACATCATGCTTGAAAATAATCACGAAATGGAAGCGTAAAAATTTTAATTAATTGAAATAACTACTTGGAGTATAATTTGCATAATAATGACCATCACGAAACTTGCATAATAGTAATTACATGTGTACTTGCATGAAAAATGTAATTAATCCATAAATAATTCGCATGCTATGAACCATCAATGAAAGTAATTAATCTATGAGAAATTTGCATGCCATAAGAAGATTTAGCGAATCCAAAATAGCGATTAAATTTAAGCATTTGGTTCAAATCATATTACTGTAAATTAATCTCTAAAGGTCAATTAAGTGTCCCAATGATTCTTAATGGATTGAATAACTCGATTTAAGAGAATATAATCTACAATTATAAAGTTTACTAAGGATAATTTAATTACGAACTTGCTACACATTAATCCCAATTTTTTTTCTTTTCTAAGCCGAAATTCAATATCTTAAAATTTACACTAAAGAAAAAAATAAAATAAAAATAAAAAAAATAAAAAAATAAAAAAAATCATTATTTCCTAAATGTCATCATTAACAACTTAAAATTTAAACTAAGAATTTAATAGTAATTATCTTAGGTTATTATCTTTTTTTTGAAAAAAAAACCAAATTAAAACTTCGAAGTGCTTAATAATAAAGCCATCTATAAATGGGCAAACCCCTTTTTAAAAGTTAAAAGGGCGCGGGGTCGGGACCACAGGTCCCATCACCCCTGCGGTCCTGCATGTGTAGGCCCGCAGGGTTGAGGGGACACCGCGGGCCCCTCCATCCCCCCTGCGGTTACCATAATGGCTGCCTGCGTACCATTGCCAACCGTCTGAAATAATTTTCAGGTGTCGTGCATTATAATGATTTGAAAATTTTTAAGTTTGAAATAAATTTTTATTTATGTGTGTGTGTGTGTGTGTGTGTGTGTGTGTGTGTGTGTGTGCATTTTTTTATATGCAAGAGAATTGCATTTCCATATTATTGAAATCACAGAGAGAATAGTAGATAATAGGTACGTAAAAAAAATATTAATATTAGAGAGAATACATATTGAGTTCCAGGGAGAAAATACAATAGACAAGTAATCAGAGAGGGATTATTTATTCCTTTGTTCTTTACACGGGGAGATTTATTCATAGAGCAGAGAGATAAATTTATTTGTACACACAGAGAAATTATTTCACAGAGAAGAAATGTTAATTATATTTTTACAGAGGATTTAGATAACCAGAAAATGAGAAATCACAGAGAGAATGATCACAGCGAGATCTCTTCAAATATACGTTTCAGATTTTAAATCAATAACCAAAGAAATGGTTCTTAGAGAAAGGAGATAAAGATGGTTCTGGTTTAGTTCTTCAGCAAGAATCAATCTAAAACTTAATAAGAAATTTTAAACGATTTAATCTAATTCCTATCAAGAATTTGAAATATGTAGATCTAACTTCTTAAACAATGGATCTGATTCTTATCAAAATTTGAAACTAATGGATCTAATTCTTATCAAGAATCTGAAAATAAATGAATCTAATTCTCATCAAAAAAATGATTCTAATTTCTTAAACAATTTAATCTACTTCTAATTCTTATCAAGAATCTGAAAATAAATGAATCTATTTCTCATCAAAATTTGAAAACAAATGATTCTAATTTCTTAAACAATTTAATCTACTTCTAATTCTTATCAAGAATCTGAAAATAAATGAATCTATTTCTCATCAAAATTTGAGACAAACAATTTAATCTACTCTAATTTGCAGCAAGAATAAGACGCATGAAAAGAAACTATATTTGAAAGAACCTGGGTGCTTGAAAATGGTGTAGAATCCTCTATGGATCTCCCTTGATCCTTCAAACTTGAAGAGAAGTCCTCCAAAGCAAAAATCTTAGCTGAAGAATGAAAATGTGACTACAAGAGAAAAATTTTTGAAGAATTTCTTTATGGAATTACCAACTCCTCTTTTTTGAAAACTTGTACATCTTTTATAAGAAAAAAACTCCAAATTCCACTACCTAATTTTTTAATTAAAAAATAGATATTCCCTCCCAATTTGGCCTTCATGCAAATTGATTAGACTTAGTGGGAGGAGTTACATGCAAGGTGGTGGAGAAGCCTCTAGAAGCTTCTTATTCCTCCTACAACATGTGCCATAATTTGGGTGAGGAAATTTAAATAAACAATTAAAAAAAAGTATATTTTCCATGTGTGTGTGTGATTTATTATTTTCATTCCTTTATAATATTCATTCAATAGTTTATCCAAAAGAAATATAATAGAGTTTGTATTTAAATCAAAAGGTGATAAAGGAAGGTTGTGACAAAATGGGCCATCAAACAACTAATATGTTGATTGTGTTGGAGTTGATAGTGAACCCCATAGCTCCCAAAAATCACATACAACCATAACATTTATCACATCTAAAGAGAAAAAGAATGATTGTGCTATGCAATTCAAAGACTAATTGGTCCAAAAATAACATGATTATATGTTTGTATTGATTGATCTAAATAAAAACATTTGAATAATTATATTATTCAAATGAATGCTTATGAAAGAAAAACCCTAGATGAAATTGTAGGTGAGGGTTAAGTTAGTTCATAAAAGTGTCTTTATCCTATAATGTGAGAGAACATAATCTATAATTAGCTTAATCTAATAATAGAAAAGCACTCATAAATTTAGCTTAAGTGAATAAAATAAAAGAAGACCTAAATAACTAATTGATAATTAATAAATACTAGATGATTACCCTATTTACTCTAACAATCCCCCTTAATCTCAATCACTCGTTTGTTGAGTTCCTATACATGACACCCATTGATTCATGCAAAATTCATAAATGGTTGATCTTTGAGCCAATTCTCTAGGCTAGGAAGGTCTACAATGTATTCTAGAGCATCAAACACTAAAGGACTAAATCATAAATGGGAGAATGCATCTGATAAATAGTAGGAAGGATTTGTAATGTAGAGTTCCAGGTGATGGTATCTCTCCATGGCTAATTGCAGCGATTTGGTGATATAAGTAGAATGATGAAAACTAGTCTCATCTACTAAGGAAAGAATACGACCAACTGCAAAAACAAGATGACAGTGGGAAAATACATATGAAATCTTGAAAAAAATGAAATTTTCAATGGATTAAACTCTTGCTAATTTTGTATGTTTTTCTCTATATTTCATATCACTTTCTTTTCATGCAGTTAGATCTACCAACAAACCTGGCTGCTTAATTTAAATGGCAGTTTTTATACGCGTTGTTCTACTATGGCTTTGTTAGATCTTACAGATGAAAGGATGCCACAGAAAGGAACAAAAATGCATATGGAAAAGCTAAATATTGTAAGAGATTAACAACCCAAACTTATCGAAACTAAGGTGATGTCTGTATTGCACGGCCTTCCTTCATTTCCATGATAAAAGATGTTTGCAATAAACCTCTAAAAGATGGCTTTGAATAAAAACATGGAGTTTTGCAAAAACGATCAAAACAGTTTACCATGAAAAAGCACCATGAGCAAGCTCAACAGAATTTGACATGAAGCATCCTGAAAGTATTATAAGATTGTCTTGGAAAGGAAGTACCATTTAACATGTTTGCAGTTTGAGTTCAATAAAATATCTGATGACTGGGTTATCAAAATACTCTTACCTGCAACCTGTTGTCATGATCCTAACGCTCACAGAAAGTATCTAGAAAACATGAATTCTACAAGCAGAAACGAAGATATAACTTGAAACCAGATATGTTTGTCTAATAAATAGCCAATATATCACAGCTTAGTGCCAATATATTTCTTCAACATATAGAGAGGAGGAGGACATGATTTCAATATATTACTCCCCTACTCAAAAGCAAACCACTCCATTCTTCTACTACTTGTACTGATTACCTAGGTCACGTTAGATTTTATCTGTTCGTGACACAGCATTATAATCACAAGATATATATATATATATATATATGTTCATAATCAAATAGAGAATTGATAAGCTAAAGCGTTGCGTAGATAAGCATGGTGATAACAGTGCCACAAATGGAGAGTGAGAGGTTTATAAGAATTGATGGAGGGCACCCAGATAATTGCCTTCGTGATGATGTGGGCCCTTCAGCAATTACTTCCTTTATTGCCCCCTCCTCCATCGAATCATCACCAGCAGAAGCAGCAATATAATGCTCCATTCCATCTGATCTCAACACAAGGTTGCCTTCACCCTTCTCTAATCCATCTGATAATAAATCTAAAACCAAATCTTTGGCCACATTGTCAAGCCCATCTGAAACTACATCGAAATTGTCAGATTGGCCATTGTCGAGTCCATCATATACAACATTAATGTGCACTTTCATCCCACGTTGACAGTCTTCTGCATTTCCACTGGTAAAATATCTGTCACCCATTTCAATGAGTGGGACTGCATCAAGCCCTCCATCAAATAACTTGATTGGATTGCTGAAATCACAATTCTCAAACTCATCTCGGCTCTTCAGCTCCAATACGCTTTGTTGAGAGGAAGCATAAGCAAACCCTGTCAAATGTCAAAATGTAGTTGTTTGCCATCATTTTTCTAGGCACAAAGGCCAAACTTTATCTAACCTAAAATTTTCATTAGAAGAAAGATTTATTCTTTAAGTTCTCCACAAACCCATTTTTGACTGACATAAGTCGATTAAAAGAGCTACTCAAAAGAGATTGACAAGATCTAAAAGCAGGTAGTCACCATGGCGTAGGTCATGGTCAAAGATCCCATCTAATATGTACAGATGGGATTTAAATAGATATGAAAGAACCAATAGCATCCATACATATATAACCTATAAACCCTAATCAAAGACTTTACTAAAATTTCTAAACAAATTTATAACAAGGGAAGGGCAATATTACAGAGATTATCTCCAACATGGAAGATCTTGCGGGAAGCCCATCCTTTGAAATCTGAGGCAGGATCCCATCCTCTGTCGTCCCCCACCACATGTTGTTCTGCTGAACAAATCATATTGATATTCATCAAAGTGAATCCCATCACCATGAAGATCAAGCAATAAGTCGATGCACTTTGAGCCATTGATTTACAGTGTCAAAGACTGCTCGGTGGCTTCTCAACTCACAAGGTTACAGTAAAGAATGAAAACCTGGGAGATGGCATAGTCACCTAGTCAATACCTCAGGAAATAAAGGTTTGGATTTTTTAGTGGAGAGATTAAGAGCCACCCACTTGGAATTCATGGGCTTGGATTCATTGCAATTTAATTTTTCTTTTAACTTTAGTGTTGGATTCTCTTTTTTCATCCATGGAATTTAATGGAGTGTTTTGTGAATTTTAACTTTTAGTGTTGGATTATTTTGTTTTATATATGGAATTTAATGAGGTGTGTTTCATGAACTTTAATTTTAGTGTTGGATTTTCTTGTTTTATGTATGGAATTTAGAGCTATGTATTTCATATTTCACGATAATATTTATTATTATAGAAATTAAAAAATTTAAAATATTTGATATAATAAAGATAGTTTAATTTATGATAAATTTTAAATGATATAATTTTGTTTGAATAAAGTTTAAGTAAGAATGATATTTTTTTCTAATAACTTATATTTGAAGTAATAAAATTATTTTTTATTTTTTATTTGAATTTTATATATTTAATTAATGATATATGTTTTTCTATTTTTATTAAATTGATTATGTTTTATAATTTTATATTAATTTTTTCTTCAACCAATACTAAGAGTATCATGTAGGAGGATGATGTCATGCAATTAAGGGTGATTAAAAAAAAAAATTGATTCTTCAAATCTACCTTTCCTATAGGTTTATATCATTATTATTTGTATGGTTTTTGGCAATGGAATTGTCTTGATCATTAGTCATGATTGACATAGATAGTCACTTTTTACCAAGTGTTGGCATAATTGATGAAATCTAGTTATTTAGAAGTAAGCATTTGGATCATTATTATTATTTTCATTATATTCAACTATTTTAGGCTATATCCTATTATATTTATAAAGTATCTAAAAAGGAATAACGATAAAGATTTAGGTTGAAAGGAAAAATAAGGTGTAATGATATTTAATATTTGATTTTTTTTTCATTTATCAAAGGTCAAGGGTTTTTAGAAATATCATAGATAAAAATAACATTACAACATTTATGAAAAATATAAATGGGAATAATCATGCAACACAGCATGTGAATAAAAGGGGGACGACCCCACAACGTAGTGGTTATCTACAAGCCTCTTACATGGGAGGTCTTGGGTTCAAGTCTACTCAACTAGATATCATAGAGATGCTCTTCAACAACTATATATAAATCAAATAAATGATATTATATGAAATTTATGTTTCATTTTATAAACTAGTCTATGGCATTCATTATTAAAAATTCTAAAAGGAGAAAAAATAGTAAGAGGAGAACATGAAGATAAATCAACATGCAACCAAAATAATAAACATGAAAATGGGATCTTAAAAGGATATACAAAAGCAAAGGGATAAAATGAAAAGGAACCATTTATTACTTTTATCATTATTTTCACAAACATTTATGAAATAACTATCAATGAGATCTTAGAACTAGTGCCATAGGAATATACACTTTTTAAATCATAAGATAAAACATGATAGTATTGATATAAATGTTTAGAATCATACCTCTAAGGAAAAGGAAGATAAGTATTCAAGGGGAATTTGGGGGAACAATGAGCTACTAAAGGATATATAATAAGGAATAGAAAAAATAGGTGAAACAAAGACACAAGTGAAAAAAATATATAGAATATTAGATTGTTTAGCCTTCAACTTTGGGTTAGGTTTGAGAAAGTTGAAGGTATTATTTGTTAAAGTTCTATAAATATATTTAGAAGGATGGGGTGAGAAAAGAGAAGAATAAGTGGGAAAAAAGAAGTGGGATTATTTAATTAATAAAATATCTTCTAAGTTTATTTTTGGAATCTCAAAGCATTTCACATGTATTAGGAAATATGAGATATTTTTTAAAGGTTATTTAATTTAATTATATAATTTAAAGATATTTAATATAAAATCTAATTTAATTAATAATAATTTTTAATGAGGTGTGTTTCATGAACTTTAACTTTATTGTTGGAATTTAATAAAGTGTGTTATATAAATTTTAATTATAGTAATAGATTATCTTGTACCTGCATAGAATTTAATGAGGGGTGTTTCATGAAAATTTAAATATATGTTTAAGTAGTTGATATACTTTTGTTTTTTATAGAAGTTAATCTCTTTTAAATCTTTAAAAGATAATCCAGCAACCAAACCTTTCTTTCTTAGCATATTGGCTAAGGTGATTGACATCTCTCTACTCCCACACAATACAAGATAGAAACAAAATAACCTATTTTTAGTTTTTTCTTCTAACTTAAATGTCTGATAGACTTAGGGTAAGGTCCCATGGAGGGATGCTCTCTAAAAAATTTCAATGGGTTATGTTGAGATTTTTTAGGAATATTTTAAAGTTAGTGGTCTCATGATTTAGTAGTGTAGTTCAGCTAAAAGTTTAAGCTTCAAAATTTAGTTAAGTTGGTAATCTCATGAAGAATGTTGCAAATAAATAATAATAAATAGACACCATTTTCCTTCTATTTCTTTTTTAATGGTAATTTAAAATAATAGCTAATTTGTGAGGAAATAATGCTTTAAACCCACATACATTTAATCCATTTCCTACACAGCCCATGAGAGAAAAGCAAGCATACAAGCTAACGAAATCACCATAATGAAAAAATCAAAATAGATAATCAACAAGATAACACAAGATATATCCTGGGATAATTTAGTTAAGTTGGTAATCTCATGAAGAATGTTGCAAATAAATAATAATAAATAGACACCATTTTCCTTCTATTTCTTTTTTGGCGGTAATTTAAAATAATAGCTAATTTGTTAGGAAATGATGCTTTAAACCCACATACATTTAATCCATTTCCTACATAGCCCATGAGAGAAAAGCAAGCATACAAGCTAACGAAATGACCATAATGAAAAAATCAAAATAGATAATCAACAAGATAACACAAGATATATCCTGGGAAAAACCCAGCCTCCAAAAGAATCCATACTCCATTGTATTAATCAACCATAAAGCAAAATAGAGTTATAGTGAATACCTCCGAATCATTAAGTCCTTCAATGCATTCCCATGTGTTGAAGCATGAATCCACACATCCCATGCCATCCTTCACAAATGCAATCCTCCAAAGGACTCAATACAATGATGGCCCAAAACCACTAGCCTACCTTAACCACTAAACATGTGCTTACTTATATAGACAAAATCTCACACAAAAACAGCTAGTGGTAAAGTAAAACCATGTGCTTACCTTACCCCTTGAACCCACATTTAATATTGGGTACTATTTTTTGTCTTTTTAAATATTTTTCCCCAATATTAAATAAATACAATATAATAATCCCAATGTTACAATACAACTCATCAAGTGGTCCTGAGAATATTACCAAGGAATCTCTACATGTTGCACGTCCATGTGCAATATCAATTAAATAAATATTACATTACATGTCCATGGGAAACGCCATAATAAATAAATATTATAATTACAACATTATGCAAGGTGTACAACACCTATTTTCCCAACATAATTGACAAGTGGCAGAAAAATTCCTAAGTTAGTGGGGCAATTTCTAGCCCCACCCTGATTGCGCCTGCTAAAATATGTAGTCTTGAGAAGTAGGGGTTGCTATTTTTTAGGAAAAGATTCAAAATAATCTTGTAGCATAATTTTTTTTAATTCATGGGACCTCTTGCTTCATGAAAATAGATCCTAATACCTCCCCCCCACCCCATGGGACCTTACCCTTATAATTTGTGTAAACAAGACACTTATGTGTGTCTAATTAAATTTACATTAAGTGGTAATATATTGGTTATTGATTAGACGGCCATTTCTAGTTTTACATAATATCATCATTTTTTCTTGTAGAATTCATCATTCCCTTGAATTTTTATGAATCTTTGTGAGCTCTACTTTTCATGGTTAGTACTTTTGATGTTGGTCTTGATTTATCTCCTTGTTCTCCTCTTACCACTTTTCCTCCTTTTAGAATTCCTAACAACGATGACTATGGACCTCTTTATATTGAAGCATAAGTTATCATTTATTCTATATATATAAAACTGAATTTATACATTCACTATAATTATGGAAGATAATTTCTATGATATCCATCACAATAGAATTATTATTAGTTTATTAAAGTAAGTGGGGAAGGGCCCCAATTCATCACAAATCTCCAACTATAAAAACCAAAATTGGATAACCAGTCACAGAGACAACAAAACATGGCAACCAACCAAACAATAGAGTTGGATCCAAACAAATTACATCTTATTTTGAAACTAAATTTTGAGACTGCTTATCAGCTATTATATCCTTAGATGACTTCTTCTTACATTGGAGAATTGTCCATGTGTGGATCTATTTAGACAATATGAACCATGCTGACCCAAAGACAAACATGGATCAATAGCAACAGAGATAACAAAATTACCAATATAAACATCATTATTACTAGTAGGAGCAACAAAACCTATGTTACCGGTGGGAGTGACATTACCAGTAGGCGTAGCAACAAACTCATTACTATAAGAAACAACTGTAGGGGCATTGACAACATCAAAGGAAGAAGCAACAAATCCACTAGAATAATTATGTTACATTCAATGTTTCATGGATATTTTATTTCTACATTGTATTTCATAATTTTTTCCAACTAGATTGTTGAAAATGTATTAATTCATTCTGCCATATTAATCCTTTTTCTAATTAGTCTAGTGTTATCCTGAGTTATCCTTGTCTTGATGTTGTATAGGATGGTCCTTTGTTGGTTCACAAGTTCTTGGAACTCATCCATGATAATTAGAGGTTGCGGCATAATTCATAATTGTATAGAGAGTAAAAAAATTTGTCGAATAGAAGCATGATGGAAGAGTAGAATATGGAAGTACAAATTCAATTTGTAATTTTGTAAGATTAGATGGAGAGTTCAAAGTTTAATAGTACATTTAAGGTAGGTGGAACTCAAGGTATGACATGAATTTGGGAAGAAATGTCATGGATAGGAAAAAAGTACACAAGGAAATAAAAAGAAGAGCATAGGGGTTGTAAAGAAATATGCAACTTCATGTAAGGTGGAAAGATCTAGACATGCATAGGTAGGAAAAAGGGTGAAAGTCTACAGGTAAATGCTAATTATGTGGACAAAGAAAATTATATAAAACTAATGTATGGTAGATAGAAAAAGTGGCATGGAAATTAAGGATAAATTGTATCAATGGTTTGGTGTTCCACATAACACAATACTATTGATATTGGGAGACAAGGAGAAAGGAGGCAATCCAATTGCAAAGAGGAAGAAATCCATGAGAGAGGAGTGTTACATAAATGGTACATAGAAAAAAAAATTGTAACTTTATAGGATTTTGTAGAGACCTTGAGACATTATAGTGATAAGCTAGCAAAAACAATTGGTGAGAATATAATCTAAAAATATTGCATAATTAGTCTAAAGTTTTGACAATTTGTTGGGGCTAGTTTTTTTAATATCAAACCATAAAACATGAAAATTTTGACACTTGGGCATACAACAAAGACTTAGTGGGTTGAGGGAAACAACTCAAAGAATGAGTATATCAATGGGGTGACTACATGAACTCTCAAATTAGATATTAGTGAAGGTACAAGTAGGAAGAAAGAGAAATAATGAAGGTGAGAGAAATATATTTTGGAATGGGTTATAACAAAACATGTACCTAATAGGAGCAACACACTTTTATGTCCCCTATAAAATATAAGGTCATTTCTCTAGTAATCAAGTCTTCCACATTTAAAAAATCCTTTCTCACAATTGGAAAATCCTTGAATTTAGCATCTTTGAACCCTTATAAATGCACTTGTAATGAATCACCAAATATCCTAGTTAGTAATGTCAAAGCATATGCATGTAGCCATTGTCTATCAACATGATATCTATTGTAAAGAATCCAAAACTCCATGTAAAATGTCAAGGCTCCCTAAAAATTAGAGCTAAATCTATATTTAGAATACCCTTGTATCCTACCATTTGACATGATAAATGAGTAATAAAACTAAAATAGAGTGGTATAGTCACCATGGTCACTGCCAGTACACTATTTCTATCTATATGTCCCTACATGGAAGCACAAAATCTTGAAATAAATCTCATCACGAATGTAATGCTTAAGTAGTGTCCCATGCCTAAAGGGAGGTTTAATGACTTCATGTAGTTTTAGCTATGATATTTTAAACAATATTAGATCTTTTCTAAATGATAAAAAAATAATTAAATTATCTATTATTATTAGTTTTAAGATAGCTTAGAAATATAGTAGATCATGACCTATAACAGTCAAAGATAATGCAAATAATAATAAGCAAAATCATTACTTCTAGACAACTAGACTTCATTGCATGTGCCAACACCTAGCAAAATGTCACTATCTAACGGAAACCAAGACTACTAACTAAAATGGTGTTAATGTCGCATAAAAATGATGAACACAATACACAAAAGAAGGGTGTATAATGATAGGAAAGGTACAATTCAAATATCAAAATTCTTTTTCTCACTATGACCATAGTAGCATGACATCCTCCTCCTATGTGATGCTCTCTATCTCTATAAAAAAATTCAACTTATAGTACCCAAACAAGAGAAACAATTAATATAAAATCATAAAACATAATTAATTTTGATAACAATACATATGTAATTAATTAAATCTACCAAATCGAATTGATAATACTTATTAACAATAAATTGACTATTATATAAGTTTGTCAAAGCTACCATTTATGCTTTATACAAATAATGAAGTCTTAAAAGGTGTTGCAAATAATTTTTTGATTTTCCTATCAATTTATGTTCACACATAATCTAATAGTAGTACCATAACAATTAATGTCAACACATAATTATAAAGTAGACAATTTAATTTCAACTAAAATATAATTATTCAAGCTTTTCAAGCCTGAATGAAAGCCTTAAGAATTAAAAACTTGTACCATAGAAAGTTTTAGATTTTTAGAGGATATTTAGAACATTTAGTCTAAATAAATACATAAATATTTAATATCGTACATAAAAAGGATCTAAGCCAATTGAAATGAGGTTAGTCAACCCCAATCTTTATTATTATGGGCTACATTCCTCTTTGAAGCCACACAAGAAGGTTTTCCTAAGGTGATAGTCAAACAAATCAAGTGAAACATCAATAGTACGGTTATTACTTCAAATATAAGTTTTTGGATTAAAAATATTACCATTCTTGTTGAATATTTCTTTAAATAAAATCATTAATTTTAAATTTATCATAGTAAACAATATTTGTTATTTTAAGGATTTTAAAAACAAAACTTCTACAATAGCACATTGGATAGGCAAAGACATAAGCCTATTATCACAATGGCCTAGTAGGGTTTGAACCTTGGTGGTCACAACAACAACACTACCACTTAACAAACACGCCATGAAAATAACCCTACAAACATTGTATCGAATAATTATTTAAACTGGAAATTAAATTTTCATATAATATATATCATTAAATTCCATACAAGAAGGAAGATAATCCAACACTAAAATTAAAATTCATGAAACACACCTCAATGAATTTTATGTACAAAACAAAACAATCCAATATTAAAATTACAATAGATAAAATACGCCTCATTAAATTACATGCATGAAAGAAGATAATCCAACACTAAAGTTAAGAGGAATATTACATTGCAATAAGTCCAAAAACTCATGGATTCCAAATGGTCGACTCTTAATCTCTCGAGTGGAAAAATCCAACTCTTTCCTTCTTTCCTAATCAGTACAGGTAGTAGATTGGAATGGTTTAATATTGAAGTCGTCTCCTCCATGTCTCTAAATGTTGAAGAAATATATTGACACAAATTAGACAAACATATCTGGTTATACATAATAAACGTCAATGATCATGGAAATGGAGGAAGCCCGCGCAATACAGACATCACCTTAATTTCGGTAAGTTTGGGTTGTTAATTTGTTAAAATATTTAGTTTTTCCATCTGTTTATAGTAGGAGATATCATGTTTTTATTCCTTCTGTAATCTTGAGGAAACGAAATTAACTTAATGAACCTTTCTAAGTACTTTGCTTGCACAAGAAACGCTGGGTAGATGAGGAACTCTCGATGAGGCCTAAAATTTTAGCATAAGTCTATGGATGTCATCCATAGGGAGACCTCAGATCCATGCAACTCAAAAAATGAGTGGTTGATAAAAATTACAATGTTCCTCATTGTTCATCCCTTGCATTTATACTGAACCAATTTATTATATACCAATTTATGGGAAAATATTTAGAAAATAATAATTTGAAATTTCATTTGAAACTGTTAGAGTTATCTTGTATTAGCTAATAATTATTTATTTAATTATTAGTCTATTATACTCTACGCTTAAGCTAAACTCAGGCATTTAATAATATGGTAGGTATTTTAATTATTAAATACATTTTATCCCTTTAGGGTTTCTTTAGGGTTGCACATCTTTAGGGTTGCATATTCTCCTTTTATAAGGATTGTATTGTACTTTTTTATTGTATTCCCTCTCTATATGATAATCTTTTTCTTCAGAGTCTCTATTGTGTTTTTGTCTCCAATCTTCTCTTGTGATAGGTATTTTGTTTGTAGGTGCTCTTGAGATCTCTGAAGTTGTATTTTCTCAACTTTTTCATGGTATCAGAGCCTACCTTTGTTGCTGCTTGTTCCTAATTTTTTCAGAAGATTTTTTGGAAGCCAAGGTTTCAATTTTTTTCAAAGTTTTATTTTTGGATCTGGAGTGCTTCTTTGTTTCTGGACATTTTGTGCTCAAACGGACCTCGCCGTTGAGCTCGAAAACACCCCAAACCCCCCATTTTCATATATAATTTGTCCAATTTGGACAACTTTGGCTTTGAGAATTTTTTTTTTGATTTTGGCCCTTTAAGGGCATGTTTTTCGAGAAAAATAAAAAGAAAATTAAAAAAAAATAAAAATTGGGTAGTTTAACGGCTTGCCTAGGCCAGAACCCTCACCATCAACCGTCGGTGGTATCTTAAATGCCAAGGCCAACCTTTTGGTTACCGCAGCCTCCCAGGCAGTTACCACCATCAACCTCCCAAGTGGTTACCAAATCGACGGTCTCCAAGCTAGTGGTCTGTAACCCGCCAGCCAACAACGGTCCCGCTGCTCGGAGCACCTCTGCCACCGCCGTCGCTCGGCCACCATAGCCCCGCCCAACCACCACCACCACCCAGGCAGAGAACCACTTCCGCCTAGTCACCTCCTCTTGCTCCTCTTTGAAAGCCTTTTGAGGCAACGACTATGATCTTTTATGTCTGGCATTCACTATACTTCAGGATCTCCTCACATTGTTGGCTTCACTAACTCAGATTGGGCTGGTGATGCTCATGATCGAAAGTCTACTGTTGGCTTTGTTTTTTGCCTCAATTCTGGTCCTATCACATGGTCTTGCAAGAAGTAGTCTATTATACTCTACGCCTTAGTTTGGGGACCCATCTATTCTTAGCATAGTTGTAAATATAGAGTCTTAGTTTGGTTTAGAGTTAGTGTCTTTTAAAATTAAAAAATCCACAATAAATTAAAAAAATATAGTCTTTTGAGTCATGCCATTTTGGATGATCCTCAGAAATTTTTAGAGGTGATAGGTCACCTAGAGTGGAATAGGGACATGGATGAGTAGTATTCTTCTTTGATGAAGAATCATACTTGGGATCTTTGTACTCTTCTGAAAGGAAGAAAGTTGGTTCACTACAAGTGGATGTACCGTACCAAGTACATTGCAGATGGTTCTATTAATAAGTATAAGGCTCATTTTGTTGCGAAGGGGTTTTCTCAGGTGGGGGGTATTGACTACTCCAAGACCTTTGCTCCTATCACCAAGATGAATTCTTTTCGCTTTGTACTTTCACTTGCAACTTCACAAGGATGGATAGTTTTTTAGATGGATGTGAAGAGTTCCTTCTTGCATGGAGACCTTCATGAGGAGATCTATATGGAGCGGCCTTAGGGATTTATGTAGGATTCCTCTTTGGTTTGCAAACTTTGGCATTCATTATATGGTCTCAAACAGGCTCCTTAGGCCTAGTATGAGAAAAATGGACTCTTTCTTGCTCTCCACACTCTTCACACATTGTCATTTTGATCCCACATTATATATTCATTGTCAAGGGGATGATATAGTTATCCTTGTGCTATATGTTGATGATATTATCATTACTGGTAGCTCATCCTCCATGATTCGGGATATTTAGAGAGCCTTAATGGAGTAGTTTGAGATGACAGATCTTGGCCTTCTGCACTATTTTTTGGGCCTACAGGTTATTCAGTCTTCCGATGGGATTTCCATACTTCAACAGAAGTATGCTCTTGATATGCTTCACAAATTTGACATGCTTTCTTGCAAGCCTGCACCCACACCATTTCAGTCAGGTGATATTTTTTCTGCCACTTATTCTACACCTTCTATGGATCCTACCTTATACAGGAAGTTGGTTGGCAGTTTGTTGTACTCTAACACATATGCATTCGAATCTTTTCTTTGCGGTTGGTCTTGTCTCTAGGTTCTCCCATGATCCTCATGAGAGCCATTGGCAAGCTGCCAAACATATTTTGAGGTATATTTGGGGCACTACATAGTTTGACATTCACTGTACTTCAGGATCCCCTCACATTGTTGGCTTCACTGACTCAGATTGGGCTGGTGATGCTCATGAATGGAAGTCTACTGCTGGCTTTGTTTTTTGCCTCGGTTTTGGTCCTATCACATGGTCTTGCAAGAAGCAGTCTATTAGACCCAGATTTGGTTGTGATTGGGTACCTCATCAGGCCTTGTTGTCGGGACCCAAATTTTGCCTTCTTCATGTAGTTGCATTTTTCTTTCATGCATTTAGTTTTTTAGCTACTCCCTAAGTTCATCTTAAGGGGGGTGTTAGAGTTATCTTGTATTAGCTAATAATTATTTATTTAATTATTAGTCTATTATACTCTACGCTTAAGCTAAACTTAGTCATTTAATAATATGGTAGGTATTTAATAATTATTCTAATTATTAAATACACTTTATCCCTTTAGGGTTTCTTTAGGGTTGCACATCTTTAGGGTTGCATATTTTCCTTTTATAAGGATCAAGTATTGTACTTTTTTATTATATTCCCACTCTGAATGATAATCTTTTTCTTCAAAGCCTCTATTGTGTTTTTGTCTCCAATCTTCTCTTGTGACAGGTATTTTGCTTGCAGGTGCTCTTGGGACCTCTGAAGTTGTATTTTCCCAACTTCTTCAGAAACTAATACCATAACTTCAAGTAGTTGAAATTGTGGAGTATGTTTGTATCAAACACACCTTTAGTAGGGTTGTAATATGAATTTGAATAATGTCGAAAACAACAAAGCTACAACTTTAGGACCTCATTTCCGTGTAGGCACAAACATATCTTCATGTTGAAGTACCCCTTCAAAACTTGTGCAATTTGAATGAAAAGGAAATAATAAAGCAACCCAAGTTTAAATAATTTTGATATTTTTTATTTTCGGGAAATTAAAAACATTGAGAATTTATTAAAATAATTCTAATGTAAATATCATTAAATCATGAATATCATAATTAACTTAAACTGAAATTAATATCTCTCTCACACACACACATCAAAATTTCATTATATTTACTCCAATAAATATGGCAACAAAAATCACATAACTATGATTACATATTTTCTTAAATAACTATACATAGACATGGAGATATACCATCACATGGAATTATACAAATTGCAAAAGCCTTCCTACTCTTTATTAAATACATTCTCCCATTTACAACTTATACCTTAATCTTTTTATGCTTGAATCCATTCTAGACCTTCCTAGCTTAGAAAATTGGCCCAAAGACCAACCATTTGCATATAAAACAAATTAATATTTATGGATCTTTAGTATAGGTTCTTAGTTTGCTCAAGGAAACATTAGGTAGATGAGGAACTCATGATGAGGCTTATAAAGTTTACATGAACTTCTATGGATGTCATACATATGGAGACCTAAGATCTATGGAACTCAAATAATGATTGGTTGAGATCAATAAGAAGATGATTAGGAATAAAAATATCTTCATACCTATTTCTCTCATTAGTATTATAAAGGTAAAATGAAAAATATTCCAAATCATATTAGAACAAAATAACATGCAATACTATCTTACCAACCTACACAAGGAAGCTTTTACTCTAACACATTAAACTATTTTGTTTAAATTCTCCCATATAAGAAACTTGAGAAACATGATGATATTCTACTTGGAATACATATTATTTCTTAAAATCATTACAAATTTTATACTAAGCCGAACTAAAATATTTAAACTTAGGCACATAATCATCCACAATAAAAGAAGCCAAATCTTCATCATAAAGGAAAACTTCATACTCAACTCTCTTGATTTCAAAATAGTGGATGACAAGTGGTGAGTGCACCTTATTGTCAAACAATGCTAATCACTTCCATTTCTAATCCATATAAGTGACCTACCTCTTTATTACAAATCTCTGTATAAAAAAATTAGAACCATAAGATACCTCTTTTGAAGAATAAAATTCTTCAAATTATCTCCTTATTATAATTCCATTTTGGTAACTAGTTGAATCAAATATGTAGATAAAATAAGACCTATGGTGCATTTTCTCCCTCACAATCTATTGGAGTAAATAGGTTAATCACCTAGTAATTATAGGTCCCATGTTATTTTATTCACTTAAAATAAACTTAGGAGTTTTTTCCTATTATTAGATAAAACTAATTATGTCCTATTGTCTCATAGCATATGATGAGGACACTAGTCATGATCTAACTTAATCCTCACCTAGGGTTTCATCTAGGGTTTTTCTTTTTCTAGGGTTTTTCTTTTATAAGTATTCATTTGTATATTGTAATTATTTAGATCAATCAATATATGCATATCATCATGGTTTTTTTGGTTTTTTTTGTATCAATCAATCTCTCAAGGTTGTATAGCACAATCATACTTTTACTCTTTATATTTGATAGGTGTTTTGGTTGTAGGAAATTGTTGGGAGGGGTATTCGCAAGTGGAGGAATTGATTATGGTGAAACATTCTCCCCTATTGCAAATATGACACATGCATTTGGTTCTTATTATCACTTGTTGTAGCTTGTGACATATAAATCAAGCATATTGATGTGAAGACAACATCCCTTCATGGTGATTTGGAGGAAGAAATCTATTTGTCACCACTAGAGTTTTATATAGTAAAAGGTAAAGAAAATCTAGTTTTCAAGTTGAAAAAGATATTATATGGTTTAAAATAGTCTCTTACGATGTGGTACCAAAAGTTTGATACCTATGTGTTGAGTTTGGGGCTTGAAAGGTCTAAATCCAATCGTTGTGTTTATTTAATAATTGATAATTATCACATTCTCATCATTACATTATATGTGGATGATATGTCATTTTTGGGCAATAGAAGATATATGATTTTTACTTGAAGTCTCAATTGTCAACATAGATTGAAATGAAATACTTATGTGTAGCCAAGTACACTATGGAAATGGAGATCATAAGAGATGGAGAAAAATAAAATCTTTGGTTAATGCAGGATAGTTTTATGAATTTAGTGTTGGAGAGATTCAACATGCCAACTTATAGATCCATGATAGTTTGAGTTGTACAAGGAATGAATTTATTTATGGAGGATTGTCCAAAATATCCTACCGAGGTGGAGGACATGACTAGTGTACCATATGCAAGTGTTTTTGGTCTTATGTATGCGATGGAACATTTCCCTAGAAGTGGGAGTGCTAAATTGATATATGGCTAATCTAGGATGGGTAAATCAAGATACACTTAAAAGAGTGTTCATATATTTGAGGGGTACTTACAAGTATTCCTTGTGTCTTCATGGTTATCCTACTAGACCTCAACATTCTCTAAGTATTTGTGGATATGTAAATTCATTTGGGTACATGGCATTGATAATAGAATCATCCACTAGTGTTTATCTTTTTACTAATTTCTATGGTTCTATTAGTTGGACTAGTAAGAGGCAAGTTGTGTAGTCGCTTTGTCGTAGACAAAAGTAGACTATATGGAAGCTACTCATGCTTTTATTAGGGCCATTTCCTTGCTTGATATATAAAAAATAGTAAAGAGATTATATGAATTTATTGTCACATGATCAAGGATTTGATCGACTAATCAAATGATCAAAGACAAGGAATGCATTACAATTGCCTTAATAAATAGAGGTATTTGACACAATGAACAAATTATACAAAATTCTAAAAATGTATCACATCTAGCTCCATGGAAATTATCAATTAACATGCAAAATCTATATTTTAAAATCCTATTTTTAACTTATGAAAAAAAGAAACATGAAGTTATTCTCATGCAAAGTGAGACAAATTAATTATTCCAATAATCTCCCCATAATTTGAACCCCTTATTGATTCAACACAAAAGCAATGATATCTTCTAACTTCAGCAAGATTCTCTCTTACTATGCATAAATCTTTGTTTGGGTTGCAAATTATTGTCTTATAACTCATTCAAGCCTTTTCTAAGGCTTGGATTTTACTTCTTCACATGACTTTGTATTGGTGGCTTAGATTAGTTTCTGCGGCTTCTACAAGGTTTATGATCTTATTCATGCAAATCATCATTTTTTTTATCTATAAACTTCAATGACTTCAAACTTGGTAGCAACAACTTCATGTTAGAAAAATATTATCTTCTAATCTCATTGACCACTCTTCTTATTATCTCCTCTTTGATTGAACAATATTCTACTACAAATTCTCTTTAAATGTGAGGTTATTCAAAAACTAAAATCCTCTTGTGATTGATATAAAAAATTTAGATTAATTTATGCGGCTTCTACAAGGTTTACGATCTTATTCATGCAAATCATCATTTTTTTATCTATAAACTTCAATGACTTCAAACTTGGTAGCAACAACTTCGTCTTAAAAAAATATTATCTTCTAATCTCATTGACCACTCTTCTTATTATCTCCTCTTTGATTGAACAATATTCTACTACAAATTCTCTTTGAATGTGAGGTTATTCAAAAACTAAAATCCTTTTGTGATTGATATAAAAAATTTAGATTAATTTATGCGGCTTCTACAAGGTTTACGATCTTATTCATGCAAATCATCTTTTTTTTATCTATAAACTTCAATGACTTCAAACTTGGTAGCAACAACTTCGTCTTAAAAAAATATTATCTTCTAATCTCATTGACCACTCTTCTTATTATCTCTTCTTTGATTGAACAATATTCTACTACAAATTCTCTTTAAATGTGAGGTTATTCAAAAACTAAAATTCTCTTGTGATTGATATAAAAAAATTACTTTGACTTTGATCTCCTCTTTTAAAGATTGGCTTCACCTTTGGAGGCTGGTTATGAGAGATTTCCTTGGCTTGTGGCTTACAGATAGTACAGTCAAAAAAGCTTCTAACTATATATTTTAATTAGTCATCTCTTTCCTTGACATGGGTGACACCTTTAATAGTTGCAGTTGTATTCATGACGACAATGACTTTCTCCAACTTTGACCTGTGGTTTCTTCCTTGGTAGATTTACCCAAAAATGCAAGTGACTATAATCCGATCTACCTTTTAAGTTAGCATTAAACGGTTGAGTGAACTATCTTCTCTACCTTCATTTATGGCTAGATCTTTAAATTTTCCTCGATCACTCTGATACCAAATGAAGAAATTAGAAAACACATAAATTTTTATAATGATAAATATTATAGAACAATACAATCAATACCCAATGTATGACTACTTAGTCTAAATTCAATTAAGCATGCATAAGTATCTTCCTCATGCAAATTTTAATTGTAAGTGACATTTTAGTTTGAATAGAAAAAGACACAATTACATACATAACATTATAATCACAATATTATACATATATAGAGAGAGAGTTGAAAGATTTAAAGGAGACAATCACCATTGCATAGAGCATGGTGAAGCCAATCTAACATCTATAGACGAGTTTTCAATAAATATGAAAGAATCACAATTATCTATACACATATCATCATAAACCTTGATCAAGGGACTTTTCTAAACAAAATTTTAATAAGGGTAGCAAGATTACAAAGGTTATCCTTTCGAATTTGAGGTAGGATCCCATCCTTTGTCGTTCCCCACCACATGTTGTTCTATTGAATACCCCATCATAATTTTACTCATCAAAGCCAATCCCAACAATAATTCCATGGCCTTGATGTTGTTGATTTCTAGTATGTTGTATATACTCACTGACTTTGAAACTTACAATGTTATAGGAAATAAATAAATACCTAAATCAAAGGATAAAAATCTTCTTGAACCCATTCAAGAAAATACCCTCTTTCAAAAGTATCCCATATTTCCTAAATGTTGTGACGTATTGACACATCACCCCATCGCAAATGGGGACCCATATATTCTTAGCATAGTTGTAAATATAGAGTCTTAGTTTGGTCTAGAGTTAGTGCCTTTTAAAATCAAAAAATCCAAAAAAAATTAAAAAATATAAAATACAAAAAAAATTAACAATTAAAAAATCCAAAAAAAAATAACAATTTCAAAATTTTAAAAAATTTAAAATAATTTTAAAAAATGAAAAAATTTTGAAAAATAAAAAATTAAATCATAAAATTTTGGCTAAGGCATGAAAATAAGCAGTGCCTTTTCGTACCACTGCTGCCTCTCAGTGGTGCCACTGCTCCTTCTAAGCGGTAGTATTGCTGCTTCTAAACGATGCCACTGCTGCGCCTTCTGAGTGATGCCACTGCTGCTTCTAAGCAATGCCACTGCTACTTTTGAGTGGTTTTTATTTGCATCTTTACTGCTTTTTGAAAGCATTGCATGCTTCATGTATTGCTCATCATTGCTCTTAGCAATGCAAAGTCGCTTAAAATTTAATATCCGTTTGCACGATGAGTAACTGTAAGTTCAAATGATAAATGAAGGTGGCAAGATCGCACAATGGGAATGCTGGAGTAACAATGACTTAGAAAACTCCCACGATGCAAAATGTAGAAGACAATCAATGATCACCTTGAAATCGATGAACAAGGCATAAGGATAAGAATTTTTCATGAAAATCAAATAAAGAAGGTCGATATTAGTTTGCAAGTTGATCATTTAATAAAGATCAATTTTGAAATTTAATTGCACAATTCGAAATAAATTCGATACATCTTTTGCAACCAACTAAGTGATATTAAATGATTGAGGTGATCGAGGAGAGTAAAGGCAATAAATCGGCCAAGTATGAAAGCTGCGATTTGGAGATCATTAATTTAATCAAAGTGACGACTTCACCATGAGGGATTTAATACGAGTTGCTTTGAGATCAAAAGTGGCAACTCGATTTAAAATAATGGGTATTAAGTTGGGGTGGTGAAGTTGTTTCAAAGACATTATATGAAAGTCGATTGACCTGTGATGCCTTTTTATTTTCCAAATTGATCAATTTGTTGAAACGATTTACTCTTGCTCTCTGATATTAGATTACATGCAGTAGCGAGTGGTGATTGTGAGCCATTTCGATCAAACTGAGGCAGCGATTAAGACATATTTGACAAGCGAATTCACCTTGAAGAAGAGGCAAATCTTGGGCATCAGCGACTTCATTTCTCTGTCACCTATCTTTGTCATTGTGTGCTGAATTCTATTTGTTGCAACGATTTCATCTTACATAGTCACAGCGCATACACTATGGGTGTGATTCTTACATTGTCACAGCGCATAGTCAGATGAAAGCTCGTGAATGCAAGTGATCAAGACATGTGATCGTTTTAGAAGAGTTAATCAAAGTTAGAAGATTGATTTACATCAAGAGCAATGTTGAGTATCAAGAGATATGCTTCATTTGTCTACAACTTGTGATGAGTTACAAAGCTCGAGCTAGTTAAGGTGGTGTCCAGTCATCAATACAACTAATCATGTCACTTCATGAGAAGTCATCCAGATTCGATGAACCTAACAAAGAAGAAGATTACCAAATGGGCACAAAGTTCGATGTACCTACCGCTGTCATCTATTGGTTGAATTTTCTAAGAAGGACATGTGTCCCATTAAATGTAAATATATCATTGGTCAAGCATTTAATGCTTTGTAATGGGTTCAACAAACCTTAATTGGGGTTTCTATCTTGTAATCTTGCCCATTGATCTCAAATTGATCTGAGCCATTGAATTGTAATGAGAGCGCTATAAAAGGACTCACTTCATCATTTGTAAGGTTCATAGTTAGTAGTCAATAGGCATTAGATAGATAGCATTTTAGAGTAGAATAGAAAGAGAAGGCAAAGATTGTTGCCAAGACATTGTTGCAAAAGACATGTAAACTTCATTAAAAAAATGGTGAATGTTATGTGTTGATTCAACAATTTGTATGATCTCTATACTTCTCAAATTTATTTTCATGTTATTAGAAGAATAGAAATTTGTATGATCAATGGTGAAATTCATGTATCCATACTACTAACACTTTGTCGATGGTAATGTGCTCTTCGTAGTCAACTAGAATCATTCAGCTTAAGCTTAACTTCAATTATCGCTTCTTCATTGATATGCATCAACTTGATGGTGTCTACGCTTGCGGTGATGATTTGAAAATCATAAAGCTTTCCTTAGAAGATCGAACTAGCCTTTTGGAGATGTTCGTTGCATGTAGAAGCAAGACTTAGTTAGAATTTCATCAAAGATCATCCATTGCTCCTACATTCTTAGTGTTAGAATTAGATCTCTCTTCAACCCTTATCCCTTTTCCCTTTTTTTTAATCAAGTGAATTTCCACATTCTAGCACCATTCAAGCACTTGGGTGTTCAACGTAAGTCCACTCGCAGGTACAACAAATCACATCAATACCATTGAAGTTATCCAACACGTTAAGACCTAACATAAAAGAACCTTGAAGTCCTCTCAAGTGATCCTTTGCAAATCTTCAGCATTTGAGAGTCTTTATTCAAGAGAGGATATAGTATCCAATACTTTATTTTGTGTTTGATAGTGCATCAAAACACCATCAACACTAACATATATGATGCTTCAAGATTATGAAAATAAATTGAGAAGATAAAATTGTTTAATTAAATAATTTCACTTCTTGTTCTAAATATCCTTGTAAAATTTTCAAAAATAATGCCTTCAAATTTACCAAACCTAAGCCAAAGTTAAATGTTAAATAGTCATTATATTGCATATTTTGTTTTTCACTTGTATCCTTAATACCTTTAGATGTTCAATGTTTCATATATTTTATGATTTTTTTTTATTATATATCCTTTAGTAGCTCATTGTTTTTCATCTTTTCTCTCTATCCTTTAAACCTCAAAATGTGATCTAACTATTTGGAGATGTTGCTCCAACAGTCATGGTGTTCTTTTTATCCTTTAATGGCAAAATGTGTTGTAATCTAGAAATTGGAAATCCTGGTCAACTGAACTTGAAGCACGTATGAAGAAAAATCGCTTTGCAAAAAGTTTTAAAGAAGTTGCTTGTGTATTTTATGTGCACCAAAAGTAGAAGTGTGGATTGTAAATTCTTTTGATGCAAGAAAAATGGAAGTGTTGATTTTAAGCACCAAATGAAGTGTGTTTCCTAACTTGCAAGAAAACAAATGTTTGTTTTGTTCAATTTTAATGCACCAAAAAAACAAGTGACCCTAACTAGAAAGTAAAGAAAGTTTGTTTGTTCAAGTTTTTAAAGCACCAAAATAAAGTGTTTGATTTTAAAGGGTGAGTTTTTAAACCTGCACAAACAACAACCGGTTAGTAAAATCCATGTCTAAGGGGGGCTTCCACAAGCCTAAAAACTTTCACTTTTTCGGTTACAAGATCCTTTTTACAACGTTCTGTTACAATAGCGCTAGTCTATGTTTGAACAGAAGCGCTATTTAACACAAACGCGCTAAAAGAAAAAGAAAGACAGAGAAGGCAAATGCGCTGAAACAAGGTCAATAGCGCCAAAACAGGGTCAAAAGCGCCAAAACAGTGTCAAAAGCGCTAAACTTGCTACAATAGCGCTATTGTAAGAACAATAGCGCTAGAACAACAAGTATCAATAGCGCTAAAATGCGATCAATAGCGCTAAAGCACAACCTGTGTGACAATTTCAACATTCAAACATGTTATTGGTTAAAAAAAATGATCTCTTGGGTGTTTGGATTCACGTCGGGTTCACCAAATGATGCACTGCGAAATGGACAAGGTTAGCAAATGACAAACAACACAAGACACAAGAAATCGTTAGTGTTAGTCAATCAAAAGCTAATCTAAACAGGCATATCAAAAGAGATACTAAAATCATGCTAATATATCTAACAAATGAAACAAAGATAATAAGGCATCTCCAAATGCCTCTTAGCATGCTCTTAGCTCCTTCTCCCTTGTTCCTCTCCTCTCCAAGTTCCAAAATAATGTAGCTCTCAGCAGCTTTTTGCACTATGGATGCTTATGGGGGATTGAGATTTGAGTATTTTGCTCCAAATGTAAAATGAAAAGCTAAAATACTAGATGCTATTAAAATGATTGATTTTAACCAAAATAACAAGATATTAGTTTGCTATGCTAAATGCTCTCTAAAATGCCTATAGGTTAAATGCATACAAGTTTTCAAGATCTGGATTATGAAGAAATGGGCTCTATTTATAGGAAAAATGGAGCAATGGATGGTTGAGATTGAGCAATCTCAACAAGGGTCAAGATTGAATGATTTTTAATCCATGTGAGAGCTTTCAACCCAATCCCAGGATGACAAGTGTCAATGTGAGATAGGTTGAGAGGAGAGGAAATAAGCATTAAATGCTTGATATGACCTTGGGAGTTAACGTCAAGGTTAGTTGAATGAATAAACTCTTTATTCAAAGAATAAAGCTTTTATTCAATGGATAAACTCTTGTGCAAAGGGCAAGAGGGATAAACATGGTCAAAGCAATAAATGTTTGGGAAGACAAGTTTGAAATAACCATAAATGGTTATGTAAGAGCCATAAATGGTCATGTAAGAGCCATTAGTGGTTTTGGAAGACTTTGGAGGTTAATTTGTTGAACACACAAAGCATTAAATGCTTTTCAAAGACTTTTGAAGTCTTTGAGAAGTGACTCCATTTTGCTTAGGAATGTGACAATAATTAGGGGATGGATTAGGCTAATTAGGAAGGGGTTAGAAGAATCTAGAAGGGGATTTAGGAATGCAATTGGATTTGGTGGGTGAGGGAAAATAGGATTTTATTAAAATAAAAATTCATTTATTTTAATAAATGTGTGCAAGTTGCTTTTGTAGGAAAATGCAAGTGGGGGGGATAATGATTTAAATAAATGTTTTATTTAATTTATTTAAAAGAGGAAAAGGGGGTTTTAATTAAATAAATAGATTTTATTCATTTAATTGATTGTGAATTTGGTTTAATGAATTAATTAAAATAAATTCAATAATTTATTTAATTAATAGGAGAATGTTTGGAGATGAATTAATTAAATATTAATTTAATTAACTGATGGCTAGTGGATTTTTAATCAAATAAATAGCGAATATTTATTTAATTAAGCTGGACAGATTTGTGTGACTACAGTGTCATTAAGAAAGAGTACCACTTCTATATCAGTGATGATAAGGAGCATGCCACACTTTTTGTACAACATTGTTTTAACAATTTTTTTGAATATTTGAAAGAGAGAGGCATAACAATAGTTAAACATTTTGTTTGGTCTTATGGATGTGCGACACAATTCAAATCTTCAAGACCATTTTATGCACTATGTGGATATCATCAAAATGACAAAATACCACATGTTTGGAGTTTTTTTTAGAGTGGTCATGGAAAGGGTGAACATAATGGTGCAGGAGCTTGTATCAAATGTTCTCTAAGAAAGCATCAAATAAATTATACAGGAGATCGTATAGACGATGCACATGATGTTGTTGAATGGTGAAAGAAACACTTTGTGCAACCTAATTATCCTGGTGAATCATCATTGAGAACATACAGGCCCATTCCATATAGAGTATTCTGGGAGATAATCAGTATGTGTTCTCTTTTAGTGTTTTATTTAAATATTTTTTAATTTTTTTAAATGTTCCTAGTTCAAATGTTTTAATTTAACAACTTTATCTACATGTATGTTCATGTACACATGTACATTTTGCAGATGTGGATAGAAGATCAATGCATGGATGCAAGAGCATGGAGAGGACAAGATCTTTGCATTGTGTCATGAGTACAGATAATCGCCCATGGACATTGTACACAAAGGATTATTCATGTTTTTGTTTTGATTGCATTTTGGAAAACTATGTTGATTGCAAGAACCAAGAGCTTGGGTATGTTAGTGAATGGAAATTGGTGCCACTAGATGTTTCTGACACATACCAGGATTCAAATGGGGATGAAATATTTGAAGACATTCCTTTGCTTTCTGTTGATTATGACCATATTTTAGGATTTATTAAAAAAGGTATATGACGTACACATATATTTAAATTATATATATATATATATTTATTTCCTTTAAAAATGTTGCGTATGTAAATAAATTATACAAGTTTTAAATCGAGTACATACATTTTAAATTTATTTAACTTGTTTCAAATTGCAGGAGATATTTTTGCAGTATAGCAGAAGATGGAAATATAGAAGGTGTTAGTTATTATTTATTGTGTTGCACATAAGAGAGAAAGAAGTTAACAAAATCTTAAATGAGCGATGGAATGTCCTTTCCCACAAGTTTGAACTGATTTGAACATTTAAATTATTTTAAATAAATTTATTTTAAACATGCACATCTACACATGTTTTAATTTTTATATGTACACAGCTCGTTTACGTGCAAATTTTTAATTTCTCGTTTCTTATATACATGTACATGCAGGCTCAGTTGTAGTGCAAGGGACATATTTCAAACAAGTTAAAATTGTTCAAAATGGGATTCATTTCACTGAATACCAAATTGACAACAAGGTATATCAATATAGCCACTTGGTCATTGTTGTTGGCCTAATTCTTCATACAGTTCCACGTCGTGGGTGGTCTCAAAAGTGGAGACTAGATAGTAAAGATCATGAGAAAATATTAAGTGTTATTGAAGAGCGGTCTGAACCACTTGATGCGGTATGAACTATTTAGTAAACCAAAGTACATGTGTTTCAACCCATGAATTGAATTAATAACTGATAAATTAGAACTTAACTTGTTTTCAAAATTGGATAAATTATTAAATACATTAAGTATATATATATATGGCTTGTGTGGACCATATATTGTTTAGTTAAATATGAAATTTTCAATTATATTAAATTAGGATGTATGACTAATGTACATGTTAAATAATACTTATGTGCAGGTATGTAAAGTAAATTGGGACATGTGGATGAGTTGAAAATGTGTTAAGGCCTGATGTATGCACTTGATTAGGATGTATATATATCTAATTCTAAATGCACATGCATAATTTGTAAGTTATTAAAATATTTTAGCATGTATGTATGTTTTAAGTAAATTAGGATGTACATGTATTCATTTAATTTTAAATATGCATTTGTATGAAATTTGATATTAAAATAGTATACATATGTGTGTAAATTTGAATATGTCTTAAGGGGGTCACATGTACAATTAGGATGTATAGTCTATCTAATTCTAAATGCATGTATGCATATGTAATTTGTAAGTTGTTAAAATAATTTAGCATGTATGTAAAGTAAATTAGGACATTTTTAATCATGTGTAAATTTAATTAAAAATGCATGTTAAATTAGGATGTATATGTAAATTTGATATTAAATTAGGACATGTGTGTAATAATTGAAGAGCGGGATGAACCACTTGATGTGGTGTGAACTATTTAGTACACCTAGAAGTACATGTGTTTGAACCTACATGTATGAATTTTTAATTTTTAATACTTTAGAATGTTCACTTCTAGTTAACTTGTTCCAGATGAAACTTCTAGAATTTAAATTATTGAATATGTTCATTAACTTGAGTTTGTTCATTTGATATGGACAAGTGTGATTTTTATATTGTTCATGGCTTGCATAGTGGAGTGGATATATTGTTCACAAATTTATTTAAATTCAATGCATATCTACATATACATGTTACATGTAGTAAAATTTAAATTTAACATATCAATATTTTTTTAATCTATCTACATGTAAATAAATTCAATCACAGATATATAAATTTGAAAGTTTTAGAGTTCTTAAAAACATTTTTTTAATTGAACATTTACACCAATTCAATCTAGATGATCTTATATAATATAATATAAAAGAATAATCAAACATGCACATACATATACAAATGTTATCTAATAAGTTACATATAATCAAACACATCATTTAACTTAAATAGATATTTAAAGTATATATATCAAATGTGCAAATATGATCAAACGCAAACTGTATGTATATATATATAATGTGTAAGTAATCTAACATGTGCATGATCATATATAATCTGAATATAAATGATGTGATATATAATCCAGGATCAAATGTACAAACTATACATATAAAGTATAATCTAACCATACATGCACATGATATATATAATCCAAGATCAAACACAAACTGTATAAAGCATAATCTAACATACATGTATGAAATATATAATCTAATCAAACACAAACTATATAAAGTATAATCTAGAAAATTCATACATGCATGAATATATAATATGAAAGTCTAAAATGTAAATATATAAAAAGATAAACAAATGAGCTATAAAGTCCAGCAAATCAACATGCATCATGTTGGCCACGAACAGAGTGACCATCTGAGGGAGAGTACTGGTGAGAGTCTGGATGTCGAATAGACCCCTGCAAAAGTAGAATTTATTTAAATATTAAATATAGATCTCTACACATATACATAAGTGCATATTTTTAAATATAATCAAATCCGACTAGTTAAATTTAAATTAAAATATAAATTGTAACGTACATGTACATGTACATATATACAAAAAACCATAACTAACATGTCCACTAACAACCTATGCAGCATCGAAAGAATCTCTCCTATGCACACGCTCAGAGCTCAAGCTAGGAGTGACATGAGCTAACTATTATACATACGTATACATGTATTTTAGGATTAGTCAAGGATCAATTTAAATGATCTACAAGTTAACTTGTATTATTTATTAAATGATCTATATAGATTTATCGTACATTACAACATATACCTCTTTTAAAAATTTAAACGCACATGTACATAAATGTGTACCAGGAGTAGGTTGTATAGTTTGATCATGTCATGTGATCATATCAACCACATCACTCTTGCCTGCATATCTCTCTCTAGCTATACGTGTGACTGAGGAGTGTAAGGGGCTAACTAGATGACCAGGCATCGTGGATGAAGTGTCTAACTGTAGTAGCATATCCATAAACCCAGTATGGCTCAAACCTTGCAATTGCTCCTCAAATGAATCCAAGCCCTCATCTGTGATATGGACCTGATCAACTCGTATCTCCTCCTCTACAGCAACAGAGTGATCTGTAGGTGGGTCAGTATCTGGAGCATGCCTAGAGTGATGTGAATGTTGTGATTGTCTCGAGGTATGCATCGATGCAACGATAGCCTACCCATCTTTGATAATCTCCTCTCTAACAGCAGCCAATGGTATCCCAAGTCAAGATGAAATAAAATGGTAAGAAGGTAGCAGGTCCTCGGCTAAATATTGTGACATCTGTACATGTCTACCACCTCCTACTATAGTCGCTACCTCATCTGGGGAGGGGATGCCAGCAAAAATATATTGATCATCTAAATCTGAAGCCACCCCATGACTAGAAGATGAATGATCTGTGGATGATCTCAAACGTGGTCGGCTTATCATATATATGCCCAGCCTATCAGATGATATGGTGGTTGTTGCTGATGCAATCTTTCCAATCCTATCAGTTGCTTCTCTTTGAGAAGAAACCACAACATGATCCTCTATGGGGGTGAGGGCTGGGACTACTACTGGAAATCTCTCACCAACAAGGTCCCTGTGTCTAGGTGGAGCTCTATCACACCTATGATATGTATCTGTGTTAGAAATCCTACCCCTCCCCTATCCATAATATGTTGGAATATCAAGGTAGTTTGGTTTCATTTGACAATAAACCTCAGAAAATACTTGTTGTGCAAAGTATAACTGTATCTGGTCATTATTAGGATAACGATCATGGGCAGCTAAGAAGCGTGGGTAAACCAATGATGCAACCTATGGATCAATACATCTCGTGACCTGATATCCTCTCACCTTACTCTTCTCTTTATACTATGGAAAACATATCTCCTTGATGGTCTCCTTCGAGACCACCCTTACCACATCAGCAAAAGAATCACAACCCCTCACCTCACTCTTCAACTGTCTATAAATATCAACTATAACCTCGGGTGAAAATAAGGTGTGACTAATTAGGCGGTCCCTTAATGTCCGTAAACTATCAAAAATGGATTTGCATGTACTCTTGTACATGCCATCAGTTCGTGGGTCATCTAATATGACCCTCAACCTTTGTAACTCATGGTCACTGTAGTGAAAAATGATAGCAATATTAGGCAAGGGGATCTTGGTATGGAGGATCTATATCATCACGTGGCTCCTCATCAGGAGCCTGTGCAAGTGGATCCTGATCAGTAGCCTATGCAGGTGGATCCTAATCAGGTACATGATCATGGACTGGATCTTGGGACACCATCTATCTAGGTAGGTCATAAAGTTACAATAAATACATAAGCACACACACATGAAGTAAATTCAATTTAAAACATTAAAAAATAAAATATGTTAAATTCTATAGAGAGAGAGATCATTAATCTTGAGCTCATTAAAAATTAAAATGTACACGTGAAGTTTTCGCATAATTCATAGATATATATATACATGAAGTTCTCGCATAATTCAAATTTTTTAATTAATAATTTTAAAGCTCGAGCAAGAGGGAGATCATTAAAAATATATAAATTTATCTATATAGAGATCGCATGTACATACATTTTAAATTATTAAAACATTAATGAGAGAGGGAGGGAGATCATTTTCATGAGAGAGAGAGAGAGAGAGATAACATTAATTTCAGAGAGAGAGATATACCATTGAAGATATATATGTACATCATACATACTAAATTAAAACATATATAAATTTATCTATATAGATCGCATACATACATTTTAAATTATTAAAACATTAATGAGAGAGAGAGGGAGATCATTTAAATCATGACATGTAGAGAGATAACATTAATTTCAGGGAGAGAGAGAGAGAGAGAGAGAGAGAGAGAGAGAGAGAGAGAGAGAGAGAGAGAGAGAGAGAGAGAGATCATTAAAGATATATACATGCAGTTACTAAATTAAAACATATATAAATTTATCTATATAGATCGCATACATACATTTTAAATTATTAAAACATTAATGAGAGAGAGGGAGATCATTTTCATGACACAGAGAGAGAGAGAGATAACGTTAATTTCTTAGAGAGAGAGAGAGATCATTAAAGATATATACATCAAGTACTAAATTAAAACATATATATAAATTTATCTATATAGATCACATACATACATTTTAAATTATTAAAACATTAATGAGAAAGAGAGGGAGATCATTTAAATCATGACATCTAGAGAGAGATCTAACATTGATTTCAGAGAGAGAGAGATCATTAAAGATATATACATATAGTTACTAAATTAAAACATATATAAATTTATCTATATAGATCGCATACATACATTTTAAATTATTAAAACATTAATTCAAGAGAGAGAGGGAGATCATTTTCATGACATAGAGAGAGATAACATTAATTTCAGAGAGAGAGAGAAAGAGAGAGATCATTAAAGATATATACATCGTGTACTAAATTAAAACATAATTTTTAAAAATTAAAACACATGCCAGCTGAGCAAATTAAGGGAAGAGAGATTTTATAAGGGGTCATATGCGGTTCTAAGGGGTCACGCATGTGTTAGAACACATGCGTGACCCCTTAGGACCACATATTCTTGACCCCTTAGGACACTAATGTATGTTATCTTAAGGGACCGATATGTCGTACACACTAGGATTTTATAAGGGGTCATATGCGGTTCTAAGAGGTCACTCATGTGTTAGAACACACGTGTGACCTCTTAGGACCACATATGACTTATCGTATGTACACTAGGATGTTATAAGGGGTCATATGTGGTCCTAAGGGGTCGCGCATGTATAGTGTTAGAACACACATGCATGACCTCTTATGACCACATATGACCCCTTCTAGGACACTATTTGATCCTAAGGGGTACATGTTGTATACAATAGGATGTTATAAGGGGTCATATATGGTCCTAACGGGTCACACGTGTGTTAACACATCTGTAACCCCTTAGGACCACATATGACCCCTTAGGACACTGTGTGATGGACTAAGGGGTGTGTCGTTCACACTAGGATTTTATAAGGAGTCATATGTGATTCTAAGGGGTCACGCATGTGTTAGAACACATGTGTGACCCCTTAGGACCACATATAACCACTTAGGACACTATGTGATCCGAAGGGGTATGTCGTACACACTAGGATGTTATAAAGGGTCATATGTGGTCCTAAGGGGTCGCGCATTTGTTAACACATGTGTGACCCCTTAGGACACTATGTGATGGACTAAGGGGTATGTCATACACACTAGGATTTTATAAGGGGTCACATGCAGTCCTAAGGGGTCACGCATGTGTTAGAACACATGTGTGACCCCTTAGGACCACATATGACCCTCTAGGGTCCACTATGTGATCCTCTATGGTCCTAAGGGGAGATATAGTGCCATCAGGGGCATATGCGGTCTTAAGGGGTCCTAAGGGGTCATGTTGTGTGTGTAATAGGATGTGAAAAGGGGTCATAGAGGTTTTATTTTGTCTAATTTGTTTAAATTTGTTATCTAATTTTTATAATGTTTTTTAAATTTAAATTTATTATTTAATTTTTCTAACACTTTAATTTATTATATTTAGTTTTGTAACATTTTTCTAATTTTTAATTTTGCTAATGTTTTTCTTAATGTTTTTCTAACTTTTAGTTTACTACCTTAGTTTTCTTAGTTTTTCATAACATTTTTTTCAAAAGTTGAAAAAAAAATACATATACAGTTATTTAATTTTAAAAACAAATTGACATTAAATTAAGTTTTCTAACATTTTTCTAAGTTTTAATTTTACTAATGTTTTTCTAAAAAAATTCAAGCATTTTTTCTAAAATGTTGAAAAACAATAAATATACAATTATTTAATTAAAAAAATAAATTAACAAACAAATTATTTATTAATTTTTAAATAAATTTAATAAAAAAATATTAGTTAACAAAAAAAAGGTTATTTTGTGCACCTGAAATAATGTAGGTGGAAAGCTGAAAGGTGAGAAGCGTTGGTTGTTGATGATAGGGCACGGTGACGTAGTGCTGACGTACGATTCGCTCTAACCCCTTCTGCACATAGAAAATTCCAAACTTGAAAATTAAAACCCCTAGTTAATTCGAACCTCGCAAAAAAATTTCCCCGCCTCCACCAATTTTCTTCGTTGGCAAAAGTGGGAACCATTATTGTGGGATAGACTATGGTGCAGCTTGCATTTGTAGGAAATACAAGTGGATGGGGGGTTTATAAATAAATATTGATTTATTTAAATGAGAGAAGGGATTTGGCAAAGGGGATTTAATCAAATAAACATGATTTATTCAATTAATAGAAGAATTTGGCTAGGTGAATTAAATCAAATAAATTGAATAATTTATTTAATTTAATAGTAGAAGGGTGGAAGGGGTTGATTGATTAAATAATTAATAGTTGGATAGAAGAAAGGATAAATTAATTAAATGTTACTTTAATTAATAGTTGGATAAATGATAATTAAACAAATATAAAATTCATTTAATTAAGTGGACAGAAATAGGTGTCTACAAGTATAACTTTTTATTTGAGACTTTTTTAACACCTTGGCAAAAAGAACACTGATGTGGCATCATATTTGATGATGTGACCTCGAAACCTTAATTATAAGTAAGGGACTTGCCAAGTAAGTTGTAAAAAAATTGGGAGTGATTTAAAATTTTCAAAAGTTAGGATGCTCAACCACTGAATCCCCTCCCCTATCAATATTTTATTTTTTTATGATATCTCAAAAGTTTATAGTGTATATGTGCACACACATTACACTAGCATATAGGGAAAGATTCTATTTCTCTTTTCCAAAAAAAAAAGTCAAAAACATTCACTTTTTAAATCCAAAACAATTGGGTAACCTATGCCATTTGTCTATTTTAGGTGAGAAGGGTTGGCTAAACCAATATGAGTAGATTATCAAATTAATTTGCATTTGTATATAAACAAAACTAATAACAACAAATTATGAATTCTTATATTATAAAATATTAAATGTTTTGAAAACTGAAATGAAACTTGGTATTTGGTATTTTTTTATTTTAATTAAAATGAAATAAAGTAAACTAGAAAATGATGTTATTTAATTCACCCTAATTAATTAATATAATAATTTAATACCCTAGCTTTAAATTTTTATACTAAGCTAAAATAGCAATAAATATATAAAATATTGATAACATTAATAATAATGCTAATCTTGGTCCCTATTGGAAGGCCTTAATATTTGTAGAAAGATGGGAGTGAAGAATTTGGAAATTGAAGGGGACTCAGAAATTATTATCAACGCTCTATGAAAAGGTAGTATGCCCAATTGGAGACTCAACTCACTATTGACATGGGCCATTGATTTATGCAAAGGTTTCGAGAGATTTACAATCAATCACATCTATAGGGAAGGCAACAAAAGGGCTGATGAGTTAGCTAACTTGGGAGCTGATGGCATTCATCTTCCCTGAAGCTCTATCTTAGGTCCTCATCCAGTGTTTAATACATAATGCTTTTACAATTAGTCACCTTCACACTTTTGTTGATGATTTATATATATTTTCCAGACTTTTACACACTCACACTCATACATATATATACAGATATATGTATTTATATGTATTTATACACACACACACACACACACACACACACACACCTATATTTATTTATATATATATGTATAAACACTCATAATCTCACAATATATATACAATTAACATCTACAATTTGATTAGTAGTGTCTTTTATATATAGGTTTTCATTCAAGATATAATCCAAAACTTATATATACCCTACTAGATATATGAATATGGGTATATACATAAAGTATACGTTTATATGTATATGTATAAACCATGAATTTTATACATAGATATATACATATATCTATACATATGTATATATACATATTGATATATATTCTTTTCATTCAAGCATCGGATATATATATATATATACATAAACGCATGTATATATGTACAAGTATATATAGGTATAGATATCACATATATATAGTCTCGGCATCCGCCCACCTTCCCACCCTCAAGGCTTAGGCTATTTCAATGGAGATTGCCAGGAAATCATTGTCTCGGCGATCCTAACTATAATAAGTGTGAGATCTTCCTCCCCCGTGATTATCTCGGAAATGACATCTGTCGGCACTCATTAATCCACCTCATTAACCCACTTCGAATTGTGAAACCCGGTCGTACTCTCTTCTGAGAATTTCACCTCATCGGTTGAGTTGTATCAATCATCTCCGCACATGTTGATCATGCATATATTAAATAGACACTAAGCATGTGTGATATTGAATGATGGAATCTCGAAGATGGTCTTGCATTCATTTCTTTGCAATATGCCTCTCAAGAAAGTATTATCTCCAATGTTTTAATCATTCTGGCTCATTCTCAATTAAATTCATTTCATTCTCACATCCGACTTTCGAGACAGACCTCTAGCATTATAAAGACCAGTTTTTCTTTGTCTCTTACTTCTCTGCTAAGAAAAATTCAAAATATCATGGATACTATACTCAAGCTCTCGTGCTCTAAAAGACAAATGACCATTCCTAGGGAAATAAAGGCAGCTCGGCTGATAGGCCTCTTAAAATATCCTCACGATGTGGTCGTCAACGAGGTTACTCAAATTTTAGGGGAATATTTCATCACCAATGAGGATAGGACTAGAGCAAATTTTGATATTTCCTCTATGTTTCTAGTCGTAGTACTCCATTTAGAGCCTAATAGGGATTTCATCAAGGAATTATGTTTAAAGGTTTTTAAGAATAGCATTCTCATACAGCTTGACCGAGTAATGGTGAATGTTACTTCTAATCTCTTGGCCCCCAAGCCAAGGCATTATGATATCTTCATGCAGAACAACCGCCAGGTTCCTCAGTTCCCAATACTGATTCATGATAATCCTGCGAAGTTTGCCAACAGAAGGCCCATCATCCAGAGGAATGTCAACTTTCTCATGTGGTGGTTCAATGTGAAAATTCCTCCCTACAACCACTGGTTGGCTATATACCTTCAGGATGAAGGTCTCAACATGGACATGATAGTCGAGATGGAGAATCTGAAATCTTCTTAATCACCAAAGGGTTCTCCATTGGACCGGGTAGGGGCTCGAGGGAAGGGCTTGGCTTTTGAGTAAGTAGGGGATGCGACATTCTGGTTAATCTATACAAAGCTAGTTCATATAAAAGACTTTTATGCTTTACCATTTTTAGATAGGAGATGACTTGTCTTTTGAAGATATGTTTATAGTATCAGACACTCAAGATATATATTATTATACATAGATGCTTAAGATTACTTCAATGATATGCAATACATCTTTATAGTGGCTTTCCCATATTTATATATTCGATTCTAGGTTGTAGATAATTTGCAATTTTATGCTATAGGGTGTATTAATGAAGTATCTATCTCAGCATAAGTATACACACATAGCTGCAAGCGTGTTCATATAATGTAAGGTAGATATATAAATACACCTGCATTCCATGTGGTTATAGGTATGATGTTGTAGATACTATTGTTAATATTTATGATTACATTATCACCTTCATGTATTGGGGATCATGTGGAGGGGGTACATTGGAAACCATCAACACTCTTGATTTTGTGGCCACGGCTGTCATGGCCTTGGTTCATTCCATATTCTTATTGTAGTAGTAGGAAATTTTGATAGAAAACCTTATTCTAAGAGCATTAAGGGGATCCGGTTTCAGGTGGCACTGAAGTAGGTGGCTGACTTCCTCTCTTAGTTTTACATGGTTAAAAGGTATCCTAGCTTTGATTTGCAGGATAGTATTGCCCTGTGTTTATAGCATGCAAGATCCAGTTCGCTCACCCCCACTCGGTCAACACTCGAACAACTCCTTGGTCTCCCCGTTCGCCCTCACCATATGAAGGATTTGCCTATTTCTCAGATCCATTATGTAGAAGTCATGGTTAAAATATCGACAACATGATGTATTTCTCAAATTATTATTGTAACCCCTTAAGAAGTCAGATTTTTGGCTAACAAGGACTTGCAAATTATTCCAAGATTTTTTCCTTGGGCAAGAACGGAAGTTTTCTTCATCCAGTTCTTTCCTATCGGTGCCCACACCGAACCGAATTTGTACATTTATGTAATTATTTTTCAATTAATAAAGTTTACGGCCTCAACCCATTATCGATCAAAATAAATAAATAATAATAATCTCGAAATGTTGCGATGGATGTTCATGAACTTAATAGTGTTGGCATTGTGTTGTCATTGATGTCAACCGATACAGGATGTCAACCGATATAAGAGATGTATGTACAACATTGTCATTGATGCATAACAGATGTGATATCTTTGATGTCACCTAGTATTGCAAGTCATTGGTAAAGGAGAGAATGTCATTCAGTACAATGACCATTAGAGCCACCGGTACACAAGTTAGTGCCTGACTTCTATGGGAGATATGGACAAGACCAGTATGATATAAAAATCAGTAAATGATGGCATCCAAGATGTTGGGTTGTTGATTGTGATGTAGAGGCGGAATGTTATCAAGAATCACATCAGCATTAGAGGAGAAGGATGTGCAGGCCACAGGTACATTGTGTGGATGCAAAACAACAGGACTCCCATGGATAAAGATGCAGTCGCCATGTGAAGAGATGACTGACAGTGAGTGTGCCCCAACAGGATCACATGTGCCTGTTTGAAGATATGTTGCACAAATAGGGAAGCCACGTGAGTGTATTGCAGGATGCAGATGACAAGGATCCACTCCCATTGGTAAGTGGAGCTTATCTCCTATTATGCAAAGTGTGCATCATAGTTCTATGAGATAAGATAGAAGGGTTAAAGGCGGGTATTTGAAGGCTCACACCAGATCTACCGGTGAAACAAAAGGATGTCTCAAGTGCATAAAATCAAGGTTATGCATTGGACTGATAGAGAAGGCATGATGAGTTGCTAGGACAGATAAAGAGTGATGGGTTTGTCACATTGACAAACCAGATGAGATATGGTCTGGGCTGATGAAGAGAAGGTAAGGTTGAGCAGCTACAGACAGAGGACATTGTCGGATTGAGGTTAGAGTCTATTGAAGGTTGATGACATGATGTCATCAAGGTTTTTACCGGTAAGTATGTCCACCAATAATGTTATCAAAGTGCAGATGCAAAAGATTCCCATCTAATGAGGATGTGCATATGGTAGGTTAGCAAGTGTGTTGATCGATTGAGTGTTCCACCAGAAGAGAAGAAAGCTGCAAGGATGATGATAGACCAGTTTAGGGTTTAACCGGTAGGGTTAGTAAGTTGGTAGATGAACCCAGTAATGGAGTTGGTCAGTGATCCCATCCATACCGACATAGATGACCCAACAAAGGTGGATACCGACACAAGGGCCATGTGGAGCTGAAGAGGCACGCATGCACAGTTTGGTATGTTGAGTTGGTAAAGTGTCAGGCAGAGAGGAAGAAGGTGACAGGTCGACATTTATGTCGACTACGAGATTCACGGGATGCAAAGTAGAGGTCTACGACTTGAGTTCAAATAGACAACAAAGATCCAACATAGACTGGTTGAGTAGATCGAGGTAGGTGAAGGGAACCACAAAGCCATTCTTGGTGATCAACCAAGAGATCCGCTAACAGGTTAAATGCAGGTTGCTAAAAATAGAGGGCATGATCAAGAAGGCATGAAAAATGGCGGGATTGATTGGTTATTGCAGTTCATCAATCAAGGCAATCAGATCTAGTGAGATTTGATTGGATTTGGTTTGCCTCGAGGTCAATAAGGAAACCCTAACCACCCAAAATTTGAATTGGCTTTTGGCGGGAAAACCAATTTATAAATATGCAAGCCAAAATCGATGAAGCCTACCGCTGAAAGAAAGAGTATTGCTCCATGTGAAAATAAATCAATCAAGTGCTCACCAAGAAGAAGAATAAGAAGAAACTGAGTGTGAGGAAGAATAGGTTTGAAGTGTTCAACCAGAAATAGTGAGGCTAGTAGTAGTCAGCCATTAAGTCTGACAAAGGAGATAACTGGTGGTAACAAAACGGATAGAGAAGAGTTGCAAAATATTGCAGAGAAGGCAAGCATAGAACCGGTAGAGTGTAGTACTGGTGGAGAGTAGCAGAGTAGCTAAGAGAAGATAGAACCGACAGAGAGAAGAACCTGCAAAGAAGGAGAAGAGGTTGAACCGGCAAGGGTGCAATAAAGAGAGAGGTGTAACAGAGAGTGAGTTGCAGCCAGAGACAAGGTTGCTGCAGAGAAATGGTGAATAGAGAACCAGCAGAGATCTGTAGAGAGGAGAACCGGTGAAGAGACATACTTGAGAGTTACAAAGTTCTTTTGTAACAAGATAACTTTGGTATAAAAATATGATTTTGTAATCACTAAGTTGGAGCTCGGTGCAGGGGTTGTAGCTCCTTAGGTTGGTGCCCTAAATTAGGGGTTGGTGCTCCTTGGGTTGGTGCCCTAAAATCAAGGGTTGGTGCTCCTTGGGTTGGTTCCCTAAACATTGTAATCAGAGATTCATTGTGAGGCTGGATTGGAGCAGTAGAACTCCAGCAACATTTCTCACTGAGGTTTTTCCCATCTTGGGTTTTCCTCGTATATGTTGGTGTTATGTGATGTCCCTTTGTGTGTGATTGCATTGAGTAATCTCTCCTTAGCATATCGGTAGGTTGTCTTGGCTTTAGTTTGTTAACCGGTACATATACTTAGGAGCTTAAGGGAAAATAAATTGAGTGCCACTGATTCACCCCCCTTTGGCACATTGTGTCTAACAAATAGAACATTAACCAAAGAAATTAAGTTGTGTTCTCTGAAAGTTATACACCAGAGTTTTTTTGTAAGATACATAGCCTTAAACTCTTAAATTGATACATTCTTCCAATGAATTATTTAGTATTTATGCTCACCCTATCATATTAGTTATCTTAAAAATAAAGAACATATAGATAAACATATTAAAACTACACTCTTGATTGATATTATCCACATATTTCAGGAATGGATAAGAGTATTTGTCTCCACATCTGTATCAAAAATTGAATACTAAAATCTTATCTCTCTACTAAATTTAGCTATTACTTCTATATAATTCTCTAATGTTTGCCACTTCACCTCACCATTCATATCATCACTACTCCTCAAACTCATCTTTCCACCAAACACTTCTAGGTATGTCTACATACAACTTAATTGATTGAGTTGATTTTTCCTAAGATATATAAAGGCTTTGGAAATGATGCTCTAGTCAAATTGTATCCTACTTTCTCATTCAATTTGATCAATTTCTTGTACACTAATTTAAAACAAAACTTTCATGGTCTCTATTTTCATTTCTTACTGAGAATGGAATGATAACAAACATCTTTTATTGCGAACATTATAAAGCTCAAACATTATGATATGTTTGTAATGTGGAAAGATTTCCTAGGGTTTATGCCCAAGGAATGGAAGCCGATATATTTTTCACTCAGGAACATTACATTCAAAAGAGGATGGGGAATTCACTAGATCCAGTCATAAATCAGATAAAGACTGAATGCTAAGTGAATTTGGTTTGATAGGGATTTCCTCTTTTGTAAGTTGAAATGCTAAAATTAGGTAAAATGCTGAAAAATGGAGGTAAAAGCATGAAAACAGTGAGCTATGGATGTGGGATTTTCACATGCACCTGGATCTGAGTAATTAAAGCTAAATTGGACCTGCTCCCCGAAATTTCTCAAAAATTTCTTGGACCATAGCGCATCACATCGGTCCTCCAAAATTTTTGCATGCCAAAGGGGGGTGATTCATCTCTGTAAGTAAAGCTAAATATAAAGAGTACAACTTCATACCTACTTCCTGTACACAGAAAGAAGAGAAAAGGGGTTGGGAATAGGGGTTTGCCTTAGTCAAACCCCAATTTGGCATTAACCTTGGATTAAATATTGAAAATGCTTGAAATAAATAATGGAAAGGTATACCTCAGATCTGCAATGGTTGATGATGATGCTTTGCTTCTTGAATGTAATCACATATGTTGTATGAAATAGTATGAACATGAAAAAACCCTAACACACACACATGCTTGCAAATGAATGATGTAAAGTTGCTCCATAATGGTTGAATGAAAAAGGTTGATTTAGACTTGATGAATGATTGAGAATACTTCACATAATCTGCACTTTCATTTCACAAGAGGCTCCTTTCATTGATCAAGTTGTTGGATCCTAGATTCTTCAAATGAGGAAAGGAAAGGATATATATATGAAACCCTACCATTGTTTTTTATCATAGGTCGACCTAGAAATGATATATTTTCACATCATGTCGGGTTTAAACATTATAATACCACCAAAACATGATCTTGAAATTCGGGGAGAAAAAGTAGGGACTAATGTGAATCACATCGGTCCAACCAAATTTTTTCCAAATTTTTAGGGATGCAAGGTATTGTGATTATAAGGTGATTCCCAAGTGGGTATGATGATTAAATATGTTTAGATATACAAAATCAGGCCTTGAAGGTCGAAATAGGACATAATTAGGGATTTTGATGATTTAATTAATTAAATGAATAACAAGGGGCACAATTAGGGTAAAGAGTCCAATTTATTGTAGAATGATAAAAGAAGAATTTAAATGCTTAAAGGGAATTTAATATGATACTCCCAATTATCCACTTATTCCTCTTGTATCCAAATGAGAGAGGAAGACCTCCTTGCGCACTTGCCCGATGTCAATTATGTTAATTTTCTGACATAGGCCGACATGAGGAGGGGATTCTTGCCCAAAATTTGGATAGGGAAAAGGGTTCAAAATTTTCCCCAATTGGGGAGGACCATGGTGTGGTGCCATGGTCCTGGTGAGGACCAAGGTGCCACACCTTGGTCCTACCCCATAATTGGACAAGGGTTAAGGGTCCAGCAAGATAAAATGATATAATATGGCCATTATTGCATGGTGGGGGCATAAATAGGGCTCTATCAAGTGTGAAGATGAATGCGCTAAGGTGCTAGCCCTAAACGCATTCCAAATTGTAAGGGAGTACAATTTAGGATGCTACAGTTAGCCCCCACTTTAGCGAGAGTATGGACTTACGCAGATACTCACATTAAAATAGAAGAAAGAGATATGAAGGAGAGAAGTAATGTGGGGCAAAATCATAAGGAGTATAAGACATCACTAATTTTGAGGAACCAAGCTCCCAAACTTAGGATCTTAACTAACTCGAACATATGCAACAACACACAAAAATAAACCAAAAAGAAAAAGGCAAACAAAGACAACAAAGACAAAAAGGACACACAAGACACAAAAACTAAGAACACAAAACAAGACCTCAAGTCAACTAGCAGAAGAGACCTCGATATCAAAATGTCTCAACAACTAATATCGTTCTTGAAAAATGCCTTCACGAACAAAAGTGACCTCATAAAAGGGAAAATCAAGCATCATTCATGAACTATCAATAGAAAAGCTACGAGTTCATGAGAAAAAGGAGAGAGAGAGCATGAATACACTCTAGATATGTTTATCCATGTGATCCATGAGAAGAATGGTGAAAAAGGAAAATATAGATACCTCTCCCCTAGATGTTTGCATCTAGGTGATCCATGTTGGGGAGGACAGTAGGAATAGTCTAGCCCTATTCCGCTAGTTCCACTCATCCTCATGTGTGTGTGCAAGTGATGTCTTGCTTCAAGTATGAAGCACCTTGTTTTTAAGTGTGCATCAACCTATTTAAGATATGTAATATAAATTTAAATGCGAAGAGGCGACTATGTGTACAAATGATAAGAGGAGAATGTGTGAATGCCAAGAGGCGACTGTGTGTACAAATGCCAAGAGGTGAATGTGTGAATGCCAAGAGGCATTGCACATGCAAATGTAAATCCCAAGAGGCAAATGATAGATACATGTTTGATTTCGAGGAAATCATGTGTAAGAGTTTTACTCTGGTTTCGGTGATGTGTATCCCCATATAAGACATATATCAAATGTTGTGTCTAGTTTTAGGCATGAATCATCTCATCTAATATTTTGTGTCCTCTGGTTTCAAGAATGAACACCCCGTTTAACACATGCAAAAATGATATGCAAAAAAATAGAACAATATGGTCAAAGGGAGCATTATGGGTGCCCCCCCCCACCCTTAAGATGTCAACATAGTCCTATGTTGGTGATTTAAGGAATCTAGAAACAAGGATACCTAACCTTCAACACTAAGGAGATATCCTTTATGCAACAATGTCATAAGTCCAAGCTAGAGAGGGAATACTCTTCAAGCAAGGATAAGATAATTGAAAAAGAGATATCTTGCCACAAGTGTAAAGTGGATCCTTGGAGGAGAAGAGATCTTTTCCCAAAAGATATAAACCTCCAAGAGGAGTTTCTTTGAACAAATATCACATCTTCTACGAAAAGAAAGGAAGGAGAACAAGAATTCTCACCTTCCTCCTATTTCTAGGTGAAAGGGATTCTTGACGAAGGATGACACACTTTTGAACCAATGTGAGGGGGTAAGTTTATGATAGATGTACATTACCAAATGAAAAAGGGTTTGTAGCCAAGGACATATGCCTCTTGCATAAGAGAGAATCCTTGAGTAAACAACTTCTCACAAGGAAATGACACCAAATCATGAAACAAACACCACTCAACGAAGAAAAATTAGATCCTTAGAGAGAGTAAGAGAGATAGAGAGAAATCATTGCCCTCTAAGTGTAAGGACAGTGAGAATAATTAAACAACTTCCAAAGAGATATTATCCATAAGAGATGTATCTTTTCAAACAAAGAATAGGTCCTAACCAAGGAACAAACATGTGCTCGCATGAAGGATAATTCCATGCAAGAAAGGACATCAAGTTATGAATAATGCAATCCATAAAGAAAATGGTGAAATCTTAGAAAGAGGAAAGATAATATTCTTGCCCCCCAAGCATAGATATAAGAATAAATATACTATTATGTTGCTCACTAAGTATGATTGCACTTGAAATTATACCACCATGAATGACAATGATCCCCCAGTAGGTAGGCTAACAATGTCACATAGTGACGAGCAACATAATAGGAACTTGAATGTTATTTGAAATGATTATGAAAAATATGGCATTCATTGTCAAATGTTATTTTAATGATACCTATATCAATAATGCTTTATATTTGTTTTCAAAGATAGATACTCATTAGTAGAATGTCCATGAATTGGATGATACTTGCAAAAAGAAGAATTTTCAAGATATTGTCTATGTTTCCTTCTTCTTTTAGGCCAAAGAAGAGAGATTAAATTGGCATGGAGAAGATCAGACAAAAAAATTTCTTGTTGTAACACCATATTGGAATGAGAAGATGTGGATTCACTAGACAATGGAGGAGGGACCATTGGCAAAGGAAGAGGTTGGAAACCTAGCGTTTCACTAGAAAAGTATGATTTCTCATGACTTTCAAGGCTTTGTTGCACACATCCTAGAACTTGTCCATTGTATTCATGTGTAGGCTCAAGAGAGGGTTTACTCTTAGGTGGAATTGAATTGAAGTTTAAAGAGGCCCAATCAATTTATAAACATGTGTTAGGATAAGAATTTTGATTATCAAATTCAGGCATCTTAGATTTTCCAGAAAAAGGTGTGAAATCTGAGGGCCTGCAATCATCCTCTAAAAGTTCTTTAGGAACTTCTTTAGTAGGAGATGGTGTACTTTTACATAATTGGAGAGAGGATTGTAGGAACCAAGAAAGCATATTGTTCTTCAATTCGTATATTTGTGTTAGTTTCAAAAGAAAACACTTCATTATTATATGTGTAAGGCACTGCATGATAATCAGGAACATTTTTTGGTTTCTCAGTAATATGAATGGCATGGATTTGATCTTTGTTAGGCTCTTCGTTTTTAGGAGAGAGAGCATTGAGAACATGATGAGAAATGGTATTATCCTTTTTTTCTAAAGTATCTTCATGACAAACCTTAGGAAAGGGACAATCATGTCTTATTTATGCTTCATCTCTAGGGGGAGGTTATTGAAATGAATAGAAAGTGGAGTGTTATCAAAATAATTTTCACTCATTTCAACTTCCTTTACCATAATATCATCCTCTTTCACCAAGGTGCCCTCGTGTGGGAGGAACATATTAAGAGAATTATCCACACCATCCTCCAATGGTTCATCCCAAATAGGGAGATCATTGAGATAAGTGTTTTAAAAATGTCTTCTTTCACCATGATGTCCCCATTGTTAAGGCCAATTTTGGGAGAAGATAAATCAATGTCCAACAACACTTCTACTCTAAGAGAGATATCATTTATGGAAGGTAAGGTGACATTAAGGAAGGTGTTTATGATATCATCCTCTTCCTCTAAGATAGTTTCATGGGAGAGGCACATTTTAGGAGAAATACCAACATCATTCTTCAAATCTTCATCCTTAGAAAATGGGAGAGTTTTGAAGAAATTGTTAACAACTCTTTTTTGCACTAAGATGTCCTCATGGATAGAAGGATGTTTAAGAGGGGTAAAAACAAGGGAGGCTAACCCATTGCCACACCAATGAAATGAATGCATTATGACAACAATTTTCCTCTTTCAAATGCAAAATAGAAAACAATGTTCAATTTTTATGATGTTTTCACCAATGCAAGCACTCTGAATTTATATAATTTAATTTAAAAAATGAGATCTATGAGTGCAAAGTGTTCCCAAATCAAAATTTAAAATTTAAAAATTAGGGTTTTTGTAACTTCAACCACTAAAATTATGTAATTCAAATGAGATCTAGGGGGGATTTTGAATTTTGAATGTTGAAACAATTAAACAATGCCAAATTTTATAAAAATGATTGTTCAATTATTTAAGCAAATTGGTTTGAAAAGATAAAGAATACTTGTGAAAATTTAGGCAACCTCCTAGAAAATTTAAATTTAAAATTAAGGTCTTGTAAAAAGAACCTCTTAATTTAAATTTAAAATTACCCACTTAAAAATAACCCTTTTAAAAATTTTAATTTTAAATGTTCTAAAAGAAATTTAAATTTAAAATTAGAGCTTTGTAAAAAGATCCTCTTAAAATTTAAATTTAAAATGTGATGTTGAAATTTGAGAATTGAAATAATCAATTAAAATATAAAAATTAGGGCTCTTTTAATTAACCACTTAATTTTAAAATTTAAATTTGAAACTATTCACAAGAAATTTACATTCAAAATTAGGGTCTTGTAAAAAGAACCTCTTAATTTTAAAATTTAAATTTAAAATTAGATCTAAGGTTGAAATTTTGAAAATTCAAATAATTAATGCAAAATTGGGAAATGCACAATATTAATTTAAATTTAATAATTAGGGTAATTTTAGTTAACCACTTAATGTTAAAATTTAAATTTGAAATTAGATCCAAAATTGCAATTTTGAATCTGAAACAAATTTGAAATGGGAAATTCAAAATTTAAACAACCCACAAGCTCAACTTTTAAAAAAATTAAAAGTAGCTCGTTTTAAAAATTAACTACTTAATTTTAAAATTTGAATTTAAAATTTGACTTGCAAGTGAAAATTTGAATTTGGAAATTGAAAGAAACTTAGATCTAAAATAATTTATCCAAATTAAGCAATTCACAAGCTCAATTTTGAAATTAAATATTAGGGTTTTAGTGAAATTAACCTCTAAATTTTTAAAATTTGCAAGGAAATCAAACTTGTAAATGAAAACTTGAATTTTAAATTGCATAAACAATCAGATTTGAGAGTATAAATCATAAATAAGATTGTAAGGAGTTGGGTTCACCAAAATGTAATGTGAAAAAATTGCCTAGTGTTTCCACCCAAGAAATGGAAGCCGCGAGATTTTTCACTTAGGAACATTACATTTAAAAGTGGATGGTGAATTCACTAGATCTAGTCATAAATTAGATAAAGATTGAATGCTAAGTGAATTTGAGTTGATAGGGATTTCCTCTTTTGTAAGTTGAAATGTTGAAATTAGGTAAAATGCTGAAAATGGAGGTAAAAGCATGAAAACAGTGAGCTACGGATGCAAGATTTTTGCACGCACTTGGATCTGAGTAATGTAAGTTGAATTAGACCTACTCCCCAAAATTCCTCAAAAAGTGTTGGGACTGTGGTGCACCACATCGATCCTCTAAAATTTTCGCACGCCAAAGGGGGGTGATTCATCTCTATGAATAAAGCTTAATCTGAAGAGTACAACTTCGTACATGCTTCTTGCACACATAAAGAAGAGAAAAAGGGTTGGGAATAGGGGTTTGCCTTAGTCAAACCTCGGTTTGGAATAAACTTTGAATGAAATATTGCAAATGCTTGAAATAAATAATGGAAAGGTATACCTCAGATCTACAATGACTGATGATGATACTTTGCTTCTTGAGTGTAATCACATATATTGTATGAAATGGTATGAGCATGACAAAACCCTAACACACACATGCTTGCAAATGAATGATTTAAAGTTTCTCCACAATAGTTGAATGAAAATGGTTAATGTATACATGATGAATGCTTGAGAAGACTTCACATAATCTGCAATTTCACTTCACAAGAGGCTCCTTTCATTGATCAAGTTGTTGGATCATGCATTCTTCAAATGAGAAAAGGAAAGGCTATATCTATGAAACCCTAACATTATTTTTTATCACAAGATGACCTAGAAATGATATCTTTTCACACGAAGTTAGGATTAAATATTATAATACCACCCAAACATGATCCCAAAATTCGGAGAGAAAAAGTAGGGACCGATGTGAATCACATCAATCCGACCAACTTTTTTCCAAATTTTTAGGGATGCAAGGCATTGTAATTATAAGGTGATTCCCAAGTGGGTGCGACGATTAAAGATGTGTAGATATGCAAAATCAGGTCTTGAAGGTCGAAATAGGACATAATTAAGGCTTTTGATGATTTAATTAATTGGAGGAATAACAAGGGGCACACTTAGAGTAAAGGGCCCAATTTTATGATGTGTCGAATGATAAAAGAAGACTTTAGATGCTTAAAGAGTATTTAAAATGATGCTCCCAATTAGTTGCTTATGCCTCTTGCATCTAAATGAGAGGGGAAGACCTCCTTATGCACTTTCCCGTCGTCAATTATGTTAATTTTTTGACATAGGCCGACACGGGGGAGGGATTCCGGCCCAGAATTTGGATAGGGCAAAGGGTTCAAAATGGGCCCCAATTGGGGAGGACCAAGGTGCCACGCCCTAGTCCTACCCCATAATTGGCCCAGGGTTAAGGTTCCAACAAGATAAAATGATATATAATATGACCATTATTGCATGGTGGGGGCATAAATAGGGTTCTGTCAAGCGTGAAGATGCAGGCACTATGGTGGGAGCCCAAAACGTGGTCCAAATTGTAAGGGAGTACAATTTAGGATGCTACAATGTTGAATGTATGACATCCAACAATCATTTGATCATTCCTCTCTTCCCTATCTCTTCATTTTCTTAATGTTTCTTCATATTTTAAGAGTTAAACATTTGTATAAATGATGAGCATAAATTATGTACTCTGTTGTAACAGTAATCAAATATTTTGCTCTACTTTCTCAAAAATGGTGAACCATATAATTTGTTGTACGTTGTGTTTATCTTTCAATTGTCTTTATTTTTTATTTTTCTATTTTGATGTTATTTAAAATTTCAATCTTCTCTTTAAACTCAACATGGCATGTTTCTCTCTTCATATTTTTCCTAAGAAAAATAATATTTTTGATGATTTTAAACCACAAATGGATGAAATCAATATTCTATATAAAACTAATGACAAAAATGTTGAATTTTATTGATGTTTTGCAGAATATGTTTTAATACTTGAAGAATTTATCACATTTTACTTTTATAGATTTCAAAATGGCTTTTTTAATCATGCTTTTATGAGATAATTCCATTTGGATTTAGGTATAATTAGGCCAATATTATTAAGGTAGAGCTTACATATGAATCCACATCGATAAGATAGAATAAAGACCTAGAACAAAAAAAAATTAATAACTAACCATCTTCATTTATAAAACTCAAATAGGTGTTCCAACTATCAACCATTTAGGCCAACATTCTTAAGGTAGAGCATACATATGAATCCCAACATTCTTAAGGTAGAGCATACATATGAATCCACATTGATAATTAAAAAAGACCTATAGCTAAAAAGAGAGACATCATATTTTTATATGTAGAAAATCTAAAAGGGAAAAACCACTTAGAGGGTTAACTCTCAAGATAATTGTTGCCTATTTTTGCCATTCAGGTCAAAAATAGCCCCACATAAGGTCCTTTAAAAATTATTTCATGGGTTTTAAAGGACTGAAAAGCGAGACAAGGTTATATCAAAGCTTAAAAAATCCTTAATTCATACTGGCAAATGAATAAAGCACAAGCAATGTTTTATTTTCCAAACAGGCTTTTTTAATGTAAGGAAGTCTAGTTGAGGTTTAGTTGCTTTAGGAGGGAGTTTTAACTCAAACGCCAACTGAGTTAATTTAAAACTCAGGTTTGAGCTTGAGTTAAGGCAAAGAGCCCTAATCATGCCCATAAGAGGAAGAAGTTGCAAGCTTTCAAAGTAAAATGGTGGAAAAAAGAATGAAAGGGTTTTGTTTGCATTGTCAAAAGCTTGAGCGAGATACAGATAACAGTAGTGATTTGGAGATAACAGTGAGTTTGATGAAAGAAAAGATTAGATATTTAAATGGAGGGCACAGCTCAAGCACTTTGGCACGAAACAATGAATTCAAATGCAATGAACAGAACTGGAGCATCTCAACGGCAGTTTGCATTTGCGAGAAGCAAGCCTTTGTGTGGATAGAGATAGTTATATGAAAAAGAATATTTTATTCAATAAAAGATCATAGAGATTGCATCAGAAACCTATAGTGAAGCTAGGGTTTCCCTATTTTTTAAGATGTTTTTGATAGTCACAGCATGAAGTCATATAGTATGGGTTTCCCTATGTTTTAAGATGTTTTTGATAGTCACAGCATGAAGTCATATAGTTCACGGCATTAAGAAATTTTAAAATAAAAAGGGATGAACTTTTTAGAAGACAGACATTTACCAATAGCAGTCAAAAATCTCATTCTCATTCAAAAGAGCTTCGTCCCTTGAGGACAATCATACCAAATACACCCAGAATACACCCAAGTAAGTTATGGTCATATTTATATCAAAGAACTCAAAGCATCATAACCACAGTATGATAAAGATAGCAAACATGCACATGCAAGAATAGTGTTTCATCATTGAGCAACATAAAGACAGTAGATAGTGAGCAAAGCTTGTGATAGTGATCTTCATGCATATAAACCTAGAGCCAAACCCAAAGGTTTAGACCCAGTATGTTTTCTTTATTTCAATCATTAAATTAGGAATCTTTGACTGTTTTGCAAAAGGATGAAGGTTGTTAGCCCTTGTCAAAGGTGAGAGCCTGTTGAGAGGGTATGTTTCAAAGATGCAGTCCCATCTAGGTTGCATGCTAATAAACAAACTCCAAGGCAGAGACAGAGAGAAATGGAATGCAGGTACAGGGTCACAAAGAGTAGTAGAAAAAGTCAAGTTACAGGCATAGAGCAGCCAATACAATTCTCCATCAATGCCATCATTTGCAGAAGAGTGCAGCCAAAAGAACAATCAATGAATTTGTGATTCTCTTCACAGCAAATAGTCTCAGAACAATACAGTCCCAAAGTCTTCTAGCAATCATCAGAGAAAAGGATACACCATAGACTGAGGATATCATTGCCTATAGCTTTAGCAATAGTCCAAAGGTTAATGCAATCGAGTGAATTATGAGTAGGTGGTTGTAGGACAGAGGTGAAAGGATAGTCTATCAAAAGACAACCATCTTCAAAGATTGCTAGATATAGATTGCACACAATAATGAAAGTATAAAGTAAGATCATAGTTAGACTTTCATGCACAAGCAGGTTGACTCAGACGATACGCAGATAATAAAGGCAGAAACCTTCCAGATAAGCCAGTGAAATCAATGGGGAATTACAGCCTTTAGAAGCTCTTATATGTTAGGAAGTCAAATCATGATCAAAAGACTCATTGTAGCCTTCAACTACTACATGGCAAAGATAGTTTACAGTGATGGTCTCAGCTCTACATGATAGCACAGTTATCACAGGCAATCATCAAGTTTGCAAATGCTTCAAAACAGTCCTTTGTAAAAGCATGAGCAGCCTCAAACACCAATAGTGCAGCATAGAATGGATAATCATCATTTTTGGTAGCTTGAGAACATGTCAAAGCACCAAGGAATAGGGTCATTAATACCATATCAGACAATAAGACTCAGAGCTAATGCAAAAATGATGGTTGCAGGCTCTAGAGCATTTTTACCAGTAGGTCAAAGACTAATTAGAATATGACAGTCTTCATCAAAGAAGCCCTCATCAAAGGAGCCAAAATAACCACAGTGCAGTCTAGAGATTAATAGGATCATTTCCCAGGTCAATGAAGGCAATAATAGTTGCAACACACGGTGGTGTGAGAATAGTCAAATTTTTTAAGCTGCAACAGTCACAAAAGTGCCAAAGATGGAGGTTTGTGGTGAAAGGATGCAAGTCTCTAAAGCCGCAAAATGCCCAATCACCAAAAAAACATATCACAGAGCCATAGCCACTAAAGAATAGAGAATGAAAGAAGAACGCAGTGTAGCGAATGAAAGAAGAGCATCATGTGCAGTTTAAAGCCACACTTCATAGTCAAAAGGACAGTGAAGGATCAAAATAACAGTCAACAAGACAATACGAAAAGAGGAGCAAAAGAAGTCACAGCCCTGTCAAGAGAATGCAAAGATTAAGCCTGTGACCAAGGAATGAGACAATATACAGAAGGTCATTGTTACACTCTAAAGACCACATCATTGAAATATTTTAAGAAGATGGTTATCAAGCACAAAGATCAAATGTGAGAAAATATTTTATCTCGGATAGGGGAGTCTAAGCAATCAAGCCTAAAAGGCCCTCATAGAGTTACAAGGACAGTGCAGTTTTGAAATGATATCTTTGATATCTTTGAATCCTAAATTTAATACATTATACACACTCCTAGTCAGTTCAGCAAATAGGAGATGGAATATTCATTTCATGCATCATTCACAGGCCTAAAAAGTCGTTCCACACTAGTTTGAACTCCCACACAGCTAGCATATCACTTGAGATAAGTTTTGAACTTATTGACAACCAATTTGGGGCAGTTTTAAGCCTTTTTGTGTATGATTCAAGTTCAAATCCGACCTCGTGCCTTTGAAAATCATCAATCAAATAAGACCATCAGTTTGATCCTTTAAATAAGGAGTTTGTGGATCAAATACATCAGTTCAAGTGCAGATAAGGACCCACATGAGTTGTACATGGGTCAAGGCTAGTCTTGGAGCAGTTAAAAAACAGTTAAACGCATATTTGACTCCTTTTTTCATGATTTTAGATCAAATCCGACCCAAGTAGTTGATCATGCAGAGTTGGAGATGAAACAAGAAGAAGAAATGAGTTCAAGCTGAGTTCTTCAGAGGCACAATCAGTCAACCTTCAACTCTTCTTTTCTATTAAATATTCTCTTCTATCTTCTTCAAGTTAGTTCCTTTTCTCTCTGCCTTCGCTTTTTCAGCTGGGCATGAGCAGTATTGTAGCTCATTAGAAGCATTTTTTAGTTGTATAAAAATTCTTTATATTTAAATAAAAGCAGCAATTTTCCTTCATAAATTATATTAATATAAAAGCAGCAGTTTTCCTTCGTAATACTTCATGAGTTGAAAATGAATGATTGATTTGATGAATTTTCTTTGATTCATAATTTGAATCCTTTGAATCCTTTGAGTTTGTCTCTTTTAAGCAGTTTTGATTCAAGAAGATGGAAGATTAATGCATGTCATAGATTGTGTAAATTAATTTTGATAGTTTGAAGTTGTGAAGACAAATTGTTTTCCTTCATGTAAGCTCTGAGATTAGCCCCATTTTTTTATGAAATACTGATGTATTACGTGCTTAGTTGAGTTGTGATGAATGGGTCTTCTTTGTTTGAGATATGCTGTGAGTTAGTGCAGCTGCTTAGGTTTCTCAAGCATTTGGTGCATCACCTCCTAGGATAGATTCCAATTCCAAGTTTCCTTCTATCCTTTTTCCCATCAAGAAAGTCTTTTGCAGGAGATTCATTAAGGAGAACCCGCTCACTCTGAAGATTCACCTCCAATTTGAGTAACCCATAGGCTCGAAGGTGTTTTCATGTTTCACAAGATTCTTGAGCTTTCAGCTTAAGCATCATAAGTGCAATCTTGGTGACAACAATAATATAACTAAGAAAATTGCATCTACATATGCATGGGATCAATTCCTGATAAGATCAGATATCCAAGCAACTACCTATAGCAGATCCAGTCAAGAATCTATACAAACCTAAATCAATCTGTTTGCTCCAATCACTATCACACCAATTCTGCCTTTCTCCTTCAACACACGAACATACGAACACTCCCACACACACTTGCACTCTCAAACATTTATTCTTCAACATCCTACTAATCAAATCATAACATACACACACACAGATATATGTGTGTGTGTGTGTGTGTGTGTGTGTGTGTGTGTGTGCATCAAGTCGGCCTTAAGAACGCTTTCCCCAAGAATACTTCCAAAGCAAAACAAGAACAAAAAGATTCAAGGTCGGTTAGACCCGGAATTATCATATCCTCAAACTTACGCAAGCAAGCTTTTGAAGCCTAAAAACACAATCCAACTTGACATAAAGAAATTGAGATCATGAACAACGTATTTCCAAAAGATCATCATCAGAAACCAAAATACGGAGGAATGTAGAGTGCTTCAAACATTGTCGAACACCATCATCATTGAATACACTTTTAAAGCACAACTTATGCAGCATCAAATCAATTGCCACAACTGAATCCAAAACTTGGTCAACATGTAAAACATATCCACATACAAGCAACACACATTTCTAGAGCAACACCCTTCCAAAAAACACATTTGCAACACCTGTAACATAAAACTATAACACATCGACAATCTGACATATCAACAAGTTTCTTCATCTTCATGCATACATACCTATCTTCCACTGTTTAACACCTATACATATCACTGCTCTACAACATACATACATACATATCGTTGCTCTGCAACACCTATACTTTGTACACTAACTTACTATATCCAGACCAATCCGGATCACCAGGTTTGACACCGATGACAACCAAACATATATTTCTAACAACTAGCAATGAAAATCTTGGACTAAAAATGCTATAATATATCAAATTGATCCATTCTTTACAAAAACCAAAGGCTTCTTAGCACTTGCATGGGAACCTCCAATCTACTTTATCGTATGGATTTTTTATGTCTAATTTAATTGTCATGCTTGCATGATACTTGTTCTGAATTGAGTGGATGGCTTCTTGTGATATTATAAATCCATCAAATATGGACCTCCCAAGCACAAATCCTATCTATTCTTTTGAGATGATGATAGGTAATACCTTCTTCAATCTTGTAAAGTGGAAAATTGAACCCTAGTGATTCCCCACCTAAGAGAGAGAAAGGAAATCACTAGGATGATTTTCACTTGGGAGATACTTTTCCTTCAAAAGAGGGGTTGAATCCACTAGATCCAAATCCAAGGGAAACAAGGATGTGAATTCTAAGTGGATTGCAAGTGTTGGAATGTAATTTGCCCTCTTTTGTAAGTAGAAGAGTTGAATTGTTGAATATGCAGAAAATGAAGACAAAATGGGTGAAATAAGGAGCTACCAATTCGGGATCACGTTGTAACTTAGGATTTAAGATACTTAGACTGATACAGTTCTGCCCTACAAATTTGGAGAAAAGTTGTCGGGATCAAGTTGAAAATGTACTTTGTCCTCTGAAAAAATTTGCGCGCCAAAAAGGGTTTTTTCGTCTCTACAAATGAAGCCTAAATCTGCAATTACAACCACGCATTTGCAACCTACACACAGAAAAGAAGAGAAGAAGGGTTATGGATAGGGGTTTTCCTTAGTCAAACCCTGGTTGAGGAATCAACCTTGAAAGAAAGTAATTGAAAATGCTTAAATGAAAATAAAAAAAATGTATACCTTGTAGATCTGCAATTTGTTGATGATGGTTGCTTTGCTTGTTGAATGTAATCACAAATGTTGCATGAAATGGCATGTAACATGACAAAACCCTAACACACACACATGCTTGCAAATGAATGTTGTAATGCTTCTCCAATAGATGAATGAAGAAGACACATGAAGAAGGAGATGTTTGAAGACTTGAACACTTGAACGCTTGATGACGATAATGAAGGCCTCCTCCTGAATTTCACTTATCTACGCTTATTCTTGTATATGCAAATGAGAGGACTAAATTATTGGCAATATTGCATTATAACAGACAATGAGAGATTGTTGGCATTTCTTAAGGATATTGAGAAAGTTGTTGATGATTATGGATATAACTGATTAAAGATGTTTTACTATCTTAATATTATTATTTTGTCATTGATGTCAAGAAATTGATTTTCTAATTCAGTATGATGTTGCCATATCTTAAGAAGTATGATTTGATGAGTATAAAGATGTCGGTAAAAGACATAGAAAGAATATGATGAATAAGTGGATAAGTTATTCAATGGGTAACTATTACCAAGTTAGACAATGATGAGATCATGATGTTTAGATTGTTTTGATATCCTACATATGCTATTGTTTGAAAGGTTAATACTATACTATGTTATCGAGCAAAGAACCTAGTCGGTAAACCCTAAGGTTATTGCTATCGGTTAATGAAGGCAGAATGTCTACCGAGTGAAGTTTAGTATTCACCGAGTTGTTACCGAGTTACAACCGAGCTATAATAGAATGCATTAAATGTTTACATGTGATATTTAATGAAGGAAGCTGATGAGCTGGAGCGAATTAAATGATTGGTAAGCCATGTATGAAGATTGTTAAAGAATCTATGGTAAAGAAAGATCGGTAGGAAGATCTACAGCTCAGCTTGAACAGCAATACCCTAACACAAGTTCCAAGGTGAAAATGCAAGTTCCAAGGCAGGGTAAAACATTTTCAGATCGAAGGATACATTGAATCTGGACAAGATTGAAGATTTGATGGCTATGATTGATCATGGGAAATGTGATCAATGAGATTAAGTGTTTGGAAGATTGTTTATAAAGAGGAAATTGTTGATAAACAATGTATGCGGGCAAGTGTATGCACAGGGATGCTACATAGTGATTACTGAGCACAGAAGCTTGAAGACCTGTTTTGATAATAGAGTATAGAGCCCAGCAGAGGGATAAGATAAGTCCTATGAATTGATTGAGCAAATAAGAATTTGCTTAAGCATTTTTAGATGTGAAGTTGTAGACATATTTTATTACTATTATTTTGAGAAGTAGCAGAAAATCTCTTAACCGAGTGGACTTAACAGTCTTATTTGTAAAATCCTCTAGCAAGGTGACATTCTTATTGAGTGTTTGAAATCCTTTAACAAGGTCACTTCTAACAAGGTGAAGATCCTAACAGATCTGAGGGAAATCCCTTAACCGGATCACATCTAGCAATGTGTTTGTAATCTTTAACAGGATTTGCTTTTAACCGAGCATACTCTAGAAGAGTATATTTCTTAGTGGGTCTGAAATCCCACAATGGTTTTTCCCTATTTGGGTTTCCACGTTAAATCTGGTGTTATATGTTTGTGATATTATCTATTTATGGGTCTGCATGCATTACTATTTTTCTGATAAGGTTACCAAGGTTGAATCTATTATTTTTATTAAAGATTAAGTTTGAATGATTCACCCCCCCTCTCATATTGTTAGCTTGGCATCTTTACTAATCATATTTAGTATCAGAACTATCATAAATCCCTTTTTATACTTGCCCAAGAGGATTAATTTTCATCCCACCGAAGGCCGACATAGGAGAATTTTAAGTCCCGAACAGCAATTTAGGTCCAAGGGTCAGATGGACCCATCTTAAGGCCACCCTAAGAGGGAGAACAGGGGCGCCACGCCCCTATCCTGCCCTATTTTGGGGCCTAGACAGGGTCCTGAGGTGATACCAAGGCTTAAACGGGAGGACATTTGAAATGATGATGTAGAGAGGGGTCCCAATTGAGTAGGGAGATGCAGTCGCAAAGGTGAGGGCCTAAAATACGATGAAAATTGCAAGGGTTGCAATTTTATGAGGCTACATTGAGCCCCCACTTTAGCGGGAGTATGGCTTATGCCAATACTGTCGGTAAAGTAAGAGAGAGAGAGAGAGAGAGAGAGAGATGCGGAGCAATACCACAAGGAGTATAAGACATCACTAATCTTGAGGGAAAAAGCCCCCAATCTTAGGATCTTGACTCACTCGAACATATGCAAGAGCACACAAAACAAAAAGAAGAAGACAAACAAAAACAAGACCAAGCACAAAAGACACATGACAAAAACAAAACATGAGACCACGAATTAACTAGCTGAAGAGACCTCGATACTCAAATATCTCAACAACTAATTGAAACACAAAGACAAATGACATGACATAAACACCAGTAATCACATAAAAGAGCAAAGCTGACATCATCCATGAACCATCAATAGTAAAACTATGAGCTCATGAGAGCAAGGAGAGAGAGGACATGAATACACACTTTGGTGATCCATGAGAAGAAAGGCGAACAAAAGGAACCATGGACATCTTGCTCCTATAACTTGTCTAGGTGATCCATGTAAGGGAGAAGAGTGAGAACACCGTTAGTTCCACTCAACCTCATGTGCATGTGTGCAAGTGAGGTTTAAAGCACCTCATAGGAGTTTATGCCCGAGTATGCTACAACCTATTTAAGTTGTATAGTACAAATTTCAAGAAAGTGGTGACATCTCGCTCTAAGAGGCTTCCCTTTGGTTTCGAGAATATCCCACTGTATAAGAGAAAAGTGGCGACATCTCGCTTTAAGAGGCTGCCCTTTGGTTCCGAGAATGACCCATTGTATAATAGAAAAATGGCGACATCTCGTTCTGAGAATTACCCACTATATATGAGATACAATGTGCGAGAGAAATACAAAAGGAGCAGTGTGGGTGCCCCCACCCCCCTAGAACAAGGATACCTACCTTCAACACAAAGAAGATATCCATTATGCAACAATGTCATAGATCCAAGAAAGAGAGGGAATATTCTTCAAGAAAGGATAAGATAGTTGAAAAGAGATATCTTTCTATAAGTGTAAAGGAGATCCTTGGAGGAGAAGAGATCTTTTCTCAAAATACATCTACCTCCAAGAGGAGCTGTTTTAGACAAATATAATGTCTTCTAGAATAAAGCAAAGAAGAGAGCAAGAATTTAATCCTTACTCCTATTGCTAAGTGAAAGGGATTCTTGATGAAGGATGACTCACTTTTATCCTGATGGGGATGGCTAAATTTATTATAGATGTACATTACCAAGTCTAAAAGAGATTGTAGTCAAGGACTTACACCTCTTGTATAAGAGAGAACCCTTGAGTGAACAACAACAATTCCACACAAGGAATAACATCAATTAATAAAACTCACACCATCCACAACATAGGAAAGAGTGGATCCTTAGAGAAAGAGAGAGGGAGAGAGATCATTACCCCCAAGTGTAGGACAATGAGAAGAATTACACAACTTCTAGAGAGAGACTACTTATAATAGATGTATTGTTTCAAGCAAGGAATACATCCTAACCAAGGAACAGACATGTGCTCACATGAAGGATAACTCCATTCAAGAAAGGACATCAAGTTATGAATAACACAATAGAAGAGGTAGTTTTCAAAGAGAGAGAAAGAAGAAGATTCACAAAAGTTCTTTGAGGAGAGATTGTTCATAATAGACGTATAGTTTCAAGAAAGAAATACATCCTACTCACGGAACAGACATGCGCTCACATGAAGGAATACTCCATACAAGAAAGGACATCAAGTTTATGAATAATGTATTCCATAAAGAAAATAGTGAAACCTTAGAAAGAGGAAAGGGAATATTCTTGTCCCCCAAGCATAGAGGCAAGAATAAATAGACTATTACGTTGCTCACTAAGTATGATCACACTTGAAATTGTACCACCATGAATGACAAGGAGCACCCAATAGGTAGGCTAACTATGTCACATAGTGAGGAGCAACATAATAGGAACTTGAATGTTATTTTAAATGATCATGATGAATATGCCATCCATTGTTAGATGTTATTTTTAACATGCTTGAATTAATGTAATGTATTTGTGTTTTCAAAGCTTGATACTCATTAGTAGAATGGCCATGGGTTCGATGATATTTACAAAAAGAAGAATTTTGAGAATGTTGTTTATGTTTTCTTCTTCGTTTAGGACGAAGAGGAGATATTAATTTGGAATTTGGAAGATTGTTCAACACATTTTCTTGTTGCAACTCAAAATTGGAATGAGAAGGTGTGGATTTACAAGACAATGGAGAAGAAGATGTTGACAAAGGAAAGTGTGATTTCTCATGAATTTGTTGCTCACATTCAAGCATTTGTCCATTGCATCAATGTGTATGTTCAAAAGAGGGTTCACTTTTAGGGGGAATTGGATTGAAGTTTAAAGAGGCCCAATCAATTTCAAGATTTGTGTTAAGAGAAAAATTTGGAATATGAAATTAAGGCATCTAAGACTTTCTAGAAACCTGTAGGAGTGAAATCTAAGGACCCCCAATCATCCTCTAAGATTATTCTTTAGGAACTTCTTTAGTACGAGATGGTGGATTTGAGTGAATTGAAGAGAGGATTGTAGGAACTAAGAAAGCATATGATGCTTCACTTATATTCTCATCAACTAGTTCATTAGTATATGTGTAAGGCATAGCATGATAATCAGGAAGAATTTTTGGTTTCCTAGGAACATGAATGGAATTGATTTGATTTTTGTTAGGCTCTTGATTTTTCGGAGAGAGAGCATTATGATGAGAAATAATATCATCCTCTTGTTCTAAGGTATCTTTATGTTCAAGACACTCATTAGGAAAAGGACTATCATATGTAATTAATGCTTCATCTTTAGAGGGAAGATCGTGAAAAGAAGGTATGGTATCCCTAGGATAAGTAGCCATAATATCATCCTCTTGCACCAAATAATCCTTATAAGGGAGGTACTTTTTAGGAGAAGAAGGAATACAATTCTCCAAATATTCACCTTTAGGAGGGAGATCTATGAAATAAGTGTCCATATTCCCTTTTTGCACCAATGTGGCCTCATTAATGAGATCAATTTTGGGAGAGGGTAAATCATATGTATGAATGAAAGGGAGAACTAAATTATCATCATATGCATGAAAGGGAACATCATGAACATCTTTAATGTAACTTGAAATTGAATTAGAAAAATAAGATAAGAACTCCATATGCACTTATGATAAAGCAAGAAACTCATATGTCATTTAACCATAATAATGTTCACCCCATACATGCATAGAAAATTGAATAAAGGAGGGAAAATGGAATTTAAATTGCAAATTTGAAATTTAAAATTTAAAAATTGAAACTGTGAAATTTGAAACTTGCAAAATAATTGAATAATTCAAAATTCTAGGAAAAATGATTATTCAATTAAATGAACAAATTGATTGAAAGAATAATAATGCAACCTCCTAGGAAATTAAAATTTAAAATTAGGATTTTGTAAAAAAAATAACCTCTTAATTTAAAATTATCCAAAAGAGATTGAATTTTTAAAAGTAGGGCCTATGGGATACCACTTAATTTCAAATTTAAAATGGACACAATTAGGGCATATTATAATTAACCACTTAATTTTAAATGTTTCCTTGAAAGTTGCAATGTTGAAATTGGGAAATGTATTTTTATTTTAGAGGGATTAAAATTCGACAAAATCAACCAATTTTCTGGATTTAAGCAATTAAATACAGTCATAACAGTCTTCCGAAATTTCGAGAAAAAAGCCAAGGACAGGTGGAAAGTGCACCAAGTCCTCCCAACTTTTTCGAAAATTTTTAGGGATGAAAGCTACGATGATTTGAAATCTAACCCAAAAAAATTAATTGATTTACGATCTCTAGATAGGTGAAATTAAGGTTTGAATGTCGAAATGGACCCTATTAGGGTTTTGAAAAAGATAAGAAATTGAATTGCAATTTTGAAAAAGGTCAAATCTAATGGAAAGGGCCACCTTAATAATATGTAGAAAACCGAAATTGGTAGAATTTGATTTAAATTTGCACAAAATCCAATTAAATTTGAAAATTAGGGTTTTAGGACCTAACCACTAAATTTTGGGAAAAGGAGGGAAATTGGAAGTTTGAATCTTAGGCAAGAAGACAAATCTAAAAATAGTCACAAATCTGAAAATTAAATGTAAATCCATTTTATGCACAAGTTCAGGTTATTGTTTGAAAATTAGGGTTTTGACAATTAACCACTTAATTTTGTAAATTTGATTTGCAAATTGAAAAGGACAATGAAAGAATTGAATTTGATAAGCAATGTAATTTTCAGATGTAAGACAATGAAGAGAATTTTTTTTACAAAATACAAGCATGTAAGATGTCAGGTTCACCAAAATGTAAAGTGGAAAATTGAACCCTAGTGATTCCCCACCTAGGAGAGAAAGAAAATCACTAGGATGATTTTCACTTGGGAGATACTTTACATTCAAAAGAGGGTTTGAATCCACTAGATCCAAACCCAAGGGAAACAAGGATGTGAATTCTAAGTGGATTGCAAGTGTTGAAAGTAATTTGCCCTCTTTTGTAAGTAGAAGAGTTAACTTGTTGACTGTGCAGAAAATGAAGACAAAATGGGTGAAATAAGGAGCTACTGATTTGGGATCGCGTTGTAACTTCGGATCTGAGATATTTAGACTGATTCAAATCTGCCATGCAAATTTGGAGAAAATTTGTCGGGACTAATGCCATGCAAATTTGGAGAAAATTTGTCGGGACTGAGTTGAAAGTGTACTTGGTCCTCCGAAAAATTTGCACGACGAAAAGGATTTTTCTGTCTTTGCAAATGAAGCCTAAATCTACAATTATAGTCGCGCATCTGCAACCTACACACAGAAAAGAAGGGAAGAAGGGTTGTGGATAGGGGTTTGCCTTAGTCAAACCCTGGTTGAGGATTTAACCTTGAAAGAAAGTAAATGCAAATGCTTAAATGTAAATAATAAAAATGTATACCTTGTAGATCTGCAATTTGTTGATGATGGTTGCTTTGCTTCTTGAATGTAATCACAAGTGTTGCATGAAATGGCATGTAACATGACAAAACCCCAACACACACACATTCTTGCAAATGAATGTTTTAATGCTTCTCCAATGGATGAATGAAGAAGACACATGAAGAAAGAGATGTTTGAAGACTTGAAGACTTGAACGCTTGATGACGATAATGAAGGTCGCCTCCTGAATTTTGCTTATCTACAATTATCCTTGTATATGAAAATGAGAGGACTAAATCCCTTTTTATACTTGCCTAAGAGGACTAATTTTCATCCCACCGAAGGTCGACATAGGAGAATTTTAAGTCCCGAAGAGCAATTTAGGTCCAAGGGTCAGATAGACCCATCTTAGGGCCACCCTAAGAGGGAGGACTGCCCTATTTTGGGGCCTAGACAGGGTCCTGAGGTGATACCAAGGCTAAAACAGGAGGACATTTGGAATGATGATGCAGAGAGGGATCCCAATTGAGTAGGGAGATGCAGTCGCAAAGGTGAGGGCCTAAAATACGGTGAAAATTGCAAGGGTTGCAATTTTATGATGCTACAAATCTATTAGCTAAAGCATTTGTCATTACTTTATACATAGTGTTACACAATGATATTGGTCTAAATTCATCCAAGTGTGGAGTATCTTCCTTCTTGGGTATTATGGTGATAAAAGTGTTATTTATTTCTCTCAAGAATCTTCCTAAGTTCCTTATAGCTTCTAATGTTGCAACCATCTCATTACCTATGATATGCCAATATTTTTTATAGAAGCTACCTAGAAACACATCTGGCCCCAATGCTTTAGCTAGATGTAATTATCGAAGGGTCATTTGAATCTCTACTGTTGCGAACTTATCTATGAGCATCTTATTTTGCTCTTCTGAGATCAAACTTGGTATATTTGCCAGCATACAATTTTGGGCATTATAATCAAAACCGTCCCAATTATTTAGTATATTGTTGAAGAAAAAGACTGATTCTCTTGCAATCTCCACAAGATCTTTAATAATATTGTCATTCTCATCAAAGTTTAAGGATCTTATTAATACTTCTTCTCTATTTAGTACTATTGTGGAAGTACTTGAAATTCCTATCACCTTCTACCAACCATACCTCCCTTGACTTTTGCCATCAAAAGATTTCCTCCTTAGCTAATACTTCCTCATACTTGTTTAAAAGTTTCTTCTCCATTCCATTTTAACAGTTTTTGCTCAATATTGGTTTTAGATGAGAAGATATTTTTGAAATGTTCTCTTTTCCATTTTAACAATTTTTGCTCAACCAACATCATCTTAGAGACAAAGAAAAAAAGTTTATAACCCTCAAACTATTCTTCATTCCACAACATCTCTATCATTGCAAAAAAAATTTGGTCTTTCATCTACATTTTTTCAAACTTAAAAGAACAACTTTGTGGCTTCCTATCGTCCATGATATCTAACTAAACAAGTGATCTAACACTGAGATAGTCTTGATGGATGATTTGAACCTAAAGGGGAATGCCACTAGATCACCTCTAAACAAAAACTTGTCCAATTTTTCAGTTATATGATTGAATCATATCCTCCTATTGTTCCAAGTATAGCTTCCATTCTCAATTTCTATATCCAGTAGGTTATTCCCAATTACCCAATTTTTGAAATATTTTTTAGACTATGACTCCTTTCGAATATCTCCTCTCTTTTCTCAAAAATGGAGAATATCATTGAAGCCTCCACAAATGATAATATTGGTATTTGATGTTTGAAGCATGAAATTATCCAGCTCACCCCATATCTCTATTTTCCTACCATTAAATATGGGCCCATATACATTTATTAATACAAAACTGAGATCGGTGTTGATAATTTTAACTATTCCACTATGCAAATGGGTCCTTCCTATAAGTTTCTCAAAAGATATTCTCCCAAGTTCCAAAGGATAGCTAATCCCCAAATGCTCACATAGCTTGAACTACATCTACATCCTAATTCCTCAATTTCTTCTTAAAGTCTAGCATCTCTTCTTTAGTCAATTTTATCTCTTGTAGCATTAATATTTATGTTCTTGCATTATAAATGCAATGCTTAACCAAGCATTGTTTGTTGGGGGCATTTAAGCCACTAACATTCCAAGTTAGGAGCATCATGGTTCCTAGGGAAGGGTCTTCCCCTTCCCTATATTCAATAAGGAAATTATTTTAGCTTGATCATTTGTTGCTCCATCCATCATTTTGATCTTTGCTAAGGCTTTCCTACCTCTCCTCTTGCCCGAGGACTTCCCACAATTTGGTTTATCCTTGTTGGGGCAGCACTAACATAAACCAAATATTTCCTCTACTTTGCTTCCTACCTCTGGATCCTAAATATTTTCTTCTCCAAACAGTTCATATCCTAATCTATATCATTTGCATCCTCTAACTCTAAGATTACTTGAATCAAAAGTTGATTTTCTTTCAACTTGTCCTCAATTTGTGAATGAGAGACACCAAAGAAATCATAAACTGCTTCCAACTCTAGAGAAAGATGATCTTATTCTCCCATAGTAGATTCTCTCTCTAAAGCCCTCTGAATGTCTCCCTCCTCTACTGAGCTAGGAGCCATTGGGGCTTCTCTTTGATTAGCATTTAAATCATTATCAAGAGAGACTTCCTTATGTAATTGAGTCTCAGCAGCCTTTCTATTATCAAGACCCAATTGGCTATCCTTTGAAGTGATTAGAAATAGTTGACAATTGATTTCCTAACTTAGAGAATCAACTTCACTCCTTAGTTGAGTAAGATACTCTTTATCTATAGCCCTTGTCTCATCTTTTCATGTATCTCCCACATTTTCCCTACCTGATCCTTCTACCAAATGCGGCTCTCCAACCTCAACTGACTCTATATTTCCTTTAGCCAATTCCAATTGTTTACCTTCTCCTATGTCAATCTCAACATTTTCTTGTTGAATATGCCTTGCAATATCTTCTAAAGACCCTTCCTTTTGAGGATTTCCCCCTTTGCCTTCATTTCCATGAAGGTAAGTGGATGTAGGAGTGATCCTACTATCTTCCTCTCCTATCAATGGAGATATGCCTTTTAGGTCTCCTATCCAACCCCTCAAATCCTTGGGGTCTGATTGAGGGTCTACATCAAATTCCAAACATTCCCTCCTCTCCCCTCCTGAGTACTCATTGACTCCTAAACAACCAGCCACCATTTTGTTTCCTAAAGAGAGATCTACCAAGTTTCCTATCCTCCAAAATTTGCACTTTATGATGCCATCTACCAAAATCTGATAAGATTTCCAATTCTTTATAGACTCTTATGTTTGTATCAATCTCCACATAAATATTTGCAACATCCCTTAATTTGCCATTGAGAAAGTCTCCTATTCTAATCAAAGCTTCTCAATTCCAAAATTTAGTAGGTTATCTTACCAAACTAAGCCTTATTGGAGATAGTGGGATCAAATCTGGGGTCCAATTGATTCTGTGAAAAGTAGATCATTTGTAGAAGATCGATTTTTCATACAAAAACTCTATTTTTACATTCAGATCTATGCATTCTATGAGAAAAAAAGCATTCTAAAGGAATCAAATACTTATCTTTCTAAAGTAGGCATTCCTCCACCAATCCATTATACCACACCACTTCACCAACAAAGCTTTATCCTTTAACCAATTAGCATTTGGAGTTAACAGATCCGATGGCATCACAAAAAGATTGATGCCAGGAATTTTATTTGGTTTGAATCCCTCTTTACGATAATCCTTAAAACTGAAAACCCTCTAATTATTTTCTCCTAATCCTTGTCTCTTACTCTAGCTCCAAGTATATTTTTCATTCAATAGCTTCCCTTGTGGATTAGACCCTCCCCGAACAACTTCTAAAGAAAAGAGGGGTGTCCTAGAAGCTCCCTACCACGTTTATGCCTTATGGGTTCCCTTTCTTCTCTTGGGATCCAAGTCTGAGTGTTTCCTGAAGCTCTAAGTAGTGGTCCATCCACCTTTGCCAATAGGAATTATGTTTGATCCTGAAACAAATGCAAGAAAAGATTGACTGAGCACAGATTTGCCAGCAAAGTTCCTATATCCACTCTGCCAATGATCCTGATTCTTGTTGGGAAAACTCAGTAGATGGGTGCCATTTTCTACCATGATCGCCCCTGCGAGCTACAAAAAGTTGTAGACCCCATTTTTTTAGGGGATCCTTCATTCATTAGAATATTTGAACTAAATACAAAATACAAAGAAAAATATTCATCGATTTTCTAGCATAAGTGATCTCTATTTATCCTTTGAATCTACTCTTTATCCTAATCTTTCTCTTAAAATGTTAAGATGGTTGATATTTGCAGTATGTTTTTGAGCAACCCACCTCATAAACATCTTGCAAATACTTCCTAACAACAACACATGTGATAGACAATCGGAAACAACTCAAATTAAAGCATAATGATAATATTGAGAGAGCTATCAACATAGCTTGCCAATGCATAACTCAAATGCTTAGTTATGTCATGTTAGAAGAATTAATATTTGATTCTCACTAATTTGTTGGCTCCTTTGACATTACACTTGTCACACCTTTGACATCAATGATAACATGTGTTCAACAATAAAAGACTTTCGACGAAATGTTAAAAAATACTAAACCTTAGATTGACACAAATGTTGGAAAATGAGAAGATGTGCTAAATACTATGTGTAAAAATATGTGAACCTTGGTTATACATTATAGGTGTCATTCTTTGGTGGTTTTTTTTTGTTTTGGTGGGTTTTAGTGTTGTTTCTAAGCTATCTTGTGTTTTGTTTGTCTATTTATGATATTGTCTAGATTGGTATGATTTTACCAATCAGCATTTTTTATTATTTCTCATCTTATAGTATTTTGTTCCATGCTTTATTTATAAAATCTTAGCTTATGTAAGATAATTACCATTTTCCTTAGTTATTTAATAAAAAACCATAAACTTTACATTCTAAAAAATAATATCAAAAAAGAGATTAAGTTGAAAAGTAGAAGTTATCTTGAAAAAGATATTAATAGAATATTAAAAGTTAACATAGATTACATTATATAGTCCCAAACATTTACTAACCAAAAAAGAAAAGAAACTAACTCTAAAATTTTAGAGTATCAAAAGGGTATCTTAAAAATGACTAAAAGTCACTTGATTCAAATCCCATAATTTAAAAAATAATTAATCCAATATATACACTATTTTTATTATTATAGAAGAAAGGTTTATAATATATATACTTCCATGTTCATACCAAGATTATTGAAGAAAGGTGTATATTACATACACTTCCATGTTCATACCAAGATTAGCACTCTTTAATGTTGTTACTATGTGCATGCATTTCAATATGGTTATGAAGAACCTTTTTAATTGTGTTATAGTTATTTCTATTTTGAATATGGAAAAATCATCTAGTAATCTTCACTTTTGTATTCTTATATTTTCAATTTATAGATCTATTTAAGTTGGATTCAAATTTTAATGATATTGCATATGATAATAGTATATTTTTATTTTAGGTCTAATCAGGCTAATCTAATTTTCAGTCATCATGTGAAGGTGGAGTGGACCAAGATGAAGTTTGGATGGTGTAAGATTAATTTTGAAGGGGCCTCCAAGGGCAATCTCTAGGTCCTTCGGGGGTTAGGTTTGTCATGCAGGACTAGGAAGGAAATATCATTGCACTTGGGGCAACCAAGATAGCAAAAGGAACAAATAATGATGTCGAAGCTCAAGCCATGATCAAATCTCTAAAAATGGCCAAAGAAATGGGTTTGCAAAAAAATCATCTTGAGAGAGATTCTCAAATAATTATAAATGTTATTAATAAAGGAGGTATTCATGCGTGGAAACTCAATAAATTTGTAACCATTGCCAAATCCATATTGGAAACATTTGATGATTATGAGGTAAATCACATGGTCCGCTCAAGGAATGAGTTGGCGGATATGCTTTCTAATTGGGTGATATCTTTTAATGATGAAGGAAGGCGTACTATCGATGTCTTCAACGATATCATCCTAGATTGAGTAGGCCACTGCTATTCTAGCTCCAAAACAGACTTGTCATATAGCGTGTTAGTTACAGGCTAGTCAATCGCAACCGTTAACTGCAAAATCGACGGTGTAAAATGTGTGACTAACATGTGTGTTAGTCAATCCATATTGTCTTTTTGGAGCCAGAATAGACGCATCCGATTGAGTTTGCCTTCGCACGAGTGAAGGAATTAATTCCCATTCTGGTTGTACGTCATCGGTTTCAAAGTGCATTTATGAAATGGCAAGGTGGCATTTGGATTTGACAAGGGTTAAAATGTGAAGGATTTAATTCTCAAAGATTGTAAGGAGGTGTCCAGTTGAAGCTACAAGTGGTGGAGAACAATTGAAGAAAAGGGTGGCAAACTGCATATACTATGGAAGCGACTTTCTCTCTCATCACCCCAAGACAACAGCTGGCTTTTATGGGGAGAATTTCAGAGAAAATTTTGAGGGGACTATTTAAATTTGGTGAAGAAAATTTTGTGCAGATTTTAAAGGTTCTTTTCGGCAAGGTGTTCCTAAATACAAAGTACAAGTACGAAACCAACATCAACATTATTTCAATGCTAGTGGCGTGGGGACTCGAAGTGGGGAAGAAGGAAGAAGTGGAGTGGGTGGTGAAAGATTGTGTAGAGGAGTGGTTGTATGGGTTGCAATCAATGCTTGGACAGACTATGGTGGGTGTTGGTTTTCTCCCTACGAAGGAAGAGCGTGGTTTAAAGAAGGCACCACAACAATTTATGCCCTTTATTCAGTGGCCGAAAGGGATGAACCGGGACGAGTGGAGGGCAGAAGCCTATATCAGGTGGGAATCCCTCAAATTCTTCATCCCTGAAAAGGATCTTAAGCACAATAAGGGGAAAAAGAGTGCAGAGACGGAGAAGAAAACAAAACCAAGGTTTGAGCCAAGGATTGTTGGAACAATAGGCCATTGAAAGTAGTGAGGAAAAATTAGAAATCAATTTATTTGGAATGTTTTTGTTTAGTTTTTTTTAAAAAAACCTTTGTTATAGTATGGGATGGCCCTAGATATTCGAAGTAAAGGGTTTGTGTATAAATGTAGTTGCTTGATGGAGTTAGATGGCTAGATATATAAGGTAATTTAATATGGTGGCAGATGGGTAGCAGTTGATTTTTAGGGATGAACTATGCTTTTACTATATGTAAATTTGGACTTTGATGGCACACTAGACATGGAGGGATGTATTTTTTGAAATATTAATATAAAACTCATTATTACTGACAAAAAAATATATTACATTTTTATTTTTTATACCATTAAATGTGAGATTTAAAGGGTTGAAACCTTTGTAGAATAGAACAACCAAACGACAAACAAAACAAGTACCATGAGTTATAAGGCAAACCAAACAATACAAGACAACAAAAACATGAGATATGATTGCAACCAAATTATTGTAGACAACACTATCAAAAAAGAAATAGCATGGACCCTTGAAGGCCCACTTAGACAATGTCAAACCCAACTTTATTCAACATCACAAAGATAATATATTTTTATTGGTTAAATTATTTTTAATAATTAAGAGTAGATTCTTATTAATATTGATATTACTTTTTTAATGAGTTTAAATTTTGTAATAATATTAAATGTTTAGCTTAAATGTTAAATGTTTAATACAAATTTATATCTTTTTATGTTTTGTATTATTTAAATTACAATACATATTTTTCACATTTGCTGATTTATTGTAATATAGTATAAAATGATTGTTAAAATAATAATATTTAAGTAATTCAAAATTAAATGTAAAATATATGACCTCTTTGATATATTTTAACTTGATATTTTTACATCTTCAAATTTATTATTTAACAAAATAATAAATAAAAATATCAAAACATGAAAATCACAATCTCTATCATCTAATTATTTTTTTATTTATATTTATTTCTCAATATATACTCTTAAACATCACATTAAATAATATCCACATTTTTCAAATTGTTTGGTAGGAATGAAAAGGCTTAATCGCTCACATTTGTAAGACAAAAGACAAGGTATTGTACAAGAGCCACACATTGTATAAGAGGCCAATATGGAGGTCTCATAACCATCACACATTAGTATTCATGACCACCCAACTTCCACGGTTCTACATAATTTTCTTTGGCATTCTCTTATTTGTCTTATGCTAACAACTTTCATCATTTCTTTGTGTCAAAATCTCACCATTTTTTTTTTTGATGATTACTTTTTAAAAATGAATTTTTAATAGAAATTTTATAGATTTTTAAAAATGAATTTCTTAATAGAAATTTTATAGATTTCAATTGTATATATATATATGATAATTTACAATATATATTCAAAGTGAGATAAAAAGATATCAAATGAATTCTTGTCATTATTTAATAAATCTCTCTTTAATTAATAAAGATTGTTCAAGTTTATTAGCATATATTCTTATTAATCAAGATTAAGCTTTGAACCAATATATGTTTATAATCAATTAATTTGATTATAACGTTCAATGAACAATTAGAATCTAACAATTAGAGTAAAAAAATTTGCTTAAAATGAAAAAATTAAAAATTTATTTTTCAGACATAAAACATTATTTTTCCATTCTATCATCATTTTTAATGGATAAGAGGAAATTCAAAGAGTGTAGATGAAAGAAGGATTAAGAAGGAGAGGTTGGATAAACAAAAGGAGAAATTATACCTCTTCAAGATGGATTGGTAGAATTGAACTTTGATGGAACATCAAAATCTTATAGTTAGAGAGAAGATTTTTTCTTCAAAGATTCAAGAGGTAACTTAATTTATGGGACTTTTTATTCTTAGATATAAATCTAACAATGAAGTAGAATGAGAAGCTCTATCTACAATCATGGTAGCTAGCATCTCCCATAATATTAGAAAATTTGTTATTGAGGAAGATTTGTTGATAGCAATTAATGCTTCAAAACAAAGGGTTGTAGATTGATAGGAAGCTAAACTAGTTTTGTGGAAACATGAAAGAGCTAACAGATAACTTTGAAGGGTACATTTTTTAACAATTAATGAGAGATGTCAATGTTGCAACTAATTATCTAGCAAATAGGGTGTGGAACAAGAAGCTAAAACCATTTTTTATAATCATCTTTTCAATTCATAGGTATAATTAGATCACCAACATAATTTTCAACATCCATAATTTTATAGAGGTTTTGCTTAAGGGGTGATTTATTTCTTATGACCTTTTATGTCATTTCCTTGGAGTGGGTTTCGAGTACATCCATAATTTTATAGAGGTTTTGCTTTGCAACTAATTATCTAGCAAATAGGGTGTGGAACAAGAACCTAAAACTATTTTTTATAATCATCTTTTCAATTCATAGGTATAATTAGATCACCAACATAATTTTCAACATCCATAATTTTATAGAGGTTTTGCTTTAAGGGGTGATTTATTTCTTATGACCTTTTATGTCATTTCCTTGGAGTGGGTTTCGGGTACATCCATAATTTTATAGAGGTTTTGCTTAAGGGGTGATTTATTTCTTATGACCTTTTATGTCATTTCCTTGGAGTGGGTTTCGGGTAGCAACGTATGCTTATATTTTGCATCGATTATGTATTTCATTCAATCCGAATGTTATCATTTTTTCTTTCTTATTTCTTTGATCATGAAAGCTTGGCAAGTTTAATCGCCCTTCAAGTTTAAATGAAGATACAATGGAGTGTGAAGCAATGGACATCAGTGTTAATGTTAGAAAAATGTTATATTTTGTTGGTATGGGTGTATACTATGTGTTTGAATGTTTTTGTGGCTCATTACTTGTGTTGCTTTTGGTTTGTGCAAGTAATAGTGTAACGACGAGTGATAGCTAGCATGGATAGGACACAAAAATTGCATTAAATAGGATGTTTAGGTACGCTTTCACCTTCGACTCCTAAATTGAGCCTTAGACTGCCTAAAAGCCCTACAGTTTATGAAAGAGGTGTTGGGTGTGACAGTTTATAAAAGAGGTGTTGGGTGTGATGAGTATGGTGGCTAGTAAGAGGCCGAAGGAAAAAATAAGAGGGGTTTTATGGCAAATCTAGCAAAATATATGTTAGATGTTATTGAGTTTAGTTTGTTGGAATTATTTCTATCATTACAATTTGGTGATAGAGAGGTGACTTCACTAATTGATGACTCGAAGCATTTCCATAAAAGGGTGGCCAAATTATGGATGGGGTAGAATCAATGAATTCCACAGCACCCAAGGATTGCCATAAGGAATAGCTAGATGTTATTAGATAGGAAGCTAGCGATTCTAAGAGCTCTAATTGTAGTGACATTCAAAAGGTCCTTGCTTGTGTATGTGTCACCCATAGGCAAGTGTATGTAGAGATGGGTAGCTGCTTTTCTTTGAGCTCTAATTGTAGTGACATTCAAAAGGTCCTTGCTTGTGTATGTGTCACCCATAGGCAAGTGTATGTAGAGATGGGTAGCTGCTTTTCTTTGCCTATATTTTGGATTAGATTTCATCTCCAGTAAGCTTAGTGTAGAAAAATTTGGGGATTGCTGGTGTGTATGTTGCTTCGGGTTGGGTGGAGTATGTTGTGTCAAATGGTGGTGCAATGGATTATAAAGGGTGGCTTTAAGTCATATTTTGTAATAAGTTACTATTTGGGTATTTTTGGTGTTGTGTATGGCTCTTTTTGGTGCATTGCTGCCTTCGAGACTTCAATGATCAAGATGTTTTAATATAATATTATGGTAGGTAGTGTTTTCAGAATAATTTCTTTAATATTATAATATGTTTTAATATAACATGATCTTAGGTAGCGTTTTCAGTAGAATTTCTATAATATTATAATATGTTCTGATTTCCAGGGTAGATCCCCAATAGAACCCCAACTAATCAATCTGTTGTGTTATATAACATGATGTTAGGTAGCGTTCTGTATGTTTTCAGTATGATTTCTATAATATTATAATATGTTCTAATTTCGCAGGTAGATCGCCAATAGAACCCCAACTAATCAATCTAAAAATATATATCTCCCTTCGATTGAGGATCCCTTGTTGCTACTCTACCAAGAAAAACAGTGAAACAAAACCCTTCGTTAGATCAAGCAAGTATATCCTAAATATAACAAATGAAGGTATAACATTTTGATTCGCTATAAGACTCGATAGATTACTCCTTGTGTGTTAAGTTTAGTTTTTGTGAGATTGAAAACGAGTTCTATAGCCTACATTGTTTTCTCCTGATGTTCTCAATTGACACATTTGTGGGATAGTTGACGATGAAATGTGGGGTATAAAAGTGTAACATGATTTTCAGAAGGGAACTTGATGCGAGAATCTTGACTCTAAACATCGCCAACCACATTCCTTCATTGCCACACACACTACTTCCCTGCCAAAAAATGGTGATTTGTACATTGTACAATGTTCATCAGACTTGCATCAGCATAGAAGGAGCTTAATATAACGACATAATGCAATGAAACACAAACTGAAATACAGACTTTTTGACCGGTAGGATGGGTTTTGTTTAATGGGCAGTACCTCCTCCCAAATTTTGCATTCCAGCTTACGATTTTCTAATCAAAAACATAATATTTTATCCACGATCATGGTCATGGATGGACCTACTTCGTTGGAATTCTCAGGCTCAAAAATTGTTCAATTCTTGCACAATAATCAAATGCTTTTAAATACAATGAACAATCAGGCTCCATAATGCTTATTTGTCTCATGCACCTTACACCAATTTGCATTCTTATACGTGTTGATCCCTGCTCGCAATTAGTTATTCTATTGTCAATATGTTTGATGATTCTAACTGTTTTCAAATGCAATTTTCCGGTTTTGAAAACAATGGATGATTGCCATGATCACCTTTTCCCTATTCATCTAATTTGATGTTCGATGGCTTACCAAAATCTTGATTCAAGTTTGCGGGATTCTGATTTTGAGTGTTTCAATCTGTTGAATTCAATGTGGTTATGTTCAAGATTATGACCTTAGTTGTTTACTGGTAGCAATGCTTGTGGTGGAAAAGGGTCAACTGTGATGTAAAGTAATTTTCTCAACCTTCAACAGTCTCTGAAACTCCACGAGTGGAGGCCTCATGCTAATTGCAATTTGTTCGGGTGTCTATGAAAGTGACTTAAGTTCGAATTTTACATTTTCTTCGTTAAAAACCAAAATCAACCCGCATTCATACTCCAACCAAAGCTAGGAAAACAAATGCACGGTATATTATTAAATACAAACACAATATATGATTCCCCAAGACAACCAAAGCTGCCAACTATCCAAAGACAAACCACAGTATTGAGACAGATCATTTTAATGTCATCAAATACTAAAGTAAATTAAATTTTTCATTTCAGTAGAAAAACATTATAACAATGAGCTTAAACTTCAGTGGGGATTCCACTGAGCTAATCCTCCAATTCTGGTTTATAGCAGAAAGGCCCCAGGAGACACATGACCTAAAACATCGGTAGTAATGCTATTGGACTAATTCTCTTCTCCATCCTTTATAAATTTGAGTGCCATATACAGTAACCCCACTATCAATTTATTTATTTCTCAACCATTTAAAAAGGATCATTTGGAAAATAACAGAAAATCTGTACATTTTGTGCCTGATCGTTATATTGCTGCATATGAAGCTGTATTTGCTACAATTAAAAGAATGATACAAAAGACAACATTTCCCCATAAATAATTTTCCCATAACCGAGATACGCAATAATGGGCTACAATACAGGATCTCTTACAGTGGCATCAACCTTCGATGCTTGAAATACCATAAAAACAAGACAAAAATTAGCAGCCCAGAAGCCCCAGTTATTATAATAACCCATTTGAAAGCAGAAGGTTCATCAAACAGAGCAATTGGGATATTCATGCCAAAGACTCCTGCCACAACTCCAAATATAGCAACAACAAAAGTCGCTGTTGTGAGCAATAGCTCAAATTGTATCAACTGGTTCCGAACATTATCCTGCCAATTATCATTCTCAAAGATCAAACTCTAAATAAGAAGATAAAAAGTCCAAAGAATTGACTCCAACATGTAATGTCAAAAATGTCAGTCATCTTTGCAAATGTATGACACCCACCTATGTCTTAGGCACATATTACACAATAAGAACAACTGATGTAAGGATTTATGCAAGAGCAAGGCGTAAATCAGTCCTATACAATGGTTTTTGAAAGTAATAAACAATCAGACCTAAAAATCTTACCAGTTGAATATTTATAAAATCCTCTGTATCATCAATGTACTCCTTCAGCTAAAAACCATAAGAACAGGAATTAGATAGAAAGTTGCAATCATATACAGAAATTTTACCAGACCATTTTACAAAACTAAGCCTTTTTTACTAATGCCCTGACAAACAAAATGAGAAAAAATTAACATTGACCACTAACAACTCTCCAGAAAAGTCAAAGGGGCTATGCTCAAATAGCAAGGTCATAGGGTTCTCAAGATGGAGATCCAGGTTCAAATGCCCAAAAGTGGCATCTGTGCCGCTGTGGTATTCCTGCAATTGGAGTGGTATCCCCATAGTTGTTAAGCACATACAGGAATTGTGAAGTCACATAGTGGATGTGGTCCGTAGTGGACAATTATACAGGGTGTGAGCACTGAAACAAAAACCCCTACTAATTAATCTAATTTTATTTTCTTAGATCTCTCCATTAAAGATTGTTTCGTCTGTAAACTTACCGATGTTAACTTGTTGAGAGTGCTGTCAATTACCACAAAGTAGGCTTCGAGTAGCATCTCCAGCTCTTGAATATGTTCATCATTGTTTTCGGAATCCTTCATGCTTTCATGCCTGCTACGCACCAAGCTGACAGTCCTTTCCAGCTTTGAAGAATCTGTGGGAGAACATGCAGGAGAAACAGGAGCTGATACTGAAAAGCCAGCCCCAACAGAATTATAACCATATAAATTGTGATCTCTAAAATATGTAGCTTCCATGCGCTCCTTCTTCTCAGTCAAATACATCTCAGCCATATCCCCATCATCATCCATAAGCTGCTCTATCTCATCTCGTACCTGCAGTGAAATTGTCACTGCTAATTCATGATATATTACTGTGTATTCAAATATAACAAATCATTGATGTTTAAAGATTTACACCTTTTGGACCCTACGAGTCAGAGCTACAAGCCTGCTTTTCAATCTCCTAACACGCTCTAAGTTCAATGTGCTGATCTTAGATGTCAATTCATCCAATACGGGATATGCTTCTATTTCCAGTTCAGTTGCCTGCATCATACATACAAACAGAATATAAATAACTGTTATATTCAAAAACAAAATCTACAGCAAGCAAAAACATGTCAAATTCATTTGCAGTATCGTAACATAATAACTCTCTGACTAATAGAACAGGCAGGAAAATGTAACATAACTGATATCTTCTAAAATGAAAACAAAAAAAGTAGCTCAACAAAATATTTTTGGTGATAATTCTGATACTCTAAAAACTAGTTCATATCGGTTTGGCAAATTTCCAGCCAAAAATATCGAAGGACAAGTTTTCTAATCATATCTGATATCTATGTACATCCAAGTTAGAGCCCCATGAGCAGATTTGAGGTTAAGGTTATGAGTTAGTCAAATTCATAAAGATAGATCCCTTTATATTCACCTAATGACCTCTAGAATTCAAACATGTCAGTTTACCTCATTCCACATAAGGATATAATTGTTGAAGTTTCAATTTTTAAAAATCAATAAACTAATGCATACCGTTATTTCCATTTGGACTAGGTTTCTCAAGTAATGGTTACATGTGATTCACTGAAAATAGCGCATCTTGAGAGAAGCTTTGTCTTCACAATCATGCACAAGGTTGTAAACAATGTTGGTGGAATTTCTGGTTTCTCAATCGCTGTACCATCTATTCTACAGAGGTCATCTATAATTTGGTACTTTAATCTTCATTTCTAGGAGAGTCTAGACTATTTATAATTTATGCAATAAGACATGGACTCAATTAAATCAACATCTAATTCGTGATTAATCTTCATTATTTGGTACTTTAATCTTCATTATTAGGAGAGTCTAGACTATTTATGTATTTCATTTACATTACATATTTTTCACATTTATTGATTTATTGTAATATAGTATAAAATGATAGTTAAAATAACAATATTTAAGTAATTCAAAATTAAATCTAAAATGATCTCTTCGATATATTTTAACTTGATAATTTTACATCTTCAAATTTATTATTTAACAACCATAATTTTACAACAAACATTTATCATCCATGGCCAGAAATATCGACCATGATTGAACAATTAAATAAATGAGTCCAAAGATGAAATTGAAGAACATGATTTCAATAGGTGTTTAGGTGTACAAAGAAAGGAACCTAAGGCATCAAAAAGGCACCTAACTCATAATAATGCAAAATGGTAGCTCTAGCCAAGCCCCACCCCAGTCCCACAATATATCAATGATGGAAGATGCAAGCACCGACAACTCCCTTGACAAAATAAATGTTTGTAAAGCATTTTTAGAGAGTATACAAATTAGAACATAGGATATTATTCATACAATCACTTAGCCATGCTACATGATGAATTTTATTCCTCAAGGATGCCATTTGATACTTTGCAAATTGGATATTGTGCCAAACAATCATTTGAATGTGAAAATATAACATTTACAATTAGCTCTGTTACTGGGTTCAGCCAGAAGTAATATCATACCTGGACTGTTTCAGACCGGCTAAAGATCATGGTCCAGATTCTGCCTCAGCTTATGGATGCAAGTTCACCCAGAACCCTGGTCAAACCTTGGCAAACCCAAGGAAAATCTGCCTCTTCCCCCTCCCCTCAAACAAAAAATGGCATTTTTTTAATAAACAAGCCCAAAAACAAACCCTGACTACCCCTAAACAAGTGACTTCTAAGTTATTAAAAACACAAAACAGAAGCAAAACACTATCCTACCTGTGTTCCCTATTTAATTTTGTACCAAATTACGTTGATATTTATATATTTTTAATATATATATATATATATATATCTTGCTTGTTTTCTAGAACACGTCATGTATCACACAAGAATCAATATAAACAATGGTAACCAATTTGTTCAAATAATTCGAAGCATTTTCACTTGCTTCATTTCTTCCTAGCTCCTTGCAATTTGTTCTTGAATTTTTTCCTTGCAATTTGTTCTTGAATTTTTTTTGTTCAGCTCTATAAGTTTGCACCACTATTTTTTGCAGCATTATTAGTTCAGAGATCCTAATTTCCTCCCTCAATTATCTTCCACAGAAACATCATCAATTTCTGACGCTTTCAGTTTGTTTCAGTCATATGCTTCTTCATTACTAATAAACATCAGACATTTAAACAACCTAAACATTGATTCAAAAAGCATACACAGTTTTTCCAGAAACTCTTGCACATAACCTAAATATATTTCAAAAGCTATAAACATCATATTTTGAAACATGAATAAGCTTGTTACATACCTGGGTTTCTAGAAATGTGCAAGCTGCCTCCAATGCAATCTCCAACGCCCTGAATTCAAATGGCAAGTCGTCTGCAGATGAACCATTGAAAAAATCAGCCTGAGCAATAGATCTTTTTTGCCTTGCCTGTCCCATGTTAGATAAGGCATCAATAGTTGATTCTTGCCTGGCTGACTGTAATGGAAATCTCGAGCTCCCTTGTTCACGAGAATGCCAAATATTGCCAACCATATCATTTTTAATATGCAAACGCTTTTGCAGCTCTGCTACATACTGCAACACATAGCTATCCAAAGAATTCAACAGCAGCACCTCATCAGCTGTGATAATGCACCTTATCTGTTCTAGATTTACAACAATTGCTCTCTCCCGACCTAAAATTGTTGAAGGATACACAAACAATGGATCCAAAAGACGAAGATCCCTTGCAGGTAAATCACAGCGTTTCATTATGGTTACTTTGTCAACCTCCAAAACTTCATAATTCCCACTTGTATCTATCCGTATCCAGGAGCGAACACCCTGCCCTCGCTTTTTAAGTCCTAAGAAGTCTAGTCCTTGAAACAATGGCCTACCAGGAATGGTGGATCGATGAGGTGCTTCTGCAACAACATAAGGGCGTGGTGGGAGAAGGGGTTCTTTCACATCTGACATTTTTTAATGTTTAATAGAACCCTGAACTTATTCTTGACAAAAAACAAAGTGTCCAGACCTATGATTAAGTATATAACCGGCTAATATGTGCATGCGGACAATATAATTTCTTCTACGAAGTTCTCTAACTGCTCAACAAAACGGCTCCAGAAGCCCCAATTTTTTGAAGCGCCTGAATATGATAGTCTCACATCTCTATAGGTATATCATACACTCAGCCCCAATTTTACTACTTCATGGCTGAAAGAATATGTCTTGAAAGGGAGAAAGATAATCAACAAATACCATATCTAACAGCTCAAAATTTATCAATTGCACCGAGAAATCTCCAGAAGAGGCAACAAAGAAACGTATCTTCCAGGTAAGGTCACAACTTGTAACCATATCCCCAATGTGCCTGCAGTTGGTTCCCAATCATAGAGGACTTGGAGTGCTTCGCTTGAAAGATAATGCCCTTTATTATTATTCAGCACAGAATTCAGAGTCATCTCAAAGCAAAATTCCAAAGAAGTTTACCATATATCTCCCAATTTCGACATCTGAGACAAAAAACATATATACATCAATAAATACTCAGAAATAGAATTCAAACAGGGGTCGGTCATTCAATCATCTCAAAGAAAGGCAAATATCCATACTTATTAACAAATATCTCTAAACTGCATTTACAGGTGGAAAAAAAACACATCACGACAATAAACAAAGGTTCTGATAATTACATTGGGAATATGTTCGCAATCTCTCTGAAATTTTCTTCAAATAGATTAATCTTTTTAAATAACGGTTAAGCGGTTACAATCTGCGTCTCAACATCTCCTTCTATTTGCTCTGTACAGAAGATTAAGCCATGGAAATTTTGACAGGAATTAGGAAAAAACCAAAACTGATAAATAAAAACAAATAACAAACTTGCAAATTATAAAACCCAATTTTCTTTTTAACACGCTATCTTTGTCGAACCCCACAAATCGTCAACCTTTTACTGCCCAACTGCTCTGAAAAACTGCAAACCTGCAAACTTTCCAGATTAAACTCACTCACTTACCACTTTGTCACCAGACGGCTCTGCAACAACTCTAGATCTTCTTTACCTCCTGAATCCAGATTTTAGGAGAAGTAACGGAACAACTATTAAACTAGGGTTTGTAAGTAAAAAGCTAATGGAAAACTTCCACTTGGATCATGACAATCTAACTTTTCCAGTTCTTTCTTGAATTCTACCTGGGTAACGATGTAACAAAAAACAAAATCTGGAACTCATTTATTTTGGCGTTCTAACCTGAAAATCTGGATTCTTAACGTACGGTTCATCCAGCACATATGATTTCGTTACCCTTTCTGGATAGGTGGCAAGATTACCTAAATCTAATATTTTAACACACAAAATGTTTTGAGGTTTTGCTGGTTAATGAGTTTAAGTAATATAGAAATTAACTGACACTCACGTTTCTTTAAACTAAAATTAAAGATGCTTGCGTGATAGTTACGGGCGCATATTTGTCATCCACTTATTAGCAGGAAGGCAAAGTGGTAAAATATTAAACTAACTATTGATAAAAAAAATATTTTGGAATGACTCAAAATTCACTAAAACCTGAAATTGGCCTTGTCTCATAAGGTTGTGTCTATTCTGGCTCCAAAACGGATCTTTAGTACAGCGTGTTAGCGACAGGTTAGTCAATCGCAGCCGTTAATTGCAAAATTGAGGGGGTAAACACGCGTGTTAGTCAATCTGTATTATCATTTTGGAGCCAAAATATATGCGTTCGTCCCATAATCTCCACCATAAAAGATGGGACTCGTCTATTCTTGGCTCCAAAACGGTAGTACGGATTGACTAACACATATGTTAGTTGCGCGTTTTACACCGTCGATTTTGTAATAAACAGCTGTGATTGACTAACACGTTGCTATCATGTTGTACGAAAGGTCTGTTTTGGAGCCAAAATAGCTTCAGCGTAAAAGATGGTCCTCCTACACCTTCTTACTTTTTGTGTGATATAATTTTAAGAGTGAAATGTGTACCTTTCTTTTTAATATATAAATTGGTGAACATGTTTGATCTCACCGATCTAGGCTATTGTCTATACAAATGGTCACTTCAAAAAATCTTTTTAGCGTTTTCCATCTAATATTTGTGGTTTAACAACAATGGAGATGCAAAGCATGAAAATTTCACTCCTGAAAATTTTAGAGAAATCCATCGTGTTTTGCGGATTTTAAAAATTGTACGGAGTGTTGTTTTGTGTGGAGTATAGTTGCTTTCGATCTCACACCCCTAGGTTTTGTTATAAGGTTTGTTTTCAAATGAATAATTTTGATTTACCTAAGGTTGGTGTTGGTTTATTATTTATTGATTGTTATATCATTGAATGGGTCTCATGTGCCTTTTACATAGGATTATCTTCATGCATATGCAAAGGAGTATAGGGTGTTTTTGTTCTTCATTGATTATTATCTTTTAATCCTTAATGATGTTGCATCTTTTGTAAAGACAGATGATGCTACATGTTCCATGAGTTAGTTTGTTTCATGTTTATCTAGTTTCTCCTTGTTCATGGACCTTATTTGTAAGGTCCTTGAGAAAACAAACTAATTAATTTATTAAATTAACTCATTTAACACATCATCAAATATGAATTATTCTCCAAACTCCATATAATTATAAACATAAGATTTCAAATTTACAAATACTTATTACAATTTCAAGGAGTTCAAGTACGTATTCTAGGGATGTGTGTGTGTGTGTGTGTGTCTTGAATACAATAATGATGGCCTATATGCCATAATGATATCAAAACAAATGAATTACATTATACCATGATATAAATAATGGAAAATCAAACTGTCCTTGCTCGGCACCAACCATATGGTCATTTGCTAGCTAAGGACGAGAACATGGCCCATGTGCAAAAAGATCCTTTTACATTTGTTGCAAGATCTCTTCCTCCTTTCATCATGCATCCCTCGAAAGGATTCATTTACACTTGTTGCAAGATATCGCTTTTACAACTATCTCTTCCTTGCTTCAAAAGAGATATGCCCTCTCTTTATCTTGGAGTATATGCACATTGTTTCTCAAAGCATATATCCCTACTGATGAAGGTGTTCATCCTTGTGTTTTCTTTCTACCTTAAGAGGTCAACATAGAGTTGTGATAACATCTAAAGGGGGCAATATATGCAACCTCCTTGTTGCTTGTGTTGCAGTTTAATTTTGTAGGATGTCATCACAAACAACAGGCTTTCTTTGGTTATCCTTATTCAATGTTGCATGATTTCCTTACAAACAACAAGCTTTGTTTGGTTATCATTTTTAATTCATAGATCCTTATTCAATTTTGTGGATTTCCTTATAGATAATGCTTTGTTTTGTTATCCTTGTTCAATTTTGTGGTTTTTCTTACAAGCAATGCTTTGTTTGGTTATCATTGTGGTGGTGTCCTAGTAACACCTTTTTTGCAGTTGTTTTCCTTGCAAAAAGAAAGATTTGTTTGGCAACCTTTAGGATGAGTTGACTAGCATAACACAACTTGCTAGACCTTGAGACTCTTCCTTTCCTTTTTTAGGATGAGTTGACTAGCATAACACATCTTGCTAGACCTTTTGACTCTTCATTTCCTTTTTTAGGATGAGTTGACTAGCATAACATAGCTTGCTAGTAGATCTTTTGACTCTCCTTTCCTTTTTTCACACATATCATACAACACAACTTGTTGTCCTGTAGAATTCATGGTTTCATGGATCACCTAGCATAACACAACTTGCTTACCCATGGAATCCACATTCCTTCTTTTTCTCTTTCATGGATCACCTAGCATAACACAACTTGTTGGGCCATGAAATCCATGTGTCCTTTCATTTTCTCCCATGAATCCAAAGCATAACACACCTTGCTAGTCATTAGATCATGGTTTCTTGTCTCATCAATTGATGTATGCTCTTGCTCTTTCCATGTGACCATGTGTTCTCTTCAAATAGCATTTTGAGAATGATATTAGAGGTTGAGACATTTTAATTATCGAAGTCTATTCAAATAGTTGACTTGGAGCATTTATTTTTAGTAGTAACCCCTTTTTTGTCTGTATTTTGTCTTTGCTTGTCTTTTACCCTTTTGTGTAGCTTGGTTTTGTATTTTGCTTTATTTTTGTGTATATTTTTGTGAGTTAAGATCGTAAGCTTGGGGGCTTGCTCCCTCAAATTTAGTGATGTCTTATCTCATTGTAATCTTGCTCCTAGTTGCTCATGTGTCTATGTCTCTCTTTCTTCTCATTTTTAGTGACTATGAGTGTAGACTCATACTCCCACTAAAGTGGGGGCTAAATGTAGTATTGTAAATTGTCACCCTTTATAATTTTACAGTCTTTTTTGGTGTCCTTGCCTTAGTGTGTCTCCTTCAAGCTCTTATCCAAGCATATTTCAAGCCTTTGTATTTCAAAACTGTCATCATATGATCACGTGATGATGGGGGTCTCTATCTTGAGCCTAAGTGCATTAGATCCATCCTTGACTCACCTCTTTTTGGGTAGACAAGGACACTAGGTGCCCTTGTCCCTCTAGCAAGGGCCCATTTTTAAATATGTTAGTGCTCAATTCCCGCCAACTAATACCAGATCCCAATATTTTAATATGATTGTTGGAAGTCAACCTAATTTATGAAATACCTTGAGAACCCTATATAAGAGCATCATTTCAATTCATTTTCACATTCATCATCAACACATATCACAAGCATTCAATTTTTGTCCATTTTATTGAGCATTACTAAGATCATTTCATCTCGCCATATCCTTCAAGATCTAAGCATTATGGAGCAACAAGTTGCAACAATCTTCATGCAAGCATGTTTTCATGATTGATTCTTTTATGTATTGTCATGTCGTGTTATTGCATCAACACTTGTGATCACATTCAAAGGACCATCATCAACTACAGCAAGCTTGACGCATAACATTTAACATTCTAATTCAAATATTTCCATTTCAATTTATCTATTTCATTCAAGGGTTAATTCGAACCCAAGGTTTGACCTAGGAAAACCTCTATCAACACAACATATTTCTTCTCTTGTGTGTACATAGGTGACAAGATCTAGAGCCAACAAATATAGATTTGAAAAGAGGAGACTGAGATGCATAGGATTTGATGTTGAAGAACAAAAAATGTCTGGACATTGGCAATCGATGAATGGTGTTTGACACTTTTTTGATTTTTTTTTTAGGGAGATACTCATAGAGACATCTTGACTATGAAAATATCTCATTTTTTGTATTTGAAAATTTTGGACAAGGACACCTAGCATCATTGTCCCTAATTTTTTAGTGCGGATTTCAATCACAAGTTCCTCTCTTCTTCTCGTTTCCAAATCTATGCTTCATGTTTGCATATCTATTCTGAAACTACATGTATATGTTGATCATTGTCAATTTCACGTCATCAGACCTAGTTCTCATATTCAATTATTCAGTTTCAACTTAAACAAAGGGGAGAGTGAAATGTAATCTATGTCCAACCCTTTCCTTCACAGGTTTGAGGTTGAACCTATTAAATCTTGTTCCCCGGGATTAATATATTTTTGGTTGGAAACAAGTTCAATTCCTTGTTTACATAATTAAACTAGTGAACCCTCTTATTTCTACTATCATATGTAAAATATCATGTCTCTAGAATTTCAATGGAAACCAAGGAAGTCTTACCCAAAGTGGTACCCTAGTTGGGAGCTCCTTAGTTGGATTAAAACCAATGTGCCACAACTTGATGAACAAACCTACTTGATTGTGAAAATAGGGACCACCTTTAAAAGCCTTGTTATAATCTTCCAAACAAGAGAAGACAACTATGAAATAGACATTAGCCATCAACATAATCTCTATATCCCCTTCAGGATTCCATGTTTGGCAAACAATGAATCCAAGAATGGCAAAGAGACACAGATGATCAAGAACTTGCAAATTAAGGCATGGGTACTCAATTAATTTACATCATTTGCAATTGAATCTAGTTGATTCATTGAGATTGATTTATCTAGGCTTCTTTCCAAGTAGCCATAAGCTTTTTATAATTTAGGGCCTTTGATTTTCATAGAACCCTCTCCATGCATATCCTTGTTCAAAAATTTCACTTCATCCCCATGCCTAGTTGAGAACTGATCGAAACTCAACAATACATTGCAAAAAGGACCACCCTGAGAGATTAATCCCTCTGCCATAGCCAAATGGCTTAAAAAACTCCACCCTGAACCACACATCAAAAAGAAAGACTCTTGTCTATAGAACCCACACCAATCACAACTCCCTATATGGAAAAGAAAAAAAAAACTCACACACATTAGACAACCCACAGAACCTGCCCTACAACATGCACTGAAAGTAGAAGAAAAATTGGCTTGGCTAGGTGTCCAAAACTTAGACTACGTGACCTCCCTGTAACGAAATGCAAAGCACAACCATCATCCCTAAATAAAGCACCATTAGTTGTAATAAAAGAAAATATTTGTAAATTATAATATAATATTATTATCTAATAATAACTATAGTGATTATTTCAATAGAATATTATCTTAATTATATTATATTATTATGGTGAGAAAAGGCACCCACATTCTCCTAAAATATGGGAGGCAAAGATTTGGTAAATAAGTTAGTATACATGTAATTAGAAAAAGTCTTATTATGCCTCTACATTTTGTGGGGTTTCAAATATGACCATTCACAACAAAGATAAAATGTTCTTTTTTTATTATCTATAAAAAAAAGCTTAATTTTGATCCTCAAATATTTAAGAACTTTTGAAAAGATTTATTTGAAAAGAAAATTCTTGATTTTCATTGGTTGCAATTAACAAGTTTATTCACTTGTTAAAACAATAGCATTGCCTATAGTTCTAGGCATGAACTAATAAATAAATCATTAGGGATAATATCTTCACTCATTTGTAACCCCCATGATTATTGTTAGCTAGTAAAGATTCCCCACTTTCTCTCATTTGATGTCAACCATCTATTGAGATTAAATCTCCAACGTTCATGTTCATCTCTCCAACTCTATAAATTAGCCCCATCATCTTTTATTTTGAGAATTTTCTAAATAATCATTTTGTACAAGTGCATGCTTCTAATTTGGACAAATTACATTCCATCTAAAGATAGATCTATGATATCATAATAGAAGTTCAACTTTTGATTTCAAATCTACTTAACTTTCTTTGTTACTCTATCAAAATCTAATTCTTCGTTCAATTTTCTTAGATTTGTTTATTAAACTAAATTGATTTTTACAACTCAAATTGTGAGACTACATATAAAATGACTCTAATAAAGACCAACCCCAAAAATCTTTACTTTCAGTATAGATCTTGATCTATTTAATTCTATATTGTTTGCTAATGTCCTTGTATTTCTTATTTCAAAACAAGTTTATAGATCATACATTAATGTATTCAAATAAATTATTTTGCACTCTGTAAAACATTTTGTTGCATAATTTGTAGCCTTGTGGAAAGTCCAACTTAGTCATCTTTAGGCCTATCATGTGGAAGGAAGAGTTTTTAGGTGGCTTCTTAGGTAAGAATATTTCAATGCCTTTCTTATCTACTTATTATAAAAAAAATCTGCAATCTATTAACTACCAACCACCTACAAATAGAGGCATTACATTAGAATATCCTCATGTAGTTCAAGGTCCATAAATTAGAATTCAAAGGGGGCATTATATTAGTTCTTAAAGATATATTAAAGCTTCTAACATTATTGAAATGAAGTTTGAATAGGTCTATCTTGTATTATTTTTTTTAAAAATTGATTTTTCTATTGTACATCATTAATCTACATTATTCTAAAATAATATACAATACAAAAAAATCTTAACGATTAATTCATGAAGATTATAAACTATTAATTAATAGAGATATAAATATGGATACAATATTAGATATGGATCCAGTAATCTTTTATGATTCCAAATATAGATACAACTGAATACGACATTTATAAAAATTACATATACACATATTTAATACAATTTTCTAAGTTATTAGAGGAGATTTTCATTATTTTTAAAGCATTATAGACACATAAATGTTATTTCAATAATTATAAGTTGATTTAATAGTTTACGATATGCAAAAAAATAGCAGAGTTGCATTGGAAGATGACCCAACGAAAAGGGTCATTGAAATAGAAAAACATTTCATTTGTCTTTCCCATTTGGTGTAGGTTTTGTTTATACCAAAAAAAATTATGACATGATTGAATTTTTTTAAAATTAAATTTAGGAAGACCTACGTCAAATTTTTAAAAAATTAAATGACATAATATCCGCACAATTGAAAAATCAAGATTTTTTGTGCACATATAGATACAATATCCGACATGTATTTGTGTCCTATCAATATGTATCTGTATTAGATACACAAATTTGCATACCTAAAAGACAAAGACATATACATCTACTCTATTCAAAATATAAAGTACTCTTTTATTAATATCTTCAAACCATTATAAAACATAAAAGTTTAAAGTTCTATTTTAGAAACATAAATGCTACATAAAGTATTGTCTCATTGAGATGGCCATTTGTGCAAATAAATGAACATTAATGTATACAATGCAATTGCTTAAATAGCATCAATGATACAACATGTTTTCTTTTAATGCTTGATCAATATATGTCGGACCGAAAGAGGACATATTAGTTTTTGTGTCTCCTACCAAAAATTATTGTACAATTTTGACATTTGACATAAACCTAAAAAGGGCCAATAAAAAATTAGCTGCCCTAAAATGTGAAGTGTCACCATTAATGTATTTGAATTTTGAGATTGTATGAGTTTATAGTGTACACTAAGGTTCAAATGAAATTATTTGTCCTAAAAGTATCTCTCACATAAGTATGACTCCAATTTCATTACTCCTATAATTATTATTGTCTAGAAAATATTTGCATATTGTTATTATTGATTATTGTTGTCTAGAAAATATGAGAAAGTTTATAATGCATCTTTTTGTACAATTCATGATATCTTTCAAATTTTGTGAATGCAATTTTAGTCATTTATTATTATTGTATGGTTATCAGTTGTTTTTGTAAATATCAAACGTCTACATCATTACTTGTAATCTACTTATAATCAATAGGCGTTGGTAAAAAAATTGAGTTAAAAGGTATATGACCATGGTTGGGTTGTACATCTATATAATGGTAATTTGATTTTTAAATCATTAGTAATGTTTTGTTATTAGATTGTAGGTCCAAAACGAATTGTAATGTGAATATTGGTTATGATTTTTTAGTTTGATTATTAATTGTTGTTAAGTTATTTCAATTTCAATTATTTGAGTTTGAGGGTGATTATTGATGCCATATTTGAAGGTTCCTTATTGGATGTTTAGTTTTTAATATTAATCATATAGACTTGTAAAGATATCTTTCAATTGATCTTTTTCCAGCAATATTTTCAAGGCTTTGTAAAATACACAATGATTAATCTAATGCTTGTAATGTGATTTGAAATCTTGCAAAATTGTATGTTAGACAAAGAATGCATTTCAAAACTTCTAATCTACAATTTTGTCAAATGATGGTCGAAGAGAAAATCTTGAAACATGTTTTGAGTTTTATAAACAATAGTTAAATGATTATAACTTTTGCCTCGTTAATCAATTTTATTTTTTTTGCAAATGCTAGAAAGCTATTACAGAGTTATGTATATTAGATTGAATCAATTTTTTTTATTTGCACCAATGATCAAGTACCATCATTCGAAACGCACAGTTTATTACAATTTTTTATTTGCTTATAATCTTTGCATATAAAGTCATTTTTAGTGATTACAAAGAATCTAATGGTGTAATTTATTTTTCCTTTAGGATAGTTTGTTTGGAGTATTTGAACACAATCAAAATCACACTTAAAAGTAACCATCACATTTTGATTGTGGCTTATATTTTACACGTGTCTTTCTAAAGTCGGATGGACTTACACACAATCTCCTCTTGCACCTTAGAGTTATCTGAGGATACAAAAAAGTGTAATATTCTTTTCTTTTTTAAGGGGTTTATCTAGAGATTTCATCACCCTAGAGGATGGCCTTAACTCTACTATTTTGATGGAGTATAAATAGTTTGGGGGGGGGGGGGGGGGGGGGGGGGGGGGGGGGGGTGCAGGTTTGTCATTCTAGGTTAAGCCCCCAAGAACTTTGTAGTTTGGGAAAGTGAAGGTGGAGAGTTGGGTTACACTCTCCTTATAATTGTTTAACTTATTTTCCTTTCATTGTCATGGAACATAAAGGATATCCTTTTGGTTGAGCTTGTGAAGCCTAGTCTCAGACTCTTTTGACCATTCTTTCTTATGATGCACTAGACCTACAAGGATTGATAAAGATACTCGATTAGGCTTGTTCCTATGCATTACATACTTGTTGATGTTTAAATCACCTTCCTCGCCTTAAACAAAAAATGGGACACTATCTAAATTAAGCAATAAGATTTATTTTTTGCATGACTTTCTTTGTGTGTTTTTATTTATTTAAGGAAAAAAAACCCAAAAAAAATTAGAAATTCAAAAATCTAAAAATATGAAAAAATAAAAAAACATTAGAAATTTCAAAAAACCAAAAAAAAGAAAGAGAAAATAAAATCAAAATTCAAAATTCAAAAATCTAAAAATAAAAAATAAATAAAAAATAAAAAACTGAAAAATCTAAAAAATTAAAGAAGTCAAAAATCCAAAAATAAAAAATAAAAACCAAAAGAAAGCTCAAACCAAATTATGGATCCATAGTCTACCTCAACAAGACCAAAACTCGTAATCAAGGCTAAACCAAGCAACACAAGCCCCTTAGATCAAATTTTTCTCTTAAATCAAACCAATCACATTGATGATTATGATGATGATACTTTTGTTAATAAAGAAGAGTATGGTCCCTTTGAACCTAATGGTGATGATGATGGTCTTGTAAACCAAGATGAGCTCCCCCCATCCTTAGATGATATTATTTTAAGCAAACTTGCAATAAGCCTTCCATCCTCCCATCCATCTTCAATTTATAATCCAAACATGAACCATGACAAGGAAAACACCATTCTAGGACAAGGAAAACAATGGTGATCTTTGTCTAAATCATAAATCCTTGTAAAGAAAAACCAAGTCTCATCCTTGCTTGAAAAACCATCATTTAATCCTATCAACATTATAATAAGAAACCCTATCAATCACCTAATCCTACTTTATTTAAACAACATGTAAAGGATCTCATCGAAGGGATACTAGCCAAGGATCACAATCAACATAGAAAAAATAATGGTAAGGAACCTTACAACACCCCCAATCCAATGCCATCATCCTCAACTAGGTGCAAGTTTATGGTTGGCATTGAAAGAATTAAGATTATTAGAGAGTCCTCTAGTAACACCCATATTCGAGTGTCATCATCCTAGCATAGTTTTAATCCAAAACCTATTAAACATGTTGAGTCGCCTCCTAATACCATCGATATCCAAAGTTAAGTGTCATCATGCAAAAATATTGTCAATCCAAACTCTACTAAGCATTTCCAAGATCCTCTTATAAATACCATCTCCATGAGTCAACCTATACAAGAAATTAAGTGTAAAGATTTCATGATATCCATAAAACCTATAATCTCTAACATCCATAAGCATCATAAGGTCCAAAGGTATACTACTAACCAAATAATACTATTAAATGTGATGTTAGGGCATATATCAAAGGCCTAGTCATTATAAGGGATATCAAAGAAAAAAAAAGTGTATGGATATATTGTCTAAGAAGCAATTAAGGCTATTTCAAGGGCTTTCTCTAAAGCATGATCGAACTTGCTCCCAACTAAATCAAACTCAAGGAATCCAAGTCAGTCTCATCCATCGTATCATAAAATTCTAAAAATAAGAAACCCAAAATAATGCTATCTACCATCCAACCACCTCTCCATCATATGAAATACACTTAGCCCCCTTGAACACACAAACAAGCATAAATAGAATATTAAAAAATAATTTCCAAACGATTTTGATCATATTGAGCATGATGATAAACATGTCATGATCCAACACATTGAGATTATGATTGATTGAGGTAGCATAATGGTGAATAATGAGGAAGTATTTGTGAAGTCCTTAAAAATGATCAAGATGTGTGGAGCATTCTACAAAAGGACAATCTAGCCTCATATAATGAAGCCATGAATGACTATAATTTTTTTTTCAACTCAATTTGTCAATTCTTGGAAATGTGGCATTGTTTACATCCGTGGCATCTCTTTTCAAGCCTCTATTGAGATCATTGCTACTGCAACAGGTCTCCCTCTTGGGGGGACTAGAATTCCTAAAAAATACTAAAGGAAACTATCCAGAGGTGATGAATAGGTTCTTGAAAAGGAGGAGAAAGTGAGAAAAATTCAAAATGGCTTAAACAGAGAAGAGTTATTGCGCATTTGGAAGAATATTGTTGAGGTATTAACGAGGTCATCATGTTGGAAGGTTGTTATAGGTAGATCCATGTCTTTCTCTTCCTTATATTAGATCACTTTAATCACAATTTGAAAATAAATTTTAGCATTTGGATTTATTTGTCTTGGAAGAGTCTATGAAAAATTCCTTATCATCGATAAGATTATGCCCCTCAATTGAAGCCTTATCTATCATCTCTATTGCTATAATATTTCCCTAACCCTTGCTCATTTGGTTCTTCAACATGTTCTCAATCCTTTACTTTTCTACATGGATGAGGGTCTCCCCCCTTAAAAAGAGGAAAATCATTTCCACCTTGAGATTCTTGCCTCTTCTAGTAAGGCCTCAGACTCCTAATTTATCCCATCTCCTACTTTGAAGATTAAAAATGTGGCGAGTGACAATTTGCCTCCTCTTCAAAGGGTAAAAATGTTTCCTTTCAATACCCCCTGAAGATACACATTAATTTACTTCGGATGATGACTCTAGCACAGTGAGCTCCACCACTATTGACTATTCCTAACATTCTCCTAATGCTAGGCTTAGTTTGTCTCCCCCCTCTATAGGATGTACATTCTAATAATAATGTTCTTCTTCAAGGCCAGTTGGATTCTAAGAATTTGACCTAGTGTAACCTTGGTACCCACCTTTGGGTGAATATTGATGAATTGTATGAGGTCTACAACATTCAAAATAATATTTCAAAGTGGTAGCTTGTCAAAATACATACTACAAAAAAAAAATCGATATTTTAGAAACCCTTGTTTTACCCAGAGCTATGGGATGGCCTAAGGAGTTGGTGGATGAAGATATTTTTGATGCCATGAAAGATATTATAGCCAATTTTGACAATTAATAACTTCTTGAGAAAGATGTTAAGAATATTAAGCAATTTGATGGCTTTGCTAAATATCAAAGGAATCTAAAAACTAAAATTGGCAATCTCCAAGCCAACTAGGTGAGATATATTAAAGTATGCAATAGATAATAGCCTACTGTAAAGATTCACTTTAGAACACCATGACTACTCTTCAAGTTTTCAACAAGAATTAGAAAAAGAAACCTAGTCACAAGTTGGAGGATATTTCTCTCACCATCTGGTTGTCATCTCTCCATAGAGCTCTAAGAAGGAGGGCAAAGATAAAGTTGCTAGCCAAAATACCTCTCCTTCCATCCCTACTGAAGACAAGAGTGAAGTTCCTAACGAGCTTTCATTTGAGGAAAAGTTGTATTTCCTAAAAAAATTCTGGTGTGTTATCAAAGGCCTAAAGATATTAGGTGACCCATAGCTAGTTCTATTGGTCATTGGTTGGTCCTCCCCATTTTTGTCATTTTTTTTGGTTTCTTCTTCAATTTTCTAAGTTTTTGTTTTCTCTAGTCTCACTTCTAGTTACACTTGTCTCTTTTTACTCTATGGCTATTTTGTAATGGCTTGGGCCAGACTTCCAAGTTTATCTAATCAAAATGAGGAAGTAAAGAAATACTATCATTTTGGTCCAACCACCATTATTTGATTTGGTCTTTTTATATAGGAACATATTAATATTTTCAATGGTTCCTAGATACCTAAGGATGGGTTCACATATCATTTACAAAATGATTTCTATTCTATCATAAATCAAATATATCAGGTCATTAAATGTCAAGGCAAAGGATTAGATCCTAATGAGAAAGGAATCCTAAAACCTATACAAGTTAAAGCAAATCAAATGTTTTGGTGCATCAATTACGAGTCTCATGATGAACACACACAAAATGTTTGTGACACTTTTATAGATTTTAAGGATACTTCTTCCAATAACTAAATTAATACCTTTGTCACTCTTGCAAAGAGTTTGTTGCCATCAACTCGTCTATCTCTAGTACCATTCCTATTACCAAAAATGGCATTTCTGTTACTATTTACTAAGTTGTCATTAGTTTTATATCCAAAGTCATCCTATATACTGTAGTCGGTTAATACTACAGAAACATTCAGTCGGTAAGCACTAAAGTAGTCGGTTACAAAAGATAGAAGTCACGAAGTCTAGTATACACCGAGCTGTCTACCGAGTAACACTCTATGTCTACCGAGTAGCAAAAATGATATACCGAGTGAACACACACCGAGTGAAAACGTGTTCCCAGATTCATTGAACCTGGACACGTGTGGAAACGTGTTACAAGATCGAGGAACAAAGAACCGTTATCACATTGGAAATTGCACTTAAGATTTTGTATGATTTTGAGGTCATCTATCCAATGAAATATTTTGTATAGTTATTCATTCGATGAATCTTGTTTGTAAGATCGATGCATGAACAAGATCACCATCCTAAGAGATCTATTTATATGCAGAATGATTTAAGGATCAAAGATGAGAAAAAGAGTATGAGACATGTGTGATAGATAAGTTGAAAAGCAATATCATGAGAAAGCACAATGTGTTATGACTGTTATGACTGTCAGCAATATTCAGAGGTCACCGAGAAAGATTTCAGAGAACAGTTAAGGGACAGAGTAAATAGAAGGGTTTACCGAGTTGATTTATCAATTACCGAGGTATGCTATGAGCAAGGTAATATTATATTGAGCACATAGAATCTGCTATAACATTTCAGATGTAAAGTTGCAGATATTTGTAAAGATTTTATTGTAATATTTTGAGTTGAAAGAGAAACCTTTAACAGGGTAAAAGACTCTAACAAAGTCTATAAATTGTAAAGCCTTTAACCAGGTGCAGCATTTAGTTTAAGTGTTGTAAAACCCTTTAGCAAGGTAGATCTAAAGATCTTGATACTCCTAACAGGGTAACCTATCAGAAATAGCTAAACATGTAGCTCTAACCGAGCAACCTTTATTATTGTAGTAGTGAAGTTGTGGGTGCCATCCCCATCGCAGTTTTTCTCTCTAACCAAGAGTTTCTGCGTAACCAAAATATATGTTTTATGGAGTAAATCATGTATGATTGTTATTTATTTGTTTTAGCATTATATTATATTACAACAGTTTTTGGTTTATGCTTAACAGTAAAGTTATTGTTGAAGAAAAGATTTGAAGTACTGATTCACTCCTCCCCTCTCAGTACATTAGCTTTCCATATTGGGCCTAACAATTTTGTCACATAAATCCATTAATTAGGATCAAAAAAATTAGACACCATTTGACTTATTCCAAAATTATGGAGCTATAAGATTCTAAGATGATATTTTCCCAACGGATCACCATGTCAAAATCATCAATTTTTCATAATAAATAAAAATAATGTTAGTAATCAAAATTACTTCAAAATTCCACATAAGTCCACTACTAAAAAATAAAGCAAAAGAGTAATTTGGATTCCCAAATCCAAAATCACTAAATCCAAAAGTTCAAACTCCATTTTCATCCTCAAATCCGTAATCCTTAAATTGAAAATTTCAAAATCCGTTTGGATCCCTATATCCAAATGTTAAAAATCTATTTGGATCCTCAAATCCATAATCCCTAAATCCAAAAGTCTAAAATCCATTTGGATCACCAAATATCATGTTCCAAAATGTACAAAATCCATCTATATCCCTAAATCCTAAAGTCTGAAACCCAAAATCCCAATATACATTTGGATCCCCAAATCTCAAAATTTGAAATCCAATATTCCTAGTGCTTTCAAAAATACAAAATCTTATATATTTAAAATCCAAAATCATGTTATTGTCAATAGTCCCTTGATCTATGAGTAAAGTTTAAAGGTTCTAAATGAACCCACTAGTGATAAAGTCTTTTTGTGCAATCCCTCGACATCATAAGGGATGAGGCCAGAACCGCGCCTTGAGTGATTTTGGTAGGATAAATACCCCTTAGCCCTTGGATCTTAGTCGAAGAGGTTTCAATATAAAGGATCATGCATCTATATTGGGTAGCTAAATATTATTTTTTAATGATATAAAATCTTCCAGAAAACATTATGTCACTAACTCATTTCACTGCAAATTCTGACGAAAGTCCAATAGTTATTTGTATCATCAGGTACCTGTGCAAAATTTTGATTTTTTTTTTCGTTTATGCCCAATGTTCGTCAATCTTGCGACACTTCGTGATTTTCGTCGCTATTTCGACATTCCCTTTAACTTCTAGGCCGATGGGTATATGGTTAGCATTCGTCGGGGTTTCGACCAATGTTTTTTGATAAATAAAATTGATTTCGACAAGTTATCTATAATTGCGACCCATTGCAGCTAATGCTTGTCAAAAAGCATTTATAACTAACGTTTGTGTAGGGGATTTTGGACCCTTAGTAGGGGATTTTGACTAAGGTAGAATTAATGGAAAAGAAGATCTTGAGGATGTGGCAAGTAAAGCAGAAATGAAATTCTTAATTTTTGTCTAAGAAAGAGATTTATTGCTGATAGAGAATCATTGCATGAATATACTAGAATTAATGGTAGTTAGGAGCCTGGTCGTATCTGAAAATAGAAATTTGAACCAAAAGAAGGAAGTGTGTCAATTAAATGTTGGTGGCTATCAGTCTACAGGGTAGATGGAATATCTTGAATCCTTTTACATTCAGAGAAGTAAAAATTAACTCAAGAATTAGTGAAAGTTTTATGATACAGAGGGAGAGTCTCTCAAAAAGTAAATTTGGTAATACAATTAATGATGAGAGTAGAATTGGTAGATCATAAAGAAGTGTTTTAGAGGGTGCAGTAGAGAGAGAAGAAGAGAATAGAGAGTCGGGAAAGAGAAGAAGAACAATGAATGCGTGCATAGCACGGTGTAAAGAGTAGTGAATAGAAAATAGAGGAAAGTGAAGAGTTCAGAGCAAAGAGTTGATAACAAAGAATGTAGAAGATGATGGACTTGAAAAGCATTGAGAGGGGGGGGGTGAATCAGTGACACCAAAAACTAAACTACTTCAAACACTAACCGGTAGATGAACTTAACAAAGCTTTTAAACACAATGCATGCAATCCAAAATGATATAACAACATCCACAAAAATTAAAGCATCCACCATAACACAAGTGTTTGTACGTGGAAAAACCAAATACGTAAAAACCATGATGAGATGGAGCTCACAAGTTAACTATCTGCAGTAATAGATAACTGACCAGTTAAGGTCTACAAAGTGCTCTGCTAGGAGCGAATCTTGTTAGAGATCCCAAAGCTTGATTAGAAGCTTATACCCTTTTAAAGGTGGTACCCTGTTAGGAGTAACCTCGGTGGAGGATTTATGAATCCAAACTATTGGATCACCCTGTTAGAGGATTTATACATTGAATCTTGTTAGAGCTTACCCAGTTAGGGGATTTGATTCTACTGTAATGGTTAGAAAACAACAACAATGGTTTGATCTATTCTGAGTAGCACAATACTTGCTTAATCAGATCCTTCTAAGCATATTCAACACTGCTATTCAAAAAACTCTTCATCTTAACACTTATCACTCTTCAACAAAAACTTTCGCTCTTCATGCATACATCATAAGTGAAAGATTTATTGAGATGTCGATATATAGACATTCAAATTTCATGTCGGCCTAAGGAAATCATGACACAATTTCTTAGGTGCGGTGTATCTAGACAAATGATCATAACTCATCACAAAAATTGCCGCCGAGTAATCGGTGCAAGTAACTCATCACAAAAATCAACAAATACCGGTTGGAATAGTTAATATCGGTTTGAATAAAACATATGAACCATTGTCCTTGAATCTTCGCTTGATCTCCATCTTGATCTTCATCTTGATGTCGACTTCATATAACCACAGGTTGTCTCTTATGCACATATCGGTTAACACATAGTATTGGTTAGAGATTAACCACTAAGTATACCGGTTGACAGTGTAAACAACTGAAGTTACACCGGTAGTCAATATAATCATGTGTGTGTGAGTGTTTCATCGATGACAATAAATGATGAATACATTACAATCATCACCAAGCCAACAATCTCCCCCTTTGGCATTGATGGCAACACTTAGAAAATTTTACAGTAATACCGCTAAGTGTGCATACAATAATACCGCTAAGTGTGCATGCACAACAAATTTACACATTTACTCATGCTCCCCCTTAATGCATACATTATACAAAATTTTTAAAAACACACATACATATTTCTACTCCCCCTTTGACAACAATGCCAAATTGAAAAAGTAAATATATATATATATATATATATATATATATATATATATATATATATATATATATATATATATATATATATATATATATATATATATATATCTAGAAAATTTGTATCAAAGTGTTCAGCATATAAAACAATAACTTAAAAGTTCATGCATTAGCTAATCTCATAAAAATAGCATTGTAGCTCTTCTTCATCTGTGGCAAAGCATTTTCCCTTGATTCCAATATGTTCTTAGTATACTCGAATGTAGACAGTAGTTGTGAATGGAATTCTTCCATTAAGTCCAGTGTGCAGGTTTCAGGGGTTGCAAGAATATCTTCTGCATTGGAGTGGGCTCTCTGAAGCATGTCTACCTGTGATGTGAACTGACTTTTGAGTTCTTTAAGAGATCAGAGTCTCTTTGCCTTCTCATTATCATAGATGTCCAGTTTGTTATACAAATCATCTACAGATTTGTTAAAGGCATGTATGGAGTCCTCGAGTGGGACATATGCCTTGCATATCCTTTCCATTTCTTGCTCTGTTTCAATTTGACTTTTTGAAATGTCAGAATAAAAGAAAGTAACATTGGAGGTAGAAGCAAGATACTTTCCTCCTATTTCAATAACTTTACTCAACAGACTTTTATTGTGTGATAGAGCCATTTTGCCACTATCAATATCCTTTGCCATTTTTTCTCCATATTTCTTCGTGTGACTCTTTTTAGCATACAGTTGAGCAACATCTTCTAGTGACTTGATTTGATCAGATGCATCTGCAACTAACTGACCAAGTTTTCTAAGAGGTGTAGATAGATGTGCTATAGATGTTTCTGGTAGTAGACCAGATAAAATATCTGCTGTAATCTGAATTTTCTCTGCTTCAACCCTTTTCTCTTTTAGTCTCTTCTTATGTGCTCTAGATTGCATGACACTTGCAATCTTCATCATTTCTAATGCGCTCAAATTTTTCATATCAATAGGTCCTAAAATACTTAGAGAATCATCATCATCCTCATCAAGTTGCTTCTGCTTTGTTGGTTCAGAGGATACAACCTTAATGATTGTTTTCTCCGTATTCTTCTCTGTTTCCTTTTTAGAGGACTGTGTGACAACAGTTTTAGTAGGCTTCTTCTGAATAACTTGAATGACTGTTGGAGATTGGGGTTTCTTCAGTTGTTATGTTGTTAGTGGATTGTCCACTTTTAGTTGAGTTGCTGATTGTTCAACTAAGGTAACTTGCACATCAATATTTGCAGGAGGCTCCATATCTGGTGCAGTGTTATCTCCAGATAGGTCAACTGTGTTCTGAACATCATCAACAACATGAATAATAGAGTCATCCCTTTTCTTGAGAGGGTAGACCTCATCAGGTTTAATAATCTCTTCTTCATCCATTTCTGGTCGATTAACAATGTTGTCAACATTATCCTCATTCATAGAGGATTGGATGAGCTCTTCCATCCATTTGATTTCACAGGCAATATGATGGGTCTCAGTTTCAAGAATTGCCCTCTTTCCATTGAGTAACTTCAGTCTCCTTGCTTTGAATGTAAATTGAGATTTGTGTTGAGCAACTAAGGCACTAATATCATCTTTAGAAAATTCAAAGAAATATTATACAAATACCTCATCAATGATTTCTTTTTCCAATTTTATAGCTTCCTCCCATTTATTCAAAAGAATAGTGTACAGAAAATTTCAGATATCCTTTTCTAGTTCATGTGGATATCTAATGTAATGACACATATGAGTGATTACCTGTTGAATCACTTGTTGTTTCTCATTCTCAGTGAAGGAATCAAAATGCTCTTTTACATTGTCAAACCTATTACTCCTTAGTGTCTTCATTGTTCTTTCAAAATGGGTTTCTGGTTTGAAAGATGCTATATCAATAGGCATAGTTGTGTTTGGCACTTCCTTAACTTTCCTGGATATTCTATCAGTTGCTTTTTCCTTCTTTGGTTCTTCATCAAAATCTGTTCCCTCAGACTCTGGTTGCAAAATTAATTTTATGCCTCTCTTCTTTGCCTCCTTCTTAATATATACTTTGGGTTTCGGTTCCTTTTTGGTTAGGACACTCCTAGTAACCCTAGTACTCGTTGTTTTTTATTAATGAAAAAGCTGGTTTTGAAGGGACCCTGAAACCCTATACAAGCAAGATTAAAACAACAAAGCCATGAGAAACAAAGAGAAACTAAACAAAAGGAAAAAACCAGCAGAAAACTGAGAAAAACCTACAAAAGCCCCTAAAAGCCAGCAGGCCATGCAGAAATCAGATTTTATCCAGGGCTTTAGCTAGGGTGCTGTTAATTTCTTGTAGCTCTTTGATGTTGTCTTTTAGGTTGGGAGGGTCCTTGGCCGCAACAGCCACAACTTTCTTGATACTGGCCCTGGTTCTCTTAGCAGTTCCGCTCGTCGGGATAGCATCGCTAGCACTTCTAGCCTGGATGGTCTCCTCCTCTAGGTCAAGGTCCACAACCGGTTTAGGAGTATGGTCAAAGACCTTGGCAATGTCTTCTAGGTTTTTGGTGATAGCAGAGAGGATACTTGAGATAATTCCCATCAGATTTTTCATCGCTTCTTTTCCCTCTTCCAGCGATTTTACCTTATTTTCCATTTCCTGCTTCTAGATAGTATGCTCTTTGTTTTCATCCTCTCTCTTTTTATCTGAATTTATCCCTTGCTTCTCCAGGTTTTTTAGGGTTTTGTAAGTCTGTCTGTCGAAATTCATTCTGGCCTCCGAGAGCTTCTTGAGATTATCCAGGATAAGCCCCTCGCCAGCACTATCCTTAGCCTTGCTATCCCCTTCCTCAACCAGGTTCTTCTCAGAGCATTTTTTTGTTTCCTTCTCATAATTAACTTCGGTTTCCTCATTATCCTTGGGGCTCATCTCCTCCATCAGATGGCTATTGTCCTTACCAGGGTGATCACTTGGAATAGGGCTATCTTGACCAGGCTCAAAATCTCCACTTTCTTCCTCGATGCCTAGTTCTTCTTCCTTCCAGCTGTCTTCTCTGTTAGAGTCTTCTGTCTCCATACCACTGCTTTCCTTGACAATGTCCTCAGTTTCCAGCTCGGGGGAGCTTTTCCTTTTCTTGATGGATGACGCCTTTTCCTTGCTAGTGTCTCCCTCTTCCATCCTCCTTTTACCAGGGGAGGCAGAAATCCGCTTATTTTCCTGCAGAGCAAGGGTTTTGCAATGCTCATAGATGAGCACCAGGAGCCCATAGTGGAGAATTGGGCTGGAAGGGTTCGTCATGTGCTTGTTCAGGGACCTGGAGAGGGATCGAAAAAGGTAGTAGGGCAAAGACACTTTTTTGTCGTGTCTAAAATGGTTCAAGAGCACGAAGTGGTAAGTGTGGGCCCTGGAGAAGCGACCTTCAACCATAATATACTCCATGATTGCATTTAGGACACAGCCCCACAACTTCTTGATGTTTGCAGCATCGTAGTAGCCCTCGATAGCCTTGCTGATTTTGGCCCGCTCTTTCTCTTTGTGCGGGAACAGGATAACAACATTGTTGGAGACCTTGAGGTCTCGAAAGAAGTTGAGCCCGGAGTGGGGCATACCGGTTATAGTAGAAATAAGCCTAACATCCAACTTAAATTTAACTCCGTAAAGTTTAAAAGAGCCATTAGACCAGTTTTCAGAAATCTTGGAAACAACTAGGTTGACCCTACCTTTGTCATAGTCCTCAAGCTTTTCCATGAAGCTGGTGAGATGGCCCTTCTCCATCTTTGCCCACACTTTAGGCATTGCTTTCCAGGTCGACGTGTTGTCAGGTTCTTCGCGTCTTAGATCTCCTCCCATTTTTGGATGCAGGATGTCGACTCTATTTCTCTGCAAATTTAGAACTTCTTTCCCTTTGCAACTCAAATTATCGCCCTAAGTAACCCACAAAGCATGCGGCAATTTTTTGGAAATAGTGGGAGATCTGCCGTGATGCCAGGTAATGATGGCCTTTCCAGCGAGGCGCGAGTGGTGCTTTTTACTTGTCATGATTTAATTGTCCTTCTCTCCCCGTATAACAGTCCTTTCTGAGGATCTCTTTAATGTTTAAATTGAGATCATCCTCGTGCCAAATCATTTGAACGTCAGAATTAACTCCTGCATTCGCTAAATAGTCAACAACACTGTTTTGCTCTCTGTAGGCATGTTGTATAATAATTTCTTTGAAACTGGCGATAATCTCTCTAACTTTCATGATGATATTCTCAATGGACCAAGATGGATCCGATTCTCCCTTTAAGCACTTAATAATATTAAGTGAATCCCCCTCAAGCCAAATTTAATCATAATTGAGATTTTTGGCTATAATTAAAGTATGCAAGGCAGCGGAGGCTTCAACAAAATGGCTAGTTTGATTTCCTAGAGGACCAGCCACTGCCTTAAGGCAACTTCCAGCAAATTCCTGATTATGCCCCCATATCCAGCTTTACCTGGATTTCCTTTAGAAGCCCCATTGAAGTTGGCCTTAATCCATCCCTACGGGGGGAAACACCAGACAAGACCTTCTCTGCCTTTCTCCTTACTAGTAGTGGTGGTGGAAAGGTTCCATCTATCTTTGAAATCCTCTTTAGCAACAATTTCCTGATCAGTGCCATAGAGTCATTAAAAAATACTCCTATAGATTTTGTCAGCAACCACTTCAGGAATAGCCCTTTTATCTCTGAAAATCCTGTTGTTTCGCTCTTTCCAAATATTTCAAATGACAATTGGTAGAGTAAGTATCCAGATCTCCACAATTTTAGGATTATAGTTAGGACAATGCCATTGAAGCCAAGTGTCACCGAGAGAATTCGGGAAGACCCAGCTTAGGTTCCACCTGGTCAGGATGATTTTCCAGATGTCATGGCTAAAAGAGCATTGATTGAGAATATGGCAAGCTGTCTCTTCTTCCCTGCAACAAAGAGAACACGTGTTAGGAAAAATGATGCCTCTTTTATGAAGATTATCCAGGGTTAATATTTTATTTTGGATGAAAATCCAAAAGAAGATGTTGATTTTGGGAACTAAATTCTTATTCTAGACTTTAGCCCAGATGGGAGTGGCTTCCTCCGAGACATTATTAATAGCTACAACAGAGGAAACAGAGTATTTCCCATCCATAGTTTTCCCCCTTATTAGAATGTCATCTTTGTTGTCTCTAGAGATTTTTGCAGAAAGAGCAATCTGAAGGAACTTGAGATCCAGGCTCTGCTGGCTAAAGTCAATCCAGTCCTTGTTATTCTAGTAATCTCTAACCATTTCACCATACCTGCATTTGAAGCTATCTTTCCAATCTTTGATGATAGGGATATCCTCCAGAGGTTTATCCAGGATCCATCTATCTTCCCAAAATCTAATTTCCCTCCCATCCCCAAGGTTCTAGGTTCTGCCAGCAGTTGCCCAGCCTTTAGCAGATTGCACTGCATTCCAAATGGCAGATCCATCAACACAGAAAGAATTGTCAAAGAATTCTTCCTCAGAAGGTTGCATATAGAGGTATTTGTTTTTCCAAATAGAGTTCCATTCTCTTTCCTCCCCTTTGAATCTCCAAATTTGTTTGGCTAATAAAACTTTATTCATGGAGCTAATACTCCTTAGGCCCAGTCCACCTAAGGCCTTAGGGGTACAAATGTTATTCCAGGCTATAAGGGGGATTATGTTTTTAGCTTCCACTCCCGACCAAAGGAACTTTTTTTAGATTCTTTCAATAGCTTCTATAAACTTTGAGGGGATTTTGAACAAGCTAAGAGCATACATAGGAAGATTTTGGAGAGTGGCTTTGAGCAGAGTGACTTTACCAGCTTGACTAAGAATAACCCCTTTCCAGCTAGCAAGTTTCAGGTTGAGTCTGTCAATTAACTTATTCCAGAAGGAATCCTCAGGCTTGAGATAGAGAGGAAGCCCCAAATAGGTAGAAGGAAACTCAGATATGTTACAACCAAGAATCCTGCCAATCCTAATTTGCCTTTCGACCGGGGTGTTAATGAAAAACAAAGAGATTTTATCCCAATTGATTTTTTGACCAGAGGCCAATTCATAGGTATTCAGAATTATTTCCATGTTTTTGGCTTCCAAGATGGTGGCTTCCCCCATGGTGATAGATTCATCAACAAATTGTTCATGAGAGCAAATAGCGTTGGAAGAAGAGGGTTTCAGACCCTTAAGATTGCCTTCTTCCACATTTTTAAGGTTGAATCTGCCCAAGCATTCAACAAGAATAGTAAACAGGATGGGGGAGATGGGGTCTCCCTGTCTGAGACCTCTGGAGCTTTTGAAGAAATTAGACGGGGAGCCATTGACAATAACAACAGAGGAGGAAGTTCCCATGAGTTGAGAATAGAGCTGGATAACTTTGTCACCAAAACCAAACGATTCCATAATCCTGAGGAGAAACTGCCAGTTTACTCTATCAAAAGCTTTTGCCATGTCTAACTTAAGGAAGAATCCCTGTTTACTCGCCACTTTCAGGGAGTGGATATTTTCGTGAACAGAGATAATGGAGTCCAAAATCTGTCTTTCGGGGACAAATCCATTCTGTTGGACATAGATAATCCTTGGGAGAACATCAAGCAACCTAGAAGTCAAAACCTTGGAAAGGATCTTGTAGACAGAGTTGCATAAGCTGATGGGTCTAAACTTGTTGAGAGAATTAGCTCCGGGTATCTTTGGGATAAGAACAATGAAAGTGGCATTCAGTTCCTTAAGAAGTCTTTTGGAGCCAAATAATTTCTTAACACCATTGCATATGTCCACCTCCACAATGTGCCAGAATTTTTGGAAGAAAAACATGGGAAAGCCGTCCGGGCCAGGGGATTTATCACCCTGAAAGGAAAACACCACCTTTTTGATTTCAGGATTAGTGGGAATATGGGATAAGAGGTGATTGTCAGCTTCCAATAGGATAGAAGGAATGGCTTGTAAAAGAGTGTTTTGCTTACTGTGGTCCAGGTTGTCCACTTCACCCAGCAAGGTATTGAAATGCTCGAGAGCTTCCTTCCTGATGTCACTATCCTCTATTAGGACACCTTTATTGCAAGTGAGTCTAGATATTCTATTGGCTACCCTGTGCTTAAGGGTGGTTAAGTGAAAGAAGCGAGTGTTTTTATCGCCTTCCTTCAAGAATAGAGCTCTAGATCTTTGTCTCCAGAAAGTCTCTTCGTTAGAAATGATGGAGTGGTATTTAAATAATAGATCATTTTCAGCCATCCTAAGATCTTCGGACAACCCCATCTCTTGGATTCTATCCTGAACAAGCTTTAGATCGGCTTTAACTTGAGTTTTGTTCTTGAATATGTCCCCAAAGATCTCCTTGTTCTAGATTTTAATTTTGGCTTTTATGATGTTGAGATTTTTAGCAATTCTGAAAAGAGCCTTACCCTCCACTTCAGAGTTCCACCATTCGGTAATGCAGGATTCCAGAGAAGGGTGGGAGAGCCAAGCTTTTTCAAATCTGAAAGGGAAATTTCTCTTAGCTGAAAAAGAGTTGGCAAAAAAAGAGATAGGGAAATGGTCTGAACCGATTTTGATAATAGAGCCAAGGGAACAACTATACTTAGAAAGCCATTTAGGAGAAATTAAAGATCTGTCAAGCCTGACTTGAATCAAATCAGCTCTAGTTCTTCTATTGGTCCAGGTGTAATTGATGCCCTGGAGATCAACATCAATGAGAGCTTGGTCATTAATGAAATCCATAAGGTCTTGTTTTCCATCAAGATGTAAGGGGATTCCTCCCATCTTATCTTTGTCTCTGAGCGGGGTATTGAAGTCTCCCATGATAATCCAGCTTTGATCAACAAACTGGAGTCTGTCAGCCGCAAGGCTTTTCCAGAATTTAGCTCTCCCATATTTAGAGTTAGGAGCGTAGACATTAGATAACACCCAAACAAAGTTGTCCTTAATATGCTCGAGCAAAACTGAGTTCCTATTAAAGGCTGAGATGATTTCCTTTCCTATTATAGTATTTTTGTTCCAAAAGATCGCAGTTCCTCCAGAGGCACCCTCCGAGTTAGTTCCTATGACTATTTTCTTTGAAAATTCCGATCCTTTCAACTTTTTCTTTAGACATCTTGGTTTCCTGAACAAGGACCACATCTGGTTTATGATCTCTGATGACATTTCGTAACACATCCTGCTTATGGGGGGCGTTTAGCCCTCTGATATTCCAGGATATAATCTTCATATTTTAACTGGGGATAGGGCTGACTTGATTGAACACTGTGTTCCATCAGCACGGTTCTTCTAGCTTTTCTATTCCCTTTGATGTTTTAGGGATGGCCTTCCCTGCTTTTTATTTTGGCTTCCAACATCTGCCTTTTTCTTAATCTTGCTTCTAGTTGAGATTCCTTCCTTGAGTTCCTCCTTGTTCAATTTTCCTTCTCTCGACCCGGGAATCCGAAAGGTTTCATCCAGCATAAGCACGCTTTGGGAAGGGGTTTTACAGAGGAGAGGCTTTGGGATTCCATTAGTTAAGAGCAATAAGGGCTCAGAATTAGAAGGGTCTTGGGCTTCATTAAAGTCATTAAAGTTTGTGTCAGCCGATTTAGAGAGTGAAGAGGCTGGAAATGGTTCTTCCTTCTCCTAGCTAGCTGATCCGTCCTTCTGGTCTGGAATGGATTCATCCTTCTCCTGGTTTACAGTTTCATTCTCCTAGGCTTCTGGGCTTTCTTTGTTGATCAACTCAGTTCTTGGCTCTGCTTCTTTGGATCTCTCTAGTAGGTTGTTGGAGCAAACACAATCCTATTTATCATTGCTGCTACTCCCAATCCTCTTGACTTCATTCATATGTTTCGTTGCATCCCTTTTTTGATTACTCTCTGATGAATTTACTTTTTTGTTTGTCGTTTGCCAGATCTTTTTGTTCTTAGAGATATTATCTGTCTTGGGTTCCTTGCCTTTCTTGAGCGAACAAAATTTTACCCAATGCCCCGATTTTTTGCAGTGGAAACAGGCAAATGGTAGAGATTCATATTCAATAGCTTGGGACCATTTCCCTAGTTTAGATATGATATCTATGGATTGAGGCATATCTGTCATTTGGTTGACATTTACGCAAATGCGAGCAAAGACTAACCTTGATTTAGCCGCCGTCATCGGGTCAATTGATAAGAGTTCTCCAAAGGATTTCGCAATGCCCTTGAAAACTTCCTCATTCCAGTATTCGAGCAGGAGACCTGGGAGGCGTGTCCATACTAGTGCAGAAACGAAGAAGGATTCATCCAGGACGAGATTCGGGGACCATTTCTGGAGAGCCAGGGAAGACTTGCCAAACATCCAGGGGCCTTCGCAGAGAGCTTTGTTCATGTTTTCTTCAGAGTTGAAGGCGAAGGTAAAAAACCCTCTAGGCAGTGCCGCCACTTCCACTTGTCCTTTTACCATCCATTTTCTCCTTATGAAATTCCTAACATCATCAATGTTGGGCCTAAAGCCAGAGAATCGTCCCACTAAGGTCATCGATAGGCCAACTATAGTCATATCAACCACTTTGTCCAGAACGGAAATAGCAACCAGACCAGAGACGGAGTCTGAGATGTTCGTAACTTCCGAAAGCCCAGATTTAACCAGTGGCTTCACTCCAAAGAGTGAGGCCCATTTTTTCCATTTTCCTCTATCGTGTAGGTCCCTGAGGATCAAATCTTTTTCTTCTCTCGGTTTTGTTGTTTCCTTGTCCTCTTCTGACCCTTGAGATGTCTGACCTCCTACCTACATGCCAGATTCGATCCCAGGGGAACATCAGTTTCCAGGAAATCCGTTGTTCCCAGGAATTCCGCCATTTCCCAATTTGAAATTTGGGATTCCCGCTCCTTTTTGCTCTGCTCCATTCCGCTCCATTCCGCTTCCACTTCTACCCTAGTACTCTTTTTTGCTAGATATGCTTCATCAGACTTTTTATTCTTTCCTCTTGCACTTTTAACAGGTGCAATACTGGTTTGTGCAGGTGCATCTTGGACTCCCACAATGTCCAATTTTGCCTTCTTTTTGTCTTTAGGTAATGCCAATAGGGTATTAGCATAACCAACTAGTAGATCATAGTTTACCTCATAACTCATGTCTTCCATTTCTTCCTCTCTTGGCTCAATTGCTTGCATCAGGCAAAAATCAGTGAATCGTGAAGATTATATCCTTTTCAAAGTGCTTTACCACTTCTTTTGGTAGTCTCATTCTTGGGCTCATTTTATTTTGGAACTCATTGAAATACTTATTCATGGCAATATGGAAAGTATTCTTTATAGCCTTGATGTTGTTCTTAATTTGTGCCGAGACTGGTGAGTCCTTTGACCACTCAATGTCTCCAATTCCCGGTAGAAAGTTATGAAAATAAAAGAATAGTCCAATAGATAGCTGACCAAACTTGAATTTCAAACTTCTATCCTTCTTGATAGATTATAAATTCAAAACCAATTGTCTCCTGATAGCTTCACAGAGATCATAATTTGCATTATCAACAATCATTTTGTGAGCTGTATGAACTGTTGCTGATGGAACACTATTAAGTCTACTAGAGGAAAATACTCAGTAGCCTATCACCATTGCTGTAGTTTTACTGCGGGGTATTTAATGTTGTTAATGGAAAAAGAACGCCCATTAGATGTAGAACCGGTTAAGTTGAAGACAATATCCTTAGAAATTCTCCTTAACTCAGGTACTTCACTGGTTGAGAAATAGCTAGTCACAGCCTGAATGGCTTCCTTTGTAATTGTGTGAGTTCTTTCTAAATACATGTTTTCTCCATAACTTGACTTAAAATGATTCTGATATGTGCTTCTTTGAAATCTTCAAGAAAATAAGAGGCATTATGAAAACCCTTTTCGAAAACCCTAGCATATTTTGTCTTAATCTTATCGTTCTCATCACAAAGTGATTTCAACTGTGTGTAAATGTATAGAGATCCTAAATCTTCTAACTTGAAGTCAATATAACTAGACAAATCACCTTTGACCAAAACTCCACTCGGAACTTGTGACAATGCATTATATGACACAATCTGATCTGCCTTTACAACTTCCATAGGCTCAGAAGTAATCATTAACCTCTCTACAATCTTTGAAGTTGATGCCATTTCAGATGAACAAGATTTGAAGTGGTATGTTCAAAGAAATACCTTGTTTCGCGCACATTGCCCCGTTTACCGATTGAGATACCCAAGTGCACACCAGTTCGACCTTCTGCAACCTTTAATTCATGATGCCCCGGGGCTAGCACATTTTTGTGGTATGTTATAACATTCGAATGCACTTTAATGATATTTAATTTTATGAAGTAGATATTATATATAATTATAAAAATTGACATATTTAATCCAATTATATATGATCTTGCAGGTCTTCAAACAAAGGGAAAATCTACATGTCCAGTTTGTGGTCCAAAGATGAAATCTCGTCGTTCAACAAGTTTAGGAAACCAGGTGTTTGATGAGTATAGGCACTTCCTCCATAGAAATCATAAGTATCGAACTATTGAAAAATATTTTTTCAAATGGTAAAGAAGAGACTACATCAAAACCATAAAGAATGAGACCTCGCTTATGGAATTTGGAATATAATAGAATTAATCGTCAAGGTTATACATCAGATCAAATTGTTTATCTATCATATATGATATGTTTGGAATTTATATTTTTATGTTGTGTTTTTTTTACTCATGTTGTAATTGACAATGATTGTCGTTGTTAATTTGTTTAACTTATATGCTTCAAACTAGACTGTCAAGGCATTAGTGGTCAACTTCCACAGGGACTGAAAAGTTATCCAAGACAATTTAGTAGGTTGCCATACTATGAGCAGCTACAAATTGTGCATTTGTTTGATACAATGCCTATCAGAAAGAATATAATAGAAATGTTATGGAAAATATTGGATGGAAGGCATAACAAAGAAAAAATGTCAAAATTTGTAGTGACATTCAAGAAGCCAATCATGCAATGAAAAATGTCATTCAATTAAATAGCGATGGAGACCAAATTAATATAAGCGCCCTTCCTTGGTTATTAATGAAGCAACAAAGCAATGCTATAAAAAAAGTCATACGAAAAATTCCATTTTCCACAGGATTTGTAGCGAACATAAACAATATCATAACAAAGAAAGGTGAATTTGGGTTAGGGATGAAAACGCATGATTGGCATACCTTCATTATGGTAATTATTATGGTATATATATATATATATATATATATATATATATATATATATTTTCCACAGGATTTGTAGCGAACATAAACAATATCATAACAAAGAAAGGTGAATTTGGGTTAGGGATGAAAACGCATGATTGGCATACCTTCATTATGGTAATTATTATGGTATATCATATATATATATATATATATATATATATATATATATATATATACTGCGTGTACTTTTTAGTGTATCGTGTTAAATAGTTTTGGAAAATAATGAAAAGATCATTTTATAATTGTTGCAGTACGTTCTACCTCTATCTCTCCTAGGCAACTTCAACAACAATGTCAAGCAAGTTATATATGATCTTGGAAAATGCATGAGGTAAGTAGCAATATTTGTTCAATTTGTTGTATACATCTTATATTTTCCATTTATTTTACTTGTTATGTAATATATTGAATATTTTTGTTAAATCTCATTAATATATTTGCGCCTTGAATCACTTGTAGATGGTTGTCATATAAAGAAATCCATTAAGAAGATATAAATTTTTGTAAGAGAAAAATTCCTCATCTAATGTGTTGAAATTCAAAAGTGTCAACCTTCAACATTTTTCAATGCACAAGAACACTACCTCATACACCAAGTTGAGGAGATTTAATTGTGTGGACCTGTACACACAAGGTCAATGTGGATGTTTGAGAGGCACTTGAAATTTTTGAAGGCTTTTGTTAGACAAAGAGCACATCCTGAGGGTTCTATGGTGGAGGGATATATGTTATACCAAACCATGGTGTACATTACTGAATATTTTCCTAAGTTTGCAACAAATTTCCATGTAGATTGCATTTGGGATCCCAACTCCATTAATAGATTCGAAGGAAAGTACCTAATGGGGTAAGGTAGATTGATAAAAGTGAGAGGTAATTATAAGATGGTCATGGAGATTAATTATAATATATTTTACATTTGGTTTGTTATGTATATTGTACTTATTTAATTATTAATCTTTAATATACATCAATTATAAATAAAGGTCATATACCATGGTAATTAACTAATTATACGTTGTTTGTGAATTTCATTTTTTTTATATAGTTGGTCGAGAGTAGGATGCACTACATTTGTATGTCACAACAATCTTGATTGGATGACGGTATGGATTGAACGATGTCAACAATATGATCGTGCATTAACATGGGAAGGTGTGTCTTCATTGGTTAAAGAAGCTCATCGTAATGGAGATTCCAATGTTATACCAAGGTAAATTGATTTAGCATATGGTTTAAGAGATAAAGAGGTACATACAAATATATTAATCACCCATATTATTTAATTATTTTCAATTATATTATTGATGTATATATATGTTGAGGTTTTTTTCTTTGCATACATTTGGCCAAGAATAAATATGTTTATCATTTGACGATGCAATAATTTTTACATGTTTGACATATTGCAGGTGAAACACCACAAGGCTATGTGGTGCAATGGTTGTAAATTTTGAATCAAAAAGTTGGATGACATGAAGAAAACTTGTGATTCAGGGATAACTGCAGTCTTTCAGGTGATTGATGTTTCATCCAGAACCAACAAACATCTAGAAGTCTCAGAAAAATGATACTATGGGATTTTGGATGATATTCTTGAGTGTGACTTTAAGTCCTTCGAATTAGTTTTGTTCGTCATCCAATGGCACAAGCTACGATTGAATGAAAATGACCCCAAGAGAACTATTATTGAACATGATAATGGATTTACCATGGTTAATACAAGGTCATTCGAGCGAGCTGAAAATAAGCCCTATGTTCTTCCAAGCCAATGTGAGCAGGTATTTTACTCAAAGGTTCCAGGTAAACCGGGTTGGTCATTTATTGTTAGACATGATCCAAGAGGAAGGTCGGTAAAGTATAATGTGGTGATAGAAGAAGATACCAAAGAACTAGAAGATGATGTCGATGATGATCAAGATCAATAGTTAGTTGATGACATACCCGAGGAAGATGTTGAAGAAGAGGAACTAGATCATGATGATTTAGGAGTTAATGTTCATGAAGATGATATCGGTGTGGATGATGATATTATCAAAACTGGTATCAATGACGATGATGATGATATGACCAATCATTACAATATCGAATCTGGATCAGATGATACAGACAAAGAGTTGGATAAAGAAGAAGATCAATGCCTTTGAAATGTATGAGTTATGTGGTTATATTATCTATTTGATATTGATTTCTTGATAGAATTGTATTTGACTTATATGGTTACATAATTAATTCATGATGTTTTAAATTTGTATGGCATATGTATCCTGATAATCCAGCCATGTAACAACATATATAATTTCTTCACATAGAGATTTAAAGTAGTTATTATCAATTTTAGATAATAAAAATAGATAAGTAATTTTAAAATGAAAAGATCCACAATACCATTTGCAAATAAGGAAACTGATTTTTGTATATTACTTCTGAAAATAAGAGTCTTGTTCTTGGAACACGAGAACTGCTTGAAACTTGAACTTCTGAAAACTTGTAAAAGATTAAAAACATATATCAACTTGTCCTTTGTAAATGATTACATCAAGTACTTTTAACACATAGGGTTACACCCTTTGAAAAAGTCTTTTAAAAATAAATTAAAATATTAATCCTTAAATGCAAGTAGTTATCATCTAGTTAGGGCACAAATGCACTTTGGTTAAGTGTGCCAAGTATTTCTCGCTGAAATGAGTATCACAGTCATGAACAATGTCTTGTGCCTTCACCTCCATCAACACCATGCCCTCCATGTAGTTTGCCACTTTGTCAATGTCCTCAACTTTGGCAACTTTCATTGCATACTTGAGCACATGTTGGCATTCCCCAATCCATTCCACTTTCTCCTTCTAATCTCCATCTTCATTAAGCAAAGGGGGGATGTCATTTGATCCATCACCAAGGAAATTGACACCCTCAGATTTTAGAGCCTTCAGATATTTTTTATGAATTTTTATTAGTTGTTCATAATTCTGCACAACCTCAAGGTTTGCTTCATCTTTTCCCTAAATCTCTTTAAGTCGTTCATGTAGTCACTCATCCAATCTCTTGTGCTCATTGATGACAGTCTCATTCTTAAAGTACATATCCCAGTATTTATCCATCCATACCATTAAATTTGTGAACCTCTTTTGTATGAGTACATATAGAGTTTCATTCTTGACATTTCTCAACTGGGTTTGGAGTTGAAGATTCTCTTCTTTCAATTTTCTATCTTTGGTTTGAGTTTGCAAGATTTCACCTTGTATCAATAGTTTTTGTGGCAATTTTTGTTTCAACATTTCTCTCAAATGACCAATCTTTGTATTTATTCTAATTTTCTCAAGTTTGGTAGACTTATTTTCTCTTAGCAGCAATTGAATTTGTGCCTTATTCAATTTGGCAATATTCACTCCCAAATCAGCTGTAACTACAAGATCTATTTCTCTAACCTTCAGAGTCATTATGTGCCCAAAGGCCTTATGTGTATCAATCACCATGGGTGTTTTGTGTGGAGGATATAAAGACCAAATCAACATAGAGTTCTCATTTGGGTTGTACATAGACCCCATGTACACCTGGGTCACACCTTCTGGAGACAACTTATGTTCTGCATCAATATCATGGAGGAAACTATCAAATATCAGAGCTGAATTTAGATCCCATCCAGGAAAGATTAAGACGCCTGCATCTTCAAGTAATTTCCTCCCTCTCTTAGGAGTCATTTGATTCATTTACTATTCTACTTCACTTATCAAAGCGATCAATAATTGGTTTTCATTAGAGGCATTCACATCTCCATCACTCTGCCTAACTAATTTACCTTTTATTTTATACAAGAAAGACTTAAATTCAGAAGACTTTACAAAACTATCATCAAACACGAAATCCTTACAAGCCAATTTCCTTGGATCCTCTTCTATGGACACTTCTTCATTTGGATCCATAACCGGGGACACTCGCTCTTCAATTAGAATCTTGGAGAGCTTCTCAAACAAAATCTCATCTCCTTCCGATGATGCCTCATCACTGGAAGATGATGCATCAATTGTTTGCATCTCTCTTGCCCTTAGCTCCATTTCTCTGTTATGGTTATCAATGGCCAATTCGGCCTCCTCCTTATCCATGTTTTTTATCAAGTCATCCCTTATATATGGGATGTGCACATATTCACTAAGTTTTTGTTTCTTTTTGTTGAATGAATATATCCTTCAAGGTCAAAGCCTCTCCTTGGTGCTACCAGCTTTAAATTGAAATGGGCTAGTTTATGCCATGTGAGCTCTTGACCTTCTTTCTCAATAACAATGAATTCTCCAACACATAAAGTTCCAGGCATAAAGGCTTTCCTGTCATATGAACTCAAATTCATGTGATTTGGAACTCCCATCTGCCTAATGATTTCCAAATAGGCAACTCTGTCAGGCACTGTCTTGGGAAGTAGAAGTGGAGATTCCTCAAAGCCATACACTCTGATCATTGTTACATCAGAAAAACAATACCAATCACACCAATTGTGTTGAACTATCTCAGGCCCCCCAAAGTCTGCAAGCCTCAGAAATTTCTTAACTTCTTCTGAAAGTGCAAAATTGCATGGGTGATCAAAGGATTTGTATAAACTTTTTACAAAGAACTCTTTAAAATGAATATAACTAGATCTCACAAATCTACAATCCTATATCAAAGTCCATAATTGGACTGGCAAAGGTTGATTGTCATCATCAAATTGCTTTATTCTCATCTCCTTAGGCCACAGACCAAGCTCCTAACCATAGAATAACACCATATGCATTAGCAGAGAATAATGGGGGAAGTGGATTTTGGAAGAATCCTTCTTGATGGCAATGAGCCCTATATCAAGCTATCTTGCTACAAATGTAGCATAGTCAAATTATCTAGCATTCAAGCTTTGAACATCTGTTGCAATGACCATGGATTCAGTCGTCATGAAATCTAGAGTGTTCTACCCTAGGACCTAGCCAACTGAGTAATAGGTATAAAGTAATTTTTGAATAAATTCACATGAAAAGAAAGTCCTTCCTCTACCTCCAATGGTGCATCAGGACTAAGCATATGAAGAGGAAGCCTCCATCCTATATAGATGGTGTCTAACCTTCGGTATTCCTTCAACAAATCCTCAAGAATAATGGGATGTTTGTAAATCCCAAGCAAATCAAAAAATTCAGAAATTGCATCTCTTGACACGTAAAAATAGGGATTCCCATCTCCACTACAAATTGCCCTCTTCTTGGGTCATAGTTTTGTGCCAACAATTTCAGTATATCCACATTAACATAAACATTGGGAACAACTAGTTTTCCCAAGCCTAATCTCCACGGGTTGCAAATTGGATTAGGACGGTCACACCTACGGTAATGGAGAAAAAACAACTCATAACCCTGATAGTTGTATACACATCTCCCACATTGTTATAATTGTCTTCTAGTTTCCATTGCACAGACCTCTTAGGTTTAGGGGTAGAACCAAGAAATTGGTCTAACAAGTCCTGGCTCAGTTTTCTCTCCTCTACCTAAGTTTCTATGTTCGCCTCATCAGTTTTCTTCTTCTTTCCTTTACCCTTGTTTCCTCTATCTGCCTCTTCTTGACACTACTAGAACTTTCCATTTTACTAGCAATTCAACTAATTTATTGAGGAAATCACAGAGGAATCACTCGAGATACTTACTTGTTTGTTCATTGTTATTGTTCTTCTCAACCCACTCCAATTTCGTCCCTAAATGTTTGCAACTTTGTTGCGAAAACTTTCCTGAATGTATTCTTAGAGAATGTCATTTGTGTAACAATAAATGTTTCAACTTGCTAATCAATGGAGTAGTCTTTTCAAAATTTGAATTGTGTTGTGTACGTGTGACATCATGTTGTTGATGCTGATAACTCAATGATGAATAGTGAGTACCAGACCAATACTGAGAGGGGGGGTGAATCAGTACAGGCACAAAAACTTTTCCTAAACCGGTTTGATTGTAGACTGTAAACTACTGGCAATCCCTAACACCAGTCCAAACCAGATTACTACCAGTTAAACACAGTGCAACTGTGAAAGACATGAACCGGTCAATCTTCTTAGCTTTCCATACAACCTAATCCCTCATTTCCACTTTGTCCTTATGTATGAACAGATAATCTATCATTAGAAATATAATAACTTGCTAGATCAACATGATTCACCGCTTGACAAAAAACAACAAAGCATCACATGAAAAAGACATCACATATGACACACATATTTTTCACATGGAAACCCAACTGGGAAAAACCACGGTGGGGATGAATACCCACAAGCTGTATTGAACTCTTTAGAAGTCCACTCTGTTAGGAGCCTAGTCCTGTTAAAGACTGTTACATCAGGTTCTATTAGGAACCGATCCTGTTAGGGATCACTCAGTTAAGGGATGGCTAGAATACCCGGTTAAGGGTTAAACCCTATTAGAGGTTACCTTGTTAGAGGATTTTATGAACTCAATGGCTTTGAGTCACCTTGTTAAAGGATTTGTAGCAAGCTGGTTAAAGATACACTGTTAAGGGATTTTCCAACTATTGAAGTGATTAGAGATCAACAGGTATTACAATGATCTGGTAATAGCACTCAATGCCAATGTAGATCCGCTTTAGTTCCTTCCTTCTGCACACACACTATGCAGGTATCAATCCTCTCAACTGGTATGGAAAGAATCACGTATCTCTACACATAGATACACACACAACATCTGCTAATAGCCTCAACATAAAACACCACATCGACCTTATAGAAAACAGATAGGTCAATAGCATAAACCCTAAACCCTAAACACTTAGGTTGAGAAATTTAGTGGATTCAATCCTGACCATTGAACACTTTGCATTTGAATACAACGGTCTTGAATAGATCTCAAGACATTCTCCATCATTCGTTCTTCACCACTTCTTGGAGGTGACAACCCATCACACGTTCTCCACCGTTTGCAGAGACTTCACACATTCCCGAGGTAGATAGGATCAATCTCCTTCATGCAAGATCCTTCAAGTGCACGAGGCTGACGTGGCAACACAATATGATCTCTATTACAATGCTAACTCATCACACAATGCCATCAGTTGAAACACATAGGCTCGAAACACTTCAACTGGAAACCTTGAAGCTGAGACTACTAACCAGTAGTTATGCCATATGAACCCTAGATACAAAACATTCCTTATATCGGTTCTTGTTCCGACATACCGGTTCACTTGGACAAGCATACTGCTTCACTTTTTCACATATGTCGGTTCACAACATCATATCGGTTCTCTTTGTTAGTTTCTTACCTTCAATAATCATGTTCACTCTTCATCATGTTACCGGTTCACTCTTCAACATATTACTGGTTCTCTTTCAGCATATTGACATCAATGACAACACAATATCATCATGTCAACATATTCTGCACATATGCCAATAGATGCCTCTAAGTTTGGCATCATTCTAACAAATTTGTCGTTGCAGATAAATTTCCTCTTATTTTCTTTTATCGGGATAACTCGCATCATCTGGATAACCTTCTAGTCCTATCTTGATCTTGTAAATGATTCTGATAAAAATTGTATCGACATAACATATTCCAAAATACACATGTCAAAAAAGTTTACTCTATCAACATTACAAAATTATGCTTCTTCGCCTTTGGTAGTCATTCCAATAGACATCTCAAGTGTTGTGTTTGGTATAACTATACCGATGTAACATTATTGGAATAACTTGTTCTATCGGAATCACAAAGAATTGTCATTCCATTTTTATTGGTTATTTTGATAGGTGTTAAGACCCCATGTTCAATAATGTTATCCCGATGTTGATGTTTATCATTGACTTGTTAGATGGGGTAAGCTATCCCAATATATACAGAGTGTTGCTCAATGAAGGTTATTTTACTGATCTTCCTTGGGTCTTATCAAGCATGCTAAAACTAGTTCAAATTAACCACAAGGTTTGTCACTCTAATGCTAAAACCAAGTCAAATTAACCCCTAACACCTATTGGAAAAGTCAAAACACTTTCTTTCAAATTCACAAGAACGTGTAAACGTCCTTTTTGAAACCACACATGCATGTTATGAAATTTTATGGTAATCCTACTTATAGCGGAATTTCACATGATAAGCTAACCAATGGCACTATATTGGAGGATAAACCCACCCATGGAATTAATTTAAGAGGTAAGGGCCTTTTGTTACTACATGTTGGGCTTGACCCTCATGGGAGCCACATTTGTCCCCACATATAGCACTCATGTTCATGTATTAAGAAAACTCTATAATTGATGCATATTTAATTGTTTTATCCTTCAAGTCTTTCATTAATGAACTTCAACAACAATGATCAAATAAACCATTCTTCTCAAGTTGAATGGAACCTTTTTTACCAATGCATCTATGTTTTCCTACCCTTGTGGATCAAGACTTGACATCACCTAAACAATCTTCTTTATGTCATAGCATTTCTCCGAAGCGCCTTTGGCAAGCTTTAGATGTGTCAATATTAACTAGATTGAATATTTTTTTTAAGTCTCTTAACATATTCCATGACAAGAAAATGACTCATTTGGATTAAGGAGTACTTTCCTAAACCATTCCATCATATTCAACAATCCCTTCTCACACCCACATCATAATTTGTATACATGTTAGTTATAATGAGTGTTTTAAAGAAACAAATCAATGAATCATAGGATAGAAGAAAACTCGTTATACACAAGGATACGTATTTCAATCACTGATTCTTAAACATCACATATCATAAGCCTTTTTAACAATCACTAGGACTGTACATAATATTCAATCATATCATAGGATATAAATCATCAATAATTATAAAGAAAGAGAAAGCCAACTATATAAGCTCAACAAGCCACCATACAAAAATTATATTTTGTAGAAAATAAAGTAAACTATATGTTGACATATCATATATATTTTGTATATAAACTATATGTTGACATAGCATATATATAAACTATGTATTTCAAATTTCTATCGCGTGCGCGCAGGAGCATGACATAGCATATTGCACCAAGACCCTAACTGGATAGTTGCACCAAGAACCATTGCATCTAGTCCCTAATTGGAGAGTTGTGAGACTTCACTGGATGAGTGTTGCAAGGCCATTGAGTCGAGGAGGAAGACTAGGAAACATTTGGCAGGAAGAAAGCCAAAGCGAGAGTTCAGGGCACTCAGAAAGGGAAAATCAACCAAGGGACAATGATTGTAAGTGATTTTCCCCACATTTAGAAATTACATTCAAAACATTCCATAAATTAGTCCTTAAAACCAATTGTTAAACCATATGCTTTTTTTTGGATCAATAATTTTTTTGGTATAACATATGCTTTTTTTTTGTATTGATAATTGGTATTTATATTATTTAATAAGAAAACGAGTACATTTGAACCTGTGAAAAGTGGTTTCATAAAACCACCAGTCATCCCTACCACCCAAAAAACACTTCTACAAAACCGCCTATTCAGACCAAATGCAGAAACCCCCATGGCATACAAAAAAAACCTCATATCCACACACCCAACAATACAAAATTAGTGTCCATGACACCAACTCAAATTTACAGAGTTGGGGACTAAGTCCCAGACACCAAAGACATGAAACAACCTTTTATCAAAGCAAGAGCCAGACTAAAAAAACTACAATCCAAACCAGGCACAACAATTAACCCATAAGTGGATTATGTGTTGGATCGTTGTTGAAGTCAGAGAGGGACTTCATTGCTTGTGTCATCCTCTACCTTGGTCGCAGTTCCCGACCCACCTTCGCTCTCATCACCTCATGCAAATCCCATAGAATCTCCTCCGTCCTCATCAAATTAGCAAAGGTTTTGAATGCCTCCCACCCACGACGAGCCAGGTCCCTGCAATGAGACTTCAAGCCATCCTCTTGCCATTAGATAAAAGGTAATGGTGCACCCAATACATTCTGGCCTGCAAAGGTCCTAATACCCACACCCGGAATTGCTTGTTCACATATATCGGTCAAATTCAATAGGTAGCTTGAATCAATCAAAGTTCTTAGAGCCGTCTTCATCTTCTCCACCTCTTCCTTAACTTGCAACCCCCAAGCAACAATCAAAGAGTACACTTCCATGTTAGTTTGATATCGACGACTCACATGGATGAAATCTTCCCCAAGAAGCATTTTAACTACATAGTACAAATGTTGGTCTTTGAAAAGGAAAAGACCTTTCATCCTCCTATCTGTTATCTTGCCCAAAAATGGCACCAATTTCTTGTCAGTCAAGAATGTGAAATTTTCTTCCATTATGCACTGACCAAGAACCCCCTACACTTGCAAATTTGAGCAAGAAAACAAAAGTGATGGACACAAACAATCCCAAGGCTTTAAATGCATTAACATCAGTCATGAAAATTAAAGGCTTTAAATGCATTAACACATGAAACATCATTCCTCGCATCTACTGGACTGTGTGCACTATCCTTCCACACAGGTTAGCATTGAATACACATTCGTATATTAGAAATAGTAATAATAGTATATTAGAAATAATAATACCATACTAGAAATAATAATAGAACATTAGAAATAATGGATTAACATTTTGTGGATTAGACTGAGCAGTAGTTTGGGGCAACAATTAGAGACAAACCAACTTACACCTTTGACCCAAAGAGGATTTATATAGTCATTACAGACCCTCACCAACTATTTTAACCAAATTTCTAATTAGTTGGTGATGCTCTGCAAAAAGGATTAGAAAATCTGTTTGATGGCAACACACACAAGAGCACAAGAAACAAACGTTAGTGTTAGCAACAAAAGACTATCCTAAACAGGCATATCAAGAGAGATATTAAGCATGAAATAGAAAGCATATAAACATAGAATAAAATAGCTAATCAAGATGCTCATAGTTGCTCCTCCCTTGTTCTTCTCCTCTCCAAGTCCCAAATGAGTGTAGCTCTCAGCTTTTAGCACTAGCCATGGATGCCATATGGAGATTCAAGATAGTTGAATATGATAAACAAATGCTATGCAAGTGTAGATAGTGATGCTATGAGAAAGCTCTATGCTAATGCCAGTATAACAACAATACTCTAATGCTCTTTTCTTTGCTTGAGGAGAAGGGTTCTATTTATAGAAGAAATGGGGAAATGAAGGGTTAAGATTGAATGGTTTAATCAAGGGCCAAGTTTGAAAGTTGGGGATCCATGTGCACAATTGGCACCAATAAAATGGTGACAAGTGTCAACATAGGATTGGGTTGAGAGAAGAGGTTGGAGGCATTAAAGGCCTGAGAAGACCTCATGGTTATCTAGAGGCTAAGGGTCAAGTCCAAATTAAGATTACCCACTAGATTAAGAGTTAATCCAAGGATAAACCTTTGTGCAAATGTTTAAGAGATAATCATGGTCAAAGCATTAATGGCCTGATGAGACCTTTGGATTGGGTAGAGGTTGAGTCAAAACAAATGTTTTAACCATGTGGGAGGGTTTGAGGTAACCATTAATGGTTATTGGAGACTTTGGGGATTAAGTGGTTGAAGGTTGAAAGCCTTCAATGGTTATCAAAGACTTTGAGCCATTTAGTGGTTGAAGGTTGAAAGCCTTTAATGGTTATCAAAGACTTTGAGGGTTTGAGAAGTGACTTCCCTTTTGCTTAGGAATGTGACAAAGTTTAGAGAAGGGGTTAGGTTATTTAGAAGTGATTAGAAAATTCTAGAAGGGGTTTAGGCATGCAAGTGGATTTTGTAGGAAAATGCAAGTGGGAGAAATTTTGGTATTTTCAATTAAAATAAAATCATTTATTTCAATTAAATGGTGTAATTTGCATTTGGATAAATATTCAAATAAATATTAATTTATTTAAATGAGAAAAATGAAGATAAAGCATTAAAATGCTTGAAGACTTTGAGGGAAACCATTAAAGGCTTGAAGACTTTAAGGAAAACCATTAAAGTCTTAAGAAGACTATAGAAGGAAGCCATCAAGTTTGAATACTTTAAGGGAAACCATTAAAGGTTTCAAGTGGGTGAGGATAAATAGGATTTTAAATAAATAATTTATTTAAAATAGTTGTGCAACTTGCTTTTGTAGGAAAATACAAGTGGGTGGAGGATAAAGGTGATTTAAATAAATTATTTATTTAAAATAATTGTGCAACTTGCTTTTGTAGGAAAATACAAGTGGGTAGACGATAAAGGTGATTTAAATAAATGTTAATTTATTTAAATGTGAGAGGTGGGATTTTGGGGGATTTAAATAAATATTAATTTATTTAAATGTGAGAGAAGATTTAATTAAACAAATATGATTTATTTATTTAATTAATGGTCTGAATTTGGTTAAGTGAATTAAATCAAATAAATTGAATAATTTATTTAATTAATAGGAGAAGAGGGTTAAGATGAATTAATTAAATATTAATTTAATTAATTCATTAATTGATGGTTAAATAATCAAATAAATACTAAGTATTCATTTAATTAAGTGGACAGATTTATGTGACTACAGTTGGCTGTTTGGGAAACAAAATGCTACTTTTTGCACCAAAATTGCAAAGTTGCTCATTTTGAGCTTTTGAGCAATTTTGACAACTTTTGCAATTTTCAACCAAATGATCTCCTATCAACCTAGGACTCCTCAAACATGCTAAATATGACATAAAACCATGAATTACATCAATTTCATCACTTTTGTCTACCTTTGGAGCTGTTGACCAGTGTTGACCTATTCAGGACCTAGTTGGCCTAGACATGACAAAAAATGGCACAATGGCCTTACAACTTTGATCCAATACATGGAATGACCTTATTTACTCATGGAATGACATCAAAGGGATCTTGGTGCTCCTGTGCCATACACCCCCCTAAGAGTATTCTCTTGTCATAAGAGAAAGTGTTGAGTATTTGTTTGCCTTGACTCATTTGATGGAGTGCAGGTACTACCAAATAGGCTTTTCTTAGATCTGTCTTCCTTGAGTGAGGGAAATTCAGGAAGAGAAGAGGAAAGTGAGACATGTAGAAGGTCTAACAGAGGGAGATCAACTATAGGTCAAAAGTTTAGAAGAAAATTTCGTAAACACATGGAATTTTTTCTTACTGAAGGGGGGTCATATTCTTCTGATGATGAGAGCATAGGTGACATTGAGGTGTTGTTGAGGTACAAACATCTACAAAAACAATGGGTACCCAAGGAAATTCCTCCAATAAACACTGATTTTGTGTCAACAAGAGGATATATCACATAACACCATCATCATTATATGGTTTGGGCTTATTTTGTATGGATGGCATAAAGGTCTATTATGACAAAGTTACTGAATTGATGGAGTATGTCGGACCTTGTTACAATTACAAAGATTGGATGCAGCTGGTTTGATATACACAAAGTATGCGTAGGTATGCACTATCAACAAATTATATACAGCTAAAAGATAAGGATCAAAATAAAGGAGTTGCTATGTACATTGACGGAAGGCCATAAGTATCAGGGAATATTGCAGGGTTTATAAATAGTACACAACCTAGGTCAACAAATAAGGAACCCAATTGAATATTTGAGGTGAACGAGGGAAACCGTGTATTTGTATGTGCGATAAAATCAATAACCACAGGGGAAGAGTTGCTAATCAATTACAATTTGAATCAAATAGATACCAACACAATTACTATGGGGGTGGTATGTACTATATACCATTTTACCCAACCTCCAATTAATGACTCCAATATACCATTTTACTATTATGTTTTTTTTGTAAGTCTATTAATTTCATTTCGGTAATATTTTTTTATATTTAATTTTTGTCATAGCGGGACATTGATCATAGTGGGAAGGCTTCAGCCCTGAGCATAGATCGCGATGCATCTTCCGATGCTTCTACCTAACAAGTTTACCTCATTGTAATTATACAAATTAGATACAAGCAAAAAAAAATATTATTATTATTTTTTTTCGTAAGTTTATTGGGTTAATTTTGATAATGTTTTTAATATTCTTGTCATAGTTGGATGATCGGGGAAAGGCACCATCAGTAGTGGAGAGCATCCATAGGGTGGTGCAGTCACTATTATGCGATGATGACATTGCATATTCCGCAAACCCTCTTGATATGATAAGGAAGACCCAAAAAAAATGCAATGAAGAAATCCTTCAGTTGTTATTCATAGTGCCTCAAACAAATGAGATAACAGAAAAAGTTAAAATATTGACTGAGAGAGCACGAAACTTGCAAGTAAGTTGTCATGGTATTTTTAATTATAACACAACTTCATTCATGGTTTTATATTTTGTACTCTTTTATGTCATGAACTAAAACATGAGTTGTTTTTACAAGATTTTGTGTGTCCTCATGATGTTGTTGGCCATGATCAAGGTACTGCAGGTGCTTCCTGAGGAGTAGGAGTTGGTTCAAGTGTTGATCTTGATCTTCTTGCGCATACATCACATCATCTGACCCCATCATCCATACCTACATTGTCGACTGAAATGTCGGCAACACATAGCATGTAGGCATCACGTACCACACCCTCTAGCAGCAAATAAATGCCAGAACATGTGTTAGGACATGTACCTGGGGATGTAGAGGCCACTAGTACTGGTGATGTTTTAGCAACATTTCCTGGATCTTCCAATATTACTAGTATGAGAGCATTGTCGATCACATTTGTGGTGACCAAGGTTTTCATTCCCATAAAGATAGAGAAGGTTCCAGGTACTTTAAAATGTTTTAATTATTATTATATATAATCCAATTGAAATTTACGTATTGATCACTCTTTTTAGACTAATGATCCCATGATATTTTTGCAGGAAATGATGTTTTTTATAAACATCTAAATGATATTACAATGGAGATCTTTGGGCCCAACATACATACACGATGGAATGCCCAAAATCAAGATTTAAAAGATGATCTCATTAACCGTTTAGTTGTGTTGTTCGGTAATAACACATTCAACCGAACCAAGGTCCTTAAGAAAGTTGGTACCTATCTAAAGCATGTGAGGGACCAATATAGGTCACATTTAGAGAAGAAAAAAAAGTACGACCATCCCCCCATGATTTTGTAGAGGGAGTGGAAGGACCTGGTGTCAGATGGAAAGGAGAAGGCTGAAAAGAAAAAAGGAAAGACACCATCAGGCCAAGGAAGGTATGTGATACTATCAAGAATGTAATTATATATTGATTAATCTTTCTTTTTACATAATCTAACATATTTCAAACTTTTCATAGGCTGCCCAACACAATGAAGGCAACAAAGGCAAGACTAGAAAAATACGGGCAACACAAACTTGGCTATGGTGGTTATATGAAATTTGTCACACAAATTATATGTATCAATAAATGAAATATTGCATCCAAATAATAAATTGCAAACAATTTTGGTTTTATTAGACCATAGAAGCAAAATTCATGATCTTATGCAAAAATGTAGGACTCTAAATTCAATAGAGTGTCCATAGAAGACGACTTGAAAATTGCCTTTCAGCAAGGCTATGGAGTCATGGCTGAATGCCTAAGACTCTTGATTGGGAAAACAAAAGCTTCTACTACATCCAACACACAGGTAAATAAACTCAATGAAGTTTATTAAAATTGAATAGTTGTGCAATCTATTCAATATTAATTTCCACCATAAAGTAATTATGTGCCTATTTGTTTTAAACAGGCAAGCAATGAAAATAGTGCACATGACATTGGAATGTAGCTTGGTGAGGGTGGAGCACAACCTATAGATGAAGGTCATGATGGTGTGCATCCTGGTACTATCGTGTATTCATGTGTTATACAAAACATAGTATAGATTAATACAATTAAACATCTTTAATTGTAATTGGTGCATTAATTAATGTAATCTTTTATGTTTTGACTTTAGAGCTTGTAGAGCGTGATCAACATGTTGAGCATGAACATGATAAACAAGATCAAGAACATGATGTGGCCCCATCAAGTAAAGAGGACCACTCTAATGTTTTGGATAAAGGAAAAAATGGGTTTTGAAAGGGCCTTGAAACCCTTTACATAGAAGATTCTAAAAGGCTTGGAATCAAAACATTAGAAGATCCAAAATAAAACATGCTGCAAAGAAATAGAACAATACATAGAGCAGCCAAGAAACCCGCAAACGCCCAAACAAGTAGACAAAAGATCAGCAAAGAACGAGAACACAAAACACAAAACCACAAAAACATAGAAAAGACAACATAATTACATGAGGCTCTTAAGGGTCTCAATGACCTCATCCTCCAGCAAGTTCATCTTGTCAGCAACCATCCTCATCTCTTTGTAATCCACGCTCTGAGTCTCAACTTTTTTCTTCATGTTGCCCTGGGTCTGCTTCTAAGGGTCTTGATCAGCCTGACTCTTCTCATTATCATTACCAATATTGATCAGAACTTCCTCCTGTTGCACTTTGTCAAAATTATTCACCATGGCATTAATGGCTTCCGCAGTCTGTTTGACAATCTTGTGACTGTTGGCCATAACTGTCATGAGAGTGGCTTGAATTTTCTTATAGTTTAATTCCATATGGGTGAGCCTATCCTCAAATATTTTTTGCATCTGATCAATGTCCTCAACAGATTGTTGATGCATTCCACCACTAATTTCTTTTCCTCTTTTATCCATTGCCTATTATCTTTCTGATTTTGTTGAGCAGTGACCACAAGAATAACTTCCATCGTGCTATCCAAAGCCCTTTGGTTGAGTTTGACCTCTTTAAGCTCATGAAAGAGCCATTTAAACATGCTGAAAGTATCAATGGAATGGTCCCTAGCCATTCCTAGAACATTTCCATAGTCATCCCTCTTATCACTTAGCTCCACACTCTTTGCATGAAGGTCCCTAGTGGTATTTTGCAGAAGCGGCGAAGGGGGCGGCGGAGGGGGCTTCTCAAGGTTCTGGCTGTTAGGTTTCATGCAAGCCCTATTACCTCCCACGAAGCCCTCATTATTAGCCTTATTACCACTAGACACATGGGAATCCTTGCTAGCCGAAGTGGACAAGGAAGAAAAAACCAATTGCTTCTGCACATTCTTACCCTTACCCAAAGAATATTTAGCCTTCGGGGAGATCTCAGATTTGGATTTTTTATGAGGGGGAGGAGAATTAGCCATAGAGTCTGAGTTAGACTCCTCACCTCTCAACTCCCCACCACTAGTGTCATCCTCATAAGAAGCAGGGATATAATCAGATGGGGCAGGGAGGGCATGAAAATGGGAGTCAATAAGCACCAAAAGCCCTTCATCGAGGATAGGGAACTTGACAGGGTTCTTTTTATGGTCCCTAAAATTCTCCCTCAAGGTAGACATCAAATAAAAAAGAAGGGACATGTTGACACTATGATGACAGTGATTTAGAAGAGCAAAATGATGACCATAAACCCTAGTGAACCAGCCATCAAGAGTGAAATATTCCATAATTACCTTGAGGAGTTTCACCAAGAATTCCTTGATGACAGAGATGTCATAGTAGCTTGCCATTTTCTTCACCATCTTGGCCCTCTCCTCTTCATTTTTAGGGAATTTTTGCACCGCCATCTCCATATAGTTTTTGTCCTTGAATATTTTATCCCATCAGCTGAGAGGCCAATGACCTGTGTAATCAAACTCTCATCAATTAGCACCTTGTGCCCATGTAGAGTGATAGTGTCATCTTTCCAATGCTTCTCAAAATAGGTCATCACATTCTTATTTCTTCTCTATAACCTCTCAATATATGGAGTGACACCCTCTTTCTCTAGGAGCCTCCATATTGTCTTGTCCTTCTTGAGTTGCACACAGCTTGGAGGTTCAATTCTCTTCCTAGCCCCACCCATTATTCTCTTCGCTCCATGACTGAAGAAACTCATGGCTTTCAGATTGAGAAAGAAAGCCCAAATGAAGCCAATGTCGACCCACAAAGCATGTGAATTAATTCTGCATTAGTGACACTAACCACTATAAATACATGCCATATGCGGGAAGGGGCTGATCTTTCTAGATACATGTCTAGTTATGATGGCAAAAGTACTCATAAAATTAGTTGCCTCAACTACTGTCATGAAGAGAAAGCATATAGAGTTCAGTGTTTGATTTAACGTCATTGGTCCAACTGATTTGGCAAGTACTTATCACTCCCTTATTAGCTAAGTATTCGGCCACACAGTTGGACTCCCTAAAAACATGGGATATGAAGCATTGATCAAAAGAGTTAATAATTAACCTAGCCTTATTAATCCAGACTTCGGCATTCCAAGAGGGCTTCAATATTCCTTTAAGATAGTTAATGATATTTTGGAATCACCCTCCACCCACACAAGCTTGTAGTTATGTTTTCTAGCTAAATTGAGTCCTTTGTATGCTCCTATGGCTTCATCCCAATGGGAGCACCACCGTTGAAACAAGATTGCCATTATGATCCTACAACACTCCCCCAAAAGGACCACTCTAATGTTCTTTTTAACATATATTTTTAATTTCAATTGGTGTTTTAATTAATGTAACCTTGTTACAAGCTAGGCTTGTCGTTGCACCAAAAGATCGACCTGTCAATGCCTAATACAACCACTAGACTTATAGAATCCACAGGAGGCTGTTAAACCATGTCTTGAATCCCCATGAGGGACGTTGGCCCACTGCCAACAATCCCCCTCCCAGTGTCACTCGCCACGGCCTGCGTGATTCGAACCTGTGACGAAGCTCTAATACCACTTGTTACAAGCTAGGGTTGTCGTTGCACCAAAAGATTGACCTGTCAATGCCCGATACAACCACTAGACTTATAGAATCCATAGAAGGCTATTAAACTATGTTGCGAATCCCCACAAGGGACGCTGACCCATTGCCAACAAACCTTTTGTGTTTCAATTATAGAGTATTTAGAGGGTGTTCAACATGTTGAGAATGAGGCTATAAGACAAGATGAGGAACATGACGTGGGCCCTGAAGAAGGGAAAAACCAGCAAGGTGGATTTAAGTGGTTAGTATTCAAACACATTAAAGACATGAAACATCAACAAGCCATATGAAAAACATAAACAAATTATACCTTGCTATTTTTACCTCTCCTTTAGATTGAGCTTGATGAAGTAGATGATGAGGATGCACCCTTGATGCTCCACTTGATGTGTTGCTTGCTTGATTTGGATGTGGATTGATCTTCTTTGCTTAACAAGAATGGATGGATTTGATAGGATTATTGGATGGATTTGAGTGGTGGATAGGAGGATTTGGATTAGAAGAGGATTATGAGGAGAGAGGAGAAAAGAGCAGCATGAAGTTGCATGAGAGGTGGATAGTTTGTGAGGAGAATAGGCTCCAATTTATAGATTGGATGAGGCCAATGGAGGGCCAAGATTGATTTGATTATGAAGGGTTGAGATTGATTATAGATAGAAGGCATGGATCAAGGGTGCCTTGGGAAAATAAATAGGAATATAAAATTCCTTAGAAAAAGGGGGGAGAAATTTGAATTTCAAATATGAGGAATTAAAATTTCCAAAATAAGGATGCATTGAGGGATTCAAAGAAATTTGAATTTCTTTGAGAGACTCAATGTTGATGTGACATGAGTGAGAATTAAAAATTGATGGATAATGATAAGCATGATTATGATAGATTCTAGAAGGATTAATTAGGCTAATGGGATTAGGAAAAGTGATTTGTAGGAATCACATGACTAGTTTAATTAATTTAAAATTATTTAACTGAGTGGGTTTAGAGGAAATAATTATTGGAGGGGACTTTAGAAGAATAGGGGAATAATTAATTTATTTGATAAATTAACTATTGGACAATAGTGACAGGATTAATTAAATTAGATTTAATTGATTCTGAGAGGAATAAGGATAACACAATTAAAGTCAATTAATTATGTTGATAGGCTTAAATTAATTAAATATTAATTTTAGGTGTCTACAGGCCCAATAGGTAAAGAGCACCACTCTAATGTTCTTTTAAATATATATATTTAATTGCAATTGGTGTATTAATTAATGTAACCTTTCGTGTTTCAACTCCATTGGATTTAGAGGGTGTTCAACATGTTGAGCATGAGGCTATAAGACAAGATCAGGATCATGATGTGGCCCCATTAGGTAAAGAGCACCACTCTAATGTTCTTTTAATTAATGAAATACTTGTAACAATAATAACAAAACATATCAATTTAACATTTCTTTGTTATTGCAGCAGACCCCCCTTGCAACGGCCTCCACGATGTGAGTACACGACTAGGCATACAGTAAGATCACGAGCAAAGAGCAAAACAACTGAAGGGGGAATAGATGATTTATAAAATGATACTCCACTTCTTCTTTATTTAGCTATAAAAAAAGAAAAAGAAAAAAAAAGATTGTAATCATATTATGATAACCATATTTTTGATAATACGTAAAAACTGAAAGAATGAATGTTATATGTTAATGAATGAATGTTGTATACACATAAAAATGGCTATGACCAGTTAAATAAATATTTTATATTTATTTAATGTATATTCTTCTATTAAATAATTAATTTGAAAAGATTAATTTATTTAATTCATTTTTCTTGTCTTTGTATTAATTAATTTAATTGAAATATTTTATTAATTAATTCATCTATCCTATTCCTCTAATTAATTAAATATCTAATATTTAATTATCTCCTTCAATCAATTAAATATCTAATATTTAATGGTTATTCTCCTATCCTATAGTCTCAAATATTAAATAATTTCTTAAATTATTTAATCTCTCTTATCCAACTCACCTTGTATCTCCACTTCATCTTCCCTTTGCCAACTCATCCATCATGTGGCTAAGTAAATTCATATTTCTTAAATATTAATTGATCATTTATCTTCAACTTCCAAACTTAATGAAATATTGTGTACGTACACATATTTCATAACCTCCTTCTATATTCTCTCCAACATCCCTACATCTTAGGAAGGACTTGAGTCCACTTGTCCTATCATGCCTAAATCTTCTCCAACCATCCCTAGATTCCCTCAGTTAGCAACCCAGTCAAGGCGAGATGAGTGACACTTGTTTTCTCCTTCCCCCTTTCTCTCAACCTTCACCTTTGCTCACAACCATCCAAATCTACAAATCTGATCATGACCAATGATCTAAGCCACATCATCTTATCCTCTCAAGGTCTATAAAATCAAGTTTTTCAGTTGAGAGAGAGTTAGAATTCAAGTGAATTTGCAAGCCTATCATTTGTAAAACTTATGCATCTATGAGTTTTAATCTTGAAGCAAATAGCATAATCATTTAGCATTGCATATCATAGTATCAGTTAACTACTAGTTATCAGTCCATTCTTCATAAGCCATCTTGGAAGCCATCAGTGCTTGTCTGAGAGCACACCATCTGCAACCAGGAATAGTGGAGTTAGGACACAATGAGACATAAACCATGAAGGTAAAAATAGCATTTTTATTTCATATATATTTCATGTAGTTTTATTGGTTGAGTTTGGATTTCCTGTAGCATTTTCATTAGTATTTTGTGAAACTAACTTGTTGTAGGTAGTATTCTGATGATGAAATTCAAGTCGACACATTTTGGCGCCCACCGTGGGGCTCATGGACCTCGCACATACCTTTAAAAATCTTGCAAAAGTAAAATTAACGTATTTGTAATGCAGACTCACACATGGGTGAATTATGACAACACTTTTGTTCAATAGGTTAGTGCATTTGCATCATAGGTTAGCTCATTTGCATCACAGGTTAACGCATTTGCATCGCAAGTTAACGCATATGTCATGTAGGTTGGCGCTTTTGTCTAAAAATCTACGCATTTGCATTACAGGTTAATGCTTTTGTCCTCTAGGTTAGCACATTTGTTAAAGAAGTTGCGCTTTTGAGTCCACAGAGCAACGCTTTTGTAGTGCAAGTTAATGCTTTTGCCCTGAAGATTAGCGTTTTTAAGGTGAGAGATAGAGCATTTGTTAGAATAGTGCTTTTGTTTGCAACTAAAATAATTTTCTTGCAGGCCCGAGAACAGAAAATTTTCAAACTACTAACATGCATGTGCAGGATTGTGTTTATGGCAAATTTTATGTATTTCCTCACCTAGTTCATTAAAAGCCCTATTTTGGAAAGTAATATATCATGTCTTGCTCATTTAGTCTAACTAAGGGGATAAATTGACAACACGCAACTTGCATTTTGAGTAACTTCTCTAAAATAGTTGCACATAGACTTTTAAAAAAGGCTAACATAAACACCATGCTTGTTGGAGCAAAATCTCCAAATAGAGGATAGATCACATTGCTATGGAAAGTTAAAAAGAACACTTATATTCCATGTCTCGAAAGTGGTAGGTATATGCTCTCCCCTTAATTGGGTGATCAAAAAGCCAAACCCACTCTTTTATGCTTTCTTTACTTTCAAGCAATTGAATCCTTTAGATGGCCTACCTTCCCAAGCTGCCTTGAGGGGGCCAGTGAGAGGGAAATGACCTAAAGTGGAAATAGGCTAATACCGAGTCCTTCCAATCCACTCTACATAAGTCGTGTTTGTGACGAAAGTCCCAAACAACATGTGCTGATAAGTTCATACCGACACTATGTTTCCCCATAAACCCTATGGAGCGTAACCTCTATAGGCTAGGAACCTTCTGTATTTACAGAGCTGAAAGTGCCACATGTATGGCCACATGACCGAAAGCCTTTACTAAAAACCATTTGTACTAGTTGCCAAAATCCTTCTAGTTGTTGGCGCTGAGGTCGGACCTCTGAAGCGACTCACACACATATGGTTCTTAGTAGAGATATAAAGTTTTCCATGGGGAGTTTTCATGGAAACTGGTGCTTGGCTACCCCAGAGAAGTGAGTGTCGAGGGTGGAGCCAGTGGGGTCAAGCATCTAAATATCCGCTTTGAATAGCATAGCCTCGAGGGAAACCCCATGTGAGATTCAACAATTATTGCCTTAGCCTGCCATAAGATTTGTACTTGCTTGTGCATTTTATTTATTAAACATTGTGTCTTCTATGCCTATAACATGTTCCAAATGGTCAAAAATTGAAGAAAATTATCATCTACGAGTGAACAAAAATCTAACAAATTGCTGAAAAAATTGATCAAAAGGGTAGTACAAAGGCTTTCCAACATTTGAAACACCAGATCAAACTAAAGTGTCAAAACATCAGTATCAAAATACTTCTTGCATAGATTTGTCTCTAAACCATCATGTATTTTCAAACTAGCTCAACAACTGGGTCACTAATCCAACAAGCTATTCCCAAAAGGTTTCTATAAGCATAAACATTCAACAAGCTATTGATTCAAACATCTTAAGTGCAAAAAAATCAACATCATTGTCAAGTCTCTCATCAGGATAATCAAATCCTCTATCACGAAGCTTGATCAATTTATCCTATGTTCATGATCTTGGATATATATTTCCTATTTTGAACCTAGGTTATATCAAAATCAGAATTGCACCAACATTGGAATCAAACAAACTTGTAAACTGTCAAATTCTTATATGACTTTTAAGTATCGCCTTAAGAAAAGAAAACCCAGTTATAAAGCTACTCAAAAAAGAATAAGATTCTTGTATATCAATGGCAAGATCTTATTAAAACATAGGACATTCCTACATAGTTTTTGTCACTATTTAAGTGGCTGCGGTACAAAGTTTGACGGATAAATTTTGCAAGGATGCGCTTTTCAAGAAAGAGATGCTTTATCATAGCGAACAAACAATAGCGGTAAAATCAACAAAGCATATCTTCCTAAACCAATAATCACCTATTGACTTTGGCCTTTGGAAATTTCAATTTTTGTGAAATAATCACATGCCAATTTGGACTAGAGCTCAATACGAACAACTTAGAAAACAACAAAAACAAATGGAGGAAGAAGATAATCCTGCATTCCAAACTTTTGGCTATACCGCTATTGACGAAGAAGTAGTCAATAGCACCATTAGAGACCTTGAGAAAGATTTCAAATTTGATAGACTAATGGAAAAATTGTTGGCAAAATAAAAAGAGAAATATCTCTTGATGTTGGCAAAATCTGGATCTAAACTAACACAAGACTTTAACATAGAAAGCTTGAAACAAGATGCGGAGGCAAGTAACACCCAAAACACAGATGATCCAAATAACGAAGATGTGAACAAAGAAAGTCATGAAGAGACAAGAAAAGAAAGGGATGACACAAGAAAAGAGCGTAGTGATAAAAGAACTTACGAAGAAACAAGGAGAAACTATGTGGATAATCCGTTGTTAAACCTTAATCAACAAATGCAAGGTATGCAAAATGGAACAAGCTCCAAGAATTATTCATTGGAAGATATATGCCCATATCCTTTCGATAAAAAATTGAATATGGTACCATTTCCGCAACATTGTGAGATCCCTAAATATGACAAATACGATGGAAAATCCGAATCTCAGGATCACATTAGGGAGTTTTGTACTATGAGTATGGAATTTGCCCACGATGAAACTTACCTTATGTGTCTTTTTCCCAGGAGTTTAAATGGACAATCAATGGAGTGGTTTTCAAGATTAACATCCGGAATCAAATCTTTTGAAGAACTTGTGAATAGATTTATTTCACAATACTCCTACAATATAAGGAATGAGATAACAATGCTAGATCTATGCAATGTTAAACAAAAGAATGGTGAATCTTTTATGATCTTCTTACAATGATGGAAACGCATGTTTAATAGGTATCCAAGAGATGTGCATGATCAAGAAAGAATGGACATATTCATTGATAATCTTATCAGTGAAATGAGTTATCGACTAAGACTGCAATGTCCTCCCTCCTTCGCCAAGATGATTGAGAATGGTCTGAAAATAGAGAATGCGATGGTTAAGAAAGGAGAGCTAAAACTTTACAATAATTCCTACAACAACAACAATGACAAACCCAAGTTCTAGTCAAAGAATAGGAATGTCAGCAATGGAGGAAATGACGATAATAGTGCTACAAAACAACAACAACCAATTTTTAATCTATCGAGTCAAATCCCAAGCAATAACAATCAAGAAAACAATAAAACCAAGTCCTTCTTCTCCAATCCTCAGAGGAAATTCACAAACATTGGAGAACCATTGGAATCAGCTTTAAAAACTTTGCTTGCTAACAAATTGATTGTTTTACCAGAAGCAAGAAGTTATGAACCACCAGTCAAGCCAAATTGGTGGAATGACAATCATTTTTGCAATTACCATTGGAATAAAGGACACCAAACAAATGATTGTCAAAGATTGAAACACCTTATCCAAGATCTAATTGATAATGGAACTATCATAGTGGATAGCCAAAAGACAAATGAATCACACCTAGCTTCAAAACTCCACTTCCGAATTATGACAAAGGTGAACCATCCCAATTAAAAGATGACAAAGGAAAAGCCAAAGTCAATTACACTTATACATATGATGATGTGGTAAATGTTATCATTGTTAAAGATAATCCATCTTCAGAGCCAATCAATGTTATTACGAGAAGCAAAGCAAAGGTTACCTTTCTAGGTATAACAAAAGACCCAACATCCACTTCACAACAATATAATTTAGTAGAGCAATTACAAAGAATACCCGCTCAAATATCAATTTTGCAATTTCTCAAAGTTTCACCTATGCATATGGAAATTTTGGAAAAAAAATTAGTGGAAACAACAGTTTCAAAAGATTTGGATATAGATCAGTTCCAAAACATGGTAGGACACCTTATAGCTCCTCATTGCTTATCATTTTCTGAAAATGATGACGCATCCTTACAACATCCTCACAATGCTCCCTTACATGTTGAAGTCACCATTAATAAAACTCGTGTCAAAAGCGTACTCATAGATGATGGAGATGGCGTAAACTTCTGTGCATCAAGTATGATAAAAGATTTGGGATATTCAGAAAATGCAGTGGATTCAAAGAAGAAAATAACCATTAAGGCTTATGATGAAGCAGAACGTTCTTCTAAAGGAACTGTTGTGTTACCAATCAAAATAGGACATGTGGAAAGGAATACATTGTGTTAGGTTTTAGATTTAAACCTCTCTTACAACATTCTTCTAGGAAGACCATGGATTCATAAAATGCAAGTAGTTCCTTCTACATATCATTAATGTGTAAAATTTCCTCATGAAGGATAAGAGATCACTATAATTGCAGATTCTAGTCAATATTGCAATAATTTGAAGCCAACACAAGATACAAGAGTTCCACATAATAGAGAATCAGTATATCCTACCAAAAAAATTCAAGAAAAGTTATGCGAAACCTTTGAAGAAAAGCTCAAATTAAATGATGAAGGAATGGGAAAATATTCTTTACATAATTTTCCACTTTCCCCTAAGTCATATGGCAAGCCTACAAATATCCAATCAAAGACCTCAGAAAGATCAAAAGATATGTTTAAAGGAACATTTGTTAGAGCTGGAACTCTTGAAGAAGAAAATAAAGACAAAGACATTCTTGGTTGGTTGTACAAGGATGAAGATAAAACTATAGCAATAGCTGCATAAGTCAATATTCCCATAAAACAATATGGCAATGGTTATAAAATCATGCAAAAAATGGGATATGAAGGAAAAGGACCAATTGGTAAGCAACATCAAGGTATTTCAAAACCTATTTGTCCCCACTCACAATCCAAAGAAGATAAATTAGGGCTTGGATATCTAAAATCCAATCAAAAGCAACATAATCATCAACAACAAAAATGGAGAAAGAAATCAGTCTCTAAAGAAGAACAATGGCAAGAAAAGCTACATCAAACAGCAAAAATAGTAACCAATAAACAAAAGAAGCAAGAAGAACATGAAAATCAAGAAGAGGAGATTACCATCAAAGGTAAAGAAGAATCTTGTAAACAAGTTCAAGAAATATGAACAAATGCAAAATCTGAACAAGATAATCCAGAAGCAGTGAAAATAGAGATGGCAGCAATCAGGGGTATTTGCACCATGCAACATTCCTGTATGGTATAGTGGAGTAGTCCTAGATCATGGTTCAAAGACATATTCAAATGAGTATGAATGGGGTCCATATGTCTTATCTAGTATGTCAAGTAAGGAAAACAATGAAGAACAAACATCTATTACAGAGAAAGACTTATTTAATGCAAAATAAAAGATGGAGTTAGAAAGAAGACGAGAAGAACTCAGAATTCAAAGAAAAGAGGCGTATGCAAAACAACAAAGGAAAGGGAATGACAAAGACAAAGAAGTAACGCCACAAGAAGTACAAACAGGGATAGATCAAGCATCTGGAAATATAAGATTTTCATCAAATGAGGAACAAGATGTATCAAGATGTGGCAGAATCATAGAAGAATTAAGAAATAGTCAAGTAGGATTGACTATTAGTCTAGAAGAAGTTGAGTTTGAAAGGAGACAAAATATAGAAAAAGAATCCTCTTTATCATGTACACAAGTATGTCAACTCCAGAATGCAAATGAGGTCAATCAAAAAGGAATTTGCAGTATTAAAGACGTGTGTGTTGATATAATCCATTTGTTTAAGGAACAAATGTCAGTTGAAGAACCACTTGAGTGTGAATCACAAAATACTAATACTGATTTTGTTAGAACTAATTGAAAGACACTTGGGAGAGACAATTCTCAAAATCATTCAATCTATGACATTACCTACTCTGTGCCAAATTATGATCATTATGTCATGAACTTTGAAGCACCTAATGATGACAGTGACTATGACTTACCCCTTCTCCATCCTAAACTAATTGATTGGGATAATTTAGAAAACCTTGAACTAAATGTCTTTTCCAATGATCAAGACTTAGTCGTGTAGCTTAATGCTATCAAACCCATCACACCTAAGATATCTTCCATTGCAGAATCAAGTAACATTTCTCATAGTCAGGAGAATGCCAAACTTTCGAGTCATAAAATTGAAATAAATCAAGGAAAGAGACCTACTGTTGAAAACCACTTCATGGCAACACTAGATCAATCAAAAGGGAAAATAAAGGATGTATCTGATGGTGAAAACCTCTTTGAGGTGCTAGAAGATGGAAAGTTTGACATTCTTCCTGCGTATTTTTTAGGAGAGATCTGCTATCCTGATAGAACCAACAGAAGCAGTAAACATTGGTACATCAAAGGATCCTAAAATACTTCATTATGCTACCTCATTATCAGATGAAGAGAGGAAAGAATACATGGAATTCTTTAAGAAAAGACAAATAAATTTTGCTTGGTCCTATGCAAACATGCTAGGACTTAATCTAGATATTATCATGCATCATCTTAATGTGGATTTAAAAGCAAAACCAGTTAAGTAAAAGGTAAGAAAGATGCATCCACACATTGCTCTTCTTGTAAAAACCAAGCTGAAGAAACTATTAGATGTGGTTTTATGAGACCTGTTGATTATCCAGAATGGGTTTCAAGTATTGTACTAGTGTCAAAGCTAGATAAAAATATAATAGTTTGTATAGATTTCAGAGATTTGAATAAAGCATGTCCAAAAGATGATTTCCCACTACCAAACATTGATATAATTATGGACTTATCAATAGGACATGAGATGTTTTCATTAATGGATGGTTTCTCGGGATATAATCAAATAATAATTGCACCTGAAGATCAAGAAAAGACAAATTTCACCTGTGCATGGGGAATGTATTGCTAGAATGTTATGCCTTTGGGCTTAAGAATGCAAGAGCGACTTATCAAAGGGCCATGACAACAATTTTCTATGATATGATGCATACATTTATGGAAGATTATGTAGATGATATACTTGCAAAATATCATACAAGACAAGAACATTTGAACATCTTAAGTAAGATTTTTGACAGGTTGGAAAGATATCAATTGAGATTAAATCCAAAGAAATGTTCATTTGGGGTAACCTCTGGGAAACTTCTTGGGTACATTATATCAGCTCGTGGAATTGAAGTAGATCCTGAAAAGGTAAAAGCCATCATGGAGATGGAGTCAGCAAGGAACATAAGTCAATTGAGATCTTTACAAGAAAGATTGCAATCAATCAGGAGATTTATCTCTCAGTTAGCAGATAGATGTCGTCCATTCACCCATCTTCTACATAAGAATATTCCATTCAACTGGGATAAAAATGTGAAGAATATTTTTTGCAAATAAAAGAATATCTTATGAGTCCTCCAGTACTGGTATCACCAACTAAAGGGAATCCATTGTTGCTCTATATCTCAGCAACAAATCTGTAATTAGGAGCTCTCCTAGCTCAACATGATGAAGAAGGAAAAGAAAGAGCAGTGTATTATATTAGTAGAGTGCTTGTTGTCTATGTATTAAATTATTCCTCAATAGAGAAGACATGTCTTGCAGTTGTATTTGCAACTCAGAAGTTGCGACATTATGTGTTGATTCTTTCTGTGAAACTAATAGCACAGATAGATCCACTCAAATATTTGTTGAGAAAGTCAACCTTGATAGGAAGACTAGCCAAATGGGTTATGATACTGAGTGAATTTGATATAGAGTATGTTGACCGAAAATCTATCAAGGGACAGGTCATTGCTGATCAATTGGTTGAAGCACCTTTACAACACGACATGCCTTTGCACATTGAATTTCTTGATGCAGACATTTTGATAGTAAGTACAAACTTTTGGGAATTGTACTTTGATGGTTCTTATACACAATATGGATCAGGCGCAAGAATATTTTTCATCACACCTCAGGGACACACAATTCTGAAATCATATAGACTGTGGTTTCCATGCACCAATAATACTGCAAAATATGAAGCATTGGCTATTGGGCTCAAAATGGCCATTGAATGGAATGTCAAAGAACTAAATGTCTATGGTGATTCATAGCTTATCATCAACCAAATAAATGATGATTATCAAACTAAGGATGATAAGCTCATGCCATACAAACAATTGGTAGAGGAGTTTAAAGAACACTTTAAAGAAATATCATTCACCCAGATTCCAAGAAATGAGAATAAAGCAGTAGATGCAATGGCTACAATAGCATCTCTCTTGCAAAATAAGGAGAATCAACATCATTATGAATTTCTCGTGGAAGATATCTTAACCCCTACCATTCAATCCTAGCATATCTACCGAATTTGCCATATATCAGGAACCAGTCAATCCTTATACGGTCAAACTTATCAGTACTTAAAAGAAAATATCCTTCCTCTTGACCTATCTCGTAATCAAAGAAGGAATTTTATCCGTTTGCCCTCTCACTATACTATTATTGCAGATATCCTATATAGGCGTGGTCTAGATGGTACTTTATTGAGATGTCTTGAACAAGAAGAATCTGAGAAAGTTCTTAACGAAGTTCATGTAGGTATTTGTGGCACACACTCAAGCGGTTTAACTTTGGCTAAGAAACTTCTTCGTATGGGTTACTATTGGCCTACTATGGAGACAGATGCATTCACATATGCTAGGAAATGCAAACAATGTTAGATCCATGGGAATCTCATTCATGCACCAGCACAAGAGTTATATCCTATGATAGGATCATGGCCATTTTCTCAATGGGGCCTTGATTTGGTAGGAAAGATAAATCCCTCATCTTCTAATGGACATAATTTTATTCTGACTTCTACTGAATATTTCACTAAATGGATTGAAGCAGCGCCTCTAACAACAATGACAGGAAAACAAATATCATCATTCATTTTGAATTACATAATTTTTCGCTATCCAGTTCCTATGACCATTATCACTGATAATGGAAGACCATTCAAAAATCAAGATGTGAAGGAGCTATGTGAACAATTTCATATACAACATAGGTTTTCTACTCCATATTATCCATAGGGAAATAGTCAAGCTAAGGCATCAAACAAAACTATCTTGAAATTTTTAAAGAAAACAGTCAATGAAGCTAGAAAAGATTGGCACATTCAACTAAATCTTGCTCTGTGGGCATACCAAACTAGCATCCACAGTCCAATAGGAGAAACTCCATATTGTTTGGTCTATGGATCAGAAGCCATATTACGTATAGAAGTAGAGATACCTTCTCTACAAGTATCTTTGAAAGGTCTTATACCAGAAGAAGAAGAATGATTCTCTCGACTCCAAGGACTTGAACTGATCTAGGAACGTCATCAAAATACAACAGATCATTTGAAAGTATATCAACAAAGAATGGCAAGAAGTTATAACCACAGAGTCAAGCCACACATTTTTTAGATTGGACATATAGTTCCAAGGGAGAATCTAAGAAATCAACAAGACCAAGAAAAGAAGGGAAAATTTGAACCAAATTGGCTAGGACGTTTTGTCATAGTAGAAGCATATGGATCAGGAGCATACAAGTTGTCTACCCCTGAAGGTGATTGGTTTGATGAACCTATCAATTCTATTAATCTCAAGAAATTCTATGCTTGAGATATAAAATCCTATAAAGTCCTGAAGAAATCAGTAAAAATCAGAAAAGCAGAAAATCCCTAAAAAGCATTAAAAAAAAAGAGAAAAGAGAGAAAAATGCAATAAATTTAGATGGTGAAAACCTAGTAAACAGGCGCTATCTAAAAAGTGAGTTCCTCCATCTATGATATCGCTTTGCACACCTATCCACTTCATCCTATTACATCTATCACTTCCATCTATCCTATCTCGTCCTTTTTATCTTTCACATCTATTGCTTTGTGTGAATGCTAAAAATGTGGTTAGTATAAGAGGCATACACATATAATGAGACAATAGAAGCATAATTGAAAATTTAAACTAAAGATGCAAACCATAAGCCTTCCTTGAAATGTCCCATTTTCCTCTATTCTTGAGGACCTTGAAGGTGTTGGATTGATGGGCTCTCAATGGAGAAATGACCTCCAAAGTGACAACTCAAGATTTGAGTAGCTAATTGATCATGATTGACTATGGAGATGATATGAAATGCATGATTTAAGAGCCTAGATGAACATGCTATGATAAATCCAAAGCTAATTACTAGATAATTGAAATGCAAATTGCCTATAGTAATGATGCCTAAATTGATATGAGATGGGATCGATATGCCTATAATAACAATGCATAAATTGATATGAGATCAGATGCATATCAAGCTCCAAAATGAGGGGTATTTATAGGAATTCCAAGGCCAAAGCTAAGGTGGTAGGAATCGGGTCCAGATTTGATCTGAAGATATCAAGGGCCAAGATTGAGGAAGTTGGAGAAGAGGTTGGAGGAAGGGACACTTGTCATCTCTGTGGTGACAAGTGTCAAGGAGCCTTGCTCATGAGAGGGCAAGTATCCAAGGGAGGAGACATGCGGCAAAAGTGCCATGTGTCTCAATGAGAGAATATCCACACCATGAGAGGTTAGGATAAGGAGGTTAGAATGTGCAAGATAGGATAGGTTTAGTTAGACCCAAGATTAGATTGAATGGGTTAGGTTAGGGGATGGTTAGGTTAGGTGGTTAAAGTTAGGAGCCATGTGCTCATTTGAATTTAGAAATTTAAATAATTGGAAAATGACAATTAATCTCAACAAACTTGAGTTTGTTAATCTTAATTAGGGATTAGAAGAATTGATTAGTATGGGGAGACATTAATTAATTGAGAATTAATTAATCAAAGGGGGATGTGAGATGAACTATATAAATAAATCATTTAGATTTATTTACTAGTAGATGAATAGAGAAATTAATTAAATTGCTTGTGAATTCAATTAATTGGGAAGGGGAATTAATCAAATAACTGCGTATTTAATTAACTATCTTCAAACCATTTTTAGGTGTATACACTTTGAACCATTTCGCATGAAATATGCAGCTTACCAACAATTATCAATTTTTGACATACTTGTCGTAGTCACTGTCTTAAATGTTATCAGAATCGATCAATATGCATTTGTATCCCTCCATGGTTTGGATCTTGATCAATTCATACATCCACAATAAATTTTTGTTTCCGCTAGGGGCAAAATCCTAGTTCCTTTTACTAAAGTGATCTTTTGAATCTTTGAAAATCCAAAACATTCAAAAAACATAGAAAAACCAAAAACACCTAGGGTCTTGAAACAGATAATGAGCAACAAAGCAACGAAGATCAAAGAATGTCATGAAAATTGAACTGTGAAACTCAGAAACCAATGACGAATCAACCAACAAGTAATAAAGGATTATCAAAGATCATTCATCAAGATGATTATATCAGTTAATGACCATAAGAACATGTGAATGACATACAAGATTCAGTGTTTATATCTTGATTTTATTGCTAATCATGTACTCTATGCGACTCAAGGATGTCAATGACTAGAGAAGCTATGATGGGGCATGATTATTTTCTTTGATTGTTGTCTGTGGTTTATCTCTTATTAAGGTATGTACTTGTCTCAGGATATGATCAACAAAAGATCAAGGAGGACGTTCCAAGTCATGCATGAAAGGAGACAATCCTTGTCTGTTCTGCAAAAAATACTCAGGTCAACTTGATTCATTTTATCAAGTTTCTTGTATTAACTTGCTATATCAAAATCCATGTAAGAAATACTCAGGTAATCTTGAATCATTATGTCAAGTTGCTTGTATTCTCTTACAACATTTTAGAGCTCAATGATGACATCAAGCACTGTTACTAGATAACATATGAAGAATGGCGATATAATTTTTAGTTAGATCATTTTTAGATTAGTTCATTATTCATCTGCATTATAAGCATTCATTGTCAGTTGCGTTATAAGCATATCATTTCATTAAGAGATCAACAGTCATAAATAAAGATTGAGTATGCTTGGACAAACAAAAACAATTTGCATTTGAAAATCGTAGGTGCATTCATCTTTAGAATCATTTCAAATCATTTAGTTGCATTTCAAAAATTTCATTAGTTTGCATTCAATTAAGTGCATTTCATTTACCATGTAGAGTATCATCATTATTATTTTGCATTATCATTAAAAGTTCATTCAAGATCATTTACTTGCATCTTTGCACTTAGATTCATTCATTTTAAGCATTTATCATTATAAGTTTTATTAAACATAGCATTCATAATCATCATCATTATAAAACATTTGCATTTTCATATCATTTTCATTTGCATGATTTCATTCATATCATTTAAGTTAGTAATCATTTTCATTTGCATCCATGGTCATCAAAAACAAAAATAAAATAAAAAACATTTTTATCATAAGGAAAAGAAAGACAAACATCATCATATCATCATCCATGTAATCCATGCATAATCAAAATCATCATCATATAGAATAGTCCATGTCTGCATATAAAACAGTAAAATTCTGAGTATACAATGATATTAGATAAACAATACAAGTGCCTCAAAATCAAGTCACGGTTGTCCTGTACAACTACCACCTGACTCTATACTTCTCTGTGGTTGTGGGCGAGAAGATCCTCCAAATGCCTATCTCCCATGATCACCACTCCTTTGAGGAGGTCCCATGACTCCACCACTGCTAGTATCCATCAACACGGTGGTATGATAACTACCTTCTCTCTGGCTCTCTACGACTACATCCTCATATAGTCGTCGCCAACAGGAAGTCTCCTTCCCAGCCCGAACTAGTGCTCTAGCAGTGTTAGTTGAGAGAGTGCCTGATCCAACCTGCTGAATATGATCAAGGAGACCCTGAGTATCCCGTTGTCTCCTGACAGCTCTATCCCTCTCAGCCATGAAAGTTTGTACCTGTGCTCAAAGCTGATCAATTTGTGCTCTAAGACTATCAATGGTATCTTGCTCTGGTGCCCCAATCCCCTCCTCACCACCTCCCTATCCACCTGCTGGAATCTCAGTCCGAGTAGCTCTCAAAACTCGTCGTCTAATAAGTGGAACATGATCCTTTGGATCCTCATCATCTCCATCATGAGCTGCAATAACTCTAAGGTCTAGCTGAATTTGACCAAAATCAATGGCTCTCCTGCAACCCCCATCTAGTCCAATCATCCTGCCTCCTCCCGCCAATGGCAACCCTCTCGGTGATCTCATCCCTACCCTACCAATATCCCTCCCAATCCATCCACCATCTCTCCCACCCATAGGACGCGATCTCCCAAACCTACCAACTGGTCCAAATGGTCCTCCATGAACTCTCAATCGACCTCCTCTCCGTCCAGGTCTCGTACCATCCCCACCTCCATCCCCACCCTCATCTCCACCTCCCCCAGCCTCTTGAGAATCTCTAAGCTCTCGTCTCCATCTCCGTATACATCTCCTGACATCTGGATCATTTGAATCGTCATCCTCATCTCTTGAGCTGGGAGGAGGATCTGTTGGATCAATAATACGAGGAAATAGATGAGCTAGTATATACTAAGCATAATCTATAGTAACACCAGGATCAAGAGTGTGTAATCTCATATCATAATCCACTCTCAAAGTAGCAATAAACTCTGCATGAGCAATCTCAAAATACAAAGAAGGTCCCCAATCTCGCATATCTCTGTACCGCCGAGCATATATTGTGACACCAGTAGGCATAAGTTGAATGATACCAAACTATCTAAGAATGCGACTAATCAACTATCGCTTAATAATGTAAGAAGTGCGACCAATGAGATATCTACTCTGCATAAAAATGGTAATGTCCATGCATCATCCATCCATGGCTCACAATCAACATATGGTCTCCAAGTAATACTATCCAATGAATCAAGCACCCAACACCAATACTCCATCTTACCCAGCTTATGCTGAGCAAGGATACCTGCATATAGATACACATATGGCTGCCTCTCTCCATGAACTCTATGAAGGATAGGCTGAGTAATAGCAATGTGCTCCCAACACTAGATCTACAATAGTGTGCATCCTATAGACAAACTAGCACTCTCATCATAAACAACCTGATGAAGATCATGATATAAATGAGCAAGCATATAAACACCCCAAGCATATCGAGTCCGATGTTGCATCATACTCTAAAGAATCTAACTCCATCCAACATCAAAACCTCACGATCACCTATCAAGATAAATAAATCCTCCAATCAAACCAACAAGAATCATAGGAAGAGTCTCGTAATACATAACTATATCCTCCGATCGGATATCTCCTCTAGAGATGCTCTCATCAGCAAAAACAGCTCTGCAAGCCTCTGTCCCTACATGATCATGAACATCATACTGCACTAACTCACTGATAACTAGGATGTGCAAAATCCTATAGACATCCTCGAGCGTCACACTAATCTCACCCGTGGGTAGGTGGAAAGTGTTATGCTCACTATGCCATCTGTCGCCTAACACTGCCAATAATCCCCTATTATGGGTAATCTTAGGCATATATAATAAATGACATAATCCACGGGCATCTATATGCCTTACCTCTGCCTATGTTATCTCTAGCACTAAATGTCGTACTGCCAGAAATTTTTCCCGACATTGGAGAAAATCAAGTTTCTCCTATTTACCAAAAGAATTAGATCAATCACACTTATCTATCTATCAAATCAAACTGAAGCAACTAAAGCTATCAAATCATTTTAAAACCTATCAATCATGGTTTTCTATCAATCACTGAGATAAATCAAAACTCTGCTATGCTCTTACATCAGAAACTAAATCAGTTTCTTAGAGCTAATCTATCAAATCAAATCAAATCAATCTATCAAACAACATCAATCAATCAAGTACCTATTTATCATACATGCGCATCAAACACGCCTAAATCTAATCAACAAAGTGATATTTGGCTTTTACATCTATCAAAAACATTTATTTAGAGCATATGTGCTATCCTATTGAACATAAGTGCTAAACAAAGCATATGCGCTAACCTTGAGCACATATGCGTGACACTTGCAAAAGCGCTAACAAACAATGCATATGCGCAAACAAATGAAACAAAAGCGCTAACCGATGCATATGCGTTAACATCCTTAACATATGCGCTAACAAAATGAGCATAAGCGCTATCATGAGCAAAAGTGATAAACCTAATTGTATATGCGCTAAATCTAAATGCAAAAGCGCTAACCTAATACCAAAAATCGCAAAAAAAATTTAAAATATCCAAAAATGTCCTAAAAAACATTAAACGTTGTACGACAAGCTGAAAACAAAGCTCTAGATAACATATATACCGGATCCCCATACTTAGGAGGTCGTTGATATCGTCGAACGCACTCAAATCGATGGTTCTCCACAAGAATCACCATTTCGCCACCTCACGAAGACAATTTTCTTCACAAGCTGACAAGGATGACAATGAAATTAAAATTAACCTTGGTTAATTTTATATTTACTATTTGAAAGGGTAATTAATGCTTTTCAATGGGGCAACTTAATTTGTTTTTAACAAATGAATTTAATTGACGAAATTTTATATCAATTATCATGAGATCAATCATTCAAAACAAAATTTTCAAAAATTTCACAATCAATCTCCTGAGGGGCACACAATCAGGATTTTTCAATCTTCATCAGACGCACTATCGAGACTTGATTTAATCTTTGAAACAATGTTGTCTTGACATCATTTCAAAGAGGGGCAAAATGTATACACATAAAAATGGCTATGAGCGGTTAAATAAATATTTTATATTTATTTAAATCTCATTTTTTAGCTAGATTTTGTAACTTCATTCTAGTAGTTTTCACCCTAGCTTGGGATGCAAATGCAATTTCCTATTTGCTTAATCTAAATCTTATAGAATGATTTGTCATTTAATTTTCATAATATGTATATAAAACATAAAAGTAATATCTACTATAACTATACTACATTTAAAATAAAAATGAACAAATCACATTTTAAAAAATCATAATAATTAAACATTTAATTTTCAAAAATCACAAATACAAGATAAAGATTTTTCTTCTTTTTAAAAAGAGATACAATCCCCATGGGCCATTGCTCATTGTTTTTTAATTTAATCTTTCGAATTCTTTTATGCCTCATGATTTCCTAAATCAAATTAATCAAACAAAACTATTTTTGATATGATTATTTTAGATTTTTAAACCCAAATTTATATATTATCTTAAATTTATTTTACACTAATATAGATATCTTAATTTTTTTATCCAAACAAATTCTATACATAATTAAATAATTATATCTTACTTCAAAAATTTATTACCTTGTGTTTAATTTATATTAATATAGATATCTTGAATTAATTTATCCAAAAAATTCTTAATGTAATTAAACAATGATTATTAACTTCAAAAATATTTCTATTATTTATGTAATTTTTTTACTTATAGAATTATTTTATTTTATTTATTTATTAAGTCAATTTGTTGTTGAATGCTTATTTTATTTTATTTTATATATTTATTTATTTATTTTAAATTATTGATAAAGGTAGAAAAGGGGCAATTGAATAGTTGCAGACATAGGTGTAGCGTCGTAAATTGTATGCACTTGCTACGGTGGTACAATTTCACACCTAGTTTAGCACCCGCCTTGGCGCATTTTGCATTTTGCATCGCATTTCCCCTTTAGCACTTAATTAATTAAATTAATTAGGTCTAAGGTTCTATTTCATCATCTTCCACATCATAAATAAATGTAGCGTCGTAAATTGTACGCACTTGCTACGGTGGTACAATTTCACACCTAGTTTAGCACCCGCCTTGGCGCATTTTGCATTTTGCATCGCATTTCCCCTTTAGCACTTAATTAATTAAATTAATTAGGTCTAAGGTTCTATTTCATCATCTTCCACATCATAAAGTTGGGCCCTTTCATTAAAGTGTGCCCTTTTCATTTTATTCCTCCTATACATCATTTAATCAAAAACCCTAGTTAGGTCCTATTTTGAACTTGGGGGCTTGATTTCGGGGGTCAAAACATCTCGAAATCACCTGTAACTTCGGGATTCTCTCTAAAATCATCATATCCGACAGTCCTGAAAATTTGGTGAAAAGTTGTCGGGACCATGGCGCCCGGAGTGCAACATGGTCCTGGACATTTTTCCCGAAATTTTAGGAGCGCGATCCAATCATAAAATAAAGCTTAAACCCAAGAAATTGGCGGGAGATTCAATCTCTAAGTCGGCCTAAAGTTGAAATTAAGACCTAGGGTTTCATACATAAGAGCTCTCTTTCTTCATTTGAAAGGATCCGATTTTTGGCTTTGAGGGACCTTCTATGCAGCGAAAGAGCAGATCTTTGAGGACTTCAATAACATTCAACATCCATCCATCAAGAATTCATCAATTTCATTCATCCATTTAGGGCTTGGAAGACATTGAAGAACAATAGGAGATTACCGACTGAAGATTGGCTTGTACTCCTCCCTTGAGGGTTGGGTATGATTTCATGTTGTTTTCATGTCTTTGCATAAGCTTCAATATATCCTTTATTCATGCTTTAGATCACTTTGCATCTTGATTTAGAGCATTTACATTATCATTTACAAGCAATTAGGGTTTACTTTCTAGGTTGCTCTAGTTTGCTTTCTTGCATTTAAGGACCTTGCACACACACTAGGTCTACACACACAATACATTTTACAATACAACTTGGCTATTCGTGGAGGTGGAAATCACCGAAGCAGGGGTTTGACTAAGGCAAAACCCTATATAGCCGCCCAAAACACCTTTTCAGATATAAGTGCAGGTTTCGAAATTCAGACGACGCCGCAGGTGACAGATCCGGGAGAAGCAAACTGAGACAACATTCCACATCAAATTTCAGAGCAAAAGACCAGGATAGGGGCATGGGGCACCCTGGTCCTGCCAGGACAGGGGCGCTGGGCACCCTGGTCCCTGGGACAGGGGCGCTGGGCGCCCTGGTCCTCCTGACAGACAACATTTTCAGCATTTTTGACAACTTTCCAGAGTGCAAAACAACAGTTTTCGGAGCAGTTTCAGGGGCAGAATCAGGACAGTGGCGCCCGCGCCCCCGTCCTGAACATTTTCAGTCAGATTTTAACTCCGGGTACGCATTTGCATTCTTGTCTTGTCCTTGTGTTTACAACTTTCCATCATTTAAGTTCAATTCTGTAATCTTGTTATTAGTTCATACTTGCACTTTGGGGTTAGGGATTGAACTTGCATCATTTCATCTTTCAATTACAACAAAGGAATAGAAATCCTAATAGGTAGCCCGTGGCTCTCTCTTCCACAAGAAGAAGTAGCCAATTGTGTGATACCTCTAGGCTCTTTTGTATTCCACAAGTGTGTGGTTGAAAGTGAGATTAGGGCATGTTTGCTTAGTGTCACTTTTTCTCCCACACATTTTGGTGAACCCGACGTGAATCTATCATTGCTTCCTCTTGCATTGCATTTGTTAGATCTAGATCTAGATTTAGTGTGTTTTCATTTCATTTTGATTAAAAAGAAAAAAAAAAAAAAAGTGTGTTTCTTTGCATTGTGTGTTTAAAATTTTATGCAATTTCAAAATGTCAGATTTTTATTTGCAAGACGTTCATATTTGTGATGATTATAAGTTAGATGAAGCTTTAGATGAATTTTTGAAACCTAAATATACCAAACCTTCATTTTACCAAAAACTCATAAACATTGTTACTATGCCATTTCATTGTGATGAGAAAGATAAGTCGAATGATTCCTCTCAAGGGTACATTCCTATCAGCTCTTCCACTAAATCTAGTAACATGGTTGTTTTCAATGATCCCCTCTATGAAGAGATATCTCCTTTTGAATCAAAAGATAAACCTTTTAATGGATATGATTAGGCTTTGTTGGATGATGCCCTTAATGACTTTGTGGCTCCTAAAAAACGCTCCCTTCATGAGGATCCTTTTGTGCAAGAAGATGACATTATCCCTACATTTCCTAGTGGTGGCATTTCCTTTTCCAACAAAATTCCCACTAGAGATGATGAATTAATGATAAATGCTTACCCTTCTCCTAAAGTTGGTCTTACCCATAAGCATCCCTTAGAGAAAGAAGATGAAATAATAAGCAATTTCCTTAATTCTCTCTCCCCTAAAGATCATATTGAACATATTTTGAGGAAAGAGGATGAGTTTAACACATCTATTGATGCTCTCCCTCCTAAGGATGAGGAATTAATAAACAATGTTATCTCCTCTCCCGAAATTGACAATACTTCAAACATTCCTTTCAACAACCTCACTATTTGGGATGAACCATTAGAAGAAGGTATAGATTATTCTCTACCCCTAGCCAAAGGGGATGAAATCAAGATTGGAAACTCCCTTGATAGTTTCTCCCCTTCCTTGAATCTCAATTATTCTCCCTCTAAAAATAAAGCATCTCCCTCTCCTCAACTTGGTTCTACTCATAAGGAAACCCTAGTTCAAAGCAAGATGGTTAACATCTCTTTCAAAGATCTCCCTCTCAAAAGTGAGACTTTAGAGAGTAATGTTGATCCTTCTCCTAGAGAGTTTATTCCCCATGTAGATCCTTTGATAGAGGATGATATGACCTTTCCTAGTATTACCCTTCCTACTAGAACATCAATGCCTATCCCTTGTCTCTCTCCTAAAATTGATCTAATCTGTGATAAGATTTTAGTGCAAGAGAAGACTATCAATAATTCTTCCAACACTTTTGTTCATTCCTCTAAACCATCCTCAATCAATTTGATACATGTGAATGAAACACCTAACAAACCTCTCTTCACTGTCCAAGGTGCTTGTCCTTCAAAATTCTCAACCTTTAAATAAGCCTATCTTAGTGGTTCAAGGTGGTTATGCTAATGATTCTTTTTGCACTCCTAAGAAACCTGTTATTACTGTGCAAGGAGATTATTCCTCTAAGAGCCCTTATGACTATGCTAAGCAATTGACTAGAGAGAGTTATCATGCGGTTGCCCATACTTATAATACTAGAAACAATAGGCAACCTAATCCTCCTCCAGTTATCCCAACTTCACTTCCTCCTTCCCAACCTATTCTTCCCCAAGCTCCACGTATTTCACAAGTTCTTGGTAAGGAATATGATCTCATAGAACAACTTAAAGCTACCCCTGCTAAGATATCCCTTTGGGATTTGATCCAAACTTCTTCCGCTCATCATGGAATGTTACAAGATGCCTTGAAAGATTTGAATGTTCCTCCACCTAATACATCTAGTAATATAGTATCTTTGGTTAACTCTATGATGAATCCTAAAGCTCAAATTGTGTTTACTCAAGATGAGTTGCCTACTAGTGAAATTCAACAACAATATGATCCCTTGATGATTGTGGTTATCATAAATGACACTGCTATAAGACGAACACTGGTGGATAATGGCTCTGGCCTTAATGTGTGTAGCATTAATCTATTGCATAAGATGAATGTGGATACATCCCTTATTGAGCCTGACTCTCGTCCCATTCGAGGCTTTGATAATGTGGCTAAGTCTTCATTAGGTATTATCACCTTACCCATCACAGTGGGACCTGTTACTTTGCCTACTCCTATCCATGTTATGTCAGGAAATCTAACATACAACTTGTTATTAGGGAGACCTTGGATTCACGGTATGCAAGTTGTCCCCTCTACATTGCATAGACAAGTTAAATTCATTTATAACAATAAGACATATACCTTGATAGGTGATACTAATTTTCAAGCTTGTTTGCAAACATCTACTTCCAAAGGGAGTTCTTCTAAATCTTCCTCTTCTAGTAATGACTCTTTGAACAAGATACCTATGGATGAATCATCACCCTCTAATAATCAAAATTCTTTGGATGAGTCTGAAGCTCCTGAAGAAGATCCTTCTCGACTTGAATCTACACATGAAAAGGCTTTTGATGCTGAGAAGGTTCTCGCAGAAGACGATTGGGGATCCCTTGATTTTAATCCCACCTTTGTAGGTGAATATAGGGTTCCTCCTAGAGATCTTAAAGGTAAAAAGAAGGAAGAAACTAGAGATCAATCAGTCTTACTTGAACCTATGAGCAATAATTTTGTGGCTGCTTCTCAAACTTCTTCTCCTCACACTTCTAATTCTGAAGGATTTGATTCTTTGTCTTATGAAAAACCACCTTCTCTTCCTGAAATGGCTGATCGTTATGGTCGTGGTTTTCGCATTTTTGCTAAGCATGGGTATCATGGAAATGGTTGTGGCGCTCATGAACAAGGGATAAAAGTTCCTCTAGAGACTAATTTTCACAATTATGCCTTTGGACTTGGCTATAATCCCTGCAAACGTACCAAAGCATCTAAAAGACCATCTCTCAATGTGAATGCTATATTTAGTAGTGATGATGATCTCACTTCTACTAAATCATCTTCTACTTCTATCAACTCTCATTCCCCTCATAAGGAAATCTTGGCGATGAACAAGTCTCTTTATGACTCCCCTCAAATTTCTAAATCCACTTATGAATCTTTATCTCCTATTCATCATAAAGTCCTTTCCTCTAGGGATAAGGCTCTAATAAGTTACACTCATCCCTCTTCTAAGATTTCTTGTGACTTTTCTTCTTCAATTTTTATCACTTTATACATGTTTTTGATCTCACTTATAGTTGAGCATTTAGCATGTCATATTCAAATACCTCATTCAATCTATCATTTCTTTAAATAACATTAATGGCTATTATGTTGCTTATCATTATGTGACATTGGTAGCTCATTCACTAGGGGCTCATTGTCATTCATGATGATACAATTTCAAGTGCAATCATATTTTTGAAGCAACATAATAGCCTAATTTTTCTATGTTATCTCTTGTTCCCATGGGGTAATAATGTGGAAATATTGATCATCTTTTCTTTAGAATCCTCTTTTCCTAGATATGGGAGAAGATGTGTATTCTCTTTCTTACCTTACCCACTTCTTGTGAGGAGCATTTTACATACACTAATGTCTTGCTTGCATGAACTCATGTGAGTATGTAGTACATTTTGTTCATGTCTAAATCTCTCCCTGGAAGATTGAGTAAGTTCTTCTCATTGACCTTATCCTTGGGAGGCAATGATCTTTCCTTATTTTTATCTAAGGATCCACTTTTTCCTATTTCGTGGATGGTGTGGACTTTATTACTTGATGTTATGCCTTGTACGCATTTTTTGTTGTTTGTTCAAGGGTTCTCTCTTACAAGAGGTGTAAGTCCTTGATTACAACCTCTTTTGCACTTGGTAAAATACATCCATAACGAATTCACTCTCCTAATTGGGTTAAAAAGAGCGTCATCCTTCATTAAGAATCACTTTCACCTCGCAAAAGAAGGAAGTATTGCATTCTTATTCTCTTCTTTGTCTTATTCTAGAAGATGTTATATCTGTCTAAGACAATTCCTCTCGGGGATAGGTGTCTTTTGTACAAAGATCTCTTCTCCTCTAAGGATCTCCTTTACACATACTACAAGATATCCCTTTTCAACTATCTTATCCTTGCTTAAAGAGTGCAAAACTCTCTTGCTTGGATCTATGACATTGTTGCATTTTTGGGGTATCTTCTTTTGTGATGAAGGTAGGTATCCTTGTTCTACTTTGCTTATGACATAAACATTACACTTTTTGAGCAATGGGTCATTCTCAGAACCAGAGCACAGACTCTTAGAGTGAGATGTATCCATATTTCTTTTATGCAAGGTGATTATTCTCGGAACCAGAGCACAGACTCTTAGAGCGAGATGTCACGCTTTTGTACTATACATATACAGGTTGTAGCATACTCGGGCATAGACTCCTATGAGGTGCTTCTAACCTCCCTTACACACACATGCACGAGGTTGAGTGGAACTAGCGGCATAAGGCTAGACTTTCTCACTCTCCTCCCTTACATGGATCACCTAGATAGACTCTAGGGGCTAGTTTTCCATGTCCTTTTTCCCATGGATCACCTAGACAAGATCTAGGGGCGAGAAGTCCATGTTTTCTCTCTCACTATTCTTCTCATGGATCACCAATGTGTGTATTCATGCTTTTCTCCTTTCTTTTCTTCTCTTTGCATTTTGTTTCCATTTACATCCTTCATCTTGTGTTAGAGAACTCTCAAAACCTCACACTCTTTGTTGTGTTGGAATTGAGATTTAGTCCTCTTTCTTACCAAATGATTCTCCATTAGTTTTTGATCTCATATCAAATCTTCTTGTGAGCATTTGTCATCAATATTCTTTAACAATTCGAAGTGGTAAACATGATACCCTGTTTCAACTCACTAAAATTAGCAAGCCGAAATAGGGGGGGGCATATAGCTACCCTCGAATTTTCATCACCTTCCTTAGTAAGCATTAGGTGATTTTGTGATCTAACGTGTGTTTTGTAGGGTGTGGTTCCTAACTGTGTACTGCAGATACCACTGGGGGCTTCGTTCGACAGACTTATGGATATATCCTTTTTCAAATAATGTTTACTTTTCTGTACTTTAGCTTGCATATGCACTTAGTGTTCATATGACCACTAAAGTGGGGGCTAAATGTAGCGTCGTAAATTGTACGCACTTGCTACGGTGGTACAATTTCACACCTAGTTTAGCACCCGCCTTGGCACATTTTGCATTTTGCATCGCATTTCCCCTTTAGCACTTAATTAATTAAATTAATTAGGTCTAAGGTTCTATTTCATCATCTTCCACATCATAAAGTTGGGCCCTTTCATTAAAGTGTGCCCTTTTCATTTTATTCCTCCTATACATCATTTAATCAAAAACCCTAGTTAGGTCCTATTTTGAACTTGGGGGCTTGATTTTGGGGGTCAAAACATCTCAAAATCACCTGTAACTTCGGGATTCTCTCTAAAATCATCATATCCGACAGTCCTGAAAATTTGGTGAAAAGTTGTCGGGACCATGGCGCCCGGAGTGCAACATGGTCCCGGACATTTTTCCTGAAATTTTAGGAGCGCGATCCAATCATAAAATAAAGCTTAAACCCAAGAAATTGGCGGGAGATTCAATCTCTAAGTCGGCCTAAAGTTGAAATTAAGACCTAGGGTTTCATACATAAGAGCTCTCTTTCTTCATTTGAAAGGATCCGATTTTTGGCTTTGAGGGACCTTCTATGCAGCGAAAGAGCAGATCTTTGAGGACTTCAATAACATTCAACATCCATCCATCAAGCATTCATCAATTTCATTCATCCATTTAGGGCTTGGAAGACATTGAAGAACAATAGGAGATTACCGACTGAAGATTGGCTTGTACTCCTCCCTTGAGGGTTGGGTATGATTTCATGTTGTTTTCATGTCTTTGCATAAGCTTCAATATATCCTTTATTCATGCTTTAGATCACTTTGCATCTTGATTTAGAGCATTTACATTATCATTTACAAGCAATTAGGGTTTACTTTCTAGGTTGCTCTAGTTTGCTTTCTTGCATTTAAGGACCTTGCACACACACTAGGTCTACACACACAATACATTTTACAATACAACTTGGCTATTCGTGGAGGTGGAAATCACCGAAGTGGGGGTTTGACTAAGGCAAAACCCTATATAGCCGCCCAAAACACCTTTTCAGATATAAGTGCAGGTTTCGGAATTCGGATGACGCCGCAGGTGACAGATCCGGGAGAAGCAGACTGAGACAACATTCCACATCAAATTTCAGAGCAAAAGACCAGGACAGGGGCGTGGGGCACCCTGGTCCTGCTAGGACAGGGGCGCTGGGCGCCCTGGTCCCTGGGACAGGGGCGCTGGGCGCCCTGGTCCTCCTGACAGACAACATTTTCAGCATTTTTGACAACTTTCCAGAGTGCAAAACAGCAGTTTTCGGAGCAGTTTCAGGGGCAGAATCAGGACAGTGGCGCCTGCGCCCCTATCCCGAACATTTTCAGTCAGATTTTAACTTTGGGTATGCATTTGCATTCTTGTCTTGTCCTTGTGTTTACAACTTTCCATCATTTAAGTTCAATTCTGTAATCTTGTTAGTAGTTCATACTTGCACTTTGGGGTTAGGGATTGAACTTGCATCATTTCATCTTTCAATTACAACAAAGGAATAGAAATCCTAATAGGTAGCCCGTGGCTCTCTCTTCCACAAGAAGAAGTAGCCAATTGTGTGATACCTCTAGGCTCTTTCGTATTCCACAAGTGTGTGGTTGAAAGTGAGATTAGGGCATGTTTGCTTAGTGTCACTTTTTCTCCCACACAATAGGAAGGCCATTTCACCATAGCTTACAACCTATTTCATTGATACAAGACCATAGCCAAAATTTTCACTATCAAATGGACTTTACATTACATAACATTCAAGTTCTACTATATCACATTGTATATGTTGGATCCCAAAACTATTGTTCTAGCTCTTAGAAAAAAATCCCCCTCACAAGGCCACAGTTTTTGTCTTGCAAGTCAAATTAGTTCATCAATAAATCATGTACGGTTAAATGTCAAATCTATGAGAGAGGGTTCCATCTCCTTCTCTTCGAACTCATCTTAGAAATAGGAGGGAATACCCAAGGGTATACATTAACAAGTATTGAAATCAAACAAAATATACAATTATAAATTATTGAAAGTCAAACCAACTTGTTGACGTGGCCTCAAATATTGTCACTAAACCAAAAGAAACTAGCTTCTTTTAAAACCCTCTATAACTAATACAATTGTAAAAAAATAACCCACGTAAAATATATTTAGTTTATATCACTCAAGATGATTTAATGGTTATATCTATAGTTATGGATAACACAAAACGGGTGGACTTACTACTAAAATACTTATTTATGTGTTTTATCCGATGATGTGTAACTGGGTTATGGTCATGGATCTATTCCTATTCCTAGGGCAACATAGTCACAACATCATAGAAGAAAACAAATTGAAACCAAAGGAAGATTGAGCTATGTATTTACATACAAAATACCATGGAATTTACAATAAAACATGATTATTAATCCATAATAGAGCTATGTAAATACAAACATAACAAGTGAAAGACTAACACAAAGCTTGTGATATATTAGGAATATTGTCATGTTCATCTAGCTCAAAATTATATACATGCTAGCATATATGGCAATGGAAAATTCCTAGTTGTGATTAAAATCCTCTTAGATGTATATATACCACCATGGAGACATTTTGTTACAAAATCCACTTAAATTATTAATTTTCCTTGATCCCACAAGTTTGTGCTTGAACCAGAAGAAGTGGATTGGTGGACATGAATGCTTTACTTGAAGGGTGATCCAACAATAATGGGTTACACTTTTTGGCCAAACTTGACATTGAAATAAACATTTTGAACTAAATCTTCACTTTCTAACACCTATAGCCGCTAAACCATTAGGAATTTGAAGATGGTATGAACTAGTGATTTGTGACATTTTGTCTGTAGATTCTTGTGAGAATTTGCCAAGATCTAGAGGCAATGGAAAGCACAAATAAGAGAGAACAAAATAGATGATAGGAATAAACTGTATTATATCAAGAAAATATTGATCAACTAGATCATCAATCGTTGTTAAATACAATGAATATGAACCTGTTTATATAGGCAAGGCTATATGGATATGTGAGCACACAAACATGACATGCGACTCAATAAGAAACAAGGTAGGTAGGAAATAGGTGTGGTAGGTAGGAGAAGCAATATAATATTCAACATGAGGTGGATCACCCACCGAAGGTGGAATTATCACTCCACAATAAGTGGATATGATATAGTAGTAACAAGATCACACCATAAAAGGTGGAAATTCTCCTACACACACTATCCTAATGTGGCACAAACACCCAAGTGTCTCATACCCAAACTACTATGAAATACATTATCCTAAGTAAACTTAAGTAAGGTGTAATAATATCCAACATGAATAAATAATTACACCAACAATTCTAAATATATATTTATTTTTAAAAAAATATCTAATTATATTGTATTTTTTTGCATCTGCTTTGATAACTACTTTTTTACAATAAATAACATTTTTTTAAAATGATGTGTACTATAAAGCACATAAATTTTTTCTACGAAGGATAAAATTCTATTTTTTTGAATTTAGATTTATAACTACGATATCTAGGACATGCATTTGATTTCAAAATGTTTTATTGATTTATTTTTAAATTAATTTCTGAAGTAAAACCAATTACAATTTAGACATTGATGTATTGTCTAAAACATTGATGCACTGTCTAAAACATAACTTTTCTTTGTATATATCATAATTCAAAAAAAATGTTGGATCAATTGTAATGTCAAGCTCTAAACCCGACTTTACACCTAGAAAGACAAAAATGGTTTAAAATCAGGTTTAGAATCTGATTTTTGCACCAAGTTAGGAAAAACTTATTTTAAGTTAAATTTTTGAATTTTAACTAGTAAAACAAGATTTTGAAAATGAATACAAAGTATTCAACGACCAATGAGGCAACAAAGATTCCACCAAAACCAACTCTTAGAGAAATGAGAATGAATTTAACAAAAAATCATGGGGGTTATCTTGTTTTCACCTAAAATGAAAACACATATAACAACTGGCTCTGACTGGGGAACATCTTCGAATCATTCATAAGAAAAATTAGGTGTAGAACCTCAAATATCCAAGTTCCTTCCTCTGTTCCATTGGGCCACAGAGTCAAGCGACTAAAAATGCAAAACAAAAACAAGAAAGAAAACAAAATAAAAGCAAAACTGAACAAGGATTCACAACACCTTGAAACTTCATTGAGTGAACAATTTGAGATGTTGTCCACTATGAGGTAGTACAAATGGAGTTTTATCCCGCTATGCCAAAAGATAACTTGATTCTCCACACACTTGATCTATTGTAAAAGGACCAGTCCACAGGGAATTAAATTTTCCATGCATTCCTTTCGACTCACGTCTCTTATCCCAAAGAAGTACGAGATCGCCAACTTTGAAATCTATTTGCCCTGTTTTCTTATCAAAGAGAGTTTTAATCCACTTTTGATGTTATACAAGATGATCCACTACTTGTGCATGTTGAAATCTTCCAATTGAGTAAGAAACATGATTCTTTTATCTGTAGCATTTGAGTAAGTCTCATCATCAAAAACCCTGGCCAACTTTAGAGTAAGTAACTCTAAAGTAATAGGAATTTCAGCATCAAGCCCATATAGTAACTGAAAAGGAGATACCAATAGCCCTCTTCAGAGTGATACAATCAACCCACAAAAAATCAAACAAATCCTTGTGACATAACCTTTGGTTGTCATCAACAAGCTTCCTAATAATATTTACTAGGTTCTTGTTACTGGATTTGGCCTGACCATTACCTTGAGGATAATAATAAGATGAATGTGCAAGAGTAACTCCATACTCAAAACAAAATTGAGTTACTTCATAAGAAGAAAATACAGCTGCATTGTCCACCACAATCTTATTAGGAAAACCAAACCTATAGATAATATTCTCCTTCAAGAACTGCCATACCACCTCCAAAGTAGCATGTCTCACTATATTGGCTTCAACCCACTTAGTGAAATAATTTGTAGATGTGAGAACATAAGTATGTCCTGGACTGGAAGATGGGTTAATAATTCCCATAAAATCAATTTCCCATTGCTTGAAAGGTTCATTAATTACAATTGGATTAAGGGGAAGAGCTGCTATCTTTTGTTTCCCAACAAACTACTAGCAAAGATCACATTTGCATACTCATTTGTACACGTCTTGGAAAAGATAGGACCAATAGTATCTAGCCCTTAGAATCTTATGAGTTGTCATAGGTGTAGAGTGCCCACCACAAGACAAGTTATGAAAGGATTCCAACAACTTCACTTGTGCTTTATCAACACACCTTAAAAAGGTGCCATCAATATTTTTCTATACAAACAATTATCCCAAATGAAAAATTTTGTGTTTTTGAGTTTAATGTTTCATTTTTCTCTATAACTCAGATAAGAAGGACATTCAACATATGTAATAAAATGAGCAATATTAGAATTCCACTACTCTGTAGTTTTGACAAACAATACAGTAGGAAAGCTTTATGGAGTTTCATCAATTTCCTTATCTGAATGAGTTGAATCATTTTTAAACATTAATTGACACAAACCCTTTCCATGAATAAGTTTGGTGAATTTTATCTCAAGATCATATTCCTGAATCTTGGCGATCCAATTTCCTTATGTTGAACACAAAGTACCACTGAGAGGGGGGGGAGGGGGGGTGAATCAGTGGTTCCTAGGTCTTTTCTAGTTTCTGATCTAACTTGAGAATATCAATTATGTACTTAATCACATAGATAATTAAACTGGTAATAAAAGAAAGAGAGCCAAAGTGACCATACACACACAAGCAACTCACAACACCAGATTTATGAGGAAAACCCAATATGGGAAAAACCTCGGTGAGAAAAGCTGTTGAAGTCTACTGCTCCAATCCAGCCTCATAGGTAAAGAAAAGATTTACAAAGATTTTGGCACCAACCCAAGGAGCACTAACCCCTGCACTTTTAGGGCACCAACCCAAGGAGCACCAACCCCTACACCAAGCTCTGACTTGGTGATGTATATTGAAATACTATCTGAATGCAATTAAGGCTTCTTGCTGCAAATGAATTTTGCAACTCTTGAATCAATTAACTCTCTATTATCTTTCTATCCTTTTCACACACAGTCTCTCAGTACACTGTGTGACACTAGGATGCTGCCTGCTCTACCACGCCTTACCAGTTAGGCTCAACTACTTGAGTATGAAACTACCGATAGAATCCTCTTACCGGTTTGCCTGCTTACTCACACTGTAACTTGATCAAAACCCCTTCTCAAGTTTTCTCCTTCTAACTTCTCTCCTCTCCACTATCTTCACAACAACATCATTTTCTTATTTCCATAGTTCCCCCTTTTTTTTCAGATGATTTCCTGACAAAAAGTAATTCAAAGTTTTGATGGTTAGGGTTTCCTCACCATCTAGGAGGCAAACCAAATCTAATCAGATCATGCAAGATCTGATCACCTTGATGTCCATCTATTCATTTCCGTCATTTTCACGCCTTTTAAGATACGTTTTTTAGACAAGGGAAACACAATCCTTTATATAGATCTACATCTATCAAACTACTATTAATGCCTCTGTTGTTTCCTTCTCGAGGTATTTTTTCAATCCGATCTTCTTGCTTTGATCTAGGTGCCAACTACTCCCCCGATCTTCCTCTATCATTCCTTCTTCCTTGAGCCACATTTAGTCTGATGCAACCCTTGATTTGCGATTCCTTCATTAATGGTGAATAGCTGATTCATTAACCCTGTGGATGAAGCTTCACCAATCACACCCTACTTGCCACCTCAGCTTCACATGACATCACACCAATCAAGACATGACCTTCCAATGTTCAGTCGATCCGGCAAACACATACCGGTAAGACCCTTTGCTAGTAGAGTGTTCTTTTCCTGTTGACCGGTATAGCATCCTGTACCAGTTGCACATCTTAATATTTTGCCTCTTCATCATTAACCAAGCATCCATCCTCCATGCTCAATCTCCACCAGTTGACATCAATGACAACTTAGTGCCAAAATACCAACACATTGCTTGGTGTCAAACTCTTGCTGAGTAAGTATTGACTTAATTGTTGTGTCTAGATCCAAGAAAAATGTATGAGAATTTAAAATGTAGAACTTGAAATACTTAACTTCATTAACCACAACATAAGCATGCTTTTCCATCTTGGAATACTTCAATTCATGAGACTTAAAAGGAAAACTCATGAGCACAATAGGAAATTCTATCCCCTCTTGATTCTTTTGTATTAGGATATCAGACATTATATGCTCTAAAGCATAACTATACATAATAAAATATTTGGTATAATCTGTACATACCAGTTATGGAGCATGAAAAATCGCTTCCTTAATTCCATTGAAAGCATCTTTCCATTCAACATTACATTGGAAGACAACTTTTCCTTTCATCATGTCAAAAATAGATGAGTCTTCTCAACAAAATCTGGAATAACCTTTGAAGAGAATTTACCTTCCCAAAGAAAGAATGAACAACTGTCTTACTAGTGGATAGAACAAGATTTTAGATAAACTAAACTCTTTTAGGATCAATCTTGATCCCTTATTTGGATGCAATGTGTCCTAAATGCTTCCCTTCTGTCACCCCAATAATTGACTTCTTGGGATTGACAAAAAATGCCATGCTTACGACATCTCTCGAGAACTTCTTGGAGATGATAAAAGTGATTCTCAAGATCCTTGGAGAAAATTGTGAGATCATCAATATAGACAACAATGAACCTACCAATAATACCGTAGAAAGGCAAATCCATAGCTCTCTGGAAAGTGGCACTGATGTTTATTAATCCAAAAGGCATTATGTGATATGCAAAAGTGATCCATAGAGTAGTAAAGATGGTCTTATATTGATTAGCTTCACTTACTTCAATTTGGTTGTAACGAGAAAAACCATCAAGCATAGACATCATTTGAGAAATAGTGACTATCTATAAAACTTGATCCATAATTGGCAAAGGGTAATTATCTTTTAAAAATAATTAATTTAGGTTCTTGAAATTGACACATGTGAATTTCACCATTCTTCTTGCATACTGGAACTGTATTAGCTATCCATGTTGAATGATGAATAGGGAAAATAATTCAAGCATTCAACATCTTCTGATTCTCTAAAAGAATGGTACCTGAAATTTTTGAGTTGCACTGCCGCTACTTTTTCCTTAAAGGAGCAACACCAACTTTGAGTGGGATATCATGCTACAACTCCTTTATTTGGAAATATTTAAGATCATCATATGAATAAGCTAATACATCAATGTATTGGCATAACAATTGAATGAACTGATTTCTCTCTTTTGGAGTATAGCTATTACCAATGTTCACAAATTTTGGATCATCTTCTAATCCAATGTTGTATTTTTCATATCCCATTGAGAAATATGGAATCACCTATTATCTTTTGATATTACGGTCATGTTTATCAAACAATTTTTCAAGTGAAACAAATCCTTTGGAAATTTTATTACCTTTTAACTGCAAGATTTCTTCACCTTGTTCAAATCCCTTATCAGAAACTGAATCTGAAGAAGAACAATTACTACCCTCAAAGTAAAGATTATTAAAATCATATTTAACTTCAAGTAAATTTATGATATGCTTGTCATCATTAAAAATTTGCCAATGATCCCAATTGCCTGGAACACTTGGCCTTGAAACCAATTCAATAGTATATCTTTCTTGGCTGAAATCTTTGTGTGGAATCAAAAGAGTGGTAGAGGCAGTAAGGGAATTTGACATGTCATTAAAATATCTTGGAACGAAAAAAACATTGAAAGCATCAAATCCTTCAATGTTATCCCAAACAAGATTACAATAATGCTTAAGCTTATCATTTCTTGTTTGATATATATTTCTCACTTGACACACTACTAACTCGGCGTCACCTTGTGCATGAAGATTTTTTATCCCTCTCTTGTGTGCAACTTTGATAGCCAACAACAATGACTCATATTCAGCCGTGTTATTTCTATTAGCAAACTGTAACTAAAAGGAATAGGACAAAACTTATCCTAGAGGGGAAATGAGTACAACACCTACACCAGAACCAACCAAGGTGCAACTGCTATCAAACTCCAAAGTCTATATATCATTGGAAGTATCATTAATAGGACTCATGGACACATCTTCATCACATAGAAAAGTAATTTCACCTTCGTTGGAGGAGCTATCACCCTTATCAATCATGACAAAGGACTTAGTAGAAACTGCAACTAAATCTTGATCTTCAAATGCATTAGAAAAATTATCAGTATCTAATATGTGTGAAGAATTGGATCCTTCACCATCATCACTACTAGAATATTCAGATGTCTTTGATTCAAAAACTTCTACCCAATATTCGGTAAACTTATAAACTTTATCAATGTGTAGATAATAGTTTCCCACACCTGTTGATTCGAATAAAATCTATGCACGAGGATCATTCGATTTCACCACAGTATACTTGGTTTCTCTTTCAAGAAGGAGCTTTTGCATGACTCCCTTTACTAGAATTTTAGCTTAAGTCATGTCCATATGTAGCTCACCACTACATCTTTACAAAATTTATGTCCTAGAAACATACCATATCAAGCAGGAATGTCAACAACAAGAACTATCATGTCTTGATTTTCTTTTCAAGGAAGGACGCGAATGAAAATTGTGCATCCTTGATTTGCCCCACAAGAAGCACTTGTTTATTCTCCGTGGAATAACAATGACCGAAGGTCTTGGTCAATACAAAACCGAATGCATTAGCTACCTTGAGAGGCATGACATTATTTGAGGCTTCAGAATGAAGAACAAAATTACTTAGCTTGAAACCATTTATCAACAAAGAAATATAGAAAGGATCTATCTTCCCTGGAATAGATGAAAGGATTGTGACAAGGTTATTGGGAAGGTTCCTAGGCTCAGATAACACAAGAATATTTTGGAAAGAACTCACAATAGGTTGCAAATATCTATCCTTTACAAACTTTACCAACTTATCGAATTGATCAGGATTATACTGTAGGTATTCAACCTCATACATTTGGATCTTAGTCTATTTTCCATGATCAATTATATCAAAAGGCTAATATACACTAGACAAAGAAGGTAAAGGTGTTTCTTGAGATATGGGATTATTGACACTAGTGTTTGATACACTTGAAACAATGAGAGGTTGAGGAGGAGTAATTACTTGGTTATCACTTGTTGTATTTTTAAGCAATGTTGGAAGAGGAGTTCCCCTCTTTGAAATTGTAACAAGAAACTAAGGAGTATCCTTCTTTTCAACCTCATCATTTCTAGAATGATCAAGTTGATTTTGAGAACGAGAGAGAACTGCATTTATACTAGCATTCACCACCTCAAAAGATTCTTCAAAATGCATATAACCAATTGTAGAGTCGCTAGCAACTTCTTCTCCATGCTCTTGGAAAAGAGTTGCAACATCTTCCTCAAAAGATATGAAATCGCCTTGCTCTGCTTCAAAATATCCCATTGTTGAATTAGAAGGTGGTTCTTCAAGGGCTAACCTCTCAAGTGGAGGAGGAACTTTAGCCTGGTTTTACTAGCAAAATTCGGGTAGGTCCTTCGTAGAACATCTTTGTATGGAGCAGGGTAAGATGTTTGTGAAATTTACTTTTTCAAAGTAAGCACTTCATTTGCAAGCCTCTACAACATAGGATCAATGGGATCTGAAGAAGGAGAGCTAGAAGTTTCTGGAGTATAAAACCTTACTTTAGCCTTGTTAGGATCTTTCTTAATTTTACCGACAAGAATCAAGTGATCTTCAATTTCCACAGCTTGAGTTTGTGCCACCATCAAGTTGGTAGGAGATGTTCTTCTTAACAAGAAGCTAAAATCTAGTACCTAAGCATTCACAAAGAAATATTTGAGATTTTTCGTAGTTGGCTGAGAGGTGGTAGGAATTCTATTCTTCAACTTATTGAACTTAGACAAAAAAATTCTCATAGGTTCATATGGTTCCTTCTTCATAGAAGTTAGTTGAGCCAAGAGAGCATGTGCATCTTTTCCCAGCTTAAGCCATGCCTCAAATTGATCTTTAAGAATATCCTAGGTAGTGATATTTTGAGGTGCCAAATGGTAGAGCCAATCAGCTGTCACACCTTGCAATGTCTCAACAAAGAGACAAATCGCCACATCTTCATACTCAACACCAAGAATTTCACAAGCAATATGAAATGCAACAATATGTTCATGTTGTTTGTTGTCAGCAAAGAACTTGGGAATATTCTTCCATGAACCTTGTGGAAGAGGATGAAGAGGTGGAGTCAAGTTAAGAGGACAAAAATTCTACCCCCATGGTCCTTGAGCAACCATTGCTACTGGTTGCAGAGGTTGATATGGAGGAATTGCAAACCTTTGTACTTGTGGAATTACTAAAGACCTCAAAGCACTAGATGCTTCACTAGGAATAGGTGATCTTTCACTTGTAGGAGGATAACTTCTTGTTTGTTGCAAAGGAGATACTGATCTGGAAGGAAAATAATCAAAGTTTTTCTTTTGCAACTACTCAAAACAAGATCAACAATACCTTGATTTCGTCTTCTAGGAGTGTAACTTGGATAGACTAGATTAGCAACCTTGGAAACTTAACACAAGAAAAAATGTTGAAATATAATACCAAGAATGAGAGCACTAGACTGTTGTAATGAAAATAAAAATATTTGATTGTGTGTTCTCCCCAGTGGAGTCACCAAAAACCGTTGGTTGAAAATTTTGCAAATTGGGGAAGTTTACAAAATTGTGGTTTTAGCCACAGTATGAGAGATTAAATCTCTGCTATTTTATAAGGGAAGACTACCCCTTTTGTTTACTACTCTCTTAATCTAGAATACAATACACACCATGATTTTTAATCTACACATGGGCAGTACATCATCCTATTCTCTTTAGAATATATGTTAATCTCTCCTCTTTTTTTAGGAAAGAATGTACAATACGGAGCAATTTTGATCAATAGAACTTCAAAGTTACAAAGAAATAACTTAGAGCATATAAATGAAAAATACAAATAAAGAAGCAAAGTTTCCTTAAAGGCTCAACATCCTCCAATGCTTCTCTGGGATAAGAAAATAGTGCTTAAGCTCAAAGCCTTACAAATCACTATTATCCTATCAACCTTTCTTCAAATAATTTATGTAATCCACTGTGTCAACTAAGATAAGCAAAGTAAAGCACACAGTCTTTATCTTGATCCCTTCTTACAACTTTTGATAATATTTTCTCGAAATAACAACATGAAGCTCAAAGTCTTCAAGTTATTATCTCCTTCTACCAAGATGACATAATGAAGCACAAAGTCTTTGAAATGTTATCTTAATATAATTCAACTAACTTTTATTTAAAATAACAAGATGAAGCTCAAATTCTTCAAAATGTTGTCTCTTTCACTAATTACTAATCCTAATAAACAAGAGCTGAAATATGACAGAAAGTTCACAAGCCAACACTTATTCTACTCTTTAATGATACTTTTCCACAACACCTTAATCAAAACAAATTTTAGTAAGAATGCTCTCACTATAAATACAATGAATCCAACACAAAGTATAAATGCGAAAGATATCCTCTTATTTGATCAAGTTTGCAAAATAACAATAGCAACACAAAGTTTCACTTTTGCTCTTCACTTCAACATATTTTTGTTGCATAAGATTAAAGATCCATATTATAATAAGCAACCTCATATACATAGGTGAGGTGCAATGAGATACTCTAGGAAAAACTATGACTAAATCAAAGAAGGGTCCTACTTAACTTAGAACCTGTTCATACTCTAGATATAAAAACATAGATACAAAATGACACTTGAGTTGTCAAAGTCTTATTATAAAAATGCATCTACAACTTCTAAAAAATGTGAAAAATACTAAGTGTCGCCAAACACTCCATTTTGGTCTTATTTCATGAACTCCTCGATTTTTTTTAGAAGTGCCTTCATCTGTTCTTCATCAGGTCATTTTTTATCTTCTCTTCATTATAACTTGCCACAAGGATGTCAAAAGATGCTTGAGAATATTCCACTATTTATTCATTTGTCTGCTTACCTAAGTCAATTCTATTGATGACATAGTCTGTAGGCTGCACTTTATCCAAATCTGTATCTGGAGGAGGAATTGTCATCTCAACATACTTATTCTTCGCTTTATCTATCTTCACCCTAGATAAATTCCTTTATTTGTACCTTCGGTCTTGACATGAATGAATTGACTAAAGTCGAAGTCATCTGGAGAGATGGCTTTCTTTTTTCTCTTGGGAGTATTAGACACTAGCCAAGGTGGTGGAGGTGTATCTTCATCTACTCACACAGTTAACACTTGTGATGCCAATTCTTGAGATTGGATGCTTGTGGTAACTATGGGTGGAGTGGAGGTAACAATGGAAGGTTTTGAGCAACATAAACCTTAGGAGGAAGCTGAGTTTCTTACATAAACTTATTAAAATATTCCAACATGGAAGAAGTTACCTAAGATAGATTAGGAAGAAAAACACTTTCAATGTTATCATGGGGTGTGTCAAGGGTGGACTCACTGGTAGTTATGGATGGGATGATATGAATCATAGGAGCCTAAGATGAATATGACTTAGTAGAACCAAAAGTAATAGTGTCAAAAACTAAAACTGAAGTAGTACATGTAGTATCATATGATTTAGGAAGAACACTCAAGCTTGTGTCTCTTGAGGCTGGGAAGTACTTGGGATTTGTAGTAATCCCTCCTCATCAAATTCTTCTTCTTGTTTTTCCTTTTCCAGCTCTTCCTCTTCTATTTTCTCACTTTCTTCATCTTCTTCATCAACTTCCTCATGAGTTTGAGTCTCTTGGGATGATGATTCCCCTTGAATATTACCTTTCCCTACCATGAATTTGAATTTTGGAGCCTTTGGAGCCATAGGATCTTGTCTATTCTTAGTCCTCAATTCAAAATTCTTTCCCACAAGCCCTGCAATATCATCTTCAGATCTAGTTTGGAAAGGTTTTAATTGGATACCTTTATGAGATAACCAAATATTAGTATTGGTAAGAATCCTCTGAAACCTGGCCCTTAATGAAATATTTTCCTTTTGAGACCATTGGATAAGAGGAAAAGGTGATCTGACAATTTTGTTTTTCTCATATGTAGGATCTAAGATGTCACCATCATCTTTGAGATCCCCAGGGATATCAACAAGATATAGGTTCTTAATCTATTCTACTATAAGATGATAGTAATCAAGCTTCGAAATATCCTCTTCAGTCCTACAATCATTCCACACATCTTCTATCTAGTGGACATGAGTGTAGCTCTTCTTTAATTTGTTCTTTATGACTTTGTAGTCGAAATGTTTCCCAACCTTGAAGAATTTCATTGTTACCCTCCTCATTTCCTCTTCAATGGCTTGGGCCTTGTAGAGAGAATTGATAAAATATCTCCCAATGGTGATGGAGAACTTGAGACTAGTCTTGTGAGAACCAAATTGTGTTGGAATCAATGAACACTGAGAGGGGGGGGGTGAATCAGTTTTTTGCAATTTACAAACTTATTAAGCTGATTCTTAAACCACTAGATGTATAAGAATGAAAGTAAGATGCAAAAACAAAAAACAATCAATCACACAACCATAACACCAAGATTTTAATGTGGAAACCTTGAAAGGGAAAAACCACAGTGGGATTGGAACCCACAATATTAATATACTATGGGCAGAAGTATGATAATATTACATAAGGGGAATGCACTTGCATTCAGGCACACTACCTAGAGATCAATGCTCAAATACAAAAGGGCTACAACTCAGAGGAAGGCTCATTGCCTTACAGGATATTATATTTAATTACAATAATGACCGAACTGAAGTATAACATCTACATATGCCAAAAAGAAGTTTCGGTTAGGCTCAGATTAACTTCTACAACTGTTCTGTCTCTCTGCTATGTTTTCCTACACTGTCATACACCAAAGCACCAAAATATTCAATTACATACACCAACCTTCACAATTTCACTGATAAATACTTCTCACGCTTACTACGTATATCAAAATGTTCAACCAAATCAATCTTATATATCCGCACCAACAAAATGAATCATTTACCATGTCGCCTTCCAAAAACCACATAAAATGCAACATGAAACGTGTATCACCAAGTCAGTTCAATCCATCCACAAATCCATATGCAGACCCAAATCGAATGATAACAAGCTTCCTACATGTAATGCCCACCAAAATACCCCAGGTAAACTAAGCATCTAACATACTAAATGGAGATTAAAAATAAAAATAAAACATCTAATGCTACACATCATATCATCTATACAATGAATTAACATTCATTATCATTTAAGCATCAAGAACATAAACCATTCACATAAGTTCATTAAATAAATACGCAAGCGGAATAAACATCACAATCATTACAACTATCTCTGGGTAAATGCACCAAGATGGTGAACAAAAAGGGGGGTATAAATGGCCACTTTTTTTTTTTTTTTTTTCTAAAAACAAGTAAACTTGAACTTCAAAGAGATATTTGAAGGTCATGCACTCAAAACTAGGAGTTGAGAAAATAATAATTATAGTAATTTGAATCTAGTTTCTAAAGTACTAATTTTTTAAAAAATTGGATAAGATTAAGAGGGTCAAAACTTTCATGCACGAAAAATTGTTCCTAATTTTTTCAGAAAAAAACATAGCATAGTTGTTTTTTGTGCGCTGCACAAAATATATAGTTAGATTTAGTATTTTGCAAAACCTTTTGGTAGGATGATAGGTAAGAGTGAGATCTAGAATTTGTGTATTTTTTTGTAAATTTTCGTTGAGTACTTTTTTTTAAATGATTTTTTGAAGTGACTGCATCCTGAAAATTTGGTACCTGTTCGTGCGCTGGGCATAACTTGCATCAAAATAATAAAAAATGCAAACTTTTTTTTTTAAAACTGTATAAAATTATATGTAGAAAAATAATATGTAATTTATTTTAAATTTGGTCAGGTATATCAAAATATATTAAAAAAATGATAGACATATGTCTGTGAGGATTGTCAAGGCATTGATAAAGAAAATTAAAGTTTATTATGCTAATGTTGTCCAAAAATAGAATAAATTATATGGTTAGGAAACTGAGAAGATGTGTGAGATTATGGTGGTAATTTTAGAGATACCCACTTGATCATTTGTAAACCTGATGACGACAAAGTCGATAAATCATGTTGGGGGATGAAAAAATATGTAAAGGGACAAAAATGGGGGTGAAATGGGCTTGCAAGCCTTAGGGTCGCTTTCCAACACTCTTACCAAGCCAAAACCTGCACAGGTTTTGAAAAAAAAAAGTACTATTCACATTTCTAAATAACCCATATGGGTTATGTAAAACTAAAAACATTTTTTTGTGTTTCACAAAACCCATACGGGTTATGTAAAACTAAATTTTATTTTTTTTGTTTCACAAAACCCGTATAGGTTATGAAGACATAATAATGTATGCTTGTAAAATTGGCATTTTTTACACATATGTTAGACATACCTATATAATATGTGTTTATGTATGTATATATGCATATCTATAGTTATATATACACATATTTATATAGATATATGTATATATGTTTGTATACATGCATGTATCTCTTATTTTCCTCTCTCTCTCGTCTTCCTTCCCCCATCACCGTCTTTGTCTATTCTGGGCCCTAATTATCCTCCCGGAGTTCTATCTCATCTCTCTCCCCCTCGCACTTCTCTCTTTTTTGATTCTCTCACCCGTTTCTCCTTCTCGTTCTCTCTCTACCTCATGTCTCTCACCCTCTCCTCCTACTCTCTCTCCCTATCCCATTCTCTCTCTCTCTCTCTCTCTCACACACACACACACACACACACATTATCCTATCCTATTCTCACCCTCTCCCCCTTCTCTCTCTTTCTCTCCCCCTCCCTCTCCCCCCTCTCACTCCACCTCTCATTGTCTCTCTCTCTCTCTCTCTCTCTCTCTCTCCTATACTCTCTCTCTCCCTCTCCCTCTCTTTATCCTATTCTCCCCATCTCTACCCTCCCTCTCCCTCTCCCTCTCTCCCAATTTCTCCTCTATCTCTCCCCCCTCTCTCTCTCTCTCTCTCTTCCTATCCCCTATTCTCTCTCTTATCCTCTCCCCCTTTTCTCTCTCTCCCTCCCTCTCTCTCTCTCCCTCTCTCCTTCTCCTTTTCCCAATATCCCTCTCTCTCCTCTCTCCCTCTCTCTCCTTTTCCTAATCTCTCTCTCTCTCTCTCTCTCTCTCTCTCTCTCTCTCTCTCTCTCTCTCTCCTTTTCCCAATCTCCCTCTCACCCTCTCCTTTTCCCAATCTCCCTCTCTCTCCCTCTCCCTCTCCCCCTCTCCTTTTCCTAATCTCCCTCTCTCTCCCTCTCCATCCATCCCCCTCTCCTTATCCTTCTCTATCTAGTTGTCTCTCTCTCTCCCTCTCCTTTTCCTAATCTCCCTCTCCCTCCCTCTCTCCCTCTCCCTCTCCCTCTCCTCCTCTCCTTATCCTACTCTCTCTCTCTCTCTCTCTCTCTCTCTCCTTCTCCTTTTCCCAATATCCCTCTTCCTCCCTCTCAACCACTCTCCCTCTCTCTCCCTCTCCCCCTCTCCTTTTCCCAATCTCCCTCTCTCTCCCTCTCCTTCTCCTAATCTCCCTCTCTCTCCCTCTCCTTATCCTTCTTTGTCTCTCTCTATGTCTCTCTATGTCTCTCTCCCTCCCTCTCTCCCTCTCTCCCTCTCATTTTCCCAATCTCCCTCTCTCCCTCTCCTTTTCCCAATCTCTCTCTCTCTCTCTCTCTCTCTCTCTCTCTCTCTCTCTCTCTCTCTCTCTCTCTCTCTCTCTCTCTCTCTCTCTCTCTCCTTTTCCCAGTCTCCCTCTCTCTCCCTATCCCCTTCTCCCTCTCCCCCTCTCATTTTCCTAGTTCTACATAACCCGTATGGGTTGTGAGAAATTGTGAATGTTGACATTAAAGGTTTCCATAACCCATACGAGTTATGGGAAAATCTTAATATATTTTAGTCGCAATGGCCTAAAAACCAGCATTGCAAGTTGTTTGAAGCACATGATTTTCTGGGATAGGTTTTCATTTTTTTTTGTCACTTTTGCTTTGAAATGATTGATTTGTCTCGTATATTGGATTGTTTTTGAAGTTATTTTATCATTTTTACTTTAGATTATAACAAAATGATGATCATTTGTTCTATTTTTTCTTTGATCATGATTGATTTGTCTTGTATTTTGGTTTTTTTTTAATTTATTTTATTATTGTTACTTTAGATTATAACAAAATGATGATCATTTGTTGTTTTGCTATTTTATTATGGATTGTCATCATGATGTTATGTGTAGGACAATGGGAAAGAAAAAGAGAGGAACAAATGAACAAAGAGAGGCAGCAAAGGAAAGACAAAGGGAGCATATGAGGAGATTACGTGAAGGTACATCATCTAATGCACCTAATGAAAGTGATGAACATTCAACAATTGAAATTGATATGATGCATGTACCAAATCAAAATGATCAGCATACACCAATTCAAATACATATGATGAATGCACCTAATGAATGCAATGAACATAGACCATTTGAAAATGATTTAGTGAATGCACATGTTGATGAAATTGAAGAAGACTTACCATTTGAATTTGATGTGATCAATGCACATAATGCACCTAATGAAAACAAAGAGCATGCACCAATATTAACACCTCTTAGAATAATTCATAGAAACCCAAAGTTCCTAATAGATATTGATGAAAATATTGTGAAGCCAATGCATGATAAAATTTCCGAAAGAACTTGTAAAAGAATGGTTAGAAGAATCTGGAATAAATATTTGGAAACTTAAATCAAAGTGGAAGATGCCAATTAGATGTTGAAATGATTAAAAATATGAAATTTAGAGAGACAGTGAAAATTTTGGGGTTAAGACAATCCAAAAATAATAGTGAACGAACCATTGTGAGAAATATTTTTAATGCATACCAAGACATTGGTTCAAAATCACACACTAAAGATGCTAATGTTACTCATCATGTCCTCACATCAACCATAATGGGAAAGGAAATGAAAAAATCTAGTTTAATAAGCAAAAAAAGCAAGTCATTAAGGATAAGTAGAACCACATTACACTATGCCTTAGAGAGGTGAGAGAAAATCAAGGATCCTAACAATAATTCTCTTTGGGTATTCTCGGGTAGACTTCCATGCAATGACAAGGTTGTTGTTGATGCACTAAGAATGTTAATTGAGAAGTATTGGCATGACAACATAAGGGTTTCACGAAACCAAAGAGATGTTGTTAGAAGGCGAATTGGAATTAGTAATCGTGAGCCACATCCAAAACACTATTTAGATACAACTCAAACACAATTTTATGAAAGGTTTCTTCAAAGCTTTCCTCAGATTAAAATTAGTCAAAGATTTTTTGAGATGACAAAACTATTTTATGTTAATATTAATCATGCACGTACTACATGTTGTAGGGTCCATGATGAATTTTCCATGCATTATGATATTTATCGCTATATATGTTGTACTTTGTACACTAATGATGTTTTGCAGGAATGTGGTCTACAAGCACCTCCTAAGTCACCGAGAGAATTTATTTCAAGTGTACTATGTAGATGAGATGACAGGTGCGTTTACTATAAGATGATGTGTTTGAGAGGTTTTTGTCCTACATGTGGCGGTTTGCAACAATTGCATAGATGCCTACATTTGGAAAGCACACATGAAATTGGTAAGGAACTAGTTTCTATTGGAAAATACAAGTCAGTCACATATGGTGTTAAAGATGGAAAAGAATTAAAGAGGTGTGAGTTAGTGAAAAGGGATATATGCGTAGCTGATTTTATGAAGATGTTTCAAGAGAAACTAGTGTACAAGTACATAGGTCACACACATAGAGCTAGGTGGTTATATGAGAAATTAAAGTTGTGTAAGGACACTTTCCCCCTCGACACTATTGTCTCTGTCATTGATTTTGCTGATAATTATACACTAAAGCCGCAAAATGAAGTACAATCTATGTATCGCCACTCTACACAAGTTACAATTTTCTTACACATAGCATTGATGCATGCACATGATAGCACCGAGGAGGACATAAAGGTTATAAGAGAATATCACTTCTATATCAGCGATGATCATACTCATTCCTCAGAGTTTGTGCAAGGATGCTTTACAGTCTTCTATGATATTTTAAGGGAAAGAGATATAAGATACAACCAACACTTGATATGGTCGGACAATTGCACTGCACAATTCAAGAATGCAAGGATGTTCTACTGGTTGACTAGGACGCATGTGACAAGTGGTGTGCAACATTTTTGGAATTTCATTGAGGCATGACATGGAAAGCAAGAGCATGATGGTGTGGGATCATGTGTGAAAAGGAATCTTACCAGAGACTGATTGAGTGGTGCAATGTTTTTAGATGCAGAAACAATTGTGCAATGGTGTACCTCTACGATGGGACCAAGTAATGCAAGTAAGTCTATGGTTTCTAGATATTTTTGGTTAATATGTGAATCTAACATTGAAAACTATCTATATTGTTGTACACTTACCGGATCAAGTGGCATGCGTTCATTTAGAAGTTCAAATGCAACATCACTAGTTATTTATACTAGACAGATTGCACACTTTTTCTCTTCGTGTATGCATTTTGTGTGGGATGAATGTGAATCAAAAGAGTTGGTTGACCAATGGTATTGTAGACCTTTGCAAACCCTAGATACATATCAACTTCCTATAGCACTACAAATGAACCAGATTGAAGCATCAATGAATTTTGACCAAGTATTAGACATAGTTGAAACAGGTAAAGGGTTGCAATTTGCTACAATTTTAAACTCAATTTATTAGTATTAACTTATGTTGATTTTGGTATTAACTTATATCCTTCCTGTTCAACCCAACAATAAGAATAATAACTCTAGTTGAAGTCTCAACCCGAAGTTTGGACATTCATTTGGTAAAGTCACTATTTCCATAGCTACTGCTCATTTGATTCTCAACCCAGGGACGTAATACTTGAAATGGGTCTGCACTATATATGGACTAAGTTCTTGCGACAACTATTCTACATAACTGCAACAATTAAGATTATGTGAACTGAAACTATAGAAAGGCTACAAGAAAACTTCTGCATAAATTCAAAAAAGCAATACTGGATCAATTCAATGCTAATAAATAGAAATTACTCTGTTCTGGTTTGGCTGCAAGAACAGTCAGTGGATTTATTTCCAGTGGCTGCAGGAACAGTCAAAGAAAGAACATCTACTGTAGCTAAGGAAAGAAAACTAATCTTAAGAAATGCACAAGAACACTCAGCAAGTGGGCCCCCTTGGATGAGTGATACCAGGCTTCCCAAAAACAACTCTAAAAGCTCAGAATAACATATTTTTATTCATCGTTCTTTGGAAGTCATTACATGATTCAATATGAAAAGAAAACTCAAAAATACCTAGGAAAGATCCTCTGCTCTGTTTCTCTTCTATTTCTATCTAACTCTCGAGAAGATAAAGAGCTTATTATTAAAAAGAAATCATCTACAACAGACAACACGAATCACACCAAAAAGAAGAGGCGGATAATTGACCGAGAAAGGAGATAGCTGGAGTTATGCTGCAGGAAATGCGGATCTAAACCAAACCACAGTCATAATATACTGTGGTGGTATTTACAACTTTGATGTCCACCTAAGTTAGACATCAGCAGTATCACTTGATTGCTCCGCTTATGCCATTCCTTACACTTCTCAGCTTTTCTGTAGTTTGATCTTTAGTCATCTTCTTGAGTATCATTTCCTTCAACTGGCATGAAAGGAAAACATCCACTGCAACATCATTTATTCCCTACACTAAAAAATAAATAACATACAAGAACATACATATGCATTTTATTTAATCAGGACATCTATTAATTTCATATATGATTTGCCCTAAACAATCTGCATGGCAACATGAATAAATGGCATGGCTGCAGGAATAAACTTGCAAAGATAAAATATGATTTAATAGGTTTAGGCTACCATATCAAATACATATAGTAAACTTCCAATACATCACTACTACTATGCAAATCAAAAGATGACAAAAAATCAAGAGTTTTGAGGATAAAAATATGACAATGTCTCAACTCATCACTTCTATTAAATGCAGGTCATGTATATGCAGTTATTGCGGATGAGAACAACAAAGAAAGAACATATTATTTTTTGTGTCATTGTATTGAGGCCAAAAAGAAATTGACTTCTACAGTGGTTGATGGAGAGGGTATTGAGTAACCAATATGATTCATTGTTGTGACAGGGACATGGCTTAGAAGGTACTGTTGTTGTGTCGAGTTGTATTGAGACCTCTTAAACTCATTTATTTAGCAGTCATTGTATTGATTTTGGCATTAACTTATCCTTCTATAAAATGCAGGTACCCTATCAAAAATTCTAATGCCTGGTTATTTGAGGACTTTGAGACACATAGACATATTCTTCATTACTCAAACCTTCTTGTTGCAACAAATATTCATTTGATTAAATATCGTGGTATACCTCTCAACAAAAATTTATGGAAAGTTTTTGAATCTGACCACAAGTCAATACTTAAGACACTAAGGGTTAGAGCTGATCCAGAAGGTTCACTTGATTGATTTTGGGCCATCTAGAAGAATAATTCTACAATATGGTAGAATAATTTTGACAATTTTGTATATATCTTTTGCGAAACGTTGTAACTTCACTTTTTTGGATGTGCTCTACATGCATATGAGCTGTAATATGCATATGAGTTGTAATGTTTATATGTAGATGCCTAATTTTGTATATAAAAACATCAATGAGTTGTAATGTGCATATCTAGATGCTAAATTTTGTATAAAAAAATAACAATGAGTTGTAATGTGCATATCTAGATGCTAATTTTTGTATAAAAAAACAACAACGAGTTGTAATTTGCATATTTAGATGCAAAATTTTGTAAATATAAACAGTAATGAGCTTGATCATTTATATTAGATGCCAAATTTTATATATGAAAGTGTCCATGGGACTGATTTGCAAATTTGGAGAGCCCAAATTTGTACCATTTGATTATAAATACATTTGTAATAAACTTGTACCATTTGATTATAAATTTCTTCTTCTATAATAACCGTAGCTCCTTCGGCAATGAGCAAATCATCCTCTGCAGAAACTATGGGAGAAGAGGGTACTGCAATATTTTCTTCTTCAACAGGTGGATCATCTGCAACAGGAGCATCTTCAACCCTAAACTGCAATATGTCCTCAAATACCCCCCATTCCATCTATGAAACGTCTCTAAGAGAATGTTCTACAAGTAATTTAATCAAACCATGAAGGCTGATAGAACTAATTCCATTCTTCCACGTTTCTTTGGCACTTGTAGAAATGAGGTGGTATAGAAAATTAGGGACATTCACCCTCCAGCCATGCCGTAGATGACTAAGTAATTTCAAATGTGGTGAATGTATTTGAATACCTCCCTTTGCAAGTAATGTATTTCATGACATATAAAGCTACCTGAGGCCACTCTGCTGGTAGGGACACCCTCCTAGTTCCTTGCTTGTCCACCGCTAGAGGTCCATCTGCGGGAAGTGTAAACTCTACCCTGGTGCTCCTTGCGTCTTTTGATTCTGGAAACAAATTTCCTTCATGTGGTAACCCTATAACTTCAACTATCCGTTGCTTCGTAGCAATGACCCTTAAACCTTTAATCGTAGCTTCTCCTTCATTGAAGGAATGCATAAACTCTACAGCCATTTCTTCATTAAAATCCTTGATTTTCAAAAAGTAATCAATCCAGCTAGGGTGTCTAAAATAATGCTCACAAAGAGCATCGTGCGGCAACGCATCATGGACTGTTGGCTCATGGCGGATTGGATCTCCACCCATTTCTTACTCTGTTAGTATAGCACACTCTGCAGCTAAGAAACAGATAACCAAAATATCCTATAGACTTGAAAATTGAAAATTCCATACATATCTCCAAATTTGGCAGTAGAATTTATTACTTCCTTGCGTGAAAGAATATCTTGTTAAAAACAATGATGGCAAGCAATCAATTTTGAGTACCGAAAAGGACAAGTAATCACTAACTTTGGAAGCTGAACCATAAAACACCCCCCAACTTAACCTAGCATGTGTCCACACAAGCTGACAAGATTTAGGGGAGTGTACGCGGATTTAGGAAGGCATAATCATACTGAAATCATAAATGCGTAATTAAAATAAAATACAATATGTACATGCCTGCAGTCGTACGAAAATGATGGTGAAATGAAATGAAATGACATATAAGAAAATGAGATTGGATTACGTGGATGGAATTTTATTTTTGGAGAAGAATATTCCCATAAGACATGGAAATATTAATGTGAAATGATGCAAGAAGAATTATGAAGCGGCAAGCATGTTCACTGTAGTGGCTGTAGGAACCTAACCTTTATTACTTTACTTAGTTGCTGCAGGAACCTATGTTTCATCCTTTTGGGCAAATTGTTGCAAGAACTCCTCTTTAGTAGTTGGCTTATGATAAAGACGCAATCGGTGACCATTCACAAAAATCTTAAACCGAATAGGGTCAATTGTGGTCAAACGAAGATCTCCATTATTGAAAACTTCTTCTATCTCATATGGTCCTAACCATCTAGTTTGCAACTTTCCCATAGTATCTTTATATCTAGAGTCATGCAATAGTGCCCAGTCACCAGCTTTGAACTTTTTGTCTTTGATATATTTATCATGCCACTTTGCTCTCTGATTTTGGATTAGTTCTGTCTGCTGAACAACCATTTTCCTCCATTTGTCCAATGCATTCAATTTCTGAATATGTTCTTTTTGTGCTTCAGATAGTGACATATTTAATTGCAAAGCTTTCCTCAGATTTTTATGCTCAAATTCAATAGGCATCATTGCTGCTTTTCCATAAACCATTTCAAAAGGTGTGAAACAAATTGGTGTTTTCCAAGTTGTTCTGGATAACTCAATGATGAATGGATAGCATCAAACCGTTACTGAGAGAGAGGGGGGGGTGAATTAGTACAGACAAAAACACAATCCTAAAGCCGGTTTGTCAGCAGACACTGTGCTTTGGCAGACAAATAGTAACACCAGTCTTAAACAGAGTACAACCGGCAAAACCTAGAATAACTAAGACAAGCATAAATCGATTGACACTTATATTTTCATACAATCTAATACTTTATTTCCATTTCACCCTAGTGCATGAACAAGTAATCTATCATAAAAAATATAAACAGCTAGATCAACATGATTTACCTTCAGACACACATCACTTAAACCATCACATGAATAACACCACACATGACACACAGATTTTTCATGTGGAAACCCAACTGGGAAAAACCACGATGGGGATGAATACCCACAAGCTATTTTTAAACTCTTTAGAAGTCCGCTCTGTTAGGAGCCTTGTTCGGTTAAAGACTGATACGATAGGTTCTGTTAGGAACCGATCCTGTTAGGGATCACCCGGTTAAGGGATGGCTAGAATACCCGGTTAAGGGTTAAACCCTATTAAAGGTTACCTTGTTAGAGGATTTCAAGAACTCAATGGTTTTGAGTCACCCTGTTAAAGGATTTACAGTAAGCTGGTTAAAGCTACCCTGTTAAGTGATTTCCCAACTGTTGAAGTGGTTAGAGATCAACAAGTATTACAATGATCTGGTAACATCACTCAATGCTAATGCAGATCCACTTTAGCTCCTCTTCACCTTCTGCACTTACACTCTGCAGGTATCACTTCTCTCCTTTGGTCTGGCAAGAATCATGTATCTCTTCTCTTGGACACACACAACTTTTGCCAACAACCTCAGAAAGAAACACAACATTGATCTTATAGGAAATAGATAGGTCGATAGCATAAACCCTAAACCCTAAACCTGTTAGGTTAAGCAATTCAAATGGTTCAATCCTGACCGTTGAGCACATTGCATTAAATGCAACAGTCTTGAACTGATCTCAAGACGTTCTCCATCATTCGTTTTCCACCGCTTTCATGGCGCCTGATAACCCATCACGTGTTTTCACCGTTTACAGACTTTGCACATTCTCGAGGTAGATGGGAACACTCTCCTTCATGCAAGATCCTTCACGCGCACAAGGCTGACATGGAAAAATGATCTGTTCTTTGTTACAATGGTAACTCATCACACAAAGTCACCGATTGAGTCACACAGGCTTGAAGCACTTCAACTGGAAACCCTAAAGTTGAGACTACCAACCAGTAGTCATACAAAGCTTCCATGTACTGGTTCCCATAACCACATGTCGGTTCATCTTGATCAAACACACCGCTTCACTTGGGCACATATATCGATTCACAATGTTATACCGGTTCTCTCTTCTTCAGCATATTGACATCAATGACAACATACAGTGTCATCATGTCCTCATAACGGTTCACATAATGGCAACAATCTCCCCCTTTGGCATTGATGGAAATATACAAAGATATCTCTCTGCTTCACATCTTCTCCCCCAATTTCTGTAGATATCTTCTCTGCTTCACTTCTTCTCCCCCTTTGACAACAATGCCAAAGTGGAGGCACAAGCTTCCCTATTCCATTATGCTGCTCCCCTTGAGGAGTAACATCCTTCAACACATCAATCCAAAAAAAAATTGACTATGCAATACCTGACTGATGTGGAGCATATACCTTTAGTTCACCTCTTGAAAGGGCACCACCCCTAATTCACCTCTTAAGTACATAGATGTAGCCTTTGGGAGAGGCTTGGTGAATATGTCTACTAACTGCTCCTTACTAGAAACATGTTCCATTGCAATCTCTTTGTTCTGAATCTTTTCCCTCAAGAAATGATACTTAAGCTCAAAGTACTTGGTTCTAGAATGTAAAACTGGATTCTTGGAGATGTTAATTGCACTAGTATTGTCACAAAATATACTTACCGGTTCAGATACAGGAACTTTGAAGCCATTCAATACATGCTTCATCCAAATTGTCTGAGTGCAGTTCGTGAAAGCTGCAACATACTCTACTTCTGTTGTAGACTGAGAGATACAACTCTGCTTCTTACTCATCCATGAGACTAGTCTACCACCGAGAAAGAATGCACCACCAGTTGTGCTCTTCTGGTCATCCATATTACCTACCCAATCAGCATTTGTGAATACTTTCAAGTTGAAATCCTTGCTATATGGATACCACAATCCATAATCAATAGTTCCCTTCAGATACCTAAGAATCCACTTGACTGCAACCAAGTGGGATTCTCTTGAACTTTTCTGGAACCTTGCAGTAATGCCAACTGCATGTGCAATATTTGGTTTGCTATGCACTACATAATGTAACTTACTAATCAATGATCGATATTCCTTCTCATTAACCAATGCTAAGTCATCCTCTTTGGATAGTTTACAACCAGTCACCATCGGTGTACCAACCGGTTTGCTATCTTCCATGCCAAATGTCTTCAACACCTCTTTGACATACTTGGACTGAGTGATAAAGATTTCATCTTTCATTTGCTGAATCTGCAGTCCAATGAAGAACTTAATCTCCCCTATGAGTGACATCTCAAACTCTTTCTTCATCTCATCTGCAAACTCATGACTCATCTTGTCATCTCTACCAAAGATAATGTCATCAACAAATACCTCACAGATTAGGATCGGATCTCCTTCAAATTTCAAGTAGATATTGCTATCTTCGCTTGTTCTCTCAAATCCAATCTTCACAAGATGGGAGTGCAGGCGTTCATACCATGCTCTAGGTGCCTACTTTAGACCATATAAGGCTTTATGTAGCCTACACACCATGTCACTATTTTTAGATAGGGCAAACCCATCTGGTTGCTCTATATACACCTCCTCTTCAAGTACACCATTTAGGAATGCAAATTTTACATCCATTTTATATACTTTGAATCCTTTAAAAGCTGTATATGCAAGAAGCATACAAACTCCTTCCAATCTAGCTACAGGAGCAAAGGTTTCTCCATAGTCTTCTCCTTCTTCTTGGGCATATCCTTTACACATCAATCTGGCTTTATTTCTAATCACCGTGCCATCCTCATTCAACTTATTTCTGAAAAGCCATTTGGTACCGATGACATTTTTATGCTCTGGTCTAGGTACCAAAGACCATGTACCATTTCTCTCTATCTGGTCAAGTTCTTCTTCCATTGCCTTGATCCAGTCTTCATCTTTATGTGCCTCTTTGAATGATTTAGGCTCAAATTCAGAGATCATACATGAGTTTTCTCTGACCTTTCTTCTTGTAAGGATTCTTGCATCCTTATCTCCTATGAACTTCTTAGGATCATGATTCAGCTTGACATATCGAGGAATGGTCTTAATAGATTCCTCTTTCTTTTCTTCTTCATCCTCATCTCCATCAATATCAGCATCTACATCTATCGGTGTAGGAACACTATTACTTGTACTTGGTTGACTAACAACCAGTTCCCAGAAGGTTACAACCGGTTCATTTACCGCTTACTCACTGTCGGTTTCCTCAGTTTTCTCAGAGGTTTCATCAACTCTCACATCGATGCTTTCCATAATTCTCCGAGTCCTATTATTGAAACACTTGAGAGCTTTTCTCTTGGTGGAATACCCTAGGAATATTCCCTCATCACATTTCGCATCAAATTTGCTCTGGTGCTCGATCCTCTTGATGTAACGTTTGCTACCAAACACTCTAAAGTAGCTAACCATAGGTGTCTTACCGGTCCAATACTCATAAGAAGTTTTATCCTTACCTTTCTTGATGAGTATCTGGTTCATTGTGTAGACTGCAGTGCTCATCGCTTCTCTCCAAAAGGTGTGAGCAACCTTTCCTTGAATCAGCATTGTTCTTGCTGCTTCAACCACAGTCCGATTATTCCTCTCTGCTAGGCCATTCTATTGGGGAGTCTGGGGGGTAGACAGTTGTCTCTTGATGCCATGTTCTTCATAGTACTTGTTGAATTCACCGGAAGTGAATTCCCCTCCTTGATCAGTTCTAAGGCACTTGATCCTTTTACTACTTTCCTTTTCCACTAATGCTCTGAAAGCTTTGAACTTTCCAAAAGCTTCAGACTTATCTTTCAAGAATGTGACCCACATCATTCTTGAGTAGTCATCAGTGAGAATCATGAAGTACCTATCACCCTGCACACTCCTAGTTCTCATAGGACCACACAAATCAGTATGCACAAGATCAACTAAATTGTCATCAGTGAAAGGTTTACCTTTAAAGGTTGAGGAAGACATTTTCCCCAATTGACACTCTCTGCACAAGTTATTTTTCGATTTTCTCAGCATCGGCAATCCTCTAACTACCTTGATCCTACTAGCCTTCACAATGTTATCAAAGTTTACATGGAAGAGTCTCCTATGCCATATCTAGTTGTCATCAAACTTGGCCATAAGACATGTACTGATATTTGCATTCAGCTGAAATAGGTTACCTTTGGTCTGCATGCCGGTGGCCACCAATTCACCATTCTTTCCTTTGATTCTACACACTCCATTCTTGAATTCTAGAGTGAGACCACTATCATTCAGTTAGGCAACACTCAGAAGGTTGTGTCTAAGACCATCAACCCAATACACATTGTCAACACTGCTCTTTCCATTCAGAGAGATGGACCCTCTACCTTTGACCATACATGGTGCATCATTACCAAAGCAAACCACACCACCATCATACTCTTCCAAGGATAGAAACTTGCTCCGGTCACTAGTCATATGGTGAGAACAACCACTGTCAATAATCCACTCATTGGAATTATCAAAGCGGGAGACAAGAGCCTTCTCATCTGACACATCTTCCTTGACAACAACAAACACAATATCTTCATTTTCTTCATCTTCTGATTCCTCATCTATGACACCTTCATTAACTACCACAAAAGAGTTTCTCTGGTTTCCTCCTTTGAACTTCTTGAACCTTTCCGGTTTGTCCTTGTTGTCACCATTAGGACAGTTTACAACAATATGTCCTATCTGGTTAGAAGAAAAGCATTTCAAAGGGAGCTTACCTCTGTATTTACCGGTTCCTTTAGGAAGTTTCTTGGCAAGAAGAGCTTCAAATGCCATCAAAATCTCCTCATCATCCATTTCTCTGCTCTGTCTTGGTTCACCACTGGTGCTTGCTTCTTTTCCTTTTATAGATGGTACAACAAAATCTTTAAAAGATGATTCAATTTTTTGAACACTGCCATCAAAACTATTTAGCTCATAGGTTGTCAACTTTGCAATGATGGAGTCTAGGGATACCTTAGTCTTGTCTATTGATCTCAACTCCTAAATAGTAGCAACCCTTATTGCATAGACCGGTAATAAGGATCTCAGAACTTTTGCTTACCACATTGGAATCTTCCATTTTACCACCCGCACTCTTGATATCTCCAACAACAGTTTTGATTCTTATTACATATTGCTGAATGGTCTCACCTTCAACCATTTGCATGTTTTCAAACTTCCCTCTAAAGCTTTCTTCCTTAGCTTGTTTTACATGTTCATCACCGCCATAGATATTTTCAAGAGTATCCCATACTTCTTTGGGATTTACTTTATCTTGGACATCAATAAACTCAATGTCAGATAAACTACTAATTAGGGCTTCCATGACTTCCCCATTCTCTTGCATCTCTCTCTTTTGGTCATCGATGAGAGTACCGGTAGGGGCAACATAAGCATTCTCAACATAGCTCCAGTGTTGAGCACCCATGCTTTTGATGTATATCTTCATTCTATCTTTCCATATATTAAAATTATCTCTGTTGAACTTTGGACCTTCCCTCTTCATCATTTGACTGGGATCTTTTCCTCAAGCGATTAAGCTTATAACACAAAGGACCTGGAGGATGCTTTGATACCAATTGATAACTCAATGATGAACGGATAGTATCAAACCGGTACTGAGATGGGGGGGGGTGAATCAATACAGACAAAAACACAATCCTAAAGCCAGTTTGTCAGCAGACACTGTGCTTTGGCAGACAAACAGTAACACCAATCTTAAACAGAGTACAACCGACAAAACCTAGAATAACTAAGACAAGCATAAATTGATTGACACTTATATTTTCATACAATCTAATACTTTATTTCCATTTCACCCTAGTGCATGAACAAGTAATCTATCATAAAAAATATAAATAGCTAGATCAACATGATTTACCTTCAGACACACATCACTTAAACCATCACATGAATAACACCACACATGACACACAGATTTTTCATGTGGAAACCCAACTGGGAAAAACCACGGTGGGGATGAATACCCACAAACTATTTTTGAACTCTTTAGAAGTCCGCTATGTTAGGAGCCTTGTTCGGTTAAAGACTGATACGATAGGTTCTGTTAGGAACCGATCCTATTAGGGATCACCTGGTTAAGGGATGGCTAGAATACCTGGTTAAGGGTTAAACCCTATTAAAGGTTACCTTGTTAGAGGATTTCAAGAACTCAATGGTTTTGAGTCACCCTATTAAAAGATTTACAGTAAGCCAGTTAAAGATACCCTGTTAATGGATTTCCCAACTATTGAAGTGGTTAGAGATCAACAAGTATTACAATAATCTGGTAACAACACTCAATGCCAATGTAGATCCACTTTATCTCCTCTTCACCTTCTGCACTTAGACTCTGCAGGTATCACTTCTCTCCTCTGGTCTGGCAAGAATCACGTATCTCTTCTCTTGGATACACACACACAACTTTTGCCAACAACCTCATAAAGAAACACAACATCAACCTTATAGGAAATACATAGGTCGGTAGCATAAACCTTAAACCTATTAGGTTAAGCAATTCAAACAGTTCAATCCTAACCATTGAGCACATTGCATTAAATGCAATAGTCTTGAACTGATCTCAAGACGTTCTCCATCGTTTGTTTTCCACCACTTTCATGGCGGCTGATAACCCATCACGTGTTTTCATCATTTACAGACTTTGCACATTCCTGAGGTAGATAGGAACACTCTCCTTCATGCAAGATCCTTCACGCACACAACACTGATTTGGCAACATGATCTGTTCTTTGTTACAATGCTAACTCATTACACAAAGTCACCAGTTGAGTTACATAGGCTTGAAGCACTTCAACCAGAAACCCTGAAGTTGAGACTACCAACCGGTAGTCATACAAAGCTTCCATGTACCGGTTCCCTTAACCACATGCCAGTTCATCTTGATCAAACACACCGCTTCACTTGGGCACATATACCAGTTCACAATGTTATACCGGTTCTCTCTTCTTCAGCATATTGACATCAATGGAAACATACAATGCCATCATGTCCTCATACTGGTTCACATAATGCCAACAGTTCTGTATGCCCAAATTCCATCTGAAAGCCTATGAGACCAATATTTTTTATGAATAGATACTATTTTGGTAAGAATAGCCTCAAGCTCCCTATTTGTAACCTCTACCTGTCCATTAGCTTGTGGATGATATGGAGTAGATTTTTTGTGCCTTATATTGTATTCATTTACCAAAGCTGCAATCAATGTTGAAGTAAATTATGGGCCTTGGTCTGATACAATTTCTCTTGGTACTCCATATCTTGTAAATTTCTCCTCATAAAGAAACTCAGCCACCTTATTATCTCTTGCATGTGTCATGGTAGGAGCTTCCACCCATTTTGTTACATAATCTCTACATACAAAAATGTAGAATTTGCCATTAGAAGGTGGATCAACTGGGCCAACAAAATATAATCCCCATTTATCAAATGGTGTAACTAATATTTGTGGATATAATGGCATCTCATCAGATTTAGTAGGTCTTCCCATACGCTGGCATCTGTCACATTTTCTTGTATACTGTGTTGCATCCTTGTGTAATGTGGGCCAATAGTATCATGTATTGAGTATTTTGAGTTCTGTTCTTTTGGCAGAAAAATGTCCTCCACAGGGCTCATCATGACACGCATGCAGGACATCATATGTTTCATCTTCCCTTACACATCTTCTCATGACTTGGTTAGGCCCAGTATAAAACAAACAATCAACAATCTATGAGAAGTTAAAAAAATTTTCTACTAACAACCTTCTTTCCTTAGGAGAGAAATGAATTGGCATTTAGCAGCAGCTAAATAATTGGCAATATCAGCATACCAGGGAGTGTGAGCTTGTATAAGGAATAAATGTTCATCTGGAAAAGCATCATCTATTACTATAGAATCTTCTTGTAACTGAAGTCTTGAAAGATAGTTTGTAACCACATTAGACTTCCCTAGTTTATCAACAACTATGATATCAAATTCTTGCATCAACAATAACCAGCGAGCTAATCTATCAATAATTGAAGATTTATTCATGAGACATCTGATTGCAGTATGATCTGTATGCACAAATATGGAATATCCTGTGATATAGTGCTTGAATTTGTTGAGTGCATATATAACAGATAACATTTCATTTTCAGTGACTGTGTAATTCAACTCAGGTCCCTGTAAGTTCTTGTGAATATAATATATTGCACTTTTCAATTTGTCAATCTTTTGTCCTAATACTACCCCTATTGCATAATCAGATGCATCTGTATGAATTTGAAATGGTAAAGACCAATTTGGACCTTTAAGAACTGGTGCTTGGGTCAAGGCATGCTTAAGCTTCAAGAAAGCTTCATTGCATGCAGAGGTCCATTTAAATTCCATATCCTTGGTAAGAAATGAATATAAGGGACTTGCAATTTCGCTGAAATCTTTGATAAACCTTCTATGGTATCCAGCATGACCAAGGAAACTTCTTACATCTTTTTGCTTCATAGGGGCATTGATATGCTGAATGACTTCAATCTTTGTTGGGTCCACCTGTATTCCTTTTATAGAGATATGATGACCAAGGACTATTCCTTCTTGCATCATGATGAAGCATTTCTCACTATTTAATGACAAACTATAATCCTCACATCGCTGCAAATTTTTTTTCAGGTTCTCCAATGCTTGTTCAAATTCAGAACCATAAATTGTAAAGTCATCCATATAGATTTCCATGATGTCTTGAGAAATATCAGAAAAGATACTGATCACTACTCTTTGAAAAGTAGCTGAAGCATTACACAACCCAAAAAGAATAACAGAATGTGCATATGTTCCCCAAGGACAAGTAAATGTTGTCTTTTCTTGATCCTCCGAGGCTATCTGAATCTGATTGTAACCACTGAATCCATCAAGAAATGAAAAATATCTTTTACCAGCCAAAGAATCCAATACCTGATCCAAAAATGGTAATGGAAAATGATATTTTCTTGTTGCTAAGTTCAAGGCTCTATAATCGAAACATACCCTCCATTTTCCTCCTTTCTTAGGAACTATTACCAAAGGTGATACCCATTGGCTATCAAAGATAGGATAGATAAACCCAACCTTTAACAACTTCTGCAATTCTTCTTTAACTATTTCTTTTAATGCAGGATTGATTCTTCTTTGAGGCTATCTGAGTGGGCAACATTCTTCTTTTATATAGATGTGGTGGGTGCAAACTGTTGGATCTATTCCATGCATATCCTTGTAATCCCATACAAAAGCATTTTTATGACATTTCAGCAAGTCGATGAGGGCTCCCTTTTGAGTATTTGAAAGATCTCTATTGATATTCAAATCAATTTCTATCTTGATAGTAAGATCAATCTGGGACATATCAGAAAAATGAGAAGTAAAGACTTCTTGCGCCTACAGAGTATGCAATACATCAGTGGCTGCAGGAAAGTCTAAATCTACAATATTCGGTACCAACTCCTGCAATTGTTGTTCTTGTATCAACTCATTTATTAGAATTTTATAAAGAATTGAGTCTTCATCATGTAATTGCATGAATGGCCCTCGATTAATCATCATAAGGTGATTAATAAAGTCAACTCCCTTAGATTCTTCTCCCAAAATAGGCCAAACGACTTGTTCTTGATCAAACTGGGGTTGTGCAAGAGAATACAAAGTTAATGTTTTTGTAGAGTTCCCATCTGAAATAGTTATATCCCTTGATCTAAATCCAATATATGGATCAGTCGTGGCAAGCCAAGGTCTTCCCAAAATCACAGGATATCCTCCCAGTGTTGCCTTTGGAGATAGAATCATAAAGTCTGCAGGGTATTCCCAGGAATCCAAAATAACCACCACATCTTCAATCATACCATTAGGTCTCACTGTAGAGCTATCAACAAGTTGTAGAACTATGGGTGTAGGCCTTAGACTATTGATTTCAAGTTGTTTCATTACTTCTCTTCTCATCACATTAATGGCTGCCCCTAAATCAATTAAAACATTTCTTATCTGGCTGCCATTAATGATATACTTAATATAGGACTACCTGGATCAGAGTATTTTGGAATTGCAACCTTGCCTAATATAATATCTGCCAGTTGACCCATAACATGCACTTTTTGTGGATCCTTCTTCTTCCTGCTAGGATTTTTTAAACATGCTTCTCTTAGTGCCTTACTATATATAGGAACATCTTTTATTGCTTGCAACAATGGAATTTTAACACAAACATGTTTCAGTTGATCTATAATATCAAAACCTCACTCTTGTTCTGTGAGAATTTCCTTTTCTTGCAATCTCTGGGGAAATGGCGGTAATATCTGCTTCTGAGGTATTGTATCTGTTGGATTAGAGATTTCTTGTTCTTCTTGTACCTCAATGATAACTGGAGGAGATAGATTAGGCAGAGTTGTCCCAGATCGGAGGTGAATATCATTTAGGGATAGAGAATAGGTTGGGTATTGATTAAGATCAACTGAATAAGCTTGTTGTTGTTGCTGAGATTTAATATTAGGATTTGGCATTGGTTGAGTGGGCAACTGCTTTGGTTTAGGTGGGACAACAGTGGCTACAGGAGGAGGCATTCTTGCAGGCGGTTGTGGCTGTTGAATAGGTTGTTGATAACTAGAAGATTGGGCAGTCCATGGCTGCCTCCCCCTCCGTTGAGGAGCAGGTTGCCAATTCCCCTGAAACTAACTTCCTTGGCCCTGAGGTGGATACCAATTCCCTTGTGGTTGTTGCCACTATGGCATTTGATTAGCAAAATGTTGCCCTTGGCCTTGAGAACCATACCAGTTTTGATAATTACCAAAATTTTGAGCATATGGTGATTGCCATTGGTTATTTGGTACATAATAATTTCCACTATAGCCAGAAAAAGAAAATGGATCCAGAGGCATACCTTGTCTTTGGAAATTTTGCCTCCTTTGAGCAACATAGAAAAATTGCTCATCCTCACCTTGTATTGGCTTGAAGTCAGGAACCTCAACATTTGCAACCATTTTACATCGGCAATCCTTATTTTGTGTTCTACAATGAGGGCAAAATTCTGCAAGAAATGCATCAGCTTCTTCGAGCTTCTTCTTAGCTGAAAGTGTATCCAACTGAGTAGCCATATTATTTATGATGTCCTCCTTAAAGTCCTTCAATAAATGGCTAAGTTCCATTATAGAAACTCTAGTACCAGATGCTCATGAAGGTGCTCCTGGCTTGAAACGCCTGTTCTTCTTAAAAGCAGATTTGGAATACTTCTTACAAATTTGTCCTATTTCAGCCCAAGTGGACTGTGTAATGTCACCTCCTCCCATAAGATCCAAAGAATCAGTGCATTCATCACTGATTCCCCTCAAAAATATCAACTTGAGGGAATATTCATTTAGAGTACTATGTTTGGACTTTTTGACACTAAACAAAAACCTCTCCAAATAATCTTCAAGACTCTCATCTTCTTTCTGTGTCATTCTAAAGATATCATCCCCATGACGATCAGTGCCTCTACAATAATCTTTATATTTTGCAAGAAACAATCATTTCATCTCATCCCATTTATTGATTGTGCTACTACCCAAGCTCATAAACCATCTTAAAGATGATTCCTTCAAGGTGGCAGGAAATATTATAGACCCATCTATAGTATAGTCAAAACTCCTACAAAGAACATCAAACTCAAACAGAAATGTGTCTGGATCCTCTGTCACCAATCCATAGAATTTAGGGAGGGAAGATGTTGGAATGTTCTTAAGATTAGCATTATCATGCTGATCAAATATGGAGAACTCAAACATTGGGTCCACAGGTGGTGGTGGTGGATTATTTCCACCAGGTGGGTTTCCTTGCATTGGACTTATGGGGGTAGTTACTATATGAAATTCTTCTTCTTGAGGTCCAAAGAGGAACTGAAGACTACCTTCTAGAAATTCAGATTCAGGATGGTTCAAATTCTCTGGGGTTTGATAAAGTTCAGCAAAAGGGTTTATATCTAAGGAATTATTTTTTGCATGATTAGGATGACTGGGCAGAAATCTACCTAGAACATCTCTTCTTCGCCTATGCATGCAGATTCATGAAATTTTTTCAAACAATTAGGTATGCCAAAAAAAAAAAAAATTAACTTAAAACTGAAAAGACAATAACCATAATAGGTTCTTAGTTTGACACCATCCCCGGCAACGGCGCCAAAAATGTTCAACCCAACAATAAGAATAATAACTCTAGTTGAAGTCTCAACCTGAAGTTTGGACATTCATTTGGTAAAGTCACTATTTCCATAGCTAGTGTTCATTTAATTGTCAACCTAGGGACGTAATACTTGAAATGGGTCTGCACTATATATCCACTAAGTTCCTGCGATAGCTATTCTGCATTACTACAACAACTAACATTATGCGAAAAAGATAAGCAAGAATTGAAACTATAGAAAGGCCATAGGAAAACTTCTGCATAAATTCATAAAAGCAATACTAGATAAATTCAATGCTGATAAACAAAAAGTACTCTATTCTAGTTTGGCTACAGGAACAGTCAGCGGATATGTTTCCAGTGGCTGCAGGAACAGTCAATGCAAGAACATCTACTGCAGCTAAGGAAAGAAAAATAATCTTAACAAATGCACAGGAACACTCACCAAGTGGGCCCCCTTGGATGAGTGATACTAGGCTTCCCAAAAACAACTCTAAAAGCTTAGAATAACATATTTTTATTCATCGTTCTTTGGAAGTCATTACATGATTCAATATGAAAAGAAAACTCAAAAATACTTAGGAAAGATCCTCTGCTCTGTTTCTCTTCTCTTTCTATCTAATTCTCGAGAAGATAAAGAGATTATTATTAAAAAGAAATCATCTACAACAGAACACGAATCACACCGAAAAGAAGAGGCAAATAATTGACCAAGAAAGCAAATAGCTGGAGTTATGCTGCAGGAAATGCAGATCTAACCCGAACCACAGTTATAACATACTGTGGCGGTATTTACAACTTTGGTGTCCACCTAATTTAGACATCAATAGTATTGCTTGATTGCTTCACTTATGTCATTCCTTACGCTTCTCAGCTTTTCTTCAGTTTGATCTTTAGTCATCTTCTTGAGTATCATTTCCTTTAACTGGCGTGAAAGGCGAACATCCACCGCAACATCATTTATTCCCTTCACTACAAAAGAAATAATATACAAGAACATACATACACATTTTATTTAATCTAGACATCTATTAATTTCACATATGATATTGCCCTAAACAATCTGCATGGCAACATGAATAAATCACATGGCTGCAGGAATAAATGGCATGGCTGCAGGAATAAACTGGCAAAGATAAAACATGATTTAATAGGTTCAGGCTAACATATGGAATACATATAGTAAACTTCCAATACATCACTACTACTATGCAAATCAAAAGATGACAAAAACTCAAGAGTTCTAAGGATAATAATATGACAATGTCTCAACTCATTACTTCTATTAAATGTAGGTCATGTATATGCAGTTATTGCGGATGAGAACAATGAAGAAGGAACATATTATTTTTTGTGTCATTGTATTGAGGCCAAAAAGAAATTGATTTCTACAGTGGTTGATGGAGAGGGTATTGAGTACCCAATATGATTCATTGTTGTGACAAGGACATGGCTTAGAAAGTACCGTTGTTGTGTCGAGTTGTATTGAGACCTCTTAAACTCATTTATTTAGCAGTCGTTGTATTGATTTTGGCATTAACTTATCCTTCTATAAAATGTAGTACCATATCAAAAATTCTAATGCCTAGTTGTTTGAGGACTTTGAGACACATAGACATATTCTTCATTACTCAAACCTTCTTGTTGCAACAAATATTCATTTGATTAAATATCGTGGTATACCTCTCAACAAGGATTTATGGAAAGTTTGTGAATCTGACCACGAGGCAATACTTGAGACACTAAGGGTTAGAGCTGATCCAGAAGGTTCACTTGATTGATTTTGGGCCATCTAGAAGAATAATTCTACAATATGGTAGAATAATTTTAACAATTTTGTATATATCTTTTGCGAAATGTTGTAACTTTTCTTTTTTGGATGTGCTCTACATGCATATGAGCTGTAATATGCATATGAGTTGTAATGTGCATATGTAGATGCCAAATTTTGTATATAAAAACATCAATGAGTTGTAATGTGCATATCTAGATGCTAAATTTTGTATAAAAAAACAACAATGAGTTGTAATGTGCATATCTAGATGCTAATTTTTGTATAAAAAAACAACAACGAGTTGTAATTTGCATATTTAGATGCAAAATTTTGTAAATATAAATAGTAATGAGCTTGATCATTTATATTATATGCCAAATTTTATATATGAAAGTGTCCATGGGACTGATTTGCAAATTTTGAGAGCCCAAATTTGTACCATTTGATTATAAATACATTTGTAATAAAATTGTACCATTTGATTATAAATTTTTATGATTTGGTTATAAATAACTATGTCTGATTGTGAATTATATTAAATAACTTGCAAATGGGTATCTGAATATGCAATTTTTTTTCCAAGTGTTTTGGGAAAGTTTTGAGTTATTGTTGAATTACCCGATTTAAAGGGCTAGTAGGAATTGTCTAAAACTGAGAGAGGCCCTTTTAGGCAACAACAACATGACCCCATAGGTTCAAACGGATCATCCACAAGTGCCACGGTCTTCGAGTTATATGATGTCAAAGTTTGACCATGTTTTCCACTTTGAGCGCTCAAGGGAAAACATTGCTACAAGGTGGCTTTGAACAATTAGACATCTTGGGGAGAGAGACAAGGGCACACCTAGCATAAACCTGACCACCTGGACGTGCTCACACTGATGGTTTGTTCCCACGATGAGCAGAACAAAAGATGCACTATTTTGCCACCTCTCATTGACGGTTTTTTATGCGACAAAAAATCTCACCACAAGAAAACAGAATCGAGTTGTCTGAAACCGAGAGAGGATTTTTTAGGCAGTGACAACATGACCCCATAGGTTCAAATGGATCATCCATAAGTACCACTGTCTCCGAGTTATGCGATGTCAAAGTTTGACCCTTTTTTCCACTTTGAGCGCTCAAGGGAAAACATCGCTACGAGGTGGCTCTGAATGATCAGACGTCTTGAGGAGTGTGACAAGGGCACACCTAGTGTAAAACTAACCACCCGAATGCGCTCACGCTGACGGTTCATTCCCACAATTAGTAGAATGAAAGATGCACTATTTTGCCACCTATCACTAATGGGTTTTGACGATTTTTTATGCGATAGAAAAAATCTCACCACAAGAAAATGGAATTGAGTTGTCCGAAACTGAGAGAGGATTTTTTAGGCAACGACAACATGGTCCCATAGGTTCAAACGAATGATCCATAAGTGCCACGTTATCCAAGTTACACGACGTCAAAGTTTGACCATTTTTTCCACTTTGAGCGCACAAGGGAAAACATCGCTACGAGGTGGCTCCAAATGATCGGATGTCTTGGGGAGCAAGGCAAGGGAACGCATAGCATAAACCCATCCAACCGAACATGCTCGCACTGACGGCTCATTCCCATGATGAGCAGAACTAAAGATGCACTATTTTGCCACCTCTCACTGATGGTTTTTTACGGTTTTTGATGTGATGGAAAAAAATCTCACCACAAGAAAATGGAATCGAGTTGTCTAAAATCGAGAGAGGCTTTTTTAGGAAGCAATAACACAACCCCATAGGCTCACACTGATTATCCATAAGTGCCATGGTCTCTGAGTTACGCGACGTAAAAGTTTGATTGTTTTTTCCACTTTGAGTGCTCAAGGGAAAACATCGCTACGAGGTGGCTCTGAACGATCAAACATCTTGGGGAGAAAGACAAGGGCACACCTAGCATAAACTCAACCACTCAGATGCACTCACATTGAGGGTTCATTCCCACAATGAGAAAAATGAAAGATGCACTTGTTGGCATTTTTTATGATTATGTTGTGATTGTCATTGATGAACACACACTTGCATTGAGATTACTTTTATATGTATATGCTCAACCGGCAATTGTTACCAACCGGTATGATGCATTATAGTCCTTAGACTATTGGTGTTTTGCAGAAAGTGTTTACCGATCTGAAGCAGTATGTTGACCCCAAGCGGTTCGAAGATCTCAAGCAGTACGAAGGATCAAAGTGGCAGAACACATGTTTCCCAGTCTTCATTTTTGTCAAACCGGCAACCAGTATTTTGTATGAATTGGTAATACTCTGTGATGAGTTACCAATCGACATTTTGTGATGAGTTACCATCCACCAATTGTTTGACGATGCCGACACTTTAACAATGCTTTTTGTGTCATGTTACAGAATATGTCTAGATGCATTGAACCTAGGAAATTGTATTGTAATCCTATTGGACTGACATGAAATCAGATTCCTTTAAAAGGACATCATATCTAGGGTTTCAGGTTGTTGCTAAGGTTTAAGGTGGTTGATGAGTTAGAGAGAGTGTGAATGTGTTGAAGACTGAAGTAATGCAAGAATGCATTAGGAACGAGCTATCAAGGATCTAACCAAGCAATCTGTGCTATTTGCTAGATCACTCACTTGTTGATTACTCACATCTTCGACAAGTCTGAAGCCCTTAACCGGGTAGGCCCAAAAGCCTTTTGTAAATCCTCTAACAAGGTGGTTCACATCTGTGGATCTAAAATCCTTTAGCAAGGTATTCTTTAATCGGACTTATCTCCTAACAGAGATTGAGATTCCTAATAGGATCTATTCTAGTAAAGAACATTGTATGACCTTAATCGATCTGACCTTAACCGGTCTGGTTCCTATTTTGTAGATAGTTACTTGTGAGTTCCATCTCACCGTGGTTTTTCCCATTTGGGTTTCCACGTCAAAATCTCTTGTGTTTGTGAATGCATTATTTGCTATTTGGTTTGCATGTGTGCTAATCAGTTTGTCTGCTAAACTGTTTTATTGGTTTACTATTAGTCTAGCAAAGTGTTTAAGTACAGTGATTTTTGGCATACTAATTCACCCCCCCCTCTTAGTATTCATCAACTGGTATCAGAGCCTACCTTTTTATAAGTCTAACCACTTGGAAAGAGATATGGGGGAATACACATTGAGGGAACTTACTCATTGGCTCACTCAGTTTGAGCAAGCCTATGATGATCTTATGATCAAATATAAGGCATCTCAAGAAAAAAGGAGAGAACATGATAAAAAATTGATGGAGCTATCTGAAAATAGTTCTTCTGATGAAGCGGACATGGAAACCCTAATCCAAGAAGTAGAAAAGCTGAATTAATCCAATTCCAACCTAAGAAAAGAATTGGAAGGACTTACTATTCGAATGTGCCGAGAGCTTGAGAACTAGAGGAAAGATGAAGTAAGAGATCAGTGCCCTAACTGCTCAACTCCATGCTAGAAAAGTGGAAAAGGAAGACATGCAAGGAGAACTAAACATGGCCATCTCCGAGAATGCAAACTTGATGGAATCAAATGCTGCTATTTCCAAAGAACTCTCTGAGTCAAAGGAAATACTTACTAAGTTCAACAAGAGTACTGTCAAGCTAGAGAAAAAGCTTGAATCTACCAAACCTGTCAAGAATACTGATGGACTTGGTTATTCCGATCATGGGGAAGGTGAGTCCTCTGGTACAAATGCTAGAGCATCAAAGAAACAACCGACATCAAAGGATAAAGGTAAGCAAAATTTTAAACCTATTTGCTTTAACTGTCTTAAAGAAGGACATACTACTAATGTATGTAGGAGCAAAGCCTACAATAATTTTCCTTACTTTATAAACGATGTACCTAGATCCAATAAGCTCAATGGTAATTTTTATGTATGCAACAAGTTTGGGCATAGAGCATCTGAATGTAGGTTTGTTATGAACAACACTGGAAGATATCCTCAGAGGACCCAAGGAGTTGGTCCGGAATCTTTTGTGAACCAGAATCACAACTGGTTTAATGCCTTTAATCATCAATCAGGAAGTGGTGGCTATCAAGTAGCAACCAGATGGAGAGAAAACTCTTTGATCTATCATTGTCATGGTCACATTGCTGCAACATGCAGGAGGAAGAACGGTAACATGAATAATGGACCTTGGAGAGCACCTGGAATGGTCTGCTATCATTGCAACAAACCAGGTCACATTTCCAGATTCTACAGAAGTAGAAAGAGTATATCGGATGATATACTGGTCACTCCAGAAGGAAAGATTGATATTGACACTATTTAAGTGGATATGAACAAAACCTAGAAGAAGAAACCAACAGTGTTGCAAGAAGAACCGGTTTCTACACCTAGTGTGCAAATAGCGGAACCGGAAAACTAAGCATCAGAAAAGCTTAGGCAGAGAAAACGGTGAAATGTTTTGAACCCCCGGTTTACACCAGTAAAAGACCTTAACCGGTATGTGATACCTGTCATTCGCCAGAAGACTAGAAACGGTAACAAGCAAATTAGGGTTTACGCCCTAATGGTGGAGCATTTATTATGGTAGGTGAGGAATATGTTTAAAAGGAATTTTCAAATCATTTCTCACTATCATTTTTTGAGCGAAGAAGTTTTTCAAGTGCAGAGTGAAGAAAAAGTGATTTGTGTTGTGATTCAAAGAAATTCCAAAACCCTGAAGAAGATTTAGAAGCAAAAATCAAACGGTCAAGAGAGGAACTCAAAGCAATGATTCAACAATTGACGGAGTGTGAGGTGAAGTGGAATTAGCAAGCCCTAAATTCTTTATTTTCGAAAGGTATTTCTCAAGTTTTTCTATTTTATCATGGCTTCCGCATCTCATGATAGTTCTAGTGCAACTGTTGATTCTATGGACTTCATACAACGAAAGTCAAAATATAATGCCTTGTCTCAAGTACCAGCTGGTGTTATAGTAGAAGAAGGGATTTCTAATTACATAGACTGCAAAATTGAAGACCTAGGGTCTCTTGTGATCCATTCTTAGCTAGGTCTATTCTGTGGGAAGGATAAAAAGATCAAACCGGAGTATAGCATCTTGGAGAAGAAGAAGCTTCACAATGCGGTTTACTTCCTAGAGGATTTCACAGATGACCACATTCAAATCATTCTGAGCAGAGTTCATGGTGACAAGATGTATCTTGAGAGAACACATGATATCACACCACAAGCAATTCATGTCGTCACTAGTTTCTGCAATACAGGGGAAGTGCTAGCCCTAAGGAAGGTCAGCAAGACAAAAATTTCCAAGCTCACCGGTTCAATGAGCGACTCACGTGGCATGACCGTCAACTCAATCAAGGATGGTCTGGTCAAGTATTCCTGCATGGTGATAGGCTATCAGATGTTCTCTGCCATCAAAATTAATTATGTCTCTGCTGCAGTGGTAAATGCCACTTACAGGATGATCAAGGAGGATGCATCATTTGATCTGTGCACCTATATGCAAAGACAACTTATGTTGAATCTTTAGTCAATCAAATAGGACAATGCACTAAGATTCAAGTTTGGACAACTACTAGTAGGGTTATTCTTCTACTTCCAATGTTATTTCCCAGGAGTTGGAGATATTCAGTGATCTATTGACCAACCGGTTACCAAGCAGATCAAAGAGAGCCTGCAAGAAGTTGGAACCGGTTACCCTGATGTTCTGAACAAGTACTTTGATGAGTTCAGAAGCAAGATGAGCCTAAGGATGAGGATATCTAGTGACATTGTCAGGAAATATGAAGAAGATATCTGCTTTATCATCAAAGTGGATGAATGCATAATGGAGGTTGTTGAGCCCAGACAGGAAGAAGTAGACCCTATGGGCTATGAGGTGATGTATGATATGTTAGATGGGTATGCTTCTACCCTAATTGCCTCACCCCTTGATCCTAAGGCAAAGAGAACCGACACCAATTTGGAAAGGGTTGCACCGGTTGTAGAACCCTCTAAAAAGAAAGGAAAGGTAGTGCCTTCGGCATCGACATCGGTTACTGCAACCAATCCCAAAGTGACCAAGCAGTCACCTCCAAAGAAGAAACCAGAAGCGGCACCTGCCAAAGTCTTCAAGAGGAAGAGGAAGACAAAGAATAACTCACTGGACTGAGAAGAAACTGTGTCTGAAGAAAAACCCAAGAAGACAAGAAAAACAAAGAAAAAGACAAAGAATGAACTGGCATCATCGACACTAGTAAATATTGAAATTTCTTCCTACAAACCTTTGACACATTATCAAAGAGCTATAAAGAATATTAGGAGAAAAGTGTTGAATGATTTGATTCATTGTTTTGATGATTTCAATGATGATGAAAAGGAAGCAGTTGAATAGGAAATCATTAAGTATTTGTGTGTTAATGACCAGTCGCCTTCAAAAATTAGATCTAAGACACCAGATTCTTTGTATAATTCCTTAGACAATAAATGGCACATTGCCATAGAAAAGGAACAAGAAATGAGGGAGGAAATATTTGCTCAACATTTTCCTGATGTATCAAATTCAGAACTTTTTGAAGTTATGAATAAATACAAAGGCCTTTTCTTCATGAGAAGAAGAAGACTCTTGTTACTGGAAGGAAAGGGTCAAGAAGTGATCAAGAATACACATACGCTTGCTCTAGAAGCTCTTAAGATGCATCAAGTGGCTGAAGCCAACAAGAAGGCTGAGCAAGAATCGGCAATAACAAAACTGGATGAAGTGTTTGATAATGAAGGAAACCCGGTTATTGAACTTATAGACACTATTGATGTCGATGCTCTGGATGTAGAGGATGTTACTCAGGATAAACCATCAGAAGATGATAACTCAATGATGAACAAATAGTACCAAACCGGTATTAAGAGGGAGGGTGAATCAGTACAGACAAAAATATAGTCCAAAACCGGTTTGATAGCAAATACTCCAAATGACTTGCAAACAATGATACTGGTTGGAACAGAGAGCAACCGGTAAGACCCAAAATGACTAAAACAATCATAAACCAGTTACACTCTTAGCTTTCCTCTTAGCTTAATACTATAGTACCATTACACCCTCATGCATGAACAGATAAACTATCATTAGATCTTCACAATAGTTAGTTCAATATGTTTTATAGAGAGGCATAAAACACTGAACCATCATAAGCTTAACAGATAATAACAAAGCATCACAAGATAAGAGTAGCACACATGACACACATATTTTCACGTGGAAACCTGACTCAAAAAAACCACGGTGGGGATGAATACCCACAAGCTACTTTTTGAACTCTTTAGAAGTCCGCTCTGTTAGGAGCCTTGTCTGGTTAAAGACATTACAAAAGGTTCTACTAGGAACCGATCCTATTAGGGATCACCTGGTTAAGGGATGACTATAATACCCGGTTAAGGGTTAAACTCGGTTAGGGTTACCTTGTTAGAGGATTTCAAGAACTCAATAGATAAAGGATCTCCAAAGCTCTATAGCTTCCCAGAACTCAATAACTTTGAGTTACCCTGTTAAGGGATTTGTATCAAGCCGGTTAAGGCTACCCTATTAAGGGATTTCACAACTATTCAAGTGGTTAAAGATCAACAGGAATTACAATGATCTGGTAATAGCACTCAATGTTAATGCAGATCTATTTTGGCTCCTCTTCACCTCCTGCACATTCACTTTGTAGGTATCTCTTCTCTCCTTTGGTTTGGCAAGAATCACGTATCACTTCCCTTGGATACACACATACAACTTTTGCCAACAACCTTAGAAGGAAACACAACATCGACCTTATAGGAAACAGACAGGTCGGTAGCAAAAACCCTAAACCCTAAACCTGTTAGGGTAAGCAATTCAAGCGGTTCAATCCTGACTATTGAATCATACTACATTAAATGCAACAATCTTGAATCAATCTCAAGACATTCTCCATCGTCCATTATCCACTAATTTCATGGCGGCTGATAACCCATCACGCGTTATCACTGTTTGACAAACTTTGCACATTCCCAAAGTGGATAGGGATAGTCTTCTTCATGCAAGATCCTTCACGCACACAGGGCTTACATGGCAACATGATCTGTTCTTCGTTGTACTGCTAACTCATCACATAGAGATAACTGATTGAGTCACATAGGCTTGAGGTACTCCAACTGGAAATCTTGAAGTGGAAACTACCTACCAACTGATAGTCATATAATGCCTCCATGTGCCAGTTCCCATAACTACATGTCGGTTCACCTTGAGCAAATATACCACTTCACTTTGGCATATATACCGGTTCACACATTTGCCGATTCTCTCTTCTCATATATCACATATGCCGGTTCACTTCATATCACATATTGACATAAATGACAACATACAATATCATTATTTCCTTATACTGGTTCACATAATACCAACAGAAGCAATAGAATAGGAGAAGCAGGAAGAACAGGTAGAAAAGCAAAAGGAAGCAGAGGACAAAAAGGAGGAAGCAAAGAAGCAAGTAGAGAAGAAGAAAGTAGAGGAGGATAAAGAAGAGGAGAAGAGAGAGGAAGCGAAGAAGGAGAAAAAGAAGGATAAAGAGGAGAAGAGGAAAAAGGAAGAGGAGAAGAAGAAGAAGGATGAAGAGGAGAAAAGGAAAAAGGAAGAGGAGAAGAAGAAGAAGGATGAAGAGGAGAAGAAAAAGAAGGAAGAGGAAAAGAAGAAGGATGAAGAGGAGAAGAAGAAGAATGAAGAAGAAAAGAAGCGGAAAGATGAAGAAAAGAAGCAAAAAGATAAAGAAAAGAAAAAGGAAGAGAAGAAGAAGCAGCAGGAAGAGGAGCAGAAGAAAAAGGACGAAGAAGAAGAGAAGCAGAGGAAAGAAGAGAAAAGGAAAATAGAAGAAGAGGAAAAGAAAAAGACAGAAGAAGAAAAGTTAAGAGCTACAGACAAAGAAGAAGCGACAAAAAGCACTCAGATGGAGACTCCAAAGGCAACCGGTAGTCAAGCCAAATCGGCTGACTTCGCCAGTCCTATTGACCTCCAGTCTGCAAATGAAATGGAGCTACTACAGAGCATTAAGGTTTCTCAAGAATGCCTTGAAGTGATAAGGAGGAAGAAGGAGCAAGATGTGATCCAAGCTGCAGTGGACACTCTTACCGGTTTGTTACTTGGCACAAACCTCCCCAATACTGATTCATCATTGGCACAATTGAAGCTCCTATGCACCGTAGTGGATGATCAGGTGTAGAGCCTAGAAGAGGTAGTAGAGGCAAATGCCAAGAAAGAGCATCAGAAGGCTCTCAACATTGCCCTGATGAAGAAGCTAAATGAGCTCCGGTTTGATTTGCAAAAAGCCCAAAAAGACATAAGGAATGCTCTAGATGAGGGGAATCTACTACTGAGTAAGATTTGCCAACCCCATCTCTTCTGTGATGATGTGCTTGTACAAAAGCAAAAGCTACAAAATGACTTGTAGTTATACATGAGAACCTTCAAGCCACCATATGACTCTTTTACAGCTTATGGGCAAACCGTTCACCGGTTTCATATCCAGTCTACCAAAATAGAGTTGGAAATCAGCAACCAGACTCAAGATTTGCAGGAACTACAACTGGTTCTACTGCCACACCTACAAATACTTCAGAAATGTTATCTCAATCTGGATGCCTTAACGGTGACTCAAGAAATGAGCACAATAGATGCCATGGAAGAACAGGTCTCCTAGATGCAGACAGAGAAAGAAGTGGCTACCTCCCTACTTGAGTCCTGGTCCTTATCTATGAAACAATTTTTGCAGGACTTTAAATCAATTTTTGACAAGTTTTATTCCTTATTATCATAAACTCTTATTCTTTTAATACTAATGACACAGGGGTTGGTCTACAATATTATTTTTGTTGTCATTGTTGGCAAAGGGGGAGAAGTATAAATTTTGAATATTTTGATGTATACTTTCATGTTATTTCTGTTTAGAAGTAGTATACATTGTATTTTCTTCAAAAGGGATAGTGCATATGCTTAGGGGGAGTAATTTTGATTATGGCATATTTTTGTTGTAAAACATTTAGATGCCAAAATTTTCCTAAGTGGTGCCATCAATGCCAAAGGGGGAGATTGTTGGCATTTTTTATGATTATGTTGTGATTGTCATTGATGGACACACACTTGCATTGAGATCACTTTTACATGTATATGCTCAACCGACAATTGTTCCCAGCCGGTATGATGCATTATAGTCCTTAGACTATTGGTGTTTTGCAGAAAGTGTTTACCGATCTGAAGCGGTATGTTGACCCCAAGCGGTTCGAGGATCTCAAGTGGTACGAAGGATCAAAGTGGCAGAACACATATTTCCCAGTCTTCATTTTTTTCAAACCGGCAACCGGTATTTTGTATGAACTGGTAATACTCTGTGATGAGTTACCAACCGACATTTTGTGATGAGTTACCATCCACCGATTGTTTGACAGTGCCGAAACTTTAACAGTGTTGTTTGTGTCGTGTTACAGAATATGTCTAGATGCATTGAACCTAGGAAATTTTATTGTAATCCTATTGGACCAACATGAAATCATATTCCTTTAAAAGGACATCATGTCTAGGGTTTTAGGTTGTTGCTAGGGTTTTAGGTGGTTAATGAGTTAGAGAGAGTGTGAATGTGTTGAAGACTGAAGTAATGCTGGAATGCATTAGGAACGAGCTATCAAGGATCTAACCAAGCAATCTGTGCTATTTGCTAGATCACTCACTTGTTGATTACTCACATCTTCGACAAGTCTGAAGCCCTTAACCGGGTAGGCCCAAAAGCCTTTTGTAAATCCTCTAACAAGGTGGTTCACATCTATGAATCTAAAATCCTCTAGCAAGGTAGTCTTTAATCGGACTTATCTCCTAACAGAGATTGAGATTCCTAACAGGATCTGTTCTGGTAAAGAACATTGTATGACCTTAACCGGTCGGGTTCCTATTCTGTAGATAGTTACTTGTGAGTTCCATCTCACCGTGGTTTTTCCCATTTGGGTTTCCATGTCAAAATCTCTTGTGTTATGGTGTTTGTGCTTCTGTGGGTGAATGCATTATTTGCTATTTGGCTTGCATGTGTGCTAATCGGTTTGTCTGCTAAACTATTTTACTGGTTTACTATTAGTCTAGCAAAGTGTTTAAGTACAGTGATTTTTGGCATACTAATTCACCCCCCCCTCTTAGTATTTATTAGCACTATTTTTCCACCTCTCACTGACATTTTTTGATGAAAGAAGAGATAATTGGTTTGATTTGATGTTAAAATGATTGCTTCAACTCTTCTTTTATAAGCGATTTGGATGAATAGGTGTGTCTCTTACCGTAAGGCCAACTTGTTATGGAATAAAATTTAAATGAAAACCTTACCTAAGCCAACTCATCCTTAGATAAATTTCAAATCTTCTTTGTGCGCTCAAATCTTGTATTAATTGGTTCTTGAAATGATGAACTTCGCTCCATAAGCATGAGTTTATGAAATAATAACTTCACTCCAATCTCTTCATACATGAAGGACTCAAAGAAAATTCACTCAATCAAAATACACAATATCAACATTACTGGTGTCAGTACTTGGGTATACACAATATGAGCAATAGATAGTTTAAAAGTATACGCCATATGAGTTACAAGTAATGAACAAATTGGATCACATTTAAAGACATATACACAATGAACAAGTTTTATCACATTTCAATAGAAAATAACTAAGTTTCAAGAATATCAAGTTTCATATATATCAATGAACAAATTGGATCTAATATCAAGTTTCATAAATATCAAAATGAACAATAATCGTGTACATATCAAAAAATGGCATAGATGCCAAATCAATAATAGTTACAAAAATGTGGCATGTGTCATGTCTGTCAAAGTCGATATATACATATACAAATGTGGAATATATAAAAAAATTGGTCCTTCAATGACCACAACTATAACTATATGTCTCTATCGGTATCTATGACTGTGGCGGATCATCAAAATCGAGCCTCTTCGAAGAAGTACGTGGCTCTCCAGGTGGTTGCACAAGGACAATTCAAATGTCAAATCAGATATATTTTCTCAATATAACATCAAAATAACTAGATATTTAACTCTAAATTGTTTGAAGTTGAAATGTTGATTACCTCATCTCTGTCTTCTGCAATTGGGTGAGGCTGAGGATCTGTGGTATGTCCTGAAGGGGGCTGTAACTGGTAAAACAACATTAATACATGTTAATAAAATATATGTCAAATAACACATAATAACTAAAAATGAATAGACTAAAAAACTAAAGCATACTGGAGCCTTAGATGGATGTGTTGTGGTCGTAGGAGGCAAACTCATAGATGAATCAGTTACAACCATTTCCTATGTCCATGGTAAGTGATCCAAAAGGAGTTAACTAGAGGGTTTCAACTCAGTTGTGCACTTAGTGAAAAGGAGTTGATCTAGGACAAACATACCTTTTCCCTTGGTCGTGTTGGATCCCATAATATACGTGTAGGACTTTTACTAAAATGGAATGGTAGAATAACAGTAGGAAGTTTGGAAGGGGCCTGTAATAGGTTAAAGACAATTAAACACGTTAATAACCCAAAGTTTTTTATAAACTAGATAAAAAAAATATTTTTAACATATGTAGAACAAATTCACACCGAAGCCTCATATAGTTCTCCTGTAACCTTAGGAGGCCTAGTCGAATCTGATGCAACTATTACCATTTCTTGTATGAAAAATGATAACATATGATATAGACATAAAAGGATTTAGTTATTTCGAACAAGCAAGAATGCAATCCAAAGTGAATATGAAGATATCACCTCTTCCCTTTGCTGAACCTCATCGACATCAGGAGCATTCATTAATTTCGTAAACCCCATATGTTTCTATATATAGAAAAAATAAATTAAGTGTATTTATCAATATCTACATATACATGTTTAATCATAATACATTTCAACAAATGAATTTAGAAATGAATTTAGATTCTACTGAATTACCTTCTCTTGTTTGGGTGTCCGAGAGGATATATTTTTCTGCCTCAGAGTGCTAGAGGATGACTTTCTCACACGAGATGTCCTCGAGGCAGGTGGGGTAGACTAACAGAAAAAAAATTAACATAAGGGAAAAGATCATGTATTTAATATATCACTGAAGTAAAAAATATATAAATCTAAATAGTACTGCATAGCTATCTTGGCCAAAGTCAATGGCCGAAAGCGTGATATCATCAAGTTGGGACATCTCAGCCACTGATAAGCCCTATAAAACACCAAGTAATGATACATATAATTAACAAAAGATATTTTGAAACCAATATGTTATTATATTTTTAACAAATTTATAAATCTTTACCTCTAGTGGCAAAACTACTCGTGGCCGTGGAGTCGACTGAAAAGTATGTGGTGTACTCCCACCACCTACTGCACCCTACAATAAATTTTATTTATATGTCACTTTAAATTGTTCTAAAAATAAAAACTCATTTATTTTTATAAGATTTAGTCACTTAATTGATAGCATGTCATAAACAAAATTAAACGCACATGTCTGATAGAGAGGGTACAACATATTGATCAGTTTGTCGGTGAGGGTTACATCCTCTGCAGTGGAAGCATGGCATCTACTCCCACAACATGTACACAAATGAGATGTCGAACCATCCTTGTCTGTGTCAATGTCTACAATAGAACATACACCCTGGAAGGTGGGGCACATATGTTGAATGGGTTGGCTCGTGCCAAATGATGCATGAGGTGACACTGATGAAGGAGGTGCCACTGATGAAGGAGGTGCCATTGATGAAGGAGGTGCTACTAATGAAGGAGGTTCCACAAGTGCTGGTACATCCTCTGCTCCGACCAACTGTGTGCCATGCTTAACAATGACATCAGTCAATGATGCAATTGCCTGAAGAGTCTGTAATTCCATAGACTCCTTCAAAGATATAGAGACAGTGACATGAACCATGGGTTTAGGAGTTGTATGCCTCCTATATTGTGGATCTACCACCCTATGGGCCCCAGGTCTATCTTGCGCAGAGCCTCTCCCTCTACCCTGAAATTATTGGATGCCAAAGTAATTCGGCTTCTTGTCGAGGATAAACTCACAATACAACTTTCTCAAAAAATATAGAGGCACCTCCCAATTATTACAAGGTGGTTGGTCAAAGACCATATACCACCTATCCAAAAAAGCTTCTTTCAGCCTAGCATGAACACACCAATGTATAGGAAACCAAGTCGTATTTAGTTCTAGGTTGTTACTGGTAACAAGATTGGTGAAAAGAGCACATATGTCAGCTTTACCTATGGCCTTTTTTTTAACTTGATCATCTGACAACCCATCCACATAAAATGTTTGACATTTATCCCTCCATGAACCCCATTTTGTAACCTCCCTGGATACCTCATTTGCACTATTAGCCATTGTTTTTAGTGTTCTGGCAAGGGTTGAGTGGTGCTCAAGCCTAGATGACCTCAACCTATTCACCAATATAGAAATTTGAGCACTATTTTGTGTAAGGCGATTGATGAGATTGTCTTGTGTGGCATCTACATGATATAATGGAGGATGTGGAGGGTTTCAAGGTGGTGGTGGTTGTTGAGGAGAAACATTTTGAGGATTATGAGGGTTTTCTTGTTGCTCATGTGCAATGTTTATAGGGTTTGCTTCTGTTGCTTGTGCAGGAGGAGGTCTTTGTTGTCTATTTCATTTTGGGGGATTGCTTGAAGAATCTGACATCAAATTAATAAAAACAAAACTTAAATAAATTAAAAAACCCTACTTCAATTAAAATGCAAACAAAAATAATCAAACCAATCAAATCTTACCTGTTTGACGGGGTGTCATTGTTGAAAATTGCTCTCAATGCTGGAAAAATCCAAAATAATTGCAAACTCATGCAGGTTCTATGCTTTTTTGGCTTTCCTTTGCTGTTGTTCCATAGGTTTTTGCGTTGAAAATGGCCAAAACCTGTGGCCTACACAAAAAAAATGTACGGGTTTTGAGAAACTTTTAAATTTTTTATTAAAAAACCAAATGTTCCTCAAAACCCGGGTTTTGAGGAACTTTTAGTTTTTTAAATTATTTTTGGCTAGGCTTGGTGTTACCAAGCCTAGACATTTTTGAATTTTTAGAACCCGCACAGGTTATGTAAAAATTGATTTTTTTTTGGCATGTGGCCACTTTTCTGTTCACCATCTTGGTGCACTTACCCCTCTCTAGGGTACCTTAACATCATTACTTAATTAACTATCGTAAGCAATTACATTCTACTCACTTGATTAACACACTTATCATCAACTAATCCTTAACCTTACTCGAATACAACTTATATATTTACTTTCATTACGATATGCAAACTACTTGATTATTTAACCTTTATGAGATGCACACTACTCTAACATGCTATGCTTACTCTTTTCATGCAAGACTAATCCCTTTTCTATGTTCACTTTATATACCGAATCCAAATATGCTTAGACCCTTATCTATTTCCTATCTACATTATCATTATTCATTAATAAGGATAATGCAATACTTCCTAACTTCCAATGCAACCACATGAATGACATTATCAACTAAACATGATATTATTAATCAACCACAATTCCTACATAATATTCATTCCATTTACTCAAGGTTCTTTCACATATTAATCTACTTCCTAGATGATGACCGTGGAATCTAAACTAATATAACAATAACAGGAATCCATTCTATTACATCTCTTAGTCCCAATATTACAAATTATGTCGTAATCCCAAGGTACCAACTACAATACAATTATAGTTACTTGAATGATACATCATGAGTATAACTCATTCCTAACACATGATTTCATCTACTTTTACAAGGTATTACATGACATGAATCCAAGATATCCATTACATAAATCTTCTACATGAACATCCATAAGTTGCTACAATAATGAAGAATCCACATCTACACAGGAAGAATCCATAAGAATATCCCAATGGTTGAAAAGAACCAACCACCCGGCCATGTGGAACCAAAAGAACCACCCCCCATGCTAGGAGATGACACAAGGTCATAACACACACTCTAAACCTAAGTTGGCACCTAACAACCAAGGATACTAAACAATACAAGGATCATCAAGCTAGGACCAACCACAAACAATCACAAGAAGAAACTCCCAGAGGCTTACAACTCGTCAAGTCATAAATGCAAATCCACAAGGCATATTCACAAATAAACAAGGGGACACATGTAGGAGTGGAGTGTCATCACATGTCATCCTCTAGCATAACATATACTATAACACAAGGGATAAGCCTGATGGACATCTGGAGACATCTCAGCCTATGAGAGAACAAGGGAGACTGGCTTACCACTGCAGTGGCCTTCCCAAGCTTATCCTAAAACATCCTCCCTAGGATCAAGTCATGGGGCTCAATTATTCATTATGTTGATTAGTTAATTATTTACCCATCCCATTAATTTATTATTATGTTATCACTTGTTTTACAACTATTGTAAACTCCCAATGTGCACTGGCAGTCTAGACTTCATGCATCCTTACAAGGAACCTCATGCAAGCCTATCTCTCATGACCCCGATCATCACAAGGAATCCCACTCCCCCTAACATGTTCCCAAAATAGAATCTCAACAAGAGGCTCATAATCAACATGTAAATCTAAATACCATAACATCATCATGCAGCCATAACTCATGCATGAACATCAAATTGCCATAATGCCAAGTAAACCAATAAAGAGCCTCGTATCAAATTAATACATCAAGGACCACAAAGAAGCCTTCAAAATCTGCAAAAATATGAAATAGAAACTACAACAAGGCACATTCACTTGCTGGTTCAAAAATAGAAAAACTTGACCACTTAAACATGACTCATCAACATGGAAAAGAGAACAACCTTATCAACAACAAGCTTAGGAATGATAAAAGAGCATAAATCCATAGAAATATGTCAAATCTGATCAAGACCAATCTGAAGAACATCAACAAACCTTAATCAAGCCTCTGGTACAAAAATCAAATCCAAAAATCCAAGACAAACTGAGCAAAACTGATCAAAATACCAAATACAGACAATTCAGTGCTTATGTTATGCAAAACAATGCACATGCTTAACTTTGCAGCACCTTCACTGTTCCTGACAGGGCATTTGCAAACTCAAACAACGCATACAAAAAATGAAATAGTGCATTCACATGGTTCTGCACATTTACCAGTTCTGGTAGCATATTTACTGTGTAGGGTAGCACATATACAAATTCAGACAACGCATATAAGTAGGGTTTTAGTGCATATGTATTTTTAGCACATTTGTCCAGAAAGACGAAAAAAATGCAAAAAACTTTTAGGAAGAAAATAAAATCTAAGTGCAAACATAATACTTTGAAAAATACATAAGTAGAGTCGCCTAGAGCATAGGAATAAATGGGTATAAACAAAATAAATAATCATAATTGTAGACCAAGATCTGATAAAATTTCCTTCATGGCTAAACATCGAATAAACACCAAAAAACACACGGGAAACTATATTACTATCAAGGAACAACAACACTAGTATATGTTATGCCTTATGTTATAGTATATCCAGCTCTGTTCTCAACTCATGGGAACTTCCTCCTCTATTGTTATTGTCAATGGCTCCCCATCTAATTTCTTCAAAAGCTCTAGAGGTCTCAGACAGGGAGACCCCATCTCCCCCATTCTGTTTACTATTCTTGCTGAATGCCTGGGCAGATTCATCCTTAAAAATGTGGAAGAAGGCAATCTTAAGGGTCTGAAACCCTCTTCTTCCAACGTTGTTTGCTCTAATGAACAATTTGTTGATGACTCTATCACCATGGGGGAAGCCACCATCTTGGAAGCCAAAAACATGAAAATAATTTTGAATACCTATGAATTGGCCTCTGGTCAAAAAATCAATTGGGATAAAAGCTCTCTGTTTTTCATTAACACCCTGGCCCAAAGGCAAATTAGGATTGGCAGGATTCTTGGTTGTAACATATCTGAGTTTCCTTCTACCTATTTGGGGCTTCCTCTCTGTCTCAAGCCTAAGCATTCCTTCTGGAATAAGTTAATTGATAGACTCAACCTGAAACTCGCTGGCTGGAAAGGGGTTGTTCTTGGTCAAGCTGATAAAGTCACTCTACTCAAAGCCCCTCAAAGTTTGTAGAAGCTATTGAAAGAATCCAAAAAAAGTTCCTTTGGTTGGGAGTGGAAGCTAAAAATAGAATCCCCCTTATAGCCTAGAATAACATTTGTACCCCTAAGGCCTTAGGTGGGCTAGGCCTAAGGAGTATTAGCTCCATGAATAAAGCTTTATTAGCCAAACAAATTTGGAGATTAAAAGGGGAGGAAAGAGAATGGAACTCTATTTGGAAAAACAAATACCTCTATATGCAACCTTCTGAGGAAGAATTCTTTGACAATTCTTTCTCTGTTGATGGATCTGCCATTTGGAATGCAGTGCAATCTGCTAAAGGCTGGGCAGCTACTGGCAGAACCTGGAACCTTGGGGATGGGAGCAAAATTAGATTTTGGGAAGATAGATGGATCCTAAATAAACCTCTGGAGGATATCCCTATCATCAAAGATTGGAAAGACAACTTCAAATGCAGGTATGGTGAAATGGTTAGAGATTACTGGAATAACGAGGACTGGATTGACTTTAGCCAGCAGAGCCCAGATTTCAAGTTCCTTTAGAGTGCTCTTTCTGCTAAAATCCCTAGAGACAACAAAGATGACATTCTAATATGGGGGAAAACTATGGATGGGAAATACTCTGTTTCCTCTGCTGTAGCTATTCTTAATAGCTCAGAGGAAGCCACTCCCATCTGGGCTAAAGTTTGGAATAAGAATTTAGTTCCCAAAATCAACATCTTCTTTTGGATTTTCATCCAAAATAAAATATTAACCCTGGATAATCTTCATAAAAGAGGCATCATTTTTCCTGACATGTGTTCTCTTTGTTGTAGGGAAGAAGAGACAGCTTGCCATATTCTCAATCAATTCTCTTTTAGCCATGACATCTGGAAAATCATCTTGACTAGGTGGAACCTGAGCTGGATCTTCCCGAATTCTCTAGGTAACACTTGGCTTCAATGGCACTGTCCTAACTCTAATCCTAAAATTGTGGAGATCTAGAGACTTACTCTGCCAATTGTCATCTGGAATATTTGGAAAGAGTGAAACAACAGGATTTTCAGAGATAAAAGGGCTATTCCTGAAGTGGTTGCTGACAAAATCTATAGGAGTGTTTTTGAATGCCTCTATGGGACTGATCAAGGAATTGCTACTAAAGAGGATTTCAAAGACAGATGGAACCTTTCCACCACCACTACTAGTAAGGAGAAAGGTAGAGAAGGTCTTGTTTGGTGTTTCCCCCCGCAGGGATGGATTAAGGCCAACTTCGATGGGGCTTCTAAAGAAAATCCGGGTAAAGCTAGATATGGGGGCATAATAAGGAATTTTGCTGGAAGTTGCCTTAAGGTAGTGGTTGGTCCTCTGGGAAATTAAACTAGCCATTTTGCTGAAGCCTCCACTGCCTTGCATACTTTAATTATAGCCAAAAATCTCAATTATGATAAAATTTGGCTTGAGGGGGATTCACTTAATATTATTAAGTGCTTAAAGGGAGAATCGGAGCCATCTTGGTCCATTGAGAATATCATCATGAAAACTAGAGAGATTATCACCAGTTTCAAAGAAATAATTATACAACATGCCTACAGAGAGAAAAATAGTGTTGCTGACTATTTACCGAATGCAGGAGTTAATTCTAACATTCAAATGATTTGGCACGAGGATGATCTCAATTTAAACATTAAAGAGATCCTCAGAAAGGACCGTTATATGGGGAGAGAAGGACAATTAAATCATGACAAGTAAAAAGCACCACTCACGCCTCGCTAGAAAGGCCATCATTACCTGGCACTGTGGCAGATCTCCCACTATTTCCAAAAAATTGCCACATGCTTTGTGGGTTACTCAGGGCGATAATTTGAGTTGCAAAGGGAAAGAAGTTCTAAATTTGCAGAGAAACAGAGTCGACATCTTGCATCCGAAAATGGGAGGAGATCTAAGATGCGAAGAACCTAACAACATGTCGACCTGGAAAGCAATGCCTAAAGTTTGGGCAAAACTGGAGAAGGGCCATCTCACCAGCTTCATGGAAAAGCTTAAGGACTACGACAAAGGTAGGGTCAATCTAGCTGTTTCCAAGATTTCTGAAAATTGGTCTAATGGCTCTTTTAAACTTTATGGAGTTAAATTTAAGTTGGATGCTGGGCTTATTTCTACTGTAACTGGTATGCCCCACTCTGGGCTCAACTTCTTTTGAGACCTCAAGGTCTCCAACAATGCTATTACCCTGTTCCCGCGCAAAGAGAAAGAGCGGGCCAAAATCGGCGAGGCTACCGGTGGCTACTATGATGCTGCAAACATCAAGAAGTTGTGGGGCTATGTCCTGAATGCAATCATGGAGTATATTACGGTTGAAGGCCACTTCTCTAGGGCCCACACTTACCACTTCATGCTCTTGAACCATTTCAGACATGACAAAAAAGTGTCTTTGCCCTACTACCTTTTTCGATCCCTCTCCAGGTCCCTGAACAAACACATGACGAACCCTTCCAGCCCAATTCTCCATTGCGGGCTCCTACTGCTCATTTAGCAAAACCCTCGCTCTGTAGGAAAATAAACAGATTTTTGCCTCCCCTGGTAAAAGGAGGATGGAGGAGGGAGACACTAGCAAGGAGAAGGCATCATCCAAGAAGAAAAGGAAAAGCTCCCCCAAGCTGGAAACAGAGGACATTGTCAAGGAAAGTAGTGGTATGGAGACAGATGACTCTAATGGAGAAGACAACTAGAAGGAAGAGGAACTAGGCATCGAGGAAGAAAGTGGAGATTTCGAGCCTGGTCAAGATAGCCCTATTCCAAGTGATCACCTTGGTAAGGACAATAGCCATCTGATGGAGGAGATGACACCCAAGGATAATGAGGAAGCTAAAGTTAATTCTAAGAAGGAAACAAACAAATGCTCCAAGAAGAACCTGGCTGAGGAAGGGGATAGCAAGGCTAAGGATAGTGCTAGCGAGGGGCTTATCCTGGATAATCTCAAGAAGCTCTCAGAGGCCAGAATGAATTTTGACAGATGGACTTATGAAACCCTGAAAAACCTGGAGAGCAAGGGATAAATTCAGATAAAAAGAGGGAGGATGAAAACAAAGAGCATACTATCTGGAAGCAGGAAATGGAGAATAAGGTAAAATCACTTGAAGAGGGAAAAGAAGCGATGAAAAATCTGATGGGAATTATCCCAAGTATCCTCTCTACTGTCACCAAAAACCTAGAAGACATTGCCAAGGTCTTTGACCATACTCCTAAACCGGTTGTGGACCTTGACCTGGAGGAGGAGACCATCCAGGCTAGAAGTGCTGGTGATGCTACCCCGGTGGGTGGAACTGCTAAGAGAACCAGGGCCAGTATCAAGAAAGTTGTGGCTGTTGCGGCCAAGGACCCTCCCTACCTCAAATCAAAGAGCTGCAAGAAATTAGCAGCACCCTGGCTAAAGCCCTAGATAAAATCTGATTCCTGGACGGCCTACTGGCTTTTAGGGGCTTTTGTAGGTTTTTCTTAGTTTTCTGCTGGTTTTTTCCTTTTGTTTTGTTTCTCGTGGCTTTGTTGTTTTAATCTTGCTTGTATAGGGTTTCGGGGTCCCTTCAAAACCTGCGTTTTCATTAATAAAAAACAACACTAGTCCTTTACATTCCAAAAAAGGTCCTCAAAACACATTCTCAACTAAGCGAAAGACTCATCCAGAAGATATTTACACAAAGAGGATTAATCATAAAGCCGTGAACGACAAACACAGAGGAAAAGCTTCAAAAAATTTAACCAAAACTATATCAAACTCATATAATACAAAGTCTATCTATAGTATCCCTTGCTAAATCTGATTGAAAATTTCTCATTTAAATGCTCAAGGAATATTGTCAACCACTTATCATGAAACTTTTGTACTTGTTGATTGTGGTTTCTTTTTGATATTCTAATTTAAGAGATGATAATATGCATTCATTGAACTCAAAAGGACATATGTCAAAGTCTGAAACTAAATGACAATGCAATGTAACACCTATCACTAACCTTTCAATGACAATGTGTGACTGAAATCGTATGAAATATGCATCTACAGCTGTTAGGCATTTCTATGAACATTTGGTATGCATTCTAAGAGACCAAAATGCACTTACAACAGATTGTCATTAACACAAACACTTGTCATACATACATGTAATTCCCACGTGCCAATGAGTGGTACTAACAATAATAAATGTAGCCTCCAACAATTTGAAAATGCTCTTCAAACCCCTTTGAATTTATGTCGATTAATTCTTCTAAAATGCATTAATACTGTAGCGTTTACTATTCATGGATACTGTAGTGCACTGTTCATGCGTATTGTAGTGCACTGTTCATAGGTACTGTAGCACACTGTTCACGGGCACTATAGCAGCAAATAAATCTTTGAATATAATCCCTTTCAATCTGCAAACAAACTATGAAATAAACCCTCCAATCAGCTCAATATTGACCCCTGAATGAAGCCAACTCTCACAAGCATAATCAGATGATATTGCACACCCTCTATATGTTGTTACAATGAAGAAGCCACACTCTCCAATGCCGATGAGCCTTGAATCCTGCAGAAATCCTTGGTATTCTACATGTCAATGCTCTAGAGAAAATTCAATCAGAAACTCCAATCACATAATGAAGTTTGATTCCTTTTGTACACTTATATTTCCTCAAGAAGCTCAAACTTCTTCAAAAAGCTCTTCATTAACATTAAAATATTATAATATTTCATTGGCATCAATAATGTAATTAAACCTTGGGTTATGTGCTCATAAATTATTAATAAACTTGGCCCCCCTCTCATGATAAATAGACCCTCATTTAAATGCTTTATAATATAGTCATTTTATAACTTAATAATATAATCTCCAAATAATTTTTGTTTAATTGAACCAATTAAACATTAATATCTCCATGAATACTCTATATTTTTGAATGTTGTCTGAACTCGGAGCTAACATGAGGAGACTGCATATGATCATACCCCCTTTACTACAAATAGCAGGGGTCCATCTCTAACATCCCAACACTTACCAAAAATAGTAAGTAGAGAAAATGATGTTTGAATGATGCCAAACGAAGACCAAACTGAAGCACTCTGAACACTAGAGATGATACCAATCCTCATAGCCCTGACTACTGAAGAAGTTGCATCCCTCAAAGGACCCTCTATCCAACCTTATTAGCCTACGAGGGTCAAGATAATAGGCTAATCTCACTGTGAGTCTGATACTCACAAAAAATGAGGACATTATAGATGTAATATCCCTTGCCAAATCTGATTGAAGATTTCTGATTTAAATGCTCAAGGAATATTGTCAAACACTTGTCATGAAACATTTGTACTTGTTGATTGTGGTTTCTTTTAGATATTTTGATTTAAGAGGTGATAATATGCATTCATTGAACTCAAAAGGACATATATCAAAGTCTGAAGCTAAATGAGAATGCAATGTAACACCTACCACTAACCTTTCAATGACAATGTGTGACTGAAACCGTATGAAATATGCATCTACAGATGTTAGACATTTCTACGAACATTTGGCATACATTCTAAGAGACCAAAATGCACTTACAGCAGATTGTCATTAACACAAACACTTGTCATACATACATGTAATTCCCACATGCCAATGAGTGGTAATAACAACAATAAATGTAGCCTCCAACAATCTGAAAATCGCTCTTCAAACCCCTTTGAATTTTTCTAGATTAACTCTTCTAAAATGTATTAGTGCTGTAGCAATATACTATTGACGGGTACTGTAGTGATTTACTGTTCATGGGTACTGTAGCAGTTGATAAAAGCCTGCAGTCTACTCTTTAATGGCTTCCAATTAGAAGCCACAAGTCTCTAATTGGTCAATCTTTAAACCCCTTCAAACTCTTGATAAAATTCTCCAACTTTAAGCACAAATAGAACTCCTAAATGAAGCTCTCCCGAATGCCACAATTCAGTGGATATTTCACCAATTCACAATAGCTGCAACATTAAAGAGTATCACGTTCTCCAAAGGCCTGGAAATTTGAAACCCTTGGCTCCTTCCTCTCCAAAATTATTCAAGTATCAAAATGCATAATTCACAATCAACAAGTAGAGATGTTTCATGACAAGTGTTTGACAATATTCCTTGAGCATTTAAATCAGAAATTTTCAATTAGATTTGGCAAGGTATATTACTATCAAGGAACAACAACACTAGTCCTTTACATTCCAAAAAAGGTCTTCAAAACACATTCTCAACGAAGTAAAAGACTCATCCAGAAGAGATTTACACAAAGAGGATTAATCATAGAGTCGTGAACGACAAACACAGAGGAAAAGCTTCAGAATTTTTAACCAAAACTATATCGAACTCATATAATACAAAGTCTATCCCAACACATTTCTTTCTTAAACCATAAAGAAACTATATAATAAAAATTTATTTCATCCCATCTCCTGAATACAGTGTGTAGACACGTAGCATACAGGAAAAGAGAAAACTAAAAATGCAAAGGAAACAAAAGCTCCAACCTGCACCCTGTGTGATGGAAAAAGGTTGAGGTAGCGCTCCAAAATCAAAAGCCAAAACCAACAAAAGCTCCATCAATCCAAAATCAAAAAAATTCAAAATGAAAATCGTAGAAGGCTTTTCAGAGAATCCAACCTAAGAACAAGCTCTAAAAATAAAATAAAAAGCCATTCATAAACTCCAAAACCCTAGCCTCTACGAGAACCAATCAAAATATTCCATTATGAAGTATATTTTACCAACCACCATATAATATAACTTTTATCTCTCATTTTGAATTCACCCAATGAGAATAAAGGGTAGGTAAAATAAATATAAAACATGTTTATATAAACTCAAGTGGGGAATATTATTATTTTATTCTAAGGTATTTATACATCCCAATATAAATAAAATTCAAACTGTATAAATAAATCATTAGCCATAAATAAATAATTCAAAAGCTCATAAAATAATTAAATAACCAAACAAAATATTAAACTTCAAATAAATAAATTAAACTATCAACAACATATAGACATAAATAAATAAATAACTAAATAATTAAATATCAAATAAAGATCAAACCTCAATAAGGATTGAATGATAAATATTAAATAAATCTTAATCATCATAAAATAAATAAACATTAATCATCAAATAATTAAATACTCAAAAGCCAATAATCCAATCAATTAAATCACACATAAATACATCAAATAAATTAACAATAAGCTAGCATACTCACAAAGCCACAACTCACTAACTAACATGGCAACTTAAGCTAAGACGCTGACGACTTAAAGTAAACAACTTAGACCTAGAGTATGTGAAGGGAACTCATTCCATCTCCGGACCACATACCATTGGGATTTAAAGACACGCTCAGACTTGTAGAGCCAAGTGGAGTCGGTGTTTGGTACCTGCAAATCCTACAACCACAAAGCAACAATATCACACATATATATCCTAACAGGAAAGTGATAGGGAATTGCAATGACACATCCCACTCACAATGAGTGATGTGACATCATCTCTCTCACAAAGACAGTCATAGAATAATCAAACACATCACATAATCCACTCATCATATGTAATCATGAAATAGAGTTAGTGTAGTCATAATAGCATCAAATTCATGATCAATGTAAACTATCAATAATCCATCAACATAGTAATGCATATAGAATCCATCAAGCATGTATGATCCATAAAACACGTATATATATCCTTTGAACCACATGATCAATAATGATAGTGTCATCATCCATATGAATCATAAAAATAACATATGTCCAACTAATGTCTAACATCATAATGAGTATTGAATCACATGTATAATCATAATCCAAAACATCATAGAGAATCTAAATAAGTCTATCATGCATGAAATAAAATTCAAGTCAAAGCAAGACAAGGAGGGACACTACAATTCAAGTCGGTCCAATCTCCTTGAACACAAAACCAATCACTGAAATCAACCCTAAGATTTCACACCACATGTTACACCAAAATAGCTCTGCTCTAACTAAATTACTGGATATTGGACATTTAATTATGCTCATAAATCAACACCAGATATCAGGATTACTGAATAATTTGACTCGAACCTTGAATCATATGCCTTAATCACCGCAACCAAAATCAAGGTATGCACATTGTACACATGTTCCATCGGTTATTGTGCTCCACCTTTCAAACTTATGCATCATGATCCATATGACTTCTGGTAAATCAAATCTATGTACACCAAATATAATTTATGGACTGAGTTGCCATCAGTGACAACTCTGAATCATCTTGCATGCATCAATCTTCACCAAAACAGTGTCTCTTGCCAACAATCTCCCCCTTTGGCATTCATGGCAACACTGTGAAAAATGAATTGTACACTCAAGACTGCAAAACTTCAAAATTTCAAACTCTCCCAAAATTCTCCAAGAATCTACAAGCTCCCCCTGGGAATTTACACCATTTTTCAATCCGCTCTCTCCCCCTTTGACAAAACTGCCAAAGGAATCCTCCAAAACTTATATACAAGGATATGTACAATTGCTCACAAAAATTAAAATATCAGCAAAAATTTTCCTTAGGGACAACCAGTGGTTATCCCATGCCTTCTTCAAACTCTCCAAAATGTTGATCATCCCACTGAAGAGATAGGCATGCATCTCTACTCCTCTTCTGTCTGTCAGAACACTCTTATTCAGAGCATCCTTAGCATCTTGCATACTGCTCATCAGAGAATCTATTTGGGGAGTAATAAGGCTCCTCACTTCTTCTACTCTACCCAAAATTTTGTCCTTCTCTTGGTGTGCATATGACTGAGATATGCTAGCAAGTTACCCCTCACAATCTCTTATTTTCTTGTCAATGTCTATAGTAAACTTGGACAGAATTAGAAATGACTCAAGTATATATGACCACCTTCATCTAATGCATCTTGAATAACCTTCATAATAGTTATTAAACTTACTCTATCATCTTCAAAAGTGTTTTTTAGTCTCATGCAATTAAACTGATTCAAAACTCTAGTATCTGTTGTGTTCTCCAAGGACACAAAATGAGATTCAACAACATTCAACATGTTTCTAAGCTTACCAAAGGGGTTATCAGTTGTGTCCAGTTTAAATGATGGCAAAATTTTCTCCAACACATCTCCTGCCAATATTATTAACTCTTTATCTGCAGTATGGGAGTTGAGTAAGTTCTCATTGGCTTTAGCTTGTGCAACAGTTGCTAACTTCAATGCTTAAATCGAAGATAGAGAACTCAGGTCAATAGGCCCTTGAGAAAAATCATCTGAATCAGTAGCAATTTGTTTTCCTTTATCAGCTACAGTGTCTCTTGCCACTGTCACCAGAACCTGGTCACCCTTCTCCTCTCCTTTCTCTTTTCCAGTAACCTTTGCACTCGCATCCTTACCATCATCTTCATCCTTCTCTGCATCAACTACCTCCTCAATTGCCTTCCTTGAAACAACTCCTATCACCGGAGGATCTTGTACAGCTTCACCAAAGTTATCAACATTAGCATTATTAGGATCATCTACTACTGTGGTATGTTCACTTGATTGCCCTGTCGAAATGGGCTTCTTAGATATTTGATATTTCTACTTATCATGAATGGCTGCATGCACTTCTGGAACAAATGTATTTTTTGATTGCTCTCCTGGATGAGTGTCATCATGTATCGGATACACATCATGCCTCTGATCTATCAAAATTTGTCTCAAAATTATTTCGGTCTCTTTAGTCACCTCATCTATTTTGCCAAGCATAAGTTTATTGACTCTCTTCTTGCTTCAAAATGTCTCCTTTGCAAGATTTAACAATCTAACAACCTCAGCTTTAGAAATAAAAGAGGATAAATTCACTAATACATACTCCATTATTCTTTCATCCTCTAAACTTCTTGTATGCCTCCTTGCATCCAAAATGTCATACAAGCTTTTGGGTATCATGGATGATAATTCTATTAATGCTTTACTATAAACATCCATGTACTGAACAACTGCTTCTTTTATATCTCTTTGATTTTTATCATCAAAATTTTCATAGTATACAGGCACATTCTTCAAATTACCTTCCTTAAGCACTTCATCAATTATTTATTTCAAAGTCATTGGGGGCACAACATCATATGTACCTTCAACTTTTCCAGACTTCGGAGCTTCATCCAAATTTGAATTTTGTTTCTTGCTTGCTCTGGCTCTATCACATGGCTCAGCATCAACTCTTGGCTTCTTGGATGTCTGGGCACCACCAGATTGTGGCTTCTTCACTGCTTTTGCATAAGTGGTTTACCACTTCATCAGATTCAATCTCTACAACCTCAACAGTGGCTGCAACATACTCTCTTTGAGACTTCTCCTTCTTTCTCTTCTCTTCTCCACCTATTGACTTGGCTTGTGGTTTGGGTGGAGGAATAGGGTTCTGAACACCAGAGGTAGGTACAAATTGGGACTTCCTTGGCTTAGATTGCTTGGGAGGAGTGGAGAGAAGTTTATATTTTTTAGGCTTTTGCATGTCCTCCTCCTTCAATATATTTTGCTCCCTAGCCCTTTGCATGGCTTCTTTTCATAACCCCATTTGTTCAGCAAGCTCTTCAACATCCTTTCTAACTTTCCTCTTCCTTTTCAATTCAGTAAATTTCTTATGCAAGTCTAAGTCTTTTTCCTTGTATGTACTGAACCTCTCTTCCTTCTCATCCACTGGTTGACTCAACAAATGTTGAGCATATGCAACAAGTGTATTTGCATCCACCTCATACCCCATGGACATGATCCAAATGGTTATAGGCTCAACTCCTTCCATGTGACATTGATTCAACCATAAAGCAGATTGTATTCTCATATTTTTCAAAAATATATTTTAAAATCCTCTTTCTGATTTGCATCATGGTTTGAAATGATTTAAAATATCCCCACAAAGTAGATTTTTGAGCCACAATATCACCCAATACCTACAAACCTCCTTTGATTTGGACTGCCATCGATTTATCATAAGCCTATTGAACCTTTCCTAATCCAGGGATTTCATTCAAGAAGAAAGTGCTAAATAGACAATCAAGAAACCGAATTTGAAAACATGTTTCTTATCTTGTTTCATCTTCTTCAGGTTGCTCATTAGCTCACTAAGAACCACTCCACAGAGATCATAATTTTTGTCTTCCTTAAGCATTTGATAAGATGCAAATATAGTGGTGTTGGATACTAAATTATGTCTGCTAGACTGGTATACCTTATATCATGTTACCATTGAGGAAAATCTCACATCATGTTCAATGATATCATTCCACAAGCATAGGATCTCTTATTCTGGAAGTTATTTATTATTGTTTTGCACATGTTTGACTTATAACCAAAGTTGTTGCATATGAAACATTGATCGGTAAAGGTAGGACCATTATTCATCTTAATTTTGTATTGACTTGCCATATGACCAAATTTTCCACAAACAAAACATTTACCATTGAATTTATAGGCATTAGTCTATCTTACCAAAGGTTTCTTGTTCTTCATAATGATTGGTTTGTCTAGAACCAAAATGAACACTGAGAGAGGGGGGGGGGTGAATCAATGTTTTAAAATTTGAAAACTTATTAGTTTTATTCTTAATCCATAAGGTGCACAAGAAAGAAAGTAATATGCAAAAACTTAAAGAAAACAACCAAACAACCATAACACCAGAATTTTTACATGGAATCCCAAAAGGGAAAAACCACGGTGGGATTTGAACCCACAATATTATTATACTATGACCATAAATATGATAATATTACATGAGTGGAATGCACTTGAATTCAAGCACACTGCCTAGAGCTCACTGCTCAATTATAAAAGGGCTACAACCCGGAGGAAGGCTAACTACCTTACAAACTATTAAAAATGATTACAATAATGAATGAACTGAAGTATAGCATCTACATATGCCAAAATGCAGTTATAGTTAGGCTCAGATTGTCTCATGCACCTGATCTATCACTTTGCTCTGTCACTCACCGGACCACCAAAACCTTCAATCACATTCACCAAACTTGCAAATTCACTCATACAAACTCTCTTCACCCATAATCATACATAAAAATGATCAACTAAATCGATCTTATATATATGCACCAACAAAAAGAATCATTAACCATGTCGGCTTCTCAAAACTCCACAATATGAAACATGTAGTCACATGTCAACTCAATCCATCCACAAATACATATCTTGCACTAGAATCGACACCAAAGGTTGGAAATGCAAAGTGAACTGCCTCAAATCATGAATCAACTACCTTAATCACTACAAACAAAGTCACATCACCAATAACAAGATATGCACAATAATCTCATACTATATCAAATACTGAGTTCCACCTTCCAAACTTATACCTTATGAACAATGCGACTTTCGATAGATCTAATCTACATATACCAGATATTGGAAAGAGTTTTTTGACTAAGTTGCCATCAATGACAACCGCCAAGCAGTCTCCATACATGAATCTTCACAGGTACAGTGTCTCTTGCCAACAATCTCCCCCTTTGGCATTGATGGCAACATTGTGAAAAATGAACTGTACACTCAAGATTGCAAAACACCAAAAAAATTGACTCTCTAAGAATCTACAAGCTCCCCCTAAGATCATGCATCATTTTTCACCACACTCACTCCCCCTTTGACATCAATGGAAAAGGTAGGAATCTGCCAAAACTTATGTACAAAGTAATATATATAGTAATTTACATGAATTTGAAAATGTCAGCATAGGTTATCTTTAAGGACTTTAGATAGTCATTCCATCATCTTAGAAAAAAATCCAAAACATTTATCAAGGTGTTGAACATGTAGACATGTATTTCTACACCCTTAAGGTCTAAGGGGACAACCTTACCCAAAGCACTCACTGCATCATGTTGGCTACCAAGCAAAGTGTCTAACTGGGGAGTAATAAGGCTTCTCAGTTCACCTACTCTACTCATAATCAGGTCCCTTTCCTTATACAAGCTCTTTATTGTATCTTTTAGATCCATTACTTGAGCTTCAAGACTGCTAGCAAAAACTGAAAGGGGGGCAGAAGATTGTGAGATTGCAACTAATTGCCCTTCATATTCTTTAATCTTCTTGTCAATGTCTAAGGTAAACTTCGGCAAAATAAGACATGACTTATATATCTTGTCACCTTCATCTAAAGCATTCTCAATACTCTTTACCTGTAGATTTCAAAACTACCTTGTCATCCTCAGCTGCTTTCAAAAAGGTTTGGAATCTCATTTCATCAAATTTGTTCAAAACTTTAATATCTGCAGCTTTCTCCAAGGGCACAAAATGAGAATCGACTGCTTGTAACATATTCTTAAGCTTATTGGAGGATGATTCACCAGAGTCCTGCTTAAAGGAAGGCAAAATTTTCTCTAAAACACTGGTTGCCAAAGATAGAACCTCCTTGTCTTTTGATTGAGACTTTAATAAGTCCTCACTTGCTTTGATTTGGGCAAGGGTGGATAACTTTAATGCTTGAATGGGAGAAAGAGTGTTCAAATCAATTGTTCCATGGGAAAATGCCTCTTCATATATAGCAATATGCTTCCCTTTGTCAAGTATAGTGGCTCTTGCCATGGTCACTGATGCCTCTTCAACCTTCTCTTCTCCTTTTTCTTTCTCTGCACTTGCACTTGCACCTGTATCACCCTTTTCTGCATCAACTTCTTCTCCTTCTTTCTCACCTACTCTCTTCTCATTTCCAATCTCCTCGGTTGCTTCCTCGGAATGAACTTCCATAACCAGAGGATCTTTCATAGCTTCACCGGAGTCCCCAATTGCCTGATTATCAATTGTATCATCTGCAACTTCATGCTCAACAAGATCAATCACAGATGGATGATCATGAGGAACCTCGGACTGAGCATAAACTACCAGAGTAGAAGTGTCTTTTCTCAATTTCCCTTCCGGTTGGGAATCATCCTTCTCTGGATTGATCTAAAAATTATTTTCTTTCAAAAATTTCTTTAGTATATCTTATGTTTCTTTAACCACTTCATCAACTCTTTGCTTCAGAAGTTTTCCTTATCAACTCCCAAAATTCTTTTTATTTCATCCTTTGATATATCAAGACACAGATTAACTAACGTATATTCTTTCAATCTCTCATCCTCTAAACTGGCTGTGTGTCTTTGGGCATCCAAAATTTCATATATCTCCTTTGGAATCATAGATGATAGTTCTATCAATGCTTTGCTAAATATGTTCACATATTGTACAATTGCTTCCTCAATTGCCCTTTGATCTTTGTCATCAAAATTTTCATAATATATAGGTAAGTTCTTGAGATTTCCTTCCTTTAAAATTTCATTAATAATTTCATCCAAGGATTTTGGAGGCACAATAGTATAAGGACCTTCAATCTTACCTGATTTAAGAGCTTCATCAAGTTCTGATTTCTGCTTTTTGCTTGGTTTGGCTTTACTGAATGACTCACCTTGATTTTTAGGCTTCTTTGATGGTTGAGCTTAATTAGATGGTGGATTCCTTACTACCCTAGCATAGGTCAGAGTCTTGTTTACCTCATGCACTCCCTCATCAGATTCATTTTCCTATTCTACAGTGGCTCCAACATATTGTCTATGGGGTTTTTTCTTCTGCCTCTTCTCTGCTCCACCGATTGATGATGATTGTGTCTTAGGTGGAGGGACTACCTTTTGTACACCAAAGTTAGGTGATGACTTTATTTGTTTAGCCTTGGTCTTCTTGGGAGGAGTACAGACTGATTTAGCTTGTTGATTTACCATGTCTTCCTCCTTCAAGATATTATGCACTCTGACCCTTTGCACAACTTCTTTGGTTATTCCCATCTACTCTGCAAGTTGTTCATCTTCCTTTCTAGCCTTTCTCCTCCTTCTGGACTCAGTGAATTGCTTATGTAGACTCAAGTCCTTTTCTTTTAAAGTGCCAAATCTTTCCTCTTTTTCATCTAATAGCTTACTGAGGAGGTGTTGAGCATAGGTGTCAAGAGTGATCTCATCCACTTCATATCCCATAGGAAGAATCCAAACTATCCTAGGCTCAACTACTTCCATGTGACATTGATCCTCATCCACCATGAAGCAAATTGTATTCTCATATTTTTCAACAATAGCCTTTGGAATTCTTTCTCTTCCTTGCATTAGCTCTTGAAATTTCTTAAAGTAACCCCATAAGGCTGATTTCTGAGCAACTACATCACCCAAACCCAGCAATCCTTCCTTTATTTGAGCTGCCACCGGTTTATCATATGCCATTAAACCTTACCAATACAGCAAATCTCATTCAGAATATGCAGTTCCAAACAAATGATCAAGGAACCAAATTTAAACCCATGATTCTTGTCTTGTTTGATCTTATTTACATTACTCATTACCTCGCTAAGAAGCACCACACACAAATCACACTTCTTATCTTCTTTGAGCATCTGATGAGCTGCATAAATAGTAGTATTGGGTACTAAATTTTGTCTACTTGACTGATAAACCTTGTAACCAGTAACCATCGAATAAAATCTCACATCAAATTCCACAATTTCACTAATGGTCATTGACTGACTATCATGCTTGGAACCGGTTACCTCCATTATAGTGGTGTTCTTCACATTTTGGAGTGCAGGAACTTCACTGGTAGCATTCAAACAGGTTACTGCTTGAATGGCTTACTTTGTGATCTATTGGGTTTGTCCAGCCATAGAAATTCATTGTGAATTTGACTCAGAACATACCTTACCCATTCGAGCTCGTCAAATACCGGGAAGTGTACAAACTAAATAAAACCCTTACTCTCCAAATTCTTGAAATCTAATTTCAAATTCCCAAAATCATCAACCATGTGCTTAGCATACAGGGATAACGTGTCTGAATTGCCCAATTTTTTGATATTGCAATGTATGTATGCCCTAATGTCTTCATTGTGCAACACTTTGTATAGTACAAAAGAAAATGCACCATTCAGATCATCTTCAACTGACTTAATGGATGTTTCTTGAATACGGGCCTAGCTCTTTCAATGATTTTGACAAAAAAAGGAGTTGCAATGTTGGAAGATGATGCCATTTGAAAATTTAGGGTATGAACTGATAGCTTCAAGAACGGATAAATACCTTTTCAATCACAACTGAATGCAAGGAATCTTTGTCAAATTGCTACAAACTCGGATTACGCTACTATATCTCTCTTTCACACTGCTGCTCTACTCTTTTCTCTTGTTTACAATGTGAAAAATTAATAGAAGAATTCTCTTTTATGCTTATAAAACCTAACTTTTAGTAGCAATAAATGCATAACCCTAAAGAGTTTTGGATTCCTTGTTTTTCATGAATTCACTCACCGAAATCTCAAATCACCATGAATTCTTTTGGATATCAACTACATAACTGATCTCCATCATTTGCAACCATTCATAAACAGTTATAGATCTTTGAAAGGGGGTTTTAAAGATCTGCATGAAAATCTTCCCCCTAAAGCAAAAATGCCCTAGCTACCGGATGAGGTTCCAACACCGGATTTAGGTGTGAGTTGTTTTGCACATTTGAATCTTTCTTCTTCACCCACATCTTCTTATGTTGATCTGTGATCTCTTCCACCTTTGCTTTTCCCTTTTCATCTAATTTGTTCTTGTTCATGGGACCATTGTTACTCATGTTCTTACTTTTGCAGATTTTGCAATATGACTGGGTTTGTTACATGCATAGCAAACAACATTCCTCTGCACAAGCCTGAAGTTCATCTGATTTGGTCTCATCCTGCATTGGTTAGCACCGTGCCCAAACATTCCACAAGTATAGCATCTCTTATTTTGAAAATTGTTTATCATTGTTATGCACATGTTTTACCTATGACCAAAGTTGTTGCATATGAAACATTGACCGGTAAAGGTAGGACCATTATTCATCACATTATTCGTCATCCCATTATTCATCTTGCTTCTGCATTGACTTACCATATGACCAAATTTACCACAAATAAAACATTTACCATTGAATTTATAGGCATTAGGTTGTCTTACTGGAGGTTTTTTGTCCTTATGATGATTTCTTTGTCCAGAACTAGAGGATTCTCCTTTCTCAAATCCAAGTCCTCGGATATCTTTCCCATGTCTCTGACTTTCTAGCATCTCATCTAACTGGGCAGAGATAGCTTTGAATTTTTCTTTGTACTTGTATATGGTGAAAATGGATAACAACAATAACAATATTGAAAGACTAAATGGATTCAACCATAAAACCCTAGCCTAACAACAACAAAGATCCACCATAACATATGAAGATTACCTAAGACAATGCAAATCAAATGAAATCACAAAGATTATACCATCACATGTCCAATAGGGTTTTGATCTCCATTGATCTTGCTTGATATATTTGCTCTTAGATTTTATGTGTGCACAAGAGCTCAACAAAGAACGGAAATGTGGTTGCAAGTAGGATCGCATATGAAAGTGCAAAGCATAGTGTAGTCAATTGATCAAGTAGTTCGGGGGGGTTGAATGCATAGTGAGGGTTTGATAATGAAGGAAGCATCTCCTTATATAGAAGACACTATAAGAAATGGAGGGATAAGATTGAGAGGTGTAAAAGAGGTCGGCTATGATTAGAGGGTAGGTAAAGAAAATAATAAAATAATGAAAGGGTAGGTAGTGTATGAATTAAGAGATGAATGACATGTGTCATGGGTAGAAAGGTTAATGAATTAATTAAATAAATAAATATTTATTTAATTAATAGAAGAAGTGGGATCAATTAAATAAATAAGATATTTATTTAATTTAGGAAAAGGATAATTTAAATAAATAAATGTATTTATTTAAATGAGAAATAAGGCTAGAAGAGGATAAATGAATTAATTAAATAAATAAAGATTTAATTAATTAATAGAAGAATTAGGCTAAAGTAATTAAATAAATAAAATATTTATTTAATTAGACATGACAATTTTAGTTGTCTACATTTTGCCCCTCTTTGAGACAATGCGGCTTGTCGCGTTGTTTCAAAGAAGATAATATGAACTGATACAAAGTTGCCCCAAGATGGGAATGATATGCCCCCTCGAGAGATTGGATGAAAATGTCTGAAAAGATCACAGATAATCTCTCGATAAGAAAGAAAGGCTAGAATGGACTGACCAGATAGAGTGACAGAATCACGGGATAAAGAAGACTGACTCAGGAAACAAGGGCTAGGGCTAGGGATAGGGAATTCTATAAAATAGACCACGAGGGGAGAACATCCTCATTGTCATCCACACATCCACAAGATCAGAGTGCAGAGTGAGATAGAGTAGCAGTAGTCAGCAGCAATGGCATTGGTTCACAGATTCGATCGTGTTCGCCGATATCAGAGGCCAGCAGATGCAGGAGAGTCAGTAAGTACCACAAAACCTCCTTGTACTTTGTTGCAATAAATGTTGTCATTAATGCATGCTAGGTAGCGCAATAAATGCATTTTTAGGAAAATGTCAAAATTGTGTAGGTGCGTCTGTGCCGGAAAAGACGTCTGTGTAGGATGCGATCATGTCTGCATTGTGCAGGCACATTTGTGCTAGGAAGACACATTTATGCAAGACAGGCTCGTTTGTACAAAGCATAGGCACGTCTGTGTATTTCAGGCGCGTCTGTGCAGAACAGGCGCGTTTATGCAGTCTCTAAGCGGGTTTGTGTCAAAAAAAGTGAATTTGTGTCTTCTAGTTCAAATCGACAGTTCTGTGATGAACATACGTTGTCAATTGGATAAGTTGTTGAGAGGATACACTCAAGCATGTCCTCTAGGGAAGACTAGGATAGCAAATAGGGCTAGGATTGACAATTCTGTGATAGAACATATGTTGCTAATTAGGAAACTACTCAAGAGGATTCGCTCAAGCAGAGGCCCTAGGATAGGATAGATCAAGGCACTTTGTGATGAACAGTGAGTACCAAGACATAGTACTTTGTGATGAATAGGGAGTACTAAAATATGAGTAGCACTTTGTGATGAACACTGAGTGCAAATGTGAGCAGCACTTTGTGATGAACAGGGAGTACAAAACACGTAGTACTTTGTGATGAACAAGGAGTACCACTAGGATAGAAGAAACACTTTGTGATAAACAGTGAATGCCACTATGATTGATTGATTTGCTGGACCATAGGAGTATTTGCCTGTGCTGGAGTCACGAGAGAGATTCCGATTGACTCAGAGGTTGCGACCAGAGTTGACGTTCGAGGACAGAGCTGCCATTGAGGGCATGGGTTTGCGATACATTATATGTATGTGCCTGAGTTTCAGGTGAACATGGGTTTGCTGACTACTTTAGCTAAGAGGTGGAACTCTGAGACATGCACATTCCATTTGTCGATGGGTGAGATGACAGTCACCTTGGAGGATGTGTATAGGATTCTACGGATACCGATTGATGGGGAGTTGATTCCTTACGATCGAGACGGAGACAGGGATGCCCTGAGATGAGTGTTCTGGGACCCAGGATTGGAGATGAGGGTAGGACATGTGGCTTGGGACACCATGACAGCTACAGGATTAGCACTACCAACAGTGCTAGGGGGAGTGATAAGTGGGTTCCTATGTCCAAACAGGGCGACACGAGGGTTAGTTGTGGGCTAGGGGAGCACCTTGGAGACATTGGTTACACAACACACCAGATATGCCTAGGGATCGTGTGTGCTGGCACACTTGTATTACGAGCTGCATTAGTTTGTATACCATGGATCCGTAGGATTGGGCTGCAGAGTTACATTGCTGTAGGTATGGGCCTATGAGCATCTGTCGGTTACCCGACCGCTACATTTTAGGGGCAGGGGTCATGGACGTAGCTTTGTTCATCTATATGACATGATTAAATCATAGCCATAGATTGGCAGGTTGGAGCATTGGCGTCGATTCCTAGATGAGATCGACACTATGATATGGAGGCCATACCTTAGGTGCAAGCAATGGGAGGAGGACGCAGTGGATCTCCTGTACACCTTCTAGAGTAGATATCTAATTAGGCGGACGCCCTATGTTTTGGAGAGACAACTGATTGACAGAGTGTGCAAGCAGTTTGGTCTTATTCAACGGATGCCATGAGGTTCCAGGATGTATGCTCAGACAGTCAGGGATCAGGTACACTTTGGGCCACTGTTGTCATATGATCAGGCCATGACGCAGCTATCAGAGATGGTGTTGATGTCATGGAACATGTGGTCATATATTGAGGATGCAGGCATGGATGCTGAGTATATGGTGTATTAGGCTGAGCATCCCTTTCCATGATTGACAGACCTAGGGGAGCTTGTAGAGGGAGATGGTGGTGGGGATGAGGATGATGATGGAGATGGTGGGGGAAGAGGCCGATGGAGGAGGCGGGGTGCTATTGGAGAGAGGACGATGGTTCCACAGAGAGAGGGTGGGGAGGAGAGATAGGCTCAGGTGGTGAGGGGTTAGGGTGGATTGCCACTATAGGTGCCAGCAGCACAGTGTCCTAGATAGGTGCAAGGATAGGGACAGAGGCAGGTACAGGTACAGGAACGTGCACTAGTACAGGGGGAGCCATAGGCAGAGGCACAGGGGGTCGAGGCGGAGGAGGATGAGCTGGTTGAGCTAACAGAGATCTACCAGGGATAGGCAGATGAGATCCAGGACCTGGAGAGGGAGACCGCTAGGCTCAGGAGGCGACTGAGGGAGACAGAGCATGAGCGAGATCAGGCTATCCAGCGCTATACTGAGGCTTAGGCAGCACTGAGGGCTGGGAGGCAGGCAGCAGAGGATACAAGGGCTGGATATGCCTATGTTATACGGGCAGGGGAGGAGATATGTTACTAGCGCGACCTATACTATGGGGCAGTGCCACCAGAGCAGTAGGCGAGGAACTTCCGCAGACCATCGCGGACAGCGACGACTACGGGAGGGAGCCAGAGGCGATAGGCATCCAGCGGTGGGGTTATGGGTCCTCCACCACCACCAGATAGAGGGGATAGGAGGGATGATCCTGGGGTGGATCCTTCTAGGGCTTAGACTCTATCGAGGCCAGGCGGCTCCAAGGGAGGGAGTTCATCATAGTCGTAGAGGGCTCCCTATGTATCAGTATTGTATCATTTTTGTATGATGATGTAGACACCTGCGGGTGATTGTAGCCATATGATTTTGACATCATTGTATCATGACACTTTATATATATATATGAGATGATTCATCTTTGCGGCAGCTATATGCATGTGTACCTATGTGATGAGATGTTTTAATGATGTATATTTCTATGTGATGGTTATGATATGGATGCAAATATGTACATGAGGAAATGCAATATTGTTTGTTCTTTTATGTTTTTAATATGTTATGCAAATGTAAATGTGAATGTATGAAATGCAAATAAATATGATAATGCAAATGATTATTTACATGATGAGGATGTAAAATGTGCTAATATGTGTTGTGTGCAGGATGTGATGCAATTGTGATATCTATATATATGTAAAAAATGCTTATATGTGGTAATGTAGGTGCAACTACATGAAATGCAAATGTTTTTGGCATGTCATTATACTCAGTCGTGTGATAGCAGGCTACGCAGACTCGAGAAGGACAATGGAAGTCAATTAAGAAAGGGGGATGGACGATAGAAGATATGAAAGTGAAAGAGCTTCTTGTGCGTTATCATCATTGAGCTTTATTATGGCAAGTAGGTTATGACAATCGAGGCATATGTTCAACCCAGAAAGTCATTGTATGTGTTTGCATGGAGATAAGACAGTCGCAAACAAGGAATGCCCCAGTTCATACTAGACTCTGAATGTCCTCATATCCTTGGACAAGTCATAGCATTACTAAGAGACAATCCACAGATAGCAAAAGAAAAATAGGTGACGATACCCCATCCTCACTTTTCTAGTCAAAGACATCCTGGAGATAGAATCTCTAGTCAAAGACATCCCGGAAAAGCTAAAAGACATGTCACCAAAAAGATAAAATCAAAAGAAAACCAAGAGTCGACACCAACATCCACTGTAGTCCTCAAGTTTAGTGTCTCTTGTGACTTGTATAAGTCTTATTTGATTGTGGTCACAATGTTTACTTTCACAAAAAGGATAGATAGCACTAAACCATAATGTTGTCTGAGTCTGTTGAAAGATTTGATTTGTTGAAGCCCATTGTTGTTGTTTTGTCTCATCTGAAACTGACTGAATCCATGAAATCGATACTTTATTGCGGAGAAGACTGAACTTTATTGCGGCTTGGTGATGCAAATGTTGCTTTATTGCGTATTGTGCGTGGATAGACTGAAGAAAAGTGGAAGAAATTGTACTCCTCAAAACATGTGATGTTCTCGATTCCACACCCATCACTAGACGTAGGTTTTGCCTTAGCCACAGATAGGATCTGATTTATTATGGATGGAAAGGAGTGAAAAGGGAGGTTTATTATGAATGGCGAACCAATCTTGGGTAGATCAATAACAAGCCATGATGGGATTGTGTAAGTTTATTATGGATGGATAGGATGTGAGTGTGTGCAGAGTGAAAGGATGCAAGTGAATCCTAAAGGAGGGAGGAGCAATGTCTCTACACATGGTGCTGGTGACCCAGTTTTCACCATGGTACTTGCCCAGAGAGCCACCAAAGTGGTTTTCACCATTGGACGAAATTTTTTCTTTACTTTTTTGATTTTTTAATTTTTTTGTTGTCACAAGGCGCCTGTTTGCCAGGTTTTCACCAAGTAACGATTTTTATGTTTTTATGATTTTTTTGTATTTTTGAAATTTTTGAATTTTTTTGTATTTTTTAATTTTTTTTAATTTTTTTGTATTTTTGAATTAGGATACTCTGAAGAGCTATGTGTAAAACTTGCAAAGGTGCATGTTGTTGATAGGATCTTCCAAATCCATATCCCCCAAGATCCATATGCTGCTGTAATGATGTAAGGACCAAGCCAATTTGATTCAAGCTTGCCCTTCTTCTCTCTGTCTTTCTGATTTTTGGGGTTTTCTCTGAGAACCAAATCACCTACCTCAAATGTGCGAGGCTTGACTTTGTGATTGTAGCTGCGACTCATTCATTGTTGAAAAGCCTTGAGATGATTATAAGCAGTTTGTCTTCGTTCATCCAATTGTTCAAGTTCTTGTACGCGAGAGACCCTATAGTCTTCATCACTGATAATGTTTTGCAAAGAGACTCGTAAAGAGGGTAGCTCGACCTCAATAGGCAAGATGGCTTCAGTGCCATAGAGAAGTGAATAGGGTGTAGCTCTTGTAGGTGTGCGGACACTTGTGTGGTAGGCCCAAAGTGCAGGATTAAGTTGGATATGCCAATTATGACCAGCATCGTCGACTATCTTTTTTAAGATTTTAAGAATTGTTTTATTAGATGCCTCAGCTTGACCATTACCTTGGGGGTAATATGGTGTGGAGAAATGATGGGAAATATGGAAGCGGTCACAGAGTTCATGAACACCCTAATTTTTGAAGGGACGCACGTTATCGGTGATAATGGAAACAGGAATACCATATCGACAAATGATATAGTTGAGAATGAACGTAGCAATCTATTTTCCAGTGACTTGCATGAGAGGCACGACTTTGATCCATTTTGTGAAATACTCTGTGGCAGTGATAATGAATTTATAACCGTTGGAGGACAGAGGGTGAATCTTGCCTATGAGATCGAGTCCCCACTGACAAAAGGGCCAAGGAGTCGTAATTGGTTGAAGTTCTTGTGCTGGCACATGAATGAGGTCTCCATGAAGTTGACATTGCTTACATTTTTTTGATGAACTGATATGAGTCTTTTTCCATATTGGGCCAGTAATATCCAGTCCTAATGAGTTTCTTGGCTAAGGTAGGACCACTAGAATGTGGACCACATATCCCTTCATGTACTTCATGTAACGCAATCTAAGCTTTGTCGCTTTCTAAACATCTAAGAAGAGTGCCATCTAGACCTCGATGTATAGGACATTGGCTAAAATGACGTATCGAGAAGATTGGTGAATGAAAGTGCGACATTGGTTATTGGATAAATCAGGAGGTAGGGTATTGTCACGAAGGTATGTGAAAATGGAACCATATAACTGGGACTCAGGACCAACGACACATATCATCTCAGTAGGAGTGATTTCATATGAGGGAACCAAAAGGTTATCCACCAAGAACTCATAGCAGGTCTCATTCGGAGGTAGATCGATTAGCGAAGCAATTGTAGCCATGGCATTTGTAGCTCGATTCTGCTCTCTTGGTATCTGCTCAAAGTCTATCTTTGTGAAATGTTGTTTCAAGTCATCCACCATTCTTTTGTAAGGCATTAATTTCTCATCCTTTCTTTGGTAATCATTAGTTGCTTGACAGATTACAAGTTGAGAGTCCCCAAAAACACGAAGTTCCTAGATCTTCCATTGAACAACAATCCGTAATCCAGTTGTTAATGCCTCATATTCTGCTATATTATTAGTGCATGGAAATGATAATCAATATGAATTTGGTATAGAATCCCCTTGAGGAGTTATGAAGAGGATGCTAGCTCTTGCCCCATGCTATGTGTATGAGCCATCAAAGTATAGTTGCCATGGTTTTGCATGTGCCACTATTAAAATGGATTCGTCTGGAAATTCTGAAATTAGAGGAACATCATCTATCATGGGGACATCTGCTAACTGATTTGCAATAGCTTGTCCTTTTATTGCTTTTCTATCCACATACTCAATGTCAAATTCACTCAGGATCATTACCCATTTGGCTAGTCTCCCAGTAAGTGTTGCTTTATTGAGAAGGTATTTCAATGGATCGATCCTTGCAACCAACTTAGTCTTATGAGTTAGTATGTAATGTCGTAATTTCTAAAGACCACAACGAGACATGCACGCTCAATTGGTGTGTAATTTAGCTCATATCCCACCAATGTGCGACTGATATAGTATACTGCCTTTTCTTTGCCCCCAGCAACTTGTTGTGCTAAGAGTTCCCCCAGTGCTGTTGAAGTAGCTGATATGTATAATAATAAAGGCTGATCTGGAACTAGTGGCATCAAAACTAGTGGATTTAGAAGATAATCTTTGGGTATCTGGAAAGCCTGTTGACAGTTATCATCCCATTTGAATTTGATTTTTTTATGTAGCAAGTGCTGAAAAGGATTACACTTATCTACAAGTTGTGCTATGAATCTTCGTATGGACTGAAGTCTCCCTTGTAAAGATCAAAGTTGACTGATATTTCTTGGTGGTTGCATCTCTAGGATGGCCTTGACTTTTGCTGGATCGGCTTCAATTCCTCTTTTTGATACAATGAATCCTAGGAGCTTCCCGGAGGTTACTCCAAAGACACATTTCTTGGGGTTTAATCTTACTTTGTATTTTTCCAACCGATCAAAGACAACTGAAAGTATGTCCAAATGTGTATTTCTGTCTATTGATTTCCCAAGAGGTTGTCAACATAATCTTCCACAGTTACATGCATGAGATCATGAAAGATAGTAGTCATGGCTCTTTGATATGTAGCACCTGCATTTTTTAGCCCAAAGGGCATGACATTCCAATAGAAAGTTCCCCAAGGACAAGTGAATGATGTTTTGTGTTGATCCTCAGATGCGATCTTTATTTGATTATAACCAGAGAATCCATCCATCAACGATAACATTTCATGCCCTGCTATAAGATCTACAATAAAATCTATGTTTGGTAATGGGAAGTCATCCTTAGGACAAGCTTTGTTGATGTCTCTAAAATTTGTACATTTTCTGATGTTGTGATCTGGTTTACTGACAGGTACTAAGTTGGAGATCCATTCAGGATAATCAATTGGGCGTATGAATCCGACATCCAATAATTTTTCAAGCTCTACTTTGACCAATAATGCGACTTGTGGATGCATCTTTCTTAATTTCTGTTTCATTGGTTTTGCCCCTAGCTTAACTGTCAAATGATGCATTACCAAATCCGGATCCAATCCAAGCATATTAGCGTATGACCATGAAAAGTTGATTTGTCATTTTTTGAAGAAACTTATGAATTTTGACCTTTCTAACTCCGTCAAAGATTGAGCCAGGAATATGTTGTGTGGAACCTCTTCTGTACCAATGTTTGTTTTGATAGTCTCCTCTAACAACATGGATGACTTTTCCTCATATGATGCTAGGAGAATGTCGAGCCTTCCATCTTCAGGTGCCTTAGAGAGGTTTTTGCCCTCAGATACGTCCTTTCTTTTTACTTTTTTGGGGTCAAACAGTGCCACAGTGTGGTTTTCGCCATAAGACCCTTGGTTTGTTTTTATTTTCATATTTTTGCGACTAGAAGGCCCAACACCCTCACCAAAATATGCCACGCTATTGACTTCTATAGTGTATCCCGCTTTATGGTCCCTAGGGGGAAGATCATCTCGTATGCCAAGATAGTCAATAAAATCTTCATCATTTTAGAATGTGTCAAACTGTGCAGGTCCTTCATGATCCCAGTCAATAAGTTGGTGGTGGACAAGAGGAAGGCCTTTAATATCTTTGAAGTTAGCGGGGCTAAGAGTGAAGATGCAGATATATATAGGTATGTCAAGGTAGTTATCAAGTTCATCGTTGGCACTCTCCTCATCAGTCTTGATCATGAACAAATCCAAATTATCATCACTAGTAGCGCATTCTGGGATAGGTGTTCTCATTCTATGTGATTTCAACCTAGGACCTAGAGACAAGGACTGTGCGGAATCCTCAGGGGTTGTTTCTTGACCAACTTTGAATTTTTCATAAAATTCCTCGTCTTTTGTGGGTTCATCTAGCTCTCTGAATGTCTCAATGAGCTTGTAGTCACTGGAGGATTTGTCTGAACCCCATTCCCATTCATTGGAGTCTGTGGAATAGTGATTGTCTTGTTGAATTTTGGCAGCTTTAATTTGTAATGCTTCTTCTATCCTTTGAGTGTGGACCTTGGAAGTCACAAAACCAAGTCCCTTCGAGCATTCCTTTTTGAATGTCAATTCAGGTTGTAAAGGTTCAATGATGCCTTCCTTTCTTAACCCAAGAGGACTTTTGCCATCATACCCAAATTTTTTTAGAATCTTGAACCCTTTGCCATATTTCTCACATGGTATACTGATGTGATCTTGTGTATCATCTTCAAGGTCTTTGTAAAGCATTTTGTATAAGTCTTCCTCTTCCAGTTCACCCCATCTTTGAAAGATAGTAGGGTCCCATTTGAGTACAATGATAGATACCTATTTATTAGGATGTGGTCTTCCATATTCTTTTGGTGAACTCATGACTTGTTGTAAGTACATGGTCTGATTTAAAGTGTATTCACCCATGCCTTTGTCCTGAAATTTGCCTTTAAGCTCACCTTGTTTTGATGTCGAGGGTTTTAATGACTCAGGATCAATGTATGCCGAAGAAGGAACAACTTCGTGATTACTGGGAATGATGGTCTCAGTTTTTGATATCAAGTTATTACAGTATATGAATGGATTAGGATCACCATTAACTGTTATCTCAACTCCATTATGAGGAAATTTAATGCATTGGTGATATGTAGATGGGACTGCCCTCATTTCATGAATCCAAGGACGTCCTAGCAATATGTTGTATTTGAGATCTAGGTCTAGAACTTGACAAACCACATCCTTCGTAACTGGCCCAACACTAAGAGGCATGGTGACTATGCCTTTGGACGAACACTCTTCATCATCATATGCCTTGATGGTGATTTTGTTTGTAGAATTCACAGCTTTGTCCGAATATCCCAATTGTTTAATAGTGCTCAATGAACAAATGTTTAGACCTGTTCCTCCATCTGCCAAGACTCATTTTATTCGATGTTTGTGTATGAAGGCTTCAATGTGTAGTGGTGCATTATGTGGCTGACTTATGGAGGCATCATCGGCTTTTGTGAATGTAAGAGAGTGTGGAATGGAAAGGTATCCCACCATGGATTGAAACTAGTCCACGTTCAGATCAGTAGGAACGACAGTGTCTCTCAAGATTTTGTCAAGAATAGCTTTATGTGCGGGAGATATGCATAAAAGCTCAAGGATGGAGATGAGTGCAGGTGTCTTCCCTAACTATTCTACAAGGTCATACTCAGGTAGCAGTGTTTTTAGCTGGAGCACCTTGCAAAGTGAATTTACCTCGACGGGTTGTAACATGACATTCAGAGGTAGGGTCGGAAGAAGATCCAATTCCTTTTAGGACAATCTTGGGTCTCTGGGTAGAATTCTCAGGGTTTTTATCCTTGATGATAATAGTAGAGACATAATTATCCATCGAGATGTGATTGATAGTTGAATCATAGTTATAAGATGCTCTGGTATAGTTGGTCTGGTCATCTATGGCTACAGCTTTTCCCTTGTCATGCTTTGGGAATGGTTCCTTAAACATCTCATGTTCTTGATTGGATGAATGCCCTTCAATCTCAATGTCACCTCTATCAATGAGATTTTGTATGATGTTCTTTAGTCGATGACAATTTCTTGTCTTATGACCCTTGCTCTTATGAAATTCACAATATTCATCATCATTCCACCAATTTGGTTTGACCTTTGGCTCATATGGAGGAAAATCTGGAATTGTGATTACTTTGTTTGCCACTAGCTTCTTGAAGACTAATTCAAGTGGCTCTCCCAATGGGGTGTACTTCCTTCATGATCTAGAAGTTGTTTGAGTATTCACTTGATTGTTTGTAGAGCTTGATCCCAAAAAAAATTTTTTGGGTCACACTGTATTGGCATCAACAACACCATCATTGACTGTGTTCTTGTTTTTATTCCAAAATATTGGCTTATCTTTTCCTTTAAAGTCATCTTTGTTTTCTTTGAATATTTTGATGACTCCTTGTTCAATTAGGACCTTCTATATTGCTAAGCCTTTTTCAATGACATCCTTGAAGGTGGACAAACAAGCTTTCCTTAGGTCATAACCAATGTCTTTGTTAACATTCTGAGTGAACATCTCTACCATTTGTTTTTGTGGAATTTCACAAGAGCATATACTGGCTAGATTCCTCCATCTTTGTAAAAATGATGAAAAAGACTCCATCTTTTTGCTTGGTGTTGTACAAAGTAGTGACTAATATGTCTGTCTCTATGTTGTAGGAGAAATGTTGAATAAATGCCTCTGCTAAGTCATCCCATGACTTAATACCAGGTGGAAGTTGGGAGAACCATTCCATAGCTTGATCACCTAAGCTTTGTGGGAATAATCTCATCAAATATGTCTCTTCTAATGTGCTGCCCCCAAATTTGACACGAGGTTTCCTTGTGTCCAAATTTTGAGCATGCTTTTGAATATCCAATTGCTTTGGTGGTTGATCCTTAGCATTGGTATGTGCTTGAGCATATTTCTCTGCATAAGACTTCCATATTGGTCTGCAAAGGTGAGTATCATATGTTTGACCATGTGTATGTGGGATCTCTGGTTTTTGAAACAAAGATGATGGTGATTCGGGCACCATATGTGGTCCTCTATTGCCTCCACTATTAGGCCTCCTTTGATCCATGTTGGAGTGAGTTTGTTGCAAAGGTCTATGTTCCATTATTTGAGACACGTCAAAATCATGAGGAATCTTGGTTCCACTTTGTGCCATCACTTGTAGAAAATATTGTCTATCTCTCCTCGTTATTTCCTCAACCAATCGATTGGAATGGGGATTCATAATGGTGTCTTCCACTTCTGCTGAATGTACAAAGAATTTGTCCATATTGTCATTGTATGTATCATTGTTGTTTGTAGTGTCCATGTGCTCAACATTTGGAATGTTTCTATAGGCATCCATGTCAAGTAATGTAGTATGATCAGAATTGAAAAAGATATCATTGTCATACTCATAGGAACTCATGTTTGCAGACTCTTGAGCCTCTTTAGTTTCTCTCCTAGATTTTTGGGAATGGGTTTCAACCATGAACTAGGTATTGACCAAGATGTGTGAAACTAGATGAAAATGGAAAGAGTATGGAAGACCAAGAATTGGGTGGAATGTAAATGAATCTGAAGTGTACTTGCAATGTCCAAAGTGTAAGACCAAGTATGTATGTAGTAGAGTAGGTGTGGCTTCCAAAGAGATGATAGTTTCTCTTGATGAGGTAAGTTGACCTTGATTCTAAGTAAGACCAAATGAGACCCAAAGGTGATAGACCTTGATGAGGGACCACTTAGCAAAATGTTGTTGTATGTAGTGTGTTGACAAAGTATGATGAGGACAAGCAAGTGACCTTTTGACTCAAGTTTAGACAAATATGAATGTAATGCAAGGTGTAAAGCAATGATGGACTATGTGAGACCCAAAGATAGGTTGAATGCTAGATGAAAACCTGGAGAAGCAACCTAGGAAGCTCAAGAATTCTGAAACTGACTGTGTTTATTTGTTGGACTGTAAAAAAAAAAATTCAATTCTAAACACAGACACGCCTGTATACTACACAGACGCGACTTCCTAACATAGACGTGGTTCTGTTTAACATAGACGCGTTTCTGAGATTTTGTCAATGCAATATTGATTCTGAGAACACAGACATGTTTCTACCCTTCACAGATATGGTTATACGACATGGACGCTATTATGTCAGACACAGACGCGTTTCTGCAAAATTTGTGCAATTTTTTCCAATGTGTGAAGTTGTTTTGTTGTGACCAAATCTGACTGTTTGACTATTTTTCATGACAAGAGGACACAGTGTTGATGAGGACTCAATGTTTGCAAGTGTCTAGACTCAAAAATATGACTCAAAGAAAGTGTGTTGTTCGCTGTAAAAATGTTTTGCATACACTTGAAGACACAAAAGACACAATGTTTTGTTGTTTGGTCTTGAATGTTTGATTGTTTAAAATAAGTCAACCACAATTCTTATGGTTGGCCAAGACAATAGTTGTTGATCCCACATGGGGTTTTACCCCTGAGGCTATGCTATTCAGAGCGGATACTTAGATGCTTGACCTCACTGGCTCCACCCTCGGCACTCACTTCTTGGGTCAGCCAAGCATCAGTCCCCATGAAAACTCCCCATGGCGAACTTTGTATCTCTACTAAGAACCATATGTGTGTGGGCCACTACCAGAGGTCCAACCTCCTGCCCCAACAACTAGAAGGATTTTGGCTTCTAAAACAAAAAGGTGCTAGTAAGGGCATCCGCTCATGGGGCCATACATGCGGCACTTTCAGCTCTGTAAATATAGAAGGCTCCCAGCCGGTAGGGGTTACGCCCTACAACTGATCAAATAAATTTGATCAAATGGGTTTATGGGGAGACATAGTGTTGGTATGAACTAATCAGCACACATTATCCATAGTTTTCACCATGAATACAATTGTTTATAGTGGTTCGGAAGAGGTGGGTTTTCCTCACTACCACTTGGGTCGTTCTCTTCTCACTAGTAGTCCTAATGACTACACGGGAAGACAGGCCCTCTAAAGATTAAACAAAAAGAGCCTATTGCTCAAGACACAAAAGACAATGATTCAATTGTAGTGCACCAATTGAAGTGTTTGCTAGTCTATGAAAACAAGACACACAATAAGAATCCAAAAACCCTTGCCAAGGACTTGCAACAAAGATTTACTAGTAGTTTGGATTGTTTGAAATAATCACCCCTTCTTGCAAGCACACAAGTTAGGTAAGTTTTAGATCCAAAAGACTTTGTGAAAATAGGGGCCTTCGACAAAACAATTTTGCTTTCAAGACAAGATGCACCAATTTCGTTAGCTAGATCTGAAGATGTTAGCTCAAAATAAACTAGATCTAAAAAAATGAATGATTAAAACTGAATCAATGAAAAAAAAACCCTAAAAATGAAATCAGTGTGCACAAACATGGGTACAATACACAGATGCAGCCTTGAGACACAGATGTGCTTCTGTGAGACACAGACATGACTCCATAATGCAGATGTGGCTATTGGATGCAGACGTGCCTACAAACCCCACAGACGCGACAGGAGATCACAGACGCGTTTTTCAGAATTTGCAAAAAAGGATGAAACAGTGTCGCAGACGCAGACGTGATTCCAGATGTCACAGATGTGGCAGAAAGTCACAAATGCAATCTGGAAGTGCACAGACGCGACAGAAAGCCAAAAACATGATCCAAAAGTACGCAGATGCGAAAATATCAAAATGCTGTCGAAAAATGTTAGATATGCAACTTCAAGACACAAAATCTGCAAGAATGATGTTAAATGCAAAAGGGACAAGAGTCCCACCGGGCATGCCAAAATGTATATGGTGAAAATGGATAACAACAATAACAATATTGAAAGACTAAATGGATTCAACCACAAAACCCTAGCCTAACAACAACAAAGATCCACCATAACATATGAAGATTACCTAAGACAATGCAAATCAAATGAAATCACAAAGATTAAACCATCACATGTCCAATAGGGTTTTGATCTCCATTCTTCCTATCTCCATTGATCTTGCTTGATATATTTGCTCTCAGATTTTATGTGTGCACAAGAGCTCAACAAAGAATGGAAATGTGGTTGCAAGTAGGATCGCATATGAAAGTGCAAAGCGTAGTGTATTCAATTGATCAAGTAGTTCGGGGGGGTTGAATGCATAGTGAGGGTTTGATAATGAAGGAAGCATCTCCTTATATAGAAGACACTATAAGAAATGGATGGATAAGATTGAGAGGTGTAAAAGAGGTCAGCTATGATTAGAGGGTAGGTAAAGAAAATAATAAAATAATGAAAGGGTAGGTAGTGTATGAATTACGAGATGAATGACATGTGTCATGGGTAGAAAAGGTTAATGAATTAATTAAATAAATAAAGATTTATTTAATTAATAGAAGAAGTGGGATCAATTAAATAAATAAGATATTTATTTAATTTAGGAAAAGGATAATTTAAATAAATAAATGTATTTATTTAAATGAGAAATAAGGCTAGAAGAGGATAAATGAATTAATTAAATAAATAAAGATTTATTTAATTAATAGAAGAATTAGGCTAAAGTAATTAAATAAATAAAATATTTATTTAATTAGACGTGACAATTTTAGGTGTCTACAGTACTCATTAGCAGTAGAGAGCTCATCTCTTAGGATTATGATATGTCTTTCATGTTCTTGTCAATCATTCTTGTATTGCACCAATTCAAGCTTCAACTAATCATTCTTATATGTCAATCTACAACATTCATCAGATCTATCCTTCAATGACTGAGTCAAGGTTTCTTCATTTTTCTTTTGGTCTTCTATCTCCTTTCTCGGCTTCATCACAATAGATTGTATCTCATTCTTCAGGATTGCATTCTCTTTGGCAAGCTTCTCACATTCATCTATCTTGTCTTGAAGAGCTTGATTATCCACGCTTTGTTCTTCTTTCTCCTTCAGCTTATCCATCAGCTCCTTTCTCTTTTCTCTAGAAGTGTTCACTTGATCTTTCAGGATTTCAATGAAGTCTTCAGTTGCATTCAGATTTCTTTTCAAATAACTTACTTCATTTCTTGCTTCATCAAGATCTTCAAGTGCCACACTAAGTTGTCTCTGCAAACCAAAGTCCATTAATTCAATCTTTTGGATCTTCCTCGAGCTGTTAGGATTCTTCCAAGGAACTAGGCTCTAATACCAATTGTTAGAATTAATGAACACTGAGAGGGGGGGTGAAACAATATTTTGAAATTAGCAAACTTATTAGCCTTATTATTAATCCATCGGGTGCATAGGAAAGAAAGTAATATGCAGAAACTTAAAGAAAATAACCAAACAACCATAACACTAGAATTTTTACGTGGAAAATCGGAAAGGGAAAAACCACAGTGGGATTTGAACCCAAAATATTATTATACTATGGCCAGAAGTATGATAATATTACATGAGGGGAATGCACTTGCATTCAGACACACTGCCTAGAGCTCACTACTCAATTACAAAAGGGCTACAACCTAGAGGAAGGCTCACTACCTTACAGGATATTAAAAATGATTACAATAATGAATGAGCTAAAGTATAGCATCTACATATGCCAAAATGCAGTTCTGATCAGGCTCAGATTGTCTCATGCACCTAATATGTCATTTTGTTCTCTTTTACAGCTGTGTCACTCACCGGACCACCAAAACCTTCAATCACATTCACCAAACTTGAAAATTCACTCATATAGACTCTCTTTGCTCATAATCATGCATCAAAATGATCAACCAAATCAATCTTATATATCCACACCAACAAAAATAATCATTAACCATGTCAGCTTCTCAAAACTGCACAATATGAAACGTGTAGTAACATGTCGGCTCAATCCATCCACAAATGCATATGCGGACCCAAACTAGATGATGGCAAGCTTCACATGTAATGGCACAATTACCTTGAACACATCACCAATCATCGAAAACAACTCAAGCATTCTGGATCACACAATATCCAACTGATCAATACATTAGATATGTTCTTCTGGAATCATCGGATACCAGACCTTGAATCTTGCACTAGAATTGACATTAGAGGTTGGAAATGAAAAGTAAAATGCCTCAAATCATGAATCAACTATCTTAATCACCACAACCAAAGTTACATCACCAAGAACAAAATATGCACAATGATCTCATACTCTATTGGATACTGAGTTCCACCTTCTAGACTTGTGTCTTATGAACCATGCGACTTCTAGTAGATCTTATTTGCATATACCAGATGTTGGATAGAGTTTATTGACTAAGTTTCCATCAATGATGATCCCTAAGCAATCTCCATACATGAATCTTCATCGGTACAATGTCTCTTGCCAACAAAGAATTCTCCTTTCTCATATCCAAGTCCTCGCATGTCTTTCCCATGTCTCTGACTTTCCAACATCTCATCTAACTAGGTTGAGATAGCTTTGAATTTTTATTTGTACTCATTAGTAGTAGAAAGTTCATCTCTTAGAATTATGATATGCCTTTCAATTTCTTGTCCATCATTCTTGCATTGCACCAATTCAAGCTTCAACTGATCATTCTCATAATTCAACCTACAACATTCATCAAATCTATCCTTCAATAACTAAGTCTGATTTTCTTCATTCCTCTTTTGGTCTTCAATCTCCTTTGTCAACTTCATCACAATGGATTCCATCTCATTTTTCAGGGCTGCATTATCTCTAGCAAGCTTCTCACAATCATCTGCCTTGTCTTGTAGGGATTGACTATCAATGCTTTGCTCTTCTTTCTCCCTAAGTTTATCCATCGGTTCCTTTCTCTTCTCTCTTGATGTGTTGACTTGCTCCCTCAGAGATTCAATGAAATTTTTAGCTGCTTCTAGACTTCTCCTTAGGCTACTCTTCTCTTTTAGAGTTGCATCAAGATCTTCAAGTGCCACAGTAAGTTGTTTCTGCAAACTGAAGTCCATTGATTCAATCTTTTGGATATTCCCCAAGTTGTTAGGCTTCTTCCGAGGAACTAAGCTCTGATACCAATTGTTGGAATCAATGAACACTGAGAGGGGGGAGTGAATCAGTGTTTTTCAATTTACAAACTTATTAAGTTGATTCTTAAACCACCAGATGTAGAAGAATTAAAGTAAGATGCAGAAACATAAAGAAATCAACCACACAACCATAACACCAAGATTTTTACATGGAAACCCAGAAAGGGAAAAGACACGGTGGGATTAGAACCCATAATATTATTATACTATGGTCAGAAATACGATAATATTACATAAGGGGAATGCACTTGCATTCAGGCACACTACCTAGAGCTCACTACTCAAATTCAAAAGGGCTACAACCCGAAGGAAGGTTCACTGCCTTACAGGCTATTATATTTTATTACAATAATGAATAAACTGAAGTATATCATCTACATATGCCAAAAATAAATTTCAGTTAGGCTTAGATTAACTTCTGCAATTGTTTTGCCTCTCTGCTCTATTTTATTGCACTGTCATACACCGGAGCACCAAAATATTCAATTAAATTCACCAACCTTTGCAATTTTTCTCATAAAGACTTCTCATGCTTACTACTTATATCAAAATGTTCAACCAAATTGATCTTATATATCCGCACCAACAAAATGAATCATTTACCATGTCAGCTTCCAAAAACTGCATAACATGCAACATGAAACGTGTATCACCAAGTTGGCTCAATCCATCCACAAATCCATATGCGAACCCAAACAGAATGATAACAAGTTTCATACAAGTCGTCCCAATCTCCTCAAACACGAAACCAATCACCAAATTCAACCATAAGATTCTGCACCACACGTTACACCAAAATAGCTCTGATCTAACTAAATTACTGGATACTGAACCTTTAATCTTGCTCATGAATGAACACCGAATATCAGGATTAATAAATAATTTGCCTCGAACCTCGAAGCATCTTCCTTAATCATTGCAAGCAAAATTACACAACCAAAATCAAGATATGCACATTGTACACATGTTCCACCGGTTACTGCGTTCTACTTTTCAGACTTCTACCTCATGATCAATATGACTTCTGGTAAATCAAATCTATATACATCGCATATAATTTTTGGACTGGGTTGCCATAAATGACAACTCTGAATCATCTCTCATGCATCAATCTTCACTGGAACAATGTTTCTTGCCAACAAATTGTTGCTCATGCACTGCTATCATTTGACGAGCCATCTCTATGAGAATGATTTTATCAGATGGGTACTTAGGAAGCATGAAAGGCTCACCATCAAATAATCCAATCCTGAGATATGTGAATGTGGGGAATCACAAAAAGATACATCCATACTGATTAACTGCAATCCAGGCTTCATCTGATACTCTCTTCTTTTGAAGATCCTTGTCAAACATACACATGTAGTGAATGAAGAAAGTGTCATTGACTCTTTTGAAAAGATGCAAACTCTCCTTGAGAGTCAATTGTGTGAAATATTGATAAACAGGAACTTGACTCCTATCTCCTGTGGTAGATAATCCTGGAAAATGCTCATTGAGGCAATTGCATATACAAGATATGAAGTCATGTATAACTTCAAGGTGGTAGGAACTTTGGTTAATTGTTCACACAATGCATCAATAATTTATTTACCCTAGTATATTTTCTTCTTATTTTACCGAATTATGTGAATGTATTGATACATCCATTTATGATAAGTATCAGATACTGGAAGTATTTTTACTCTGCAAAGAAGAGTAATCAAATCATTCACCTCTTCAATTAAGTCACTTCAATGAATGGTCTTGAGCCACCTTGCAATTGTAGGCCTTGTAGTCTTCAACCTATTCTCATCAATGTTTCTCCTGCATTTGTCTGAATTATTATCATAAAAGGTTATTGTTGATTGCATGTGAATATTGGCATATTGATCTATATGTGGACACTTGAAAATAGTGTGAAATAAATCTTAATCAATCTTGATGAGAGTCTTCTTTTCCTATGCATCCTTTACTGACCTGCTCAATGGATCATAGTGGTTAGCTAAGGCTAACACAAACTCAGGGTTTTGTGCTAACATAGGAAAGGTTGCAATCAAATGAATTCCACTATTGATAGTAGGCCCCATTTTATATGAAATTGGTGGCTCTTTAACCCTTTTCAAGAAATCCTCAAGGTCAATGTGCTCCATCTTTGTATCTCTTATGTGGTCAATATTTGATGACACAGATGAAGGAGGAAAGACCGAATGTGGGTCTTGCTTCTTTAAATTCATTGTTCTTTTGCTCGGTGATGGCTTTGTCATTTGAATATGATTGCACTGTAATAAATGAAAATTTCATTACAATATTTGAGCCAATTAGTATCCTTACAAGGATTACAAAATGCCAATTGATAGAATGAAAGCCTCTGCTTGAATGCAAATTGATTTTATATTCTCAATTTTCAAGTGTGTGCATTTAATGCAAATCGGACTTATAAGTCTGATCTTCACTTAAAACATGTGCAAAAATGTAGAGAAGTGCATATTGGACTTATAAGCCCGATCTGCACTTTAAGGAAGATCAAGAAAACCAAAAAGGGGTGCATATCAGGCTTACAACCCTGATATCCACTTGAGGAAGGTCAAAAACAATATAGGTGCATATTGGGTTCGTAAACTCGATATGCATCTATGTTATTTTAGCACAGGAAATGAAAACAGTCTTTGGTGCTAGTCAAGTTTGTATCCCTGACTTGCACCTAAGAAAGTACTATGGTGTGAGTCAGGGACACAAAACTGACTAGAACCTAAGGAAAGCACTTAATTAAAAGCAAGCATAGAGGAATAGGTGTATGATAGGGCCATTGCCCCCACATGCACCGTGGAGCGATGCTCTAGTGCATGGCGGGGTTGTAACCCCGCCATCCACCACTGTGAAGGGTCACTCAAAATAACAATGATGGGAGTCAGGTGAAAGCTCGACTCACATCAAAAACTAAGGCAAAAAAAAATACGATGTGTCGGGGTTTAAAACCCAACACACACCAATGTGCATGAAGAAAAAATGATAGTGGAAGCAGAGGGAATACTTATGATATACACTGAAGTAAAAACTCTGGTGTACATTATAAGTATCAACTTGACTTACATAGCCGGATTAACAAAGCCAAAGAATCGATAAAAACTTGAAATAAAAGGAAGAAAAGCACATATCGGTTGAGGATAATTTCAGCCCCTTAGAAAAAATAAATCCTTGTGCCTCTAAAGCATTAATCAAATGAGGAAAAAGAATGGCCAAAATCAAAAAAATAAAGGGGGAAAGAAATTGAAACAAAAACAAACACTCAAAAACATTAATTGTGAATACGTGCTTCATTATGGTGTATTTCGGACTTACAAGTCTAATTAGCACCATAAGATCCAAAGAGGTGCAAGTCAGACTTGTAAGTCTGAAATACACCTAAAAATGACAATGAAGTGTAATGTCAGGCTCTAAACCTGACTTTACAACTAGAAAGCCAAAGATGGTGTAAAATCAGGCAAAGAATCTGATTTTGCACCAAGATAGGAAAAACTTATTTTAAGTTAAAATTTTGAATTTTAATGAGTAAAACAAGATTTCAAAAATAAATTAAAAGTATTCAAGGACCAATGAGGCAACGAAGATGCCTCCAAAACCAACTCTTAGATAAATAAGAACGAATTTAACAAAAATTAGTAGGGGGTTATCTTGTTTTCACTTGAAACAAAAACAAGGATAACAAAATGTAAGTTTCCATGTAAAGACGTAAATCGAGCTAACTTCAAATAATAGCCAAAATACTCTTTATTCTTAAATAAACTCATAAATCAGTTAATAAATCTATTTCATTCCATTTTTCCATCCATAGCTTCATTTGATCATTCCATTTAGATCGTAATAAACACAAAATTTTTGTAAAAGATAAAGATTCTTTATTCCATAAATTGATAAAAGTAGTATCTCAATCATACAATACTTACACATTTCAAGTTATCGTAAGTTCAATAACAAAATAATACAAAGTAAAGGGTGAGATATGTCCGTTGATCTGCAACCCAAGCTATCGCCAATGCAATCTTAAGCATGAAGATGAGAACAAGATTCGGGCACTTTTTCTGCTCAACCTTGAAGCTTACGCTTCCCTGGAATTCTTGGTCAATCAATAATACCCGACCTTGCATGAATTGCTTAGCAAAAGAATTCGAAAGGCAAGATGGAATCTGGTGCATGCCTAGATGATACAAGCATTTTCATTTTTCTAACTCTTTTAAGAAACAAGCACTCATTATCAATCTAGGATATGGTAGAGAGGATAAAATAAAAGAATTCCATTATTTCAATGGTTAATTCGATTTGATTACTCGACCGAGTATAATGCCATGCACAGTAAAAATAGATAGTTGGAAAAGCAACTATTCTCTCTATAATCCACATTCGGCACCCGTCCTGGAAGGTAACTTTCCACAAACACAAGCCTATCTAGCTTTGTTCACATAAATCTACAATTAAAATATACAGAAGACAATCTTTCACCTTTTCAATTCTAGCTTCCTATATCTCATAAGATATTAATATAATGTTTAAGGAAGACAATATTTCATTGAATAGAAATAGAGAGAACCAATCTTTTGTTCAAAACCAATCCTATCTAACAGGAAGCAATCATTCATAGATAAACAAATATACATCTAAAAGAAAACAATCTTTTGCTTCTATCTTTCAAGCAATTTAAAAACAAGATTAAAAATATTAAGAAGGTGTAACACATGTATGTACCTTACATATAAATTGAATAAAATGAGTACACATTATTTTATTCAATTATTAAAACGTTTAAATAGCATAATCATTAACATGCATTCCATTCTTATGGTTTAGAATTCTAAGTTTATCTCATCTAAACTCTCTCTCTCTATCTTTCCAAGTGTCGTGGTTCATTTACCTCTTTTCTCAATACATCATATTTAGTTTAAATACTAATATGTGACTTTTCATGATTTAAAACTTAACACACCGACTTCACTAATTTACTATAATGACAATCTAATATGATACAAGTTCGTAAAACACCTATCTATAAGGCTTTCAAATGAGACACTCGATAACCATCATTATTTTTCTTGCAAAATTTGAAAGTCTAAGTCTTTCCTTGTGATATCAAAATAACTTCATTATTTATAAGTCGTTATCCTATTATTTCATCTTCTTCGTGGTTCAATCTCAAAGTTTCTCTCTCTATCCTCTTACTTAATTTCTAGAGGATTGGATAATCTCATTTATGAGAGTTTTACTAAGTTTATCAACAACCTTTGAGAAATTATTTCACTATTGTATCTCTATTTACATGAACGTAATTTTTGAACAATTAACAATGATTCCTCTTTCGACTCTAACTCTTCCATTAGTATATTGCATAGGTCTAAAACTAGATCATCCTTTAGAGAATATGTAAAGCAACCTATAATGCAATTCCTACTACTTTTTAACATCTTCCATGCATGCTCTTAGTTATTTTATCATATATACCTCATAATACATTTCTCTATAAGACTATTCAAAAGCGAGTTCAAACAATTTTGTTCTAATCATGGCTTGACTCAATCAAACTTTATTCTAATAAATAATTATATATAACTTCATGAATCACTCACTATCCTTGCATAATGATCAAACAATTAAGGTAGATCCTACCTCCTTATGCTCTTGTTACTGGCTTGAGGTGATGGATTTGCTTCCCTCTTCACATTTGCCTTCTCTCTTTCAAGATGGTACACAACCTCTTTGATGCTCTCCATCTGTCGATTCCTCTATTAACTCTATCCTTCCTTTCTATCTTTTATTTCTAAACTTTACTCTAAAATTTGACTCTAAATCTGAGATGATCATGATAGATCTTTTACGAAACGATTGAAAACAAATCTAAATCTCACTACTTTTCTCTTCTTCATTCCATTCTCTAATCCTCAGTTGCATCTCCTTCTTTTTCCTCTTCCATCTCCTCCCCCTCTCTTCCAACTCAATGGTCTATATATAGTGTTGTTGTCTACCTTCCTTTCCTACTTTCGGGTTATCTCTCCTAGTGGTGGATTGATTCTAAATGACACCACTCATGTTTTTATTGCAACATAACATTCCTAATTGAATTTGAACACCTATGTGTTCACCATGTAAAGTTATTCATTTTCCATTTCATGACACCACACCACTAAGTTGTTAAGTTCATAATTATTGATTATCCATGTGGCTTTTAACTTCAAGACTATGTCCACTTTACTAAAACGACTTCCCTAAAATATGCAAAGTTTAAATTACTAACTTATACATGTCGATCAAGGTGTTTACGTGGGATGATAACCCATGTCTTTTATTAATTCATGCCACCTCACGTGTAATAGTCATCATGGTTTATGTTTGCAACGTGGTCAATGTGAAACCAAAGTTGACTATGATTGAAATAATCCCTTAAACTACGCCTACTACCATATTGGATCTGCACGTGGAGTATGTTTTAGTATTTGCGAGGACGGTTCGATGCAACATGGAGTTTGGTTTTATAAATAGGGAGGAGGGGTGGTCGGTAGTAATACCAACCCCTCCCTTTTATTAAGGGGGGTGGTCGATAGTAATATCGACCACCCTCTCTATCATTTAATTCTCTTAAAAACTTACTTCACCGCACTTTATTTAATTTTCATTTTTATTATATTTTTAATATATATTTAATGACCTTTCATTAATATATATATTAAACATTAAACTTTGTTTAATTAATTATTTAATAACCACTTTCTATAATTAAATATATATGTAAATATATATTTTGGTTATTCATCAAATGACTTAATTTCCTAAATTGGTTACTTATATTTTTACATATTCGATAATTACATACACATTTACCATAACATGATTTAATACGTATAAATTTTTATTTTAATCTCAAATGATTACGTATATGTATAAACAAAATTCTTGACGAAATCAAATTTCACTATAATTGGATATTGATATATGTATATGATTGAATAAATTTCTCATATATATATATTATACTATTATTCTATTTACAAAAGTAAACTCATAAGTATGCTTTTCATACATTTATACATGTCTAAAAAGAACATAAAACCTAGGGTCGATATTCCTTTTCGAATCATCTACACATTTTATCTCTTTTAACAATAAAGCATAATATTTCACAATCACTCACACAACTTAGATTTAATTCAAACACTACTCACATCATGCAATTAATGCACATGTATAAACATTTAAATCAATCTACTTCTCATTCCAAATTCATCATTTCAATTTGAACAAACACTCAAATAAGGTCATTTAAATCATCCATATTTTCAAGATGCAAATTATAAATCCTAATGTGGTGTGTGAGAGATTCCATCTATCCTAACAAAATACAAGAGCTAAGACAACTCTACCTGAACCATGTTCTCGCCTTCATCATTGTTCACCTGTTCCCACATTCACTTTGCACTCAATTGCTCATTAGCAATGACGATCCCAATTTACAATAAAAATTATTACTGATCATTCAATTGTATATAAATCATATCAGTACATTCGATATCCTATCTTATTTCATTAATAGTTCTATTTTCATTTCATTTCAATTTCATTTGAAAAATAAACATTATTTTCCTAATTGAATAATTATGGAAAAATAGGGTTCGTGACATTCCAAAACCAAAAGATGCACGCCTCTAAAAATTGCTCAAATGTTCACATGTCAAAATGAGTTGATGCCAATCCAAAAACCCATGAAGATTGGCATAGGAAAATATCCATAAACATGAAGCTGGGTCAATAATGATGAAGTGGATATCATGAAAGAGGAGGTGAATGTCCTCAAGATAGTCCTTCAAATCTGTGATATGAGACTCCAAAAAAAGGATGAAATTTTTGCAAGATATAAATCACATGTAGTTGTGTCTAGAAGAAGAAGAATAGAGATTCTTAATGTGAGGAGTAGGAACAAGGAGACAAGCCTTTGAACCATCTAAACATGAAAGACGTGTGATATACTCAATCTCTTCTAAAGTATCATCCTCAAACAAAATATAATCTATATTTGCAAGGGGAATGAGATAATCTACAAGAAGATCCTCTAGGAATGGAGAGATATGAGTGTCTTCATGGATCTCACAAATTCTAGTCCAAAGGTGTGGGAAAAAATCAATGTATTCAATACATCACACATAGTGTCGAGATCAAATTTATAACAAATCAAACCTACAACATGATCATGGATAATAACCCAACCATGATTTAATCCCTACTGTGTTTAGTTCAAGTTTGATTTCATAGAGATAAGGAAAAATGTTAAGCCACTTGAGAAGTGTGGGGATATCAATTTTCCAAAACCCAAAATTATCCTTTTCCAAGAACATAAAATAGATCAAATTCAGTAATATTACACATCCTTTTCAGGTATAAAAATGTCCAAGTGATTGACCAAAATATGAAAACACAAAAAAAAGGAATAAAATGTGCTTAGGTAAAACTCTAGAAAATGTGTATGGATGTAACTGAAGAGATCCAAAACACCTTCTCAATTATGCAAAAATTATGAAAATAAGGGATACTAGTAAAAATTTGTTAACTCAAAAGTAGAAAATGATGATCAATTTTGATCAAGAGTAAAATATATTCATAGTAAAATCTGAAGATGAGACCCGAGCCATTATAAAGTGCTCAAAACTGATTTTTCATGATATTAAAAACTAGAATTTAAAAAACAAGTTCTTGGTTAATTAATGGAGACAATGGGGGTACAAACAAGGGCATAGAGGAATACTAATTGATGGATCCATATAGTTGTAGATATTTCCTTTCCTTGGCTTTTGTACCCTAAAATAAATATTCTTTATTTGCAAACTACTCCAAATTTGGCAAATTGACATGCAATCCTTATATTTTTGGTTATTTTGGATCCAACGATGATACCCATTTTGCTCTGGGATGAGCCAATTTTTCCTTTAAGATTGGATCTCTTAAAATTTAGATAGGAAGCTACAAATATGGTGCTTTGATACAATGTTGGGCAGTGAACCCTACAACTCCTAAAAATCACTTGCAACCAAAACACATATCACATATGAAGAGAAATATCCATGATTGTGCTATGCAACCTTTGAGAGAGAGAGATTGATCCCCAAAATAACATCTTGTATTTGGATTCATTTGATTAACCTAGATGATCACAATGTACAAATGAATACTTACAAAATCAAATAAATAACCCTAGATGAAATTCTAGTTGAGGATTAAGCTAGATCATGACAAGTGTACCCATCTTATATTATGAGATAACATGACCCATAATTAGCTTAATTTAATCATAGAAAATAACTCCTAAGTTTTAACATAAGTGTAATAAAGTAAAAAGGGATCTATGTAATTAATTAATTACTAGGTGATTAACCTATTTTCTCCAACAATAAGAACTTTGTCAAGAGCTAACACAAATTCTTGAACTTCCTCCATTTATCAATGAGCCTTCTTTTCTTTCCAAAAGGTTTTCAAAACCTTTTTGATCTCCAACAAGGTTATGAGACCCTTTTTGGGACATGAAAGATGTTACAAAACCAGCACAAAACACTAACAAATATTAAACTTAGAGAATTTAGGTCAATAGAAAAAGTTTGTCAACTTTTGACAAGATTATGAAAACCCTATAAGTAGATGAAAAAGATTTTAAAACATGAAAAACTCATCAAGAAAAAGACATAAATTACAAAAGAAATGATAATGTTAGAAAACCTTTGTTTGACTTTGATAAGATTGTGAAAACCTTGTTGGCTTTCGATAGAGGTTTTAGAATTGTTGATGTGAACTGTTGGCAATATAACAAGGATATTGAGAAGGTTGTTGATGATTATGAACATAACTGATTAAAGATGTTTTACTGTCTTGATATTATTATTTTGTCATTGATGTCAAGAAATTGATTTTCTAATTTAGTATGATGTTGCCATATCTTAAGAAATATGATATGAAGATTATAAAGAAGTCGGTAAAGACACAGGAAAGAATATGACGAATATAGGGATAAGTTATTCAATGGGCAACTCTACCGAGTTAGAAAATGATGAGATCTTGATGTTTTAGATTGTTTTAACATCATACATATGTTGTAAAATGTAAAGGTTAATACTACACTATGTTATCAGGTAGATAACCTAGTCGGTAAACCCTAAGGAACCTAGTCGATAAACCCTAAGGTTATCACAGTCAGTTAATGAAGACTGAATGTCTACCGAGTAAAGTTTAGTATTCACCGAGTTGTAACCGAGCTATAACAGAATGCATTAAATATTTACATGTGATATTTAATGAAGGAAGCTGATGAGCTAGAGCAGATCAATGATTGGCAAGCCATGGAAGAAGTTTGTTAACAAATCTAAGGCAATGGAAAGTCGGCAAGAAGATCTACAGCTCAGATTGAACCGCATTACCCTAACACAAGTTCCAAGATGATTGTGCAAGTTTTGCGGCAGGGTAAAACATTTTTTAGATCATAAGATACAATGAACCTGGACAAGATTGAAGATCTGATGGCTATGATTGATCATGGGAAATGTGATCAAGGAGATTAAGCAATTAGATGATTGTTTATAAATAAGGAAATGTTGATAAACAGTGTATGCGGGCAAGTGTATGCATAGGGATGCTACATAGTGATCACCAAGCACAGAAGCTTGAAGACCTGTTGGAATAACAGAGTATTGATGCCCAGTAGATAGACAAGAATAGTTCTATGTCTAGATTGTGTTGAACAAATAAGAATCTACTTTAGCATTTTAGATGTAAAGTTGCAGATAGATTATATTACTGTTAGCTTGTGAAAGTAATAGGAAATCTCTTAACTGAGTGGACTTAACAGTCTTATAAGTAAATCCTCTAACAAGGTGACATTCTAAATGAGTGTTTGAAATCCTTTGACAAGGTCACTTCTAACAAAGTGAAGATCCTAACAGATCTGAGGGAAATCCCTTAACCGGGTCACATCTAGCAATGTGTTTTGTAATCTTTAACAGGATTGGCTTTTAACCGAGCATACTCTAGAAGAGTATATTTCTTAGTGGGTCCAAAATCCCACGGTGGTTTTTCCCTATTTGGGTTTCCACGTTAAATCTGGTGTTATGAGGTTTATATTGTTCATATGCTTTTGAGTTTGCATGTTTGACAGTTTTTATTCTATGACTGATATATGTTACCGAGGTAGAATCTGATGATTTCATTGATGATTAAGTTTGAATGATTCACCCCCCCCCCCTCTCTTCTTTTTGGCTATCGTATCTATACTTATATTAAGTATCAGAACTATCAGTGAACAAGGAGTTGTATCTATCTTTTCACCTAGTAGGTCTTATTCACATGTTAATATTACTCAGGTCCTAGGAATCTTTTGAAAAGTCTTAGGTGTCATTAGATTTTATCTTATCTCATGCCATTTAATTCTTGTGACTTAGGTCATTTAATACTTATTGTCTCATCTTGTCATAAGATTAAGACACTTGTGATGCTCTTGTCTAATCCTATCTCTCGCCTTGTGCATATAAACAAGGTCTCTTGTACATTTGTATCATAATAGGAAATGTACTATCATTGGTCCATAATTCATCATTATAACTTATTGCATCCATAATCAAGCAAATTATTATCTTGTCATACTCTTTTGGAAGGCTATTTTTTTGTTTTACAAGTAATCTTGGGGTGCGTGATCTCACTATCAGCTCCTACATGGTATTAGAGCTCCATATCTAAAAACTCCTCAGATTAAGGGTGTTTTGGGTATGAGATTTTTATGGATTCATTTTGGGATAAAAAAACCTTACCAATGAGTCCAAATGGCTTAAAAGTGTGTGTGTGTGTGTGTGTGTGTGTGTGTGTGTGTGTGTGTGTGTGTGTGGTGAAATTGGAAATTCAATATTGTAAAACCAAACAAAGATCCAACCACATAAAACCCTAGTTCTACAATGAAATCCACCATACACCAATAAAGAACCTTGTTAGTCCCCCCTGCTTTCATTAAAATTTTAATTTGAAGGTCGCCCTTTGATGTTTATTTTGCCTTTGGTCATGTAATTTCTTCCCTTTGAACCTGAGTCATTGAACCTTTTCTAAGTTAAAAGTTAAAAGTTCAAAGCGTGCTTTAAAGAATTTTCTTCGTGGCTTTGTTTTATGGTAAAAGAGAGTGCTTTGTTGAAATTTATATTGAACTTGAACCTTTCAACCTTTTTTGGTTCAAGGTTCAAGGTGAAGAGGGGAAAACGATTAGTGAGGTGGATTAGATAGCAAATATGCAAATCAAACATATAATCATATGAAATTGAAAGACATAATTTGAAATGCTCAAAACAAGAATGAAATGTATATACCTCACAAACCTTATACCTTCTCCTTTGGATTGAGCTTGATGAAGTGAAGGTGCCCTTTGATGATGCTCCACTTGATGTGCTCCTTTGATTGCTTGATGTGGAATGCTCTCCTTTTCTCAACAAGACTAATAGATTATTGGATTGGATTTGAGTGATGGATAGGAGGATTTGAATTAGAAGATTAGAGAGAGAAGAGGAGAAAAGGGCATCATAACAATGCATGAGAAGTACATCTTTTGTGAAGATAATTGGCTCCAATTTATAGATTGGAGAAGGCCAATGGAGGGCCAAGATTGATTTGATTATGAAGGGTTGAGATTGATTTTGGATAGAAGGCATGGATCAAGGGTGCCTTGGGAAAATAAACAGGAATATAAAATTCCTTTGGAAAAGGGGGGAGAAATTTGAATTTCAAACTTGAGGAATTAAAAATTCCAAAATAAAGATGCATTGAGGGATTCAAAGAAATTTGAATTTCTTTGAGAGATTCAAAGTTTGATGTGACATGAGTGGGAATTAAAAATTGGAGAATAATGATAAGCATGATTATGAGAGATTCTAGAAGAATTAATTAGGCTAAGTGGGATTAGGAAAAAGTGATTTGTAGGAATCACATGACTAGGTTAATTAATTAAAATTAATTAACTAAGTGGGTTTAGAAGAAATGATTATTGGAGGGGACTTTAGAAGAATAGGGGAATAATTTATTTATTTGATAAACTAACTATTGGACTATAGTGACAAGATTAATTAAATTAGATTTAATTGATTCTGAGAGGAATACAGATAACACAATTAAGTTAATTAATTATGTTGATAGGCTTAAATTAATTAAATATTAATTTTAGGTGTCTACACAAGGTTCAAAGTTGATCATGCGTCAGTTATGTTTTTGCTCGTTCGTTGTCCTTTGTTTTGTCATGTAGACTGTTTTATGTGTTGCTATGTGTTATTTCTCAATATTGAACTTGAATCTTTGAACCCTTCGGTTCTTGGTTCAAGGTTCAAAGTTCGAAATTCATAGTCTAAGGCTTCATTAAGAAAATGGTGTGTGCATCATGGAGGGAAAATGGTGGCAAGAAAAGGAGAAAAGAAAGTGGGTGGCTATATTGAAGAAAATGAGGGATACACAGAGGTATGGAGTAATGAATTTCTTAGCAGAAAATTTGGTTCATGGTCTTGATGACAATGTACTTTTCGTGTGCAAAGAGAATATTGAGTGGAGAAATTCAATTATTGAGCAGGAACATGAGGAATCCATTAAGCTTCTAAAGGAGTTAAAAGAACTGACTAATATTATGCAGAAAGACATGAAATGCATAGATCTTCAACTCCTAAAAGAGGATCAATAGACGCTTGAGGACTCATCTGATATGATCCAAGCTTTCAAAGATCGAGTACAACAAATCCAAGAAGAAAAGTCCTTGACAATAGAGGATTTCTCGAAGATTGCAAGAATTGAATTCATGTTAGTGGTTTTCTTTGTTCATCTTGATACGCATAAGGGTAAGGTCATGTAGGTAAGAAAAGAAAAAGAAGTGTGGAAGCAACGAATTCTGCATATTGGTCTTCCACACTATCAGCTTATTTTTAACTTCTCCTCAGCTCACTTGGAGTGGCAAAACATTCGAAGCACCTCTTCATCATAGGACAAACAGGTGGAGGCCATGTCATCGGCGGGAGCTTGATTATATCAATGTTGCTTGTGGCTTATGTCGCTTTCCATGTTCAGTTGTTGTTTTTTAATTTTTTAAGATAAACTTCTTTAACTCTCATGAAGAGTTAATCTTTTACTTTGGTTCAAATGTAACAAACTATCATAACCTGGAGGCTATATATAATTAATTGCAAACCTTGTCAAAGGTCAGAGAATTTTTGGTTAAGATAAAATAGATTAGTTTTAAATTCCTTTTTAGCAATATTATGTACTCTGAAAAAGAAAGGCAATTTTGTTTGTGAATAAAGTTGCAGCATTTTCCATTTTATAAATATGTGTGTTTATGAATTGTAATGTGAGTCTCTATGAGGATTCGATTCAATTGTGGAACTTGTGATCTTTCAAATGTAGTGTATATGAATGTCTGAAAAGAAAACTTTTTTTTTTCGAAATTGTCCATCTTGCCGATTAAAAAAGTGAAAGCTTGTGAGCTTTGAGAAGAAATCTATACTTTAAATTATTGCAGTGTTCATTTTGTGTTGACATATGAATGCTTAAATGCCTCTAATACTTTCTGGTAAAAAGTTTGCATGAGAATTTTCATAATTTAAGCTAATTGATAATCATTCTCGGGGAGTTGTACCCGTATACAAAGGTTAACTGTTTAAGCAGTTATCCAACTATTGGTGTATTTTTATCTTTGTCATGGGCATGCAGAAGTCAAAGAATCAGAAGGTGTAATAGACAAATCTATTAACCAACAGAATTTTGGCGACTTTGTTGGGGAGTTGAATAAGTAGATTAGATACAATCATAAGATGGGTAGGGCAGTCTTGTGATTAGATTAACTATTCATCCTATGTATATTGAAGTGACATTTTGTAGATAGGTTGGAGTCAAGAAGATATACAAGGTCCCAAAGACGTGAAGGGGTGTTTGATTCTGTATTTCAAGAACTACAAAATTTTATTTTTTCTTCATCTTTTACACCCAAAAGAAGAGAAAGAAGTAGACCCCAAGCTCTTCTCATGTTTTACATGTATCTTTTGTTTTTCACGCCCTAACTTTGCATGGTGTTGTTCTTCCTACTGTAATCAATCCCACACCTTTGAATATTGTATTACCCATGGCTACTAATAACCCTTGGGGGGCAGCTGTAGGACCTCTTGCTCTTGGAGCAAATTTAAATCCCTTACCGAAAGGATCAAGAGATCATCTACCCAAGTTTAATGGTGATGGAAAGGTTACGACTGATGATCATTTGAATGCCTTCAATGTGGCTTGTGGGGTATTAGCAATCCAGCATGAGGATGTGGCTATAAAATTATTTGTTCAAACATTGACTAAAGTTGTTGCAAATTGGTTTTATCATTTACCTAATGGTGATATTACAAATTGGCAAGATCTCAAGACAAAATTTGAAGCTAGATTTAAATTAGTTGAGGATGAACGTTCACTTTTGGCCCAATTTAGTAAAATTTGAAAAAGGAGATTCTTGAAATGATGAGAGATTTTGTAACCAAGGTTGATAAGATAGTCCATAAGATCCGGACTACTCAAAGACCCTCTAATGATAACTTGAAGTGCTTCTTCATTAACTCAATTCCTTCACAAATAAGTTTCATAATCCGTAGGCAAAGAGTGAAAAACTTAGCAGCCGCCAAGACTTTAGCAGTAGAATGGGAAGATGATTTAATTACTGCAGAAAAGTGGAAGAAAGAAGTTCAAACTATTGGCCCGCAAACATCATCCTCAACAACTACATTAGACTCAGTGATTCGGAGATTGATGAATGATGTGATAAAACTCAAGAGACAATTGCCTAAATCCAATACAACTTATCCACAGACCAATCAAGACATCCTGAGGAGATTCGCAAATCAGTCAATAGGGACTAGAGGTAAAGCACTACAATTACCTCCTATGCAGCAAAGGCTAGCTATTGAAGCGCCTCCACCAAAAGCTAACATGTGCATTTTTCATCTCACCAATGACCATGATGGAAGTTCTTGTCTAGAGATGATGTGTTATGCCCAGTTGATTGGTTCTAAGGAGGTGTTGAGTGAACAAAGTGAGGAAGAATCTTTTAGGCAACCTGGCGACTCTGAAATCCACTTCCTGGAGTATGAGTCGGATTCAGAAAGAGGAGGTGATATTTTGGTTACCTTGGAAGATCCTTCCTATGCTATACTAACTAGAAATCAACAGAATGTAAAACCTCAGGGTGCTCCCTCGTCTTCTATTGTGAATCCTAAAGGTAAGGAGATTGTTTCTTGATTTCATAATAATGATTTTAGACCTCAAGAACCCCAATTATTGAAATCTGTAGAGACTGAAAGTTCATTTGATATTGTAGAATTTTGTAAATCCTCTCAGATTCAAATTACACCACAAGAATACCTAAAATTAAACCTCAAATAACTTGATAGATTGGTTAAGTTTGTAAAAGGAAATAATGCATATGTGCAAGCCAACATGGTACATCAGTCAGTGAATGTTGCATTGTCTTCCCAAGGTGATGTGTCAACTCATCCTACTACTCATGAAGTTTTCCCTGAAATAATAGCCCATCAAGCTGATGATACGTTGTCTACTCTTGACTCAAAACCTAATCCTTTTTATATATATTTGTTCATAAATGGTCACAAATTAAATAACTGTATTATAGACTCAGGTTCCTCAGATAATATCATGCCATCTGCATTAGCCAAAGCCTTGGGATTATCCTTAACCAAAACCTTTGGTAGGTGTTATTCAATGGATTCCAAACAAATACCCTTATTAGGACAAATCAAAGATGCTCAGGTGGTCCTTATTGCTCATCCAAATAAAAGAATTAAGTTAACCATTTTGATAGCAGATATCCTTGTGAGTTATGGCATGTTGTTAAGTCGCACATTTTGTAGAGACCTGGGGGGTGAGATAAAAATGGATTGGTCTCAAGCCACCATTCCCATAGGGAAATAGCAAGTCATTTTGTAACCCGAGCCCAAATCTAAGTTCACTGTTTTCCCTTATGATGATCCAAAAGCCCAAATATTATATCATGAATGTCCATTTGGAAATTTTATGATCTTATCTGGTAATGAAGATGCAAGAAATCTATCACAACCTGAGACAATGGAGGATTTATGGTTGATAGAATTCAATGGAAGTTGTGCAGCATCAAGTTTTGGAGTTGGAGTAGTCCTCGTTCCCCCTCTAGCTGACATATTCCTTTTTCTTTTAAGCTGGAATTCAAGAACACAAATAACACTGTCGAGTATGAGGCCTTGCTGTTAGGATTAGCTAAAGCGAAGAAATTGGGAGTGAAGTTGTTGTAGGTTAAGGTAGATGCAGAGTTGATTGTGAAAAAAGTCAGAGGGTTGTTCAATGTAAAGAATGAGATATTGAAGCACAACCGAAATAGAGTCTGGGATGAAATTGAGGGTTTTGATGCATTTTCTATTGAAGCTATCCATAGAGAACAAAATTCTAAAGTTGATTCTTTGGCAGTATTAGCTTCTCTATTGATTCCCCATCCTGAGTTTGTAAATGATATCTATCAAGTAGAATTGATATATCGACCTAGTTTACCCGATAATTCATAATTTTGGCAGGTTTTTGAGAATGACAAGCAAATCAACAACTTCTTGCACTATGCATAAATGTTTACTACCACCTTCTTTGAAGGATCAAATGTTGAATGTAAGGAGTTTTCACCAGAATTGGGTCAAGAAATGAATGATGGGGTAATACAACTAAAAGGAAATAAGATTCCTAAAGGGTTGGTCTCTTTAGAATGTCTCTTTGATCTTCATGATGCCTTTAAGAAGGGAAAAGATGAACGGATTCTTGCAGTCCAAGATGCTGGTGGTTATGAAAGAATTAATATTGGAACTGAGGAGGATCCAAAGTATATTAATCTAGGAAAATGTTGCACACCCGCAGAGAAAGAAAGGTTCATCAGTCTCCTGTCATAATACAAAGACATTTTTTCATGGTGCTATGATGACCTGAAGAACTTCAGGGAAGTAAAATTTCAATATCACATTTCTTTGAAGCCTGGAACAAGTCCTTTCCGGTAGAAACTTAGAAATTTTAACCTCAAAGTTGTTGAAGCTATATTTCAGGAAGTAGACAAAATGTTGAAAACTAGAATCATATTCCTATTCACCATTCTACTTGTATAGCCAATATTGTCCCAATTCATAAGAAAAACAGAGAGATAAGAATTTGTGTGGATTTTAGGAATTTGAATCAGGCTAGTCTCAAAGATAATTACCCATTACCTGCCATGTACCATATCCTGCAGACAGTCTCCGGTTGAGAAATGATGTCTATGTTTGATGGCTTTTCTGGATATAATCAAATTAGTGTTTCAGAAAGCGACCAGCATAAAATTGCTTTTATCACTCCCTGGGTTACCTTCACCTATAGCAGGATGCCATTTGGTCTGATAAATGCAGGGGTGACTTTATAGAGGGCTATGGACTTGTCTTTCAGTCATCTGAAAGATAAGATAATAGTTGTATATCTTGATGACCTAACTGTCCTCTCGAAGAGGAGAAAGCATCACCTAAGAGACTTGAGGCAAGTATTGCAAAGATGTCGGGAACATGGAGTGTTGTTGAACCCAAAGAAGTCAGTATTCGAGGTTACAGAAGGCAAATTACTTGGTCACACCATCTCTAAAGAAGGAGTAAAAGTGGATCCCGAGAGAGTAAAGGCAATTCAATAGTTAAGTTTACCATCAAATAGAAATGCAGTCAGATCCTTCTTTAGATAGCTGAATTTTTTGAGAAGATTTGTTTTGGATTTTGTAGAGACCACAAGGTACATTGTAAACCTAATGAGTGAAAAGTAGGTATTCAAATGGAATGAAGAGGGGAAGAAAGAATTTCAATCAATAAAAGAAGCTATAGCTCAAGCACCCATTCTTGTTAATCTAGATTTCAAGAAAGATTTTATTATCTATTGTTATGCTTCAGAACATACTATGTTAGGGATTTTGTTACAAAAGAATGAAGAAAATGAAGAAGTTCCAATATCCGTCATGCGTGTTCCTCTTAAGAAACATGAATTGAAATATTCACTGATGGAAGAACAAGCATTTGTTGTTGTGAAAGTTGTAAAACAATTCAGATATTATATCCTTCATTCCCATGTGATAGTTTATGTGCCACATTCTGTTGTTAAGAGCATTGTACCACAACGGGATATAGGAATGAACAATAGAGCCTCATGGGTGTCTAAGATACAGGAGTTTAATCTAGACATTAAACCAACAAAGTTGGTAAGAGAACAAGGTTTGTGTAAGTTAATTGCAAAAAGTAAGAATGAGGTGAATGAGGAATTGCCCTTAGTCTAATTTGTTGGACTTCAAGACTCTTGGTTTGCAGATGTTGCATATTACCTGACTTATGGAGACTATCCAGCACATCTCTCTCTGAGAGAAAAATGAAATTTGAGATTAAAGGCTTCTAAATATATTATTTTTGATGTACTGTAAAAAAAGGGATTGGATGGAATTTTCTTACGCTGTGTAGATAAGTTGCTTCAAGAGTCACTATTGAAAACCTTTCATGATGAAGCCTGTGGTGGTCATTTTTCATCAACAATCATTGCCTATAAAATCCTGAGAAATTGTTATTATTGGCTAGGTATGTTTAAGGATGCATACACTTGGGTAGCTAAGTGTGAAAATGTAAGTTATTCACAGGGAAGTCACAACTTGCAACATTACCTCTTAGACCAGTAGTTATTGATGAACCATTGAAACAGTGGGGTTTAGATTTTATAGGTCCATTGTCACCTACCTCAAGTGTTGGACATAAACACATACTAACGGCCACATATTACTTCACCAAATGGGTTGAAGCTATTCCAGTGCGGAAGACAACTTCTGAGGTTGTTTAAAATTTTCTTAAAGAAAATATTCTGGTTCGTTTTGGAGTTCCTCATAAAATTGTGGCTGATAATGCAACCAACTTCTCTTCTACCAAGATTTCATTATTTTGTTATGATCATGGGATATGTCTTGCTCACTCTTCAGATTATTACCCTCAGGGTAATGGCTAGGCGGAGTTAAGCAATAAGAATCTGATAAATACTATGAAGAAGTTGGTGAGTGAAAATTTCAAAGACTGCACAAAGCTCTTTGGGTAGACTACACATCTCCAAAAAGAGCCATAGGGATGTCAGCTTTTGACCTAGTGTATGGTATGGGGGCTCAAGTGTCACTTCCCTTAGAACTTGCAGCTTCCAAGTTATAGACGGTTGTTGAGGATACGTATTTTCAAGATTCTTTGGAGAAGACGATTATGCATTTAATGAGAATTGAAGAAGAATGAGATAATTTGGTTGATTGGATTATAGAACATCAAATACAGGTTGAGAAAATATTTGACAGGAGACCCAGACCACATAAATTTATACTAGGTGATCAGGTTCAACTTTGGGACAAAAAAAGAGAACCAAAAGGAGCACATGCGAAGTTCGAGTCATTATGGAAAGGACCATTTGCAATTCAAGAGGTAAAAGGCCCTAATTCTTTCAAGCTAGCATATCAGGATCATATTGTTCTTCCCCTGATCTATAATGGGTGGGATTTGAAGTTATATCAATTGTAAGCAAGAGTCCCCTGCAAGTCTTGTACATAAGTTTTGTTCTGTTTGGTTTGTTGTTTCGGTTCTATTTTTGTGTTTGTTTCGGTCCTTTTGATTTAAGGCTCATTTGTGAAACCAAAGATCCTAGGGTTCATGTCTTGGTCCCTTACCGTCCCAGTCCCCAGTCAAAGCCAATGTTAGTCCCCCCTACTTTCATTAAAATTTCAATTCGAAGGTCGACCTTTGATGTTTATTTTCCCTTCGGTCATGTAATTTCTTCCCTTTCAACCTGAGTCATTGAACCTTTTCTAAGTTCAAAGTTCAAATTTCAAAGCGTGCTTTAAAGAATTTTCTTCACGGCTTTGTTTTATGGTAAAAGTGAGCGCTTTGTTGATTGTATTGAACTTGAACCTTTGAACCTTTTTTGGTTCTGTGTAGGGGAAAAAGCGAGACTAGGACAATGTACCCTAATCCTAACTTTTGACACACATTGCGGAATACGAAAGAGCCTAGAGATATCGCACGGTTGGCTACTTCTTTTGGTGAAAGAGAGAGCCACGGGATATCTATTAGGATTTCTATTCCCTTTTTGAAATTGAAAGCTAAAATGATACAAGTTCAAACCCTAACCTCGAAATGTAAGTATGAACTAGTAACAAGTTTGCAGAATTGAGATTAAACAATAGACAGCTATAAATGTAAGGATAAAATAAGAATGCAGATATGTACCCGGAGTCGAAATTGGACTGAAAATGTTCAGGACGGGGGCGCGGGCGCCACTGTCCTGAAAACTGCACCGGAAACCACTGTTTTGCACCCTGAAACACTGTCTGGAAACTGTCGGAGAGCTGTCTGTCCGGAGGACCAGGGCGCCCAGCACCTCTGTCCCAGGGACCAAGGCGCCCAGCGCCCCTGTCCTGGCAGGACCAGGGTGCCCAGCGCCCCTGTCCTGGTCTTCTGAGCTACAATTTTACACAGGGTTCTGTCTCAGTCTCCTCTTTCCGGATCTGTGTCCTGCGGCGTCGTCCGAATCCCGAAACCTGCAATAATATCTGAAAAGGGGGAAGGGCGGCTATATAGGGTTTTGCCTTAGTCAAACCCCCGCTTTGGTGATTTCCACCTCCACGAATAGCCAAGTTGTTTTGTAAAATGTATTGTGTGTGCAGACCTAGTGTGTGTGCAAGGTCCAAAATGCAAGAAAGCAAACTAGAGCAACCTAGAAAGTAAACCCTAATTGCTTGTAAATGATAATGCAAATGCTCTAAATCAAGATGCAATGTGATCTAAAGCATGAATAAATGATATATCAAAGCTTATGTAAGGACATGAAAACAATATGAAATCATACCCAACCCTTAGGGGAGGAGTACAAGCCAATCTTCAGTCGGTAATCTCCTATTGTTCTTCAATGTCTTCCAAGCCCTAATTGGATGAATGAATGGATTTGATAGATGCTTGATAGAATGAAGTTGAGTGTTGTTGAAGTCTTCAAAGATCTTCTCTTTCGCTGCATATCCAGTTCCTGGAAACAAAAATCCGATCCCTTCCAATGAGGAAAGAGAGCTTTTATGTATGAAACCCTAGGTCGTAAATTCGTATTTTGGCCGACCTAGAGATTGAATATCCCGCCAATTTCTTGGGGTTAAGCTTTATTTTATGATTAGATCATGCTCCCAAAATTTCGGGAAAAATATCCGGGACCATGTTGCACGGGCGCCATGGTCCCGACAACTTTTCACCAAATTTTCAGGGCCGTCGGATATGATGATTTTAGAGAGAATCCCGAAGTTACAGGTGATTTCGAGATGTTTAGACCCCAAAACCAAGCCCCCAAGTTCGAAATAGGACTTAATTAGGGTTTTTGATTAAGTGATGTATTGGAGGAATAAAATGCGAAGGGCACGCTTTAGTGAAAGGGCCCAACTTTATGATGTAGAGAATGATGAAATAGGGACCTTAGACCTAATTAATTTGATTAATTAAGTACTTAAGGAGAAATATAATGCAGAATGCAAAATGCACTAAGGCGGGTGCTAAAATAGGTGTGAAATTGTACCACCCTAGCGAGTGCATACAATTTACGACGCTACATTTAGCCCCCACTTTAGCGGTCATATGAGTACTACGTGCATATGCAAGCTAAAGTACAGAAAAGTAAACATCATTTGAAAAAAGGATATATCCATAAGTCGTCGGACGAAGCCCCCAGCGGTATCTGCAGTACGCAGTTAGGAACCGCACCCTACAAAACAAACGTTAGATCACAAAATCACCTAATGCTTACTAGGGAAAGTGATGAAATCTGTGAGTAGCTATATGCCCCCCCCTGTTTCAACTTGCTTATTTAGGGAGGTGAAACAGGGTAGCATGTTTACTTGCGACAAATTGTGTAATAGAGTGTTGATGAGGGGTGTTCACTAAATAGGCTTCATCAGAGCACTTTTTGGAACATCCCGAGAGTAGGAGAAGGAAAACATGATTCCAACGCAACAAACGGCTCGAAAATCGCATCTCCCAAACCCATGTTATGATAAAATGAATGATAGGGGAAAAATTAGGGTTTCGAGAAGTAAGAATAGACAAACGAGAGTATATACTTTGAAAGTGACACTTGTATTCGTCACTTTGTCGATTTCAGGATACTATTCAGTGCAGCGGAGCCCACCTAGTCATCATGCCTTCACGACGACCGGAGCGTCCCACGAGGATCGAGATCCTGCGCCAGGCCGTGATCGACGACGAGCCACTGGACGAGGTGAGTTGACTGAACGTTTGACTTTTGATTTCTCGCATGTTTGACTTTTTCGTGATCGAATGCGGACCTTGAACGCCAATCGGGGCCCACCTAGGACGCCCTGGTCCCTGAGGGGCGCCATGGTCCCCCCAGGGTGCCATGGTCCCTGACAGGGGCGCCATGGTCCCTGCAGGGCGCCATGGTCCCTGACAGGGCGCCATGGTCCCCTCAAGGCGCCATGGTCCCTGACAGGGCGCCATGGTCCCCAATCAGGGCCTGGCGAGGGGTTACAAGGCAAGCATTCAATGTTCAACAGTTTGCATTTGCGATTTCGATGATTGAGTACTGATTTTGGTCATGTTTTCGTTTTGTAGGGTCTCCCGTACATGAGAGAGCATACAGCGGGACACATCCTTCGCACTTTGCGAGACCAAATTCCACGGCTGACTCAGTCAGAGAGAGACACCCTATCGATAGTAGGATTGTGGCACATGATTCTTATGCCGGCCATTCGATTTCATCCTGCGATGCTGATGGCACTGATGGAAAGATGGGATCCTGACACCTGTACCTTTCACCTTCCGGTAGGAGAGCTGACAGTCACACTCGAGGATGTGTACCGTATACTACGTCTTCCTATTAGAGGAGCGACAGTCACATATGCGACTGATCGGGTAGCAGAGGATCATCAGAGGGAGCAGATGTACTGCATAGGGAGAGTCATGCCGAGCGAGACGAGAGGTCGTATCATGGTCAGCTGGCTCTTACATCCTACAGGAGAGATACCACTTCTGAGACGCCTCATGATAGCCATCATAGCACTAGCCGTCTGCCCTAATGGGCGAGGGACACACATGCATGGGGGCCTCACATGGTGTATCAGAGGGATGGAGAGACATAGGAGAGTTTATGCATGGGGTCGGAGTATGCTTGCACATCTCTATCACGACCTTGAGGAGTATGTATTCGGACAGGGTTGTAGTTTGATGACATGCACACTTCTGCAGGTGTGGATCTTAGAGCACTTCACATGCACCAGGCCCGTCGGCTATCCACTGAGTATAGCGAGCGAGCGACCTAGGGTGTTCGCTTATCCACTGACCAGCGAGTGGAGATTTGGGGATTTGCTGTATTGGCGAGTGACTATTGACAGACTGACATCTGAGGTGGTAGTGTGGAGACCTTACCTACTGATGCACAGATGGGATGGTATGGAGAGACAGTTAGCATGTTTAGAGAGGAACCGCCTACTGCGAGGACGATATGCACACATCATAGTCCCCTTCTACTTCGACCGAGTATGGAGGCAGTTCGGACTAGAGCAGTGTGTTCCAGCCGATGTGCCCATCTATACTCGACACTCACGGGTCCTTCCCAGACCTAGAGCAGTAGCGAGACCGACAGTGGATGATATCGAGACGACAGACTTGGAGGGATCAGATCAGGATGTAGTCACTGACTATTCTGCAGAGCCTGGAGCACAGCGTAGATATGTTTCATGTTTCATGAGATCATATCCAGGTCCTATCTTTTCACCAGATCATCCGACAGGCTATCCAGGCCCATGGAGACATGGAGACCGAGATGAGGACGAGGGATCCAGGTCAGAGGAGTCAGATGAGGGAGAGGGTCATGAGGAGACGGGAGATCCTGATCCACCTACAGGTGATCAGCCCAGTGACGAGGAGGAGGAGGATGCAGATAGAGAGGAGGACGAGGAGGATGCAGGTGATGATGTGGATGAGGATGAGGATGATGAGGAGGATGACGAGGAGGATGATAGAGATGATGAGGAGGAGTCAAATGCAGCTCCCCACCATTCAGGAGACGATACCATAGCTCTGGATCCACCTTTTATTCCCCAACAGGAGGAACAGGAGGCAATACGGAGACCCGTCACCAGTACCGTTCAGCCTACACCCATCGTGGATAGAGTATTCGAGCGAGGGGAGCCTAGCGGTTCCCAGTCACGGATGCTACCATATCATGATCCCTACTGGTGCGAGGGAGATCCAGGTATAGTAGGTTTATATTGATTTGATTAATGCTTCGATGATATAGAATGGTACTAACAAAGATCTATTCTACTGCCACAGCTAATGTACAGGACTGGCGTTCCTTGATTCAGCAGGCAATGACAGACATCTCCATGATAGCACAGATTCCTAGTTCCTCACAGATTACCTACAGGCCTCAGGGGAACACGGGTCGGCATGAGGATTTGTTTTTCCCATTCCGATTACAGGTAGATATATGGAGGGAGAGAGAGAGAGTCCTATCAGAGGATCTCCGTCAGGCGCGGCAAAGAGAGGGAATCCTATCAGAGGATCTCCATCAGGCGCGGCAGAGAGAGAGAGTCCTATCAGAAGATCTCCATCAGGCGGGGCAGAGAGAGAGTCCTATCAGAGGACCTCCAGCAGGTGCGGCGAGATCTAGTAGCGGCCCAGACCAAGGCTACCACCTATCGTGCGATCCTCATGGATAGGGATCGTAGGAGTTCCTCTCGGAGTCACTCATGATCTGTATCGCGCTACACACCCATGGGTCCACCTCCACGGCCAGATCAGGAGGGAGCATCCAGTCGACACTCTCCAGCCACTAGCCCTAGGGATAGGAGATGATTGTATGATGTAAGAGAGAGGTCACATTTTGGATATACAGTGACCTATGTTTGTACACGATCCGCACATATATATGTATATATACATGCTTCTCATTTTTGTCTCAAATGTGTTATCTTTAATGCCTAAAACAATGTATATTTTGTTTTGATTAAATCTAATACATTTGGTAAATGTACATGTATGTTCAGAATTTAATTTCTATGTGATTGATTTCTCAATGCTCCATGATTAAATTGATACATGTGTGACTTAATTAAAATATTCAATCAAGTACGACATTGATGATAAGGAAGAAATATGCATTAAGTCTAAGAATCATATAACTAATGTGATTTAATTGTGAACTTAAACACAACATGATACAATTCTACTTAACACATAAAAACACTGTATAATATGCTAGCATTATAAAAATGTAAACCTTTTACAATTTAATGAATTCAAGACAAACTATAAAGTAAGAAGAAATGCTTGTCAGGAACGAAGCAATATAGATCAAACATCATAACATTTAATTCTATTTTGCTTTTAATTAAGAAACACTAACATATTATCCAATGTTGAAGAAGATAGATAAGAAGTGAAGAATTTAAGCATAATATCTACGCAAGTGCATAGCATTGATAGGTTCTTTAAGAGGCGTACCGTCTACATCCGCTATTTTGTAAGCACCTGATCCATAATCCTCAATAACGATATATGGTCCAAGCCAATTAGGACGAAATTTTCCCTTTTCGGCCGGCAAGGCATTCACATTGCGCTGATTCTCATAAAGGACTAAATCACCTACTGAGAAGGAACGTTGAATGACCTTATCATTATAGCTTCGCTGTAGAGTTTTGTGATACGCTTGAATATGCTCAAGAGCGTTTATACGCTGTTCATCAAGCATCTCAAGCTGTTGAAGTCATTGTTCTCTATAGGAGTCATCATCTATTATACCTTTAAGAGAAACCCTAAGTGATGGAATTTCTAACTCTAAGGGCATAATAGCGTCAGCACCATAAACAAGATTATAAGGAGTAGTTCCCGTAGCAATTCGTACACTCGTTCGGTAGGCCCAAAGAGCGTAGATTAGCTGGTTACTCCAATCCTTACCATGCTTATTTACGGTTTTATGAAGAATTTGCTCAATTATCTTATTGGATGATTCGGCTTGACCATTTGACTGAGGGTAATACGGTGTAGAAAATCAATGTTTGATATGATACTTCTCAAGGAATTTCTTCACGTCCTTGTTCTTAAACGATGTTCCATTATCTGAGATAATAGTGGAAGGTATACCAAATCGAGAAATAATGTTTTCTAGAAGAAATTGACAAATCACTTCAGCAGTAGTAGAGCGAAGGGGAATAGCCTCTACCCACTTCGTAAAGTAATCTGTTGCAGTTATAATGAAGGTGTGTCCTTGAGATGAAGGAGGAGAGATTTTTCCAATAAGATCCAAACCCCATGCGGAGAAAGGCCAAGAAGCTACTTGAGAACGAAGTTCTTGGGCAGGAGCATGAATCAGATTATTGTGTTGTTGACATTGGTGACATTTCTTAACAAATGAGAAGGAATCCTTCTGCATAGTTTGCCAAAAGTATCCCATACGAAGCAACCTATGAACCAGGGATTTGCCCCCAAAATGCCCCCCACAGGCACCCGAATGTGCCTCTTCAAGAGCAACAGGGATTTCCGACTTGTTAAGACAACGAAGAAGGAGACCATCATAACCCCTTCAATAAAGGACGTTAGAAAGGATGATATACCTAGCAGACAACTTGCGGATTCTAGCCCTAGTGTTCCTATTAGCAGAATCAGGGAAGGTACCATCAGTCAAATATCTTACAATATGCGAGAACCATTCATCTGAGTCTATAAAGTCACAACATGTTACCAAGCTAGAATCATCTTCAATAGCTGGAGAAGTAAGATTGTGAATAACGAAGTTAAGATCGACCATAGGGTCCTCTAAAGATACTAACGAAGCCACACATGCCATCGCATCCGCATGTCGGTTATCTTTTCGAGGGACCGGTTCCATGGTATAAGAATCGAAATTTTGTAATAAAGATATAGCAAGGTCTTTATATTGTGATAATTTGTCTTGTTTTGCTTGATAAATTCCTGTTACTTGTCTTATAATTAATTGCGAATCTCCATAGATATGTATGTGTTTTATATTAAGAGCTAGGGCTGCTTTTATTCCTGCTATAAGAGCCTCATACTCAGCAATGTTATTGGTACACAGTAAATTTAGACGATATGATAAGGGAATAGGTTTCTTTGTAGGAGAAACCAAAACAACCCCTGCCCCCAATCCCGTATGACACTTAGAGCCATCAAAATATAACTCCCAAGTTTCATCTTTCTCTATAGAAAGAATGAAATCATCAGGAAAGGACTCAGGGTTAGGGAATGAAAAAGGTGAAGGAGCCTCAACTAAGTGATCAGTCAACGCTTGTCCTTTAATTGCTCTTTGTGAAACAAATTTAAGGTCAAATTCAGTTAACATCATAACCCACTTAGCGAGACGTCCTGATAAATCAGTTTCAGAGAAAAGATGCTTCAACGGATCAAACTTAATCATGACATGGACTTCTGAATTTAAAAGATAATGTCTCAATTTCTGAGTCGCAAACACCATGGCCAAGCATTGTCTTTCTATCACAGAATATCGGGTCTCATAATCGAGTAAGATACGACTTATGTAATAAACCGGGCACTCCTTACCATCTTTATCATGTTGTGCTAACAATGCTGCGAGAGCATGAGAAGAAGCAGCTGTATACAGGATAAAGGGTTTAGAAGGTTCAGCAGGTTGAAGAATAGGAGGACTAGCCAAATACACTTTTAAATCTTCAAATGCTTGCTGACAATCCTCATTCCACTGAAAAGTGATATCCTTTTTAAGGAGTTGAGTAAAAGGAAAGGTACGATCCGCAAGCTGAGACACAAACCTACGAATAGCCTGAATCTTTCCTTGTAAGCTTTTAAGTTGAGATACATTTCGAGGAGGTGGCATGTTAACAATAGCATCTATTTTCTTAGTGTCCACCTCAATCCCATGATGCGAAACTATGAACCCTAATAGTTTTCCACTATCCACACCAAAAACACATTTTCGGGGATTCAAGCGCATGTGATATTTACAAATTCTCTCGAAGATTTGACGAAGGACTTTAACATGATCCATGCGAAGAAAGGATTTAGCCAAAATATCATCAACGTAATCCTCTAAAATCTTATGCATATAATCATGAAAGATAAGGGTCATCGCTCGTTGATAAGTTGCACCAGTGTTTTTAAGTCCAAAAGGCATCATTATCCAACAAAACGTACCCCAAGGAGTGGTAAAAGCGGTTTTGTATTGATCTTGAGGGTTAATGAAAATTTGATTGTAGCCTGAAAAACCATCCATGAAGGATAAGAGGGCATGTCCTGCCGTAGAATCAACTATCATATCAATGTTTGGAAGAGGGAAATCATCTTTTAAAGAAGCCTTATTTAGATCCCAAAAGTCGGTACACATTCTTATTTTGTTATCTGGTTTAGCCACAGCGACAATGTTTGAAATCCATGGGGAATAGTCAATAGGGCGGATAAATCCAGCCTCCAATAATTTTTCAATCTCAGCTTTAACAAGCAGAGCTATCTTAGGATTCATTTTTCGAATCTTTTGTTTCACGGGCTTAGCATCAGGAACTAAGACAATATTATGAGTAACGATCTTAGGATCTACACCAGGCATGTCAGAGTATGCCCAAGCAAAAATCTCAGGGAATTCATGCAATAGTTCTTCATATTGTTTCTGTTCCTCTTTATCCAAACATTTTCCAATTTTAATGATTTTTTCTTTGTTGCAAGGATCCATCTTAACATCAGTGGTATCACTTATGAGAAGATTACTTTGTTGAGGAGTATCCTTTAACTGAGGGAATTCTTTCATAGTCTTATCATTATCAATCTCTTTTCCAAAATAAGCTTCAGTATTCAAACAATAAGGGAGTCCCCTATTGTGATGATAACGAGGAAGAGTGTCATAGGCTCCCAAGAACTCAGCTAAAGCATCGTCGGTAGGGAAGATATCTAGAGCACAATCACCCGAAGAATCCTCATCAATATACTCAGGGTGTTGTATTGATAAAGATGTAGAGATGGCATTAACACTAATGCATGGTCTTTTAGAGGCTTTAGTACGTCTGCAGGGATTATAGCCAAGTCCAAAGGTGTAATGTTGAAAATTAGTCTCTAGAGGAACTCTAATCCCTTGTTCATTAGCACCACAACCTTTTCCATGATACCCATGCTTAGCAAAAATGCGAAAACCACGACCATAGCGATCAGCCATTTCAGGAAAAGAAGGTGGTTTTTCATAAGATAAAGAATCAAACTCTTCATAGTTATAGATGTGAGAAGAGGAAGTTTGAGAAGCAGCCACAAAATTATTACTCATAGCTTCAGGCAGGGTTGATTGACTTTTAGCTTCTTCTTTCTTTTCAACTTTAAGTTCTCTAGAAGGAATCTTATATTCACCCACAAAGGTAGGGTTAAAGTCAAGAGATCCCCAATCATCTTCTACGAGAACCTTCTCAGGATCAAAATCCTTTTTATGTGTAGTTTCAAGCCGAGAAGGATCTTCCTTAGAAATTCCAGATTCATCCCAAGGATTTTGATCATCGGAAAGCGAAGACTCATCGATTGGTTTCTTGTTTAAAGAGTCATCACTAGACGAGGATGGCGTAGAAGAATCTCCTTTGGAATTAGATGTTTGTAGACAAGCTTGAAAATTAGTATCACCCATCAAGGTATATGTCTTGTTGTTATAGATGAATTTAACTTGTCTATGCAATGTAGAGGGGACAGCTTGCATGCTGTGGATCCAAGGCCTCCCTAATAACAAGTTGTATGTTAAATTTCCCGGCATAACATGGATAGGAGTAGGCAAAGTAACAGGTCCCACTGTGAGAGGTAAGGTGATGATACCCAATGAAGTCTTAGCCACATTGTCAAAACCATGAATGGAACGAGAGTCAGGCTCCATAAGAGAAGTATCCACATTCATCTTATGTAATAGATTGATGCTACACACATTAAGGCCAGAGCCATTATCTACTAATGTTCGTCTTATAGCAGTGTCTTTCATGATAACCACAATCATCAAGGGATCATATTGTTGTTGAACTTCACTAGTAGGCAACTCATCTTGCGTAAACACAATTTGAGGCTTAGGATTCATCACAGAGTTAACAAAAGATGCTATATTACTAGATGTATTCGGTGGAGGAACATTCAAATCTTTCAAGGCATCTTGTAACATTCCATGATGAGCAGAAGAAGTTTGAATCAAATCCCAAAGGGATATCTTAGCAGGGGTAGTTTTAAGTTGTTCTATGAGATCATATTCCTTACCCATAACTTGCGAAATACGAGGAGCTTGAGGAAGGATTGGTTGAGGATTAGGAAGCGAAACTGGAATAATAGGAGGAGGATTGGGTTGCTTATTATTTCTGGTATGATAAGTATGGGCAACCACATGATAACTCTCTCTATTTATTTGCTTAGCATAATTGTAAGGACTTATAGGTTGTCTTCCTTGTACGGTAATGATTGGTTTATTTGGAGTACCAAAGGAATCATGATCATACCTCCCTTGGACAGTAAGGAGAGGAGTCTTAGGAATTTGAAAGGTGGGAGAAGGACAAGCACCTTGGACTTCAAAGAGGGGTTTGTTATATTCATTCAAATTTATCATGTTAACCAACTTAGAGATCTTGTTTTTGTTTATAGGTTTCGACAAAGCCACAAAGTCATCAAAGGCATCATCCAACAAAGCATAATCATATCGGTTAAAAGGTTTATCTTTTGATTCAAAAGGAGACATCTCCTCATAGAGGGGATTATTGAAAAGAACCATGTTACTAGATTCAGGGGAAGAGTGGATAGGAATGTATCCTTGAGAGGAATCATTCGACTTATCTTTCTCATCACACCTAAATGGCATAGTAACAAGGTTTATGAGTTTTTGGTAAAATGAAGGTTTAGCATCCTTAGGGTTTAAAAACTCATCTAAAGCTTCATCTAATTCATCTTGGTTATACTCATAATAATCATCAAATGCATGAACATTTTGCAAATAGAAATCTGACATTTTGAAAAGATTGCATAAAATTTAAACACACAATGCAAAGAAACACAAGTTCTCTCTTTTTTTTTTTTTTTTTTTTCTCTTTTTCTCTTTTAATGAAATGAAATGAAAACACACTAAATCTAGATCTAGATCTAACAAATGCAATGCAAGAGGAAGCAATGATAGATTCACGTCGGGTTCACCAAAATGTGTAGGGGAAAAAGCGAGACTAGGACAATGTACCCTAATCCTAACTTTTGACACACATTGCAGAATACGAAAGAGCCTAGAGATATCGCACGGTTGGCTACTTCTTTTGGTGAAAGAGAGAGCCACGGGATATCTATTAGGATTTCTATTCCCTTGTTGAAATTGAAAGCTAAAATGATACAAGTTCAAACCCTAACCTCGAAATGTAAGTATGAACTAGTAACAAGTTTGCAGAATTGAGATTAAACAATAGACAGCTGTAAATGTAAGGATAAAATAAGAATGCAGATATGTACCCGGAGTCAAAATTGGACTGAAAATGTTCGGGACGGGGGCACGGGCGCCACTGTCCTGAAAACTGCACCGGAAACCACTATTTTGCACCCTAAAACACTGTCTGGAAACTGTCGGAGAGCTGTATGTCTGGAGGACCAGGGCGCCTAGCGCCTCTGTCCCAGGGACCAGGGCGCCCAGCACCCCTGTCCTGGCAGGACCAGGGCACCCAGTGCCCCTGTCCTGGTCTTCTGAGCTACAATTTTACACAGGGTTCTGTCTCAGTCTCCTCTTTCCGGATCTGTGTCCTGCGGCGTCGTCCGAATCCCGAAACCTGCAATAATATCTGAAAAGGGGGAAGGGCGGCTATATAGGGTTTTGCCTTAGTCAAACCCCCGCTTTGGTGATTTCCACCTCCATGAATAGCCAAGTTGTTTTGTAAAATGTATTGTGTGTGCAGACCTAGTGTGTGTGCAAGGTCCAAAATGCAAGAAAGCAAACTAGAGCAACCTAGAAAGTAAACCCTAATTGCTTGTAAATGATAATGCAAATGCTCTAAATCAAGATGCAATGTGATCTAAAGCATGAATAAATGATATATCAAAGCTTATGTAAGGACATGAAAACAATATGAAATCATACCCAACCCTTAGGGGAGGAGTACAAGCCAATCTTCAGTCGGTAATCTCCTATTGTTCTTCAATGTCTTCCAAGCCCTAATTGGATGAATGAATGGATTTGATAGATGCTTGATAGAATGAAGTTGAGTGTTGTTGAAGTCTTCAAAGATCTGCTCTTTCGCTGCATATCCAGTTCCTGGAAACAAAAATCCGATCCCTTCCAATGAGGAAAGAGAGCTTTTATGTATGAAACCCTAGGTCGTAAATTCGTATTTTGGCCGACCTAGAGATTGAATATCCCGCCAATTTCTTGGGGTTAAGCTTTATTTTATGATTAGATCATGCTCCCAAAATTTCGGGAAAAATATCCGGGACCATGTTGCACGGGCGCCATGGTCCCGACAACTTTTCACCAAATTTTCAGGGCCATCGGATATGATGATTTTAGAGAGAATCCCGAAGTTACAGGTGATTTCGAGATGTTTAGACCCCGAAACCAAGCCCCCAAGTTTGAAATAGGACTTAATTAGGGTTTTTGATTAAGTGATGTATTGGAGGAATAAAATGCGAAGGGCACGCTTTAGTGAAAGGGCCCAACTTTATGATGTAGAGAATGATGAAATAGGGACCTTAGACCTAATTAATTTGATTAATTAAGTGCTTAAGGAGAAATACAATGTAGAATGCAAAATGCACTAAGGCGGGTGCTAAACTAGGTGTGAAATTGTACCACCCTAGCGAGTGCGTACAATTTACGACGCTACAGGTTCAAGGTTCAAGGTTCAAGGTTCATAGTTGATCATGCGTCGGTTATGTTTTTGCTCATTTGTTGTCCTTTGTTTTATCGCATAGACTATTTTATGTGTTGCTCTGTGTTATTTCTCAATATTGAACTTGAACCTTTGAACCCTTCGGTTCTTGGTTCAAGGTTCAAAGTTCAAAATTCATAGTCTGAGGCTTCATTACAAAAATGGTGTGCGCATCATGGAGGGAAAATGGTGGGGAGAAAAGGAGAAAAGCAAGTAGGTGGTTGTATTGAAGCAAATGAGGGATACACAGAGGTATGGAGTAATGAATTTCTTAGCAGAAAAGTTGGTTCATAGTCTTGATGACAATGTACTTTTCATGTGCAAAGAGAATATTGAGTGGAGAAATTCAATTATTGAGTAGGGACATGAGGAATCCATTAAGATTCTAAAGGAGTTAAAAGAACTGACTAATACTATGCAGAAAGAGATGAAATGCATAGATCTTCAACTCCTAAAAGAGGATAAATAGACGCTTGAGGACTCATCTGATATGATCCAAGATTTCAAAGATCGAGTATAGCAAATCCAAGAAGCAAGGTCCTTGACAATAGAGGATTTCTTAAAGATTGCAAGAATTGAATCCATGTTAGTGGTTTGCTTCGATCATCTTGAGACGCATAAGGGTAAGGTCGTGCAGGTAAGCAAAAAGAAAGAAGTGTGGAAGCAACGAATTATGCATATTGGTCTTCCACACTATCAGCTTATTCTTAACTTCTCCTCAGCTCACTTGGAGTGGCGAAACATTTGAACCACCCCTTCATCACAAAACAAACAGGTGGAGGCCACTTCATCAGCAAGAGCTTGATTATATCATTGTTTCTCACGGCTTATGCCACTTTCCATGTTTGGTTGTTGTTTTTTCAGTTTTTAAGATAAACTTCTTTAACTCTCGTGAAGAGTTTATCTTTTACTCTGGTTCAAATGTAACAAACTATCATAGCCTAGCGGCTATATATACTTAATTGCAAGCCTTATCAAAGGTCAGAGAATTTTTTGTTAAGATAGAATAGATTAGCTTTATCTTCCTTTAAGCAATTATATGTGCTCTGAAAAAGAAAGGCAATTTTGTTTGTGAATAAACTTGCAGCATTTTCCATTTCATAAATCTATGTGTTTATGAATTGTAATGTGAGTCTCTGTGAGGATTCGATTCAATTGTGGAACTTGCGATCTTTTAAATGGAGTGTATATAAATGTGTAAAAAGAAAGAAATTTTTTTTTGAAATTGTCTATTTTGCCGATTAGAAAAGTGAAAGCCTACGAGCTTTGAGAAGAAATCTGTACTTTAAAATATTGCAGTGTTCATTTTTTGTTGACATACGAATGCTTAAATGTCTTTAATACTTTCTGGTAAAAAGTTTGCATGAGAATTGTCGTAATTTAAGCTAATTGAAAATCATTCTCGGGGAGTTGTACCCATATACAGACGTTAATTGTTTAAGTAGTTATCCAACTGTTGGTGTATTTTTGTCTTTGTTATGGGCATGAATAAGTCAAAGAATCAGAAGGTGTAAAAGATAAATCTATTAACCAACAAACCTCAAACATGCAAAACACATAAATTATGAAAGACTATACCATTCACATGTTTAGTAGGGTTTGAACTCCATTGTTTCTTATCTCCGCTGATCTTGTTTGATATGGTTGCTCTCAGATTTTGTATTCTGTTGGTTGAAAATTTTATACACTTGGGGAAATATACAAAATTGTGGTTTCAACCACAGTGTGTGAGTAAAACTCTCCTAATTAAGGAAAGGCTCCCCCTATCTAACTACAACTTTAAAAATAAAATGGGATGGGACAACAGTCTTTCTTCTTCTTTCAAGAAAGCCAATATCCTTTTTTCTTCACAAAAAAGTGATAGCAATTTAACATAAAATAATAGTAACAACTTTTTGAAATGAAATGAGAGAAAGAAAATGAAGTTTCATGAAAGCTCAAAGACTTTTGTCACTTCCTTCGGGACGGGACAGCAATATCAAGCTCAAAGTCTTGATTATATGAAGTCCTACCTACCCTTTTCTATATTAACGTGTGTGGGGGAAAAGGTGACACTAAGAAAACATGCCCTAATCTCACTTTCAATCACACACTTGTGGAATACGAAAGAGCCTAGAGGTATCACACAATTGGCTACTTCTTTTTGTGGAAGAGAGAGCCACGGGCTACCTATTAGGATTTCTATTCCTTTGTTGCAAATGATAGATAGAATGATGCAAGTTCAACTATTAACCCTAAAGTGTAAGTATGAACTAGTAACTTTGAGCACAAGATTGTAGAATTGAGATTTAATGATGAAAAATTGTAAGGATAAGAGGAGAAATGTAAATGTGTACCTTGAATGGATTTGATTCTGCAAGATCTGCCGCTGAAGCCGGAAGCCTGAAATACTGAAGCTGCTACCTCTGAAACTGCTAAAATTCACTGAAATGGACAGGGACCAGGGCGCCCAGTGCCCCTGTCCTGGCAGGACTAGGGCGCCCCACGCCCCTCTCCTAGCTTTCTGGGTTGGAATTTGGTGTGAAGTTCTGTCTCGGTCCGCTTCCGTCGGATCTGCAACTTGCGGCATCCTTCGAATTTGGAAATCTACACTTATATCTGAAAAGGGTTGTAGGTGGCTATATAGGGTTTTGCCTTAGTCAAACCCCCACTTTGGTGATTTCCACCTCCATGAATAGCCAAGCTGTATAGTAAAAGTTGTGTGTGCAGGCCTTGTGTGTGTGCAAGATCCTAAAATGAAAGTAAGCAAACTAGAGCAACCTATAAAGTAAACCCTAATTGCTTGTAATTGACAAAGTAAAATGCTCTAAATCAAGATGCAAAGTGATCTAAAGCATGAGTGCAAAGGATGTAATGAAGCTTGTGCAAAGACATGAAAACAACATGAAACCATACCCAACCCCAAGGGAGGGGTACAAGCCAATCTTCAGTCGGTGATCTCTTATTGTTCTTCTATGTCTTCAAAGCCCTAAGTTGATGAATGAAATTGAATGCTTGATTAATTGATGTTGAGTGTTGTTGAAGATCTCACAAGACTTTCTCTTTTGCTACAATGCCTTCCTTCTTGTTGCTTCTTGTTGTTGTCTCCATTCATGATTCTTCCTTATATGTCTCTTATATGCTTTCAATTGAGAAAAGAGAGTCTTTATATAGGAAACCCTAGGTCTTAATTTCACTTTAGGCCGACTTAGAGATTGAATCTCCCACCAATTTCTTGGGGTTAAGCTTTATTTTATGATTGGATCGCGCTCCTAAAATTTTGGGAAAAATGTTCAGGATCGTGTGCACTCTGGGCGCCATGGTCCTCTCTGGGCGCCATGGTCCTGACAACTTTTCACCAAATTTTCAGGGCCATCGGATATGATGATTTTAGAGAGAATCCCGAAGTTACAGCTGATTTCAATATGTTTTGACCCTCGAAATCAAGCCTTAAAATTCAAAATAGGACCTAATCAGGGTTTTAGATTAAATGATGTATTGGAAGAATAAAATGAAAGGGGCACACTTTAATGAAAAGGGCCCAACTTTATGATATGGGAGATGATAAAATAGAACCTTAGACCTAATTAATTTAATTAATTAAGTGCTAAAGGGGAAATGCAATGCAAAATGAAAAATGCGCCAAGGCAGGTGCTAAACTAGGTGTGAAATTGTACCACCCTAGTAAGTGCGTACAATTTACGATGCTACATAACGCTATCAAAAACAAATTATAACAGCTGAAACACTGAAATATCTTATTCTTTTCTACATAAAACAATGGGAAGTAGTATGATCTCAAAGACTCAAAGCTATTTCTCACAAAATCAGCTTCTAAACTCTCTTAAGAATAAGTGCAAGCACAAAGACTTACAACTCCTCTCAAAATAATATTTATTCTAATTTATATTAACCTCAAATACTTGCAGCACAAAGACTGCAAATCAAATTCGATTAAGTTTTTTGAAGAAACACTTGCAAGAAAGATAATAAAGAACACAAACTCAAGAATGTAGCACACAGACTCAAAGCTTGAGTAGTTTCTTTCTATTTCTTTCAATTCTTGAATTCATACATGAAAGCTCAAAGACTTCTTTGTTGTAAATTTGACAGAGTTTTTGCTTGCTTTTCAAAAGATAAAGATTACAATAGACCCCTCAAGTATTTATACAAGAGGAGTCTTGAGAAAAAGGTGGGAGGATCCTAACTAACTTGAGAGATTCTCTCAACCACCAAGACTTATTCAATAACTAACTATGACTTATTCCAACTACAGTCCTAACTGAACACAACTTGTAGTTGCCTTACATGTAATTACAAAAGTGCAAATAAAGACTTAACTTGCAATTTACAAAAGGTTTTTACATGCAACTTGTCAAAAGAAAAACTACAACTAAGAGATTACAAATCTGAAAAAATACAACCAAGTGTTGAAAAACACTTAAGATGCAGCGTGTGAAGACATGAATCCTTCAAACTTCTGGATGATCATTCCTAGCTCAGCAGGATTCAGTTTGTGGGTCTTCTTGGTGACAACCATGGTCTTCACAATGGTATCATAGCATCTAAGAAGCATAGAGTCATTCTTCTCCAAGATGGACCGGATTTCGTGCAAAAAGATTTGATGTTTCATCAAAACCTGAATTGAGGCAGCTAAAAATTGTTCGCTCCTCCATTCATTATGAATCCTCATCTGTAGATCTGTGAGAACTTCTTCTTCTGGTATCAACTCTTCATTCTGACTCATTATATTGCAAGAGGCCTTCTCACAATGACAAACAACACCTTGGAATGCTTCAACTCACAATCTCATTGCATCGTCAATCTCCTTAATGAGGGATTTGAGAACAAGGGCTTTATTCTCTAGAAGTTCTTCAAATTCCAAGTACATGATCCTAGAAGGAATAATGGCATGCTTCTGAAGAACACTCAACTATTGTTGGGGCATGGTGCACCAAATTTTCAAACTACCTTCAACCCTTTCCAAATTCTTTTTGAAAGTCTCGGAGGTGTGATTCATTTTTTCTTCAATGGTCTCCAACTTAGACATCATTTGGAAAATGTTTTTCAGCACTTGTGCACACAAATCATGAAGTTGATCCACCCAAGAATCCAACGCTTGTACTTTCTGAGTTTCTCTTTCAAATCCTCGAATTGATTCTTGAGAACCGGAAGAACTTGTAGGATTACTCCCTTCACGAGCAAGTTTTGTGATTTTATAAACAGTTGCAATAAGTTGCCTATTCTCCTCTTCTAGCTTGTCTTTCTTTTCTAGAAGTTCATCATATCGTTGCACTAGTGAGGCTACGGATTGTCAAGCATCATGTTTGACCACTTCATACATTTGTTTACCCAATTCTATCCTTGTAACCCTATAATCAGTGGCTTGCATTTCCTCACATGGCTTATCCGCAAGGGGCTCAACAATTTCTACCACTTTCATCTTATTGTTGTCAATAGTTACTCTTGAGATTGTCTTGGCCTTTTTAGCAACCTTGGGCCTAGACTATTTGAGTTGTTGATAGTCAAAGACATCAGGAGAGATTTCCTTCTTTTTCCTCTTTGGGGTAAAAGAACTAAGCCATGGAGGTAAAACGACTAGTTCTGCTCTAGTAGCTATGGAAGGCAAAGGAGAAGCAGTTTATGTTTGAACAATCGTGGTCACCTTAGGAGGAGTGTCTATTTGGATGGTGACCATGGTTTTCTTGGTAACTAATAGGCATGAAGATTGCCTCATAAATTATTCAAAGTCAAAACTAGAGGTATCAATCTCTGACAAATGGATACATGCAGGAGTATCCTCAGGAATTTCCAGCGAACTCTCTTGTTGATGATCAAGAGGCAGCTCAACTGCTGAAATAGGAACAACATTCTAAGGAGACTCTTCCACTATTACGTCAAGAGGAGAAAGAGGCATCTCAATGGAAACTGGGGAAGGGATCTCATGAGGTGAGTCTGAAGCTAGAGACTTAGAAGCATCATCTGATTGTTGTCCTTCTTCTGGATTATCAGGATCGATCACATGAACATGAAGCCAGGACTTTTCCTTTCTACGAACTATCGCCTCCTTAGGAGGAAGCACTATTGCCCGACTACCCCACAATTTGATCCTGGTGCTTGAAGATGATGCACCTTCCTTGTTGTCAATCTGAATCTCAGACTTGCATCTAAGAGGCCTCATAGAGTCATCTTTTTTCCCAAACTTGATCTTGATTAGTCTAACACCATTACGTCTGAGCCAAGTGTTGGTGTTAGCCAAGATAGGCTGAAATATTTCAAGAATGGATGTGCATTCTTTATGCGACCATTGGATTAAAGGAAGTGGGGCTTCCTTAACCCTTCGTGAGACATACTCTGGATCGAGCACATGAACATGATCGATCATTCCTTGCGAAATGTCCACCAGGTTCAAATCAATAACCTGCTCAACGGTAAGCCTGCAGTAGTCCATCTTAAGAACCTCCATTTATGTACGGATATCTACCCAAATATCCTCAATACGATGCACGTGCATGAAGGATTTTGTGATATTTTCCTTCATACCTCGGTAATCAAAATCTGCCCTGAACTTAAACCTTTTGAGTTTAATCTCTTGCATCTCAATCTCCATAGCTTTGGCTTTGACAGATGTGACAAGAGAATACCGACCAATTTTCAATGGGTTTGTTGTAGAAATCCCCATTTTGACCTTATGTCTAACAGATTGATGAGCATGCACAGCCATGATTTGTCTTCCCAACTCCATAAGAATGATCTTATCAATCGGGTATCTAGGGATCATATATGGTTGCCCACTGTAGCATCTAACTCTCACATAAGTGAAAGTTGGGAATTGGAGAAATAAGCACCCATACTCATTGACTCTTTCCCATGCTTCATCGGACACCCTTTTGTTCTTCAAAGTCTTGTCAAACTAGCACATGAAGTAACCAAAGAATGCATCTTGAACTCTTCTAAAATGAAATATGTTGGGTCTCAAAGGTAGCTGATCATAATATTCCCACATAGGTATAAGCGAGCGATCACCCTTGGTAGAAAGACCAGGGAAATGTCTGATTGATGCTGCCAAATACACTAAGTATGAATTCATGTAGAAATTCATGGTGGTAGGGACTGTTGCAAATTGCTCGCACAAAGCATCATTGATTTTCTCTCCCCATGAGATATGATGGGATTGCCTTATGAACATGGTAAACTGATACATCCAGGGTTCAAAAATATTAGAGTTTTCAAGACCCATCATCCTGCTTAGGAGAGTAATGATGTCTCCAATTTCCCACTTAAAGTCACAATGGTACAACTTAGCCCACCTTGTGAAGGCAACTCATGGCTCATGAATCCACCTGTTAATATGACGTTTGCAGTCCTTTTCCCTCTTAACATGGTACTCGGCTGCACTTTCCTTTGAAATTTCCATATAAACAGGTGCTGGTGGTATTCTGAAGACTTTCTCAATTATAACTGCATCAAGGTGGATTATTGCTTCACCATCATCATTTTTAATGATTCTCGTCTCCTTGTCAAAGTGATGGGCGCAAGCAAGAAAAAATTCAGGTTCTAGGGCAGCCACTGGAAAAGAAGATGTGTGATGGATGTGGCTGTCCAACAATCGCTGCATATTACTATCATGTGGATCCTCCACTCTCTTGATGAATTCTGACATGTCCACATGCCCTATCTTTGTGTCTTTTCTGTGATCCAAAGGAGAGGAAACTTGCGAAGGTGAAACTTCATTATGGTACTTGTCATATTTATACTTCATCGTCTTCGGAATAGGAGAGGATGGTAAATCTGACATTGAAGGATAACCTGTTATACTACGATGAAGACTTAAAAGTGTTAAGGCAACATCATAATCAGCTGCAACTAACATTTCTTCTTCTTCAAATGGGAAGAACTCCAACCCTTGCACTTCATGAATTAGTGAGAGAAAGATGGGAAATAAATGGGAATGGTGGAAATTTGACTTTGACCAATTTCGGATCTTGGGGAAAGTTTTACAAGTATACAAGTTGGGAAGGATGATCATGCAAACGGATTTTTAAAACCCAAATGCAAGTATACTCGTAAAATAGAAAATGGAGAAATGAGTGAAAATGAGATTTAGACTTGTGGGAAATGACGTGAACAGAAAGTACAGATATAAGCAATATGGATAGATGAAAATGGGAAGGTTTTGGGAATGTCATTTTCAAGGAAATGGGAAGAACTTTGGACATGCAATCCGATTCTAAAAACTTGATTTTGGAAGGGTGGGTATTTTTCATCTTTGCAACTTGGAATTTCACCAAAAGATGGTTCAATTCCTATAACCATAAGGGAAGATCAATTATTTTCATCCAACTTGTCATCAGGATTTAAAATCCCAAATATAAGTAAAGAGGGAAAATGGGGAAGAACAATGCAATTCGCAAATTGCTTTGCAAAGGGGAAAATCTCTCTCACAAAAACCGATTTTTTGGGCAAAACCAACATATACACAAATTTACAACTAGATTGGAAAAACAAGAAAACAAGAAAACAAGAAAATGAAACAAGAAGATGAAACAAGAAGAAAAGAAATCATACCTTGCTTCAATCCGAAATGATTCTTCAAAAGATGATCAATCTTTGAAAGAAGAGAGGAAAACCCTTAAATAGATAATAAACCACATTCCAAAACCCTAGCCACGTTTTTGCCAAAATGCCATATGGAACAAAACACCTGCCAAAAGCATGAAGAATCGGTCAAATAATTACTTCAACCTCCACGCCTAGATGAAAGAAGCCAAAATGACTTAGGAGAGGCAAGATTCGTGGCATTTGAAGAAGAAAAATGTGGCATTTTTCAAAAATGTTTTTGTTGTTAAAATGCCTTCAAACCAGCAAATAAATCCACCAAATGGCATGGGAAGAGTTTCAAAATGCATGGAAATAGCAAGGAAACCTAAACGCCTTCCTTCTCCCAAGATTTATGTAATGCCCGCTAGGAAACCCCGAAGGGATAAGGCTAAAACTCAAGAATAGAGTGCAAATATTTTATTTTTTTAAATGTATACACAACATAATGATACAATGAGTTATCATAAGCTCAGATCACACAGCGGAATACTTAGCTAACACCTAAAGGGTTTCCCAACGTGATTACTTGATTCAACACTTAACTCAACCCATGCTAATTAACCCAATTAAGATGATTTACTTAATTACTAGTTATTACTTTAAACAAGGATATAATTCATTCGGTAAATTAAAATTATAGATAACAGGACGAGTTCATCCATTACGGTTGAAAATATAGATAACATGATGAGTTCATCCATTAAGTTAAAATATAGATAACATAATGAAGTTCATCCAATAAAGTTAAATTATGGATAGCATAATGAAGTTCATCCATTAGAGTTAAAATTTAGATAACATGGTGAGTTCATCCATAAGGTTAGAAATATAGATAACTTGATGAAGTACATCTATTAAAGTTAAAATACAGCTAACATGATGAAGTTCATCCATTAAAGATAGAATATAGTTAACATAATGAAGTTCATCCATTAGAGTTAAAATTTAGATAACATGGTGAGTCCATCCATTAAGGTTAATAATATAGATACCATGGTGAGTTCTTCCATTACAATTTAACCATACATCTCGCCCAGACTTTTATTAAAACAGAAGTCATGCATCTAATACATTACATACTTTAATTTTATAATAAACTAACTAATGCTTTCCAAGCATACTTTAATTGCATTATCAATAAATGAATACATTCCAATTATTCAAATTTACATTCTTCGTGATCCAAATTACCGCATTAATAAGATGACTTCATACATGCATTTACGATTAACTTCATCTATTTCATATTACACATTTTAACATAATGCCATCCATACATGCTAAATTAGAGAGGAAACAAAATAACATAAACACCACATAACACCGAAATGATATCGGAGTTCACCCCTAGTGGGCTACATCTCCGGGTCCACTCAACTGCAAGACCCCTCTAATTTGATTATAGGGTGAAGAATACATAAGGTTCAAATCATTTACATCCTACCATCAAGGCATACTTAAACCAATAATGCATACGACCACATCGGCCAATAAATACAAGAATGATCCCTGAATTAGGAAAAAGATCCAACTTACATAATAAGAAACAATTACAAAAATCAATTGGTGCATCCGCGAAACTAAATCTTCACAACCCATCATAAGCAACCCATGGTCTAACATGAATATCAGGTTCTCACAAGGGCAAAAAAGGATATGACTGGATACAACACCAACACATAAAGACAGTAAATACTCGAGATCAAGGACATAAACAGGTACCCAAATCAACATGCGACAATATTCAGCATTCACCACCAAGGACTCGCCATTTCTTAAGAAAATGCAAGTATAGAAAATTAAACATGCATAGGCATAGATTTGATAAGACAATATTTTTTCCTATTGTTTACACACAACAATTGATCCAGTTTTCTAAAGGATCTAAGTTGATTGCAGTTTGTTTACCTTGTCTAGGTACAGGTCTTTCTTGGTTTTCTAACTCACTAAGTTCGTTTGTATCAAAACATAACATAAATACATCATTATGAGTTTTTAAACCAAATTCACATGAATATAATTAAATCAACATTAACCAACTAAATATGATATTTATTCTTCAAATAAAACATCATTTTCATAGTGGTTCGAAGACAATTTCCCCAAATTCATTTTTCCCAGAACCAAGTTACACTTTTCAGATCAAGAAAATATATATTTAAAGAAACCAAAAATAGATCACCATTTCCCAAATTAACCAACTATTTCCTTGCGTATATTTTTTTTTTTTATCGATAACATATAGTAATATATTGCTTTGAAAAGAAGTATTACATTCGAGGGGCAGAAAGACAATCTGCAAAAACCAAGGGGTCACGCCCCTACTACAAAAAAACCCAAGCATCTACCTACTAAGACCCATATTCACAAAAAGGGTTGTATACGAATACAAAAAGGACCACACCACTAACCCCAGCCAACCCAACCTGACTACGAAACCATCCCAAAGCTTCCTCACGTGAGAAATTGGAAATACCCCTGCTCGAACCAACCACCTGTTGCTCACACCCACCACCTGGCACTGTTCCAGGCCTTCCTCCACACAGCGACCCATGCTCCACCACCTTCTTTGGTTTCTTTGGGAGCTGATGCCAAACTAGAGGCCTCCCATTCTCATCCAGGGGAGCCTCAGACCGAATGGGAGTCACCTTCCCACGGATGTTGAAATGCTCAGTCAGCCCCAACTGGCGAACAAAGTTCACAATCTCCGCCTAGCCATTTCTTGTATCCTCCACCTGTGAAGCAACTGGTTGAGAAGCAGACCAAACTACAAAAGGCTGCAACTCCCCAACATCCACACCAATCCTCCTGCTTGGGCCCTCCACCGTTCTCAACCCCACACCAATGTCAGAACAGGCCACCACATCCTGCAAACCTCCTGACCATTTGGGTCGTAAAACTAGTGAAGAGATCCGTTGCACTTCCTCCTTCGACTTCCCCACCTACAAGGCCAAAGCAGTAAATAGAGATGAGATGTCAAGATTTGCTCTAGGTCTCCAATCCTGGGAAAGAAATTCCTCTCCCAACAAAAGCCGAATAGCCCTCCAGAAGGCATCTCTGTCCACTCTGAAAACGTTCGTAAGCCTGATGCTCGAAATCGGCCCTCGAAAAGCAAGCAATTGTCCATTCGACTCCAATGAAAAACTTTCCTCCATTCTCTCTCTCCGCTACACAAAAAACAACCCTAAGCACTCCGTCAAAAACTAAGTTTTCCCACAAAATGTCAGGGATCAATCACACAAGGGACTTAAAGGCCGCCTCCATCTCTTGTCATGAAAGCTTCACACGCTTCACATTAATCCCAACATCATCGTGAGTCACTTCCTCCGCACACCTCCATCATCAACCAGCACTTCAAGGCCACTTGCAACAAGATTGAAGAACACACACCATGAGGGACTTAATTTCCCACAGTGCTAAGGTTGCGAGTGGTCACAAAAATTCGAACTTGGGTTCACTTTTCCAAAGCCATCAAATCAAGTCTTACTCAAAAAGACTACACTCTCTATAGTCCTCAAACATGCTAAACAAATTTTCCAAGGAACCATTTTCTCCCACATTAGAAAGTTTATCAGCTTCCAAATTAGCCTCCCTCAGGACATGGGTAATTTTAAAATCTTCAAAATTGTTCAGCAGCAATTGCATCCTACGCACCTGCTTATCTAGAAACCATGCTTCCAATCATCCTCGTGCAATCCCATTCACCACTACCTGAGAATCACCTTCTAAATGAAGTTTCTTGACTCCCAACTTCCCAGCCATAAGGATAGCTTCCACCACAGCTTGACATTCGGCAACATTGTTCGATCCACCCACCAGTCGCTTGGTCGCAATGGCCAGAATGTTTCCCTAATCATCTCGAGCAATCACCCCAGCACCTGAGGGCCCTAGATTTCCCCTCGAAGCACCATCAAAATTAATCTTAATCCACCCCTTCTCAAGTGGAGTCCACGCCGGGGTTGGATTGCCCTTACTCTGAAGATTAGCCCTCAGCAGCCCATTAACAGGCCTGAATTTGACAAGAGGCCAACTCAACAAAAATTTAGCATCCGCTTGTGAGAAAGGAGTCTTAGCTAGATTCACATTAGAGGCAGCATTTGAAACCAATTCCGAGATGGCCCTCCCCAGTCTAGTCAAAAACCGCTCACAATTTTCCGCTCTACCATCAAACACTCTCCGATTATGCTCCTTCCAAAGTTCCCATAACATAGTAGAGGGCAAGATCTTCCAAATAGCAGCAAAAATAGAATTTTTACCCAAGCTCAGCCAAGATTCCAGCCATTCACACAATTTCCTAGCCATGGGGCCCATCTAATTCAATCTCTGCAACCCGAAAAGCCACGCCTTCTGAGCAAAATCACAATTTAGCAAAAGATGATCCACATCTTCCTTAGCCTTTTCACATAGAACACAGTGAAAAGGACCTGCAAACCCCATTTTCTTCAGGCGATCTCCAAAAAGAATCCGCTTATTGCCAACCAGCCACGCAAAGGCTCCAGCTTTCAGAAGGCACACATTGTTCCAACAAATCTTAGATTCCCATTCCTTCGTCTTGGAATCCCTTTCCAAAAGAGTGATTCCCACTTTCACCGAGTAACAGCCATTCATCGACCTGCACCAAATAATTTCATCCTCCTCCTTTGATAACAAAACCTCACAGTTATCCATGATCTTGCGCAAATACCTTTCCTCCGCTTCCCCCAAATTTAAATCTCAAGGGTCTTTCCAGCTCCTTCTCTGCCCCGGCAGGGGAGTATCATTCGACAAAAAATCGCACACCTTAGAGCCCCAAACCTGTCCAGTCTTTAAAACTGTCTGTTGAAGAGCCTAGGATTCTAAAGATGGATGACCATCCCAGGAATCCTGCCAAAAGTTTGCCTTATGCCCATCACCAATACGCCACGAAATGTGATTTGTTATCAGGCATCTACAACTCACCAAAAAATTCCACAAAGCTGACCCTCTTGGGGGATCTCTCACTATCAGGATCCTTTCCTTTTCCCTACTATCCAAATACTTAGCTTGTAAAATTCTGACCCATCTCTGTTTCGATTTCCTATACTTTTGCCAAACCAACTTAGCCCCCATGGCCTCGTTAATAATCTTCCAATCACGGAGTCCCGCCCCTCCCCCACCTTTGGGTTTACAAACTCTATCCCGAGCCATAAGTGGAACTTTATCCTGATCCTGACTACCATTCCACAAAAACTTCCTCATCTTCTGCTGCATATTCTTGATGATAGAGGCTGGTAGTTTGAAGCAAGCCATTGGGAAAATAGGCATAGCCGAAACAACTGTCTTCAACATCAAGATGTGTCTAGCCAAAGAAAGCCACTTACTCTTCCAGCCCTCCATCTTAGCTTTACAACCATCAAGCAACCCTTTCCACATTTTTGACTTTCCTGCTCCTGCAAAGAGCGGCATACCAAGGAACTTACCCAGGAGTTGACCAATCTTTATCTCGAACACTCTAGCAATAGCTCTCTGTGACCAACCTTCCGTATGAAAGAAAAAAACCTCAGATTTGAGCCAGTTTATCTCCTGACCAGTAGCCCCCAAGTATCTGTCCAAGACTTTCTTCATGACCGAGGCCTCACACATAGAAGCAACCTCGAATAGACAGGTGTCATTCGCAAACTGAGAATGAGTTGTGGGAACAACCCCTTGAGCAATCTCAATACCCTTCCACAACCCTTGATCTCTCTTACCAGCAATCAATCGTCCAAGAACTTTAGCCATCAAAATGAAGAGAAAGGGGGATATTGGATCCCCTTGCCGAATACCCCTCGACGTTGAAAAGAAGCCATGAGGGTTGCCATTAACTAAAACCGAAGCTGAGAACTGCATAATCATACTGGAAATCCACTTAATCCAGGACTTACCAAAACCAAATCTTTCCATCGCAGCCACAAGAAAATCCCTATCCACCCTATCATAGGCTTTCCGAATATCAAGCTTTAAAATCATTCTCCTCTATCTCCCCTTCATCGCCGTATGAATGGCTTCATGGGCCACAATCACCCCATCCACAATATTCCTTCCAGGGGTAAAACCACTTTGCTCATAGGAGATCAACTTATCAAGAATTAACTTAAGCCTATTGGCAGCAACTTTTGAAATGATTTTGTACATGGTGTTGCACAATGAAATAGGACGAAACTCCTCCATCCCAGTCGGCTTGGCCTTTTAAGGAATGAGCGCCACCATCATACAGTTGAATTCCTTCAAAACAAAGCATCTGGATCTAGACTCTTCAACAACTGCAAGCAGCTCCTCTCCAAGCACCTCCCAGAAGGATTGAAAAAAGAACGCTTGAAACCCATCAGGGCCTGGTGCCTTCTCCCCACCCAAACCAAACACCGCGGCTTTAACTTCCTTCAGTGAAACAAGCTCCTCCAGCATGGAGTTGTCCTCCCTGGAAACTAAAGGAGGGATCAGCTCCAGAAGCTCCACCTGAACCCCTGGTTGGGCTATCCCATTCTTCTTCCACAAATTTTCAAAGAAACTCATAGCCTCTTTACCTATACTATCTGGGTCTTCAATAACCGAACCATCCGCAAGCCTCAAAGTAAGAATTTTGTTAAGACTTTACCTCGCTTTCACCAAACTATGAAAGAATTTCCTATTTCTGTCACCCGCTTTCAGCCAATTAACACGCGACTTCTGTTTCCAATAGATCTCCTCTCTTTGCAAAACTTCACCGTACCTACTAAGAAGGTCTTTCTCCATCAGGAAATCCACTTCATCCATTCCATCTACCATGACTTTAGCATTCAAGGCCCCCAGATCACCTTCGAGTCTTCTCTTCTCATCAAAAATATTACCAAACACCTCCCTATTCCAAGATTTTAATTCCTGCTTCACATAGCTAAGCTTTTTGAAAAATTGATAGGCCATGAACCCATCCACCACTGGGGCTTCCTTCCACCACCCCACTACAATCTCTTTAAAACTCAGTTCCCTAAACCACATCTTTTCCATCTTAAAGGGACATCGAATAGGGACAGCATCATTCTGCACAATCAAGGAGACCGGAAAATGGTCTGACCCTGAAATAGCAAGAACCTCAGCCTCAAAAACAACAAGGGCAACACTCCAATCTCCTGCAAGGAAGAATCTATCCAATTTCTCTGCAATATTGGAAAAACCTCTACGCCTATTATTCCAAGTGAAATCCCCTCCTTTAGCAACCACTTCTAGAAGAGCGTTGTCGTTAACAAAGGATTGGAAATCCAAATGTAACCATCTCAATCTCCTCACCCCTCCACGCTTCTCAGAGGAAGAGAGAGTGGCATTGAAATCTCCAGCCACAATGGCTAAAAGGGGCCTCACTTCCTCAAGGCGTCTAGAGACATCCTCCCATAATTTGCACTTCTTTATGGCCAAAATCGACCCATAGACATTAACAAGAAAGCAAGAGAAATTTATTGTCTTCGAAATCACCTTAACCATCTGCCAATACTTAGAGCTTGACACAACTTCCACATGAATAGCCAACGAATTCCACAGAATGTCCAAACCACCTGACGCCCCATCAGAATCCACAAAGTGACCCGACCATTTCTGCCTAACCTTGAAAATGCAAGCAGCACCACCACGACCCAACTTAGTTTCCTGAATACAAATTACTTCCGGCTTGGCCTGATCAAAACCTCTTTTGACCAGACGACACTTGTCAGGGGCATTGCAGCCCCTGACATTCCAGGTTAGGAACTTCATTGCTGCCCAAGACAGAATAAGTCTCTCCCGGATCTCAAAAGCCTTGTCTAGCCCTTCATGTTGCCTGCTTCCTCCAACAATCTCTGCCTTTTCTTTCTTCCTCTCAAATTCCCGTTAGACTTAGGGGGATTTAAATTAGACTGTTTGATGGTCCTAACTTCTGTCTCTCCTACTTCTGCCGACAGTCCCAAAAAATCGTCACTTAAACCTTCCTCCTCCTCTGACTCCAACTCTCTTGTTACTCCATTATCCTTGCTTGGGGACATGTGAATGTCCTTGAATCTGATCGTATTACCTTCTGCATTCGCACTAAGGTCCTCTACCGCTACCAGTGACTTAGCACTATCACCCATCTCCTAAAACTTCAATCCATCCGCCGAGGTGTTGTAGAATCTATGCTGAGATAGATACCCTCCCCTTATTTTGCTTACCTTTTCATCAGGCCCAACACCTACCTCCAACCGCTTCCCTTCAATTTGAGATTCACCTTCCCAGCCACTGCCCTTACACACTTGGTCCTCTTTCTCTTCTCCCAAACTAAGTCCTTGCCTGTGAGAGAACTCAACAACCTGTTCAGGCAATTTGCCCGACACCAGCACAGTGGACTTATCTCCACCCAACATAGAGGCCTGAAGCAGCTTCTCCTGACCTGGGTTGGGGTCAGAAAGTTCCTCCACCCCTACTTGCCTATCTGAGCAAACGCAAATGACCTCATCACTAGCGGCCTCCGATACAAAACTCGGGTTGATATTTCCCAAGCTCTGATCTACAACCGCACCAACTAAAAGCTTCTCCTCCAAAGCACGATCTGCCTTTCCTTTACCTTTTTGACCCGACAAACAGTCTCGATCCTCATGGCCCCATTCTTTACAAATCTTACATTTGACTATGATTTCTTCGATTTCTATATCCTGTCTCCATACTCCTTCTGGAGACCTCATTTCAACTACCTTTGGTAGCCCAAGATGCGGCTTCCACATAACACAGATACGAGCATACATGCATGAACTGAGCTTATCAACTGCTTCATCTGACTTGATAAATCTCCCTATTTTCTCCCCTACACTCTTAAAAATTTCCTCCTTCCAATACTCATGAGGGAGATTGTATAGTCTTATCCACACAGGAATTTCCTCAATATTAGTTTGTCTTGGGTCGAAATTAGGGGTCCAATCCCTTATATAAAAACCAACTCTTGACATCAAAAATGGCCCCGACTCCATCAGAGCAGTCTTCTCCTCAGCCGAACCAGCAATGATAAGAAAAAACCCATTAGTAAGAGTTTTTATCTCAAAGTGGTTACCCCATTCTTCATCAACCCAGTTTCTCACTATGGGAAAAGCTGGCCATTCACCTCCCCATTTCATGAAGAAGGCTCTTTCGTGCAGAAATAGTACCGATTCCTTCCATGCCTCCTATTCAATACAGATACTTACCGACCTATTCTCAGTCGTTGCCGGTATCCCACCCAAAGAGGAGTCTTTCAGGGGGCACTGGAGTTTCTTCTTTATCCTTTCCTCCGACTGCTGCTTGGTCCATTTCGGGAAGTTCGGGTACCTTGAATGGCCCCATTTAGCTTTATCTTGCTCAAAAGGAAAACGGTTAGTCCCCCTACTGCGAGCCTCCCTTTGACTACTTCTCGACTCTTGCCAGTGCCACTGGTTTGAATGCGAAGGACACCATGGCCGCCGATACACCCTCTGAGCAAAGTCTTGATCCCATCCCCGCAATCGACCCGCGCCTCCACCTGAAAACCCTAACGTCCTCCTGCGCTCCTCCATCGTCCTCCCCAAAGATCTACTTCCTTGTATATATTTAAACAAACATACAAATATAAGATATTAATTAGTATATATATCTCAAACTATATATACCTTAAATCATAATTTTCAGCAATTAGTATATATTTAGAAAAATATATATTAATTAACAAAAATAAAATTTGAATATTAATTAATGTATATTTACCATTATATAATTAATTAATAACAAATTAAAATCATAAACTATTGTTTAATGACTAAATTAAATAATAATTAAAACTTTATTTAAAAACACTGTATATTTACCATTATATAATTAATTAATAACAAATTAATCATAAACTATTGTTTAATGACTAAATTAAATAATAATTAAAACTTTATTTAAAAACACTATTATTATATTATTATATTTTTTATTTTTTAACATAAAAAAATATATATATAAAAAAAAAAGCAAAACCCATAGAAGGGGGGGTACCCACGTGGGCCCCTTGGTAGCCCACGCTACCATTGGTAGCGCTACTACCAAATGGTAGCAGATCACTACCATTGGTAGCGCTGCTACCAACTGGTAGCAGTCGCTACCTCTGGTAGCCTGCTACCTCCCCGCGTGGTGGGGATTTTCCCAGCCACGTGGGGTTAATTCATTTATTTATTTATTTTGATTTTTTTTTTTTTTAATTTATAAAAATTAATAAAACCATACCCCAGTTTCTGGGTATGCTCAGACCCAAAAAATTTTGCAGTCTCTGAGACAATATTCTGAGAATCAGTTTCCAGAATATGAATGGTCGCTTTATAAACCCAAATATATTTCTATATATAATAAAAAATAAATAAATAAAAATTTAAAACAAAAGACAACACTCAGAATTGTTTTTCCTGAGAACAAACTCTGGAAGTATTTTCCAGAATTTAAACAAAAGATTTACACATATCTATGCACACATTTTTTTTTTAATAATTTCAAACAGAACCCCCAAATAAAATAAACTCAGAATTTTTTTTCCTGAGAACAAATCTGGAAGTATTTTCCAGAATTTAAACAAAAGATTTACACATATCTATGCACACATTTTTTTTATAATTTCAAACATAACCCCCAAATAAAATAGACTCGGAATGTTTTTTTCCTAAGAACAAACTCTGGAATTATTTTCCGGAATTTAAACAAAAGATTTACACATATCTATGCACACATTTTTTTTATATAATTTCAAACAGAACCCCCAAATAAAATAGACTCAGAGAATGGATCCAATCATTTGTTTTTAAAACATCATTTCTTTCCCAAATAGAAGAAATGGATTTGCATCCATGAAACAAAGGGTTCAAAGCTAAATTAATTTCTCACTTCATATCCAAAATGAAAGAGTTTTCTAAAAGAAAAAGACAGCCACACACACACACAGGAAGCTCCTTAAATTCAGACAAATTCAACAAAAAATGCAGGGTTAACCAAAATGCCAACCCTGAATGCAATCCTAGAGCTGTTGAAGAAGAGCCCAACCTACAAGCTCTAGATAAATTCTTCTTCCTCCAAAAAATATTTTCCCAGAAATATTTTCCAAAATGTCTCTCGCGTAAAATTTTTCCAAAAAGTCCTCCCCAAAAAATATTTTCAAACCTAGATTAAATGGGAGAATGTTTAACCTAATCTTATTTTAGGATTTAAAATACTTTCTTTTAAATAAAATGAAAATCATTTTTTTCAAACTCCTCAAATATTCTAAACTTGCTTTTCTAATTAGAAAAATAAAAAATCCTTTCTCTTCCTCATTTAATTTCTAATTTTCTCAATATTAACAAAACTAACATTTATATTTCAAAATATTAATGAGGGTAAAAAAAATTTAATTAAAATAAAATCCCAAAATCAATCTTTCACACTACATCAAATATATATATTAAACTTGTTTTTCTATTTAAAATTGATTTTCATAAATAATTGAAATTAACCTTTCTATTCCAAAATGCAAAAGAGATTGAATTATTTCTATTTCGAATAAATTTAAATCTTTCCTTTCAAAATGCATAAATTGAATAAATTCATTATTTAAAATTAACCATTAAATTGAACTTGCTACAAACATGAATAGAGCAACTTTTAATTAATGATTAATCACATAAAAGAAACATATTTAATTTAGTTCCTTAATTACTAATGCGTAAAAGAACACATTAAATCAAATTAAATTCTTAGGATTAAATACTCAATTTTACCACACGCAAAGCACGCAACCCAAGAAAGCCAACCAAATACACGACCTGCAAACCCAAATGAAAAGGGAAAGTGACGGACCATAGATGACGCTCACTTGAGCACGACTAGGGTAAAATGAGGGATTTACGACCACCTAATCCAAACTTTAAGGACCAAAGAGGTACACTCAAACTTGCGAATCCAGGTGAAGACGAACCTCGCACCTAGGCGGTACTGTTCCTACAACCATGAGTCACACAAGCATATATATATAATGAAAGCGTTAGCCCGAGATTAATAACACGAATCAATAGCACAAATAAACTTACATAAGAATTGATGTGAAAACACATTAACAGGTACGCACAGTAATCATAATAACTTACTACAACATTACATAACGGTAAATCAACCATCCAGGAATGCCACATAAAAAGTCAACCAAGGTCAAACCGGTTTTACAAAGCTGACTAGGATAGGGGCACTACATCCTCCCCCCTAGGCTCCGACTTACTCCCGGAAGTCGTAAGGCTAGGCGGAGAACATGCAGCACGCATTAGCCCTGAAACTCATTTAACAATTATCAATTTGCACATATGAATCTTTTCACAAATAATTGAAACATTATTGCTAAATCCTCTACGAATGTCATTATCCATTGACAAGATACATCTAAATTCATACATTTCTTATAACATTTTGAGAATTATCTATAATCATAGCAGAGAAACAAAAAATTTCTTCCTTTCATCACACCAAATTAAAGAATTAAAAGAGGTAAACAACAATTACCATACTCATCTACCAAATATGACAAGAAACATGCCATCATGATCAATTTCTTTTACCAATCCATCCTCATCATAAAATTTTATCGCATAGAACTAGCTTCAAATTTCAAATTTTACAACTAAGTTAACTTCCCAGAAATAAGAGCAACATATATAACTCAATTGTTAACACTTGCCAGGCATATAAAGACCTTTCCAATGACTATGTCCCATAACATAGTGACAAGTTAACACAATTTACTCCATGATTACACATAATAACCATCCACAAAACTGAAATGCACAACTCAAAAAGGCCACATGCGAGCATGTCTAATGCTCAGTCATAGATAACATGCAAAATCAACATCTTTATGCCTGATCTCAGAACAAATAACATGATCATGAATATCCAACATCTCACTCAAGGGCTTGATGGTGCTAGGGCACACCATAGCGGTGCTACCTTCCATACAAGACCCTCATGAACAACCCTTGTTGCGTAAGGTGGTTAGCCTCTAAGAGATAGTCACCACACATAGGTAGGTAGTGGATCCTAGTTGTATCACGGCCTCACATACCCCCATCCTCAAGGTTCCCTACGTCTACTTCCTCGTATACACTCAACCAAGACCATCTCCTACGTTCTTGGAGAGGAATTCACATTTCAATACAAGACCAGCATACGAAAATAATAAGGATAAACCAATTTAGGCACCAAAGTACAGAAGAATAAAGATAATAATCATCAATTCCAACAGTAAGGCAAGAAAATAATCCGGAATTGCAACACCAAATCAAGTAAGCAAAAGATCGCAGGATCGTGGCTAAACCTTCAAAGTCAAAATAAAATAAATTGTTGGTCCACAAGGAAATAAATAAGAATATCATAATTGCACATAACATCACTATGTGACTAACATCTAGCCACCAACGAGGAAGGAACAATCGTCTAGCTATTGCAGCAGCTCATCATGTGGTGTGGCCTAGTCACACATCCGCATGGCATGGCAGTGTGCACCTCAACATCACCCCGCATCACGTCGTCACGCGGCATGGCTCTACCCTAAACTAGTCGGTAGGTCGCATGGCAATGTCTACTACATCCCGCATCGTGTCTCAACACGGCATGGTTATACTCCAAGCGGAAAAGGCACGCAATGGATGTATCCTGCATGGCAGTGTACCTTGTGGAAAAGGGCACGTGTAGGCACACCCTGCATAGCGACGTACCTCTCAGGATACTCATCGTAAGCCAGAGGTATACATGGCTAAGGTTCACCCACATGTCTACCAACGCTTGCCAATTGGCAGCTCATGTGGCAATAACATACCTTTCATGAAGACAAGGCAAAAGATCCTCCAAGATGCACCATCACTATGCTCAAGAACTGCCATCAATATGCTCAAATAAAGGAGAGGAATAGGCTGGCACACATAAACCTTATAAATTGGTTCATCAAAAGAGAAAGTATTGAGTACACCTTTAATACAGTTTCATTATATAACTATATTTTTCCTCGAAATAGAGAAGCTAAAGTTGCTTCACGCTGACATTACTCGTACGTCGATCCATACTATTCAAGGAATGGTGACTTCTAATACTACCCCTTCACATACTGACTTATCAACAACCCGTGGGTTGGCACTCAGTAAGGTAACAAGCATGCAACAACGTATAAACAGTATGGTATTCCCATGCCCATAAGTAAATGTATTCTCCATGGTTGATTATTTCACCATCCCATGGGCACATATAGCAAGCACGGGTTTCTTACAATACACAATGAAAGCACCAGTACTGGTTTAGTCACATTTACGGGGAGTACTTTTCAGTACACTATCATCTACTCAAGGAAGGTTTTAATTATGCTTCCCACATAAATAACTGAATAAAATTTATTCTAGATACAAGTACAAAAATTCTTTACAATTCAGAATTACATAAAGAAATAACGTCATTCCTATATCTTTCTCTAATTCCACTAAGCATTCATAACCACATTACTAACTATGCAAATTTCTTTCCAAAACGTAAGAATTTCATTTTTCAATATGAAGCCAAAATGCAAAAATACGATTTCACATGTTTTATAAACATTCTATTTAAATCAATGCATCCTTTAGTAGCATTTCTAATAATCTTAAAATCTAGGCAAAGAGAAGGGAAAGAGAGTTTGATAGTCAAACCATTTCTTACATAAGCACAAGATTTAACAAGATCACACAACATGCTAAAATTTCTCACTATAAGTCTATCATTTTAATTGTATGGTTTTCATTCCACTATCATTTTTAGAAGAATGCCAATAGGCCTAACACGACATCTCCAAATATTATGGTTGCAACAGAATGTCCTAGTTTTTTTTGTTTTTTTCCCAACACAAGAAATCAAGACAAACAATCTTTTCGCTCATGCAAGGCCTCTTGTGAACACTCACTACTCTTATTTCAATACAAAACATATTATAATTTGCAACCTTTCGTTGAAAATCAAGGTACGATAAGAAGGTAAATGAGGAACTATCAACTCAATAATACATATTAATGCATGCACATCAAACAAGCTTTTCATTTGCACTTTCTAATCATAATAAGTCAATTATATATATGTCCAAAAGCAAGTTCAATGTAGCATTGTTAAAATAAGTCCTCAATCAAATCGGTATAATGAAACACATTAGTACACTCTCTTAGCTACTATTACATGTTCCCTTTTTATACATCTTTTACAAACAAAACAATTTTACATAACAACTATTTGCATACTAATGCACATTACTTAAGATAGAATTTAATTATGTTACTCCTACAGTACACATGGAGAATTCTTTAATGTAAATGTACAATTTTCTCCCAATAATCAAAATGAACTTTTAAACCCATAGCCCTCTTCTATTATCTAGAAGCACAAAAGCATCATTAGGCTCACACAAGGGTTCAAGAAGTCACAACCTTTCCCTCGCAATAAGAAAAGTCACATAAAATATAATTACACATATCACAAACATTTTAACTTCTGGAGAGAAAGAGGAGGAAGGGTGATAATCATTCCATTTGCTACAAAATAAGCATTCAATATCTACCATACTAGTCCTTCAAGTGGACAAACACTAAACTAGATCATAATCTTAAAACAAGCACATTTCGTACTTTCATATTCCAAACAAGCACTGACCAACCCAAATGGACTAGTCTAAAGAGTACAACAATCAATATGGTACATACGACTCTCTTTCAGAATAAGAGTAATCATAAACCAAGATATCTAATAAGCAACAAAGCACAAATAATCACTAAAAAGCACCAACATCAAGAAGGTGAAAGCAAGGTGTGAATACACACGTTACACACAATTAAGGTTTGCTCAAAAGAATACGCAAAAAGAACAGAACACGAGTCCTTAAGATCTTCACGATCCTATGCCTCAATCACACACACACACAAGAGGACAAGCATACAACATAAGGTTGATACACCTCACACCAACTAAGGGCACAAGCGACACCAAAGATCCCAATGTTTGCAACCTGGGCTCTGATACCAAATGTAATGCCCCGCCAGGAAACCCCGAAGGGATAAGGCTAAAACTCAAGAATAGAGTGCAAATTTTTTTTTTTTAATTTCAAACAGAACCTCCAAATAAAATAGACTCAGAATTATTTTTTCCTGAGAAAAAAGTCTGGAAGTATTTTCCAGAATTTAAACAAAAGATTTACACATATCTATGCACACATTTTTTTTTTATAATTTCAAACATAACCCCCAAATAAAATAGACTTGGAATTTTTTTTCTTGAGAACAAACTCTGGAAGTATTTTCCAAAATTTAAACAAAAGAATTACACATATCTATGCACACTTTTTTTTTTATATAATTTCAAACAGAACCCCCAAATAAAATACTCATAATTTTTCTGAGATAAAACAGAGAATGGATCTAGTCATTTTTTTTTAAAACATCATTTCTTTCCCAAATAGAAGAAATGGATTTGCATCCATGAAACAAAGGGTTCAAAGCTAAATTAATTTCTCACTTCATATCCAAAATGAAAGAGTTTTCTAAAAGAAAAAGACAGGCACAACCTACAAGCTCCAGATAAATTCTTCTTCCTCCAAAAAAATATTTTCCAGAAACATTTTCCAAAATGTCTCCCGAAATTTTTTTTCCAAAAATCCTCCCCCAAAAATATTTTCAAACCTAGGTTAAATGGGAGAATGTTTGACCTAATCTTATTTGAGGATTTAAAATACTTTCTTTTAAATAAAATGAAAAATCATTCTTTTCAAACTATTCAAATATTTTAAACTCGCTTTTCTAATTAGAAAAATAAAAAATGCTTTCTCTTCCTCATTAAAAAAATCTGGCTCGAAGGGGACTCTTTATATATTATACAAACCCTCAAAGGTATTAGTTCAGTCTCCTAGAATATTGCCAATATTATTAAAAATGCTAAAGCTATCCTTAATAACTATGTTAGCATTATTTTAACCCACACATTTAGAGAGGGCAACAAGGTAGCAGATATCCTTGCTAATGAAGGGGTTAAATTGGAGAAGGGCGTCAAATATATAGGGGAAGATCACATCAAGTGGGAGATTAAGGAACAATTATATGTTGATCACCTTAATGGATCAAGCTAATATTATGATTGATTTCTGGGGAACGAGTACCAATGACAGATTTTGGGGGCGGATGAACTGCCAGATGATGAGTGCTTCTCGGCATCATAACCAAGATCATATGTGTGCGAGAGGTAATTGTAATAATAGCTGGGTTCATATGAACATGAGTGGAAATCTCAAAATTGTGAAAGACTCTCTACAAGGAGAAACCAGAAACTCAGAGTGTTACCTACGGGCCGAGAGTTGTAACAGAGGATATTGTTACCTGGAAAGCAGAATGGGAGGCAACCTTAACAGGAATGAACCGTCAGGTTGTGAGCACTGGAAGAGCAAAAGAAAGGTGTGGAGAAGGCTCCACAGACATGGTTTCACGGATTATATGGAGAAGCTCCATGGTAGTAGAAACTTTGTTTCTCATGGGTTCGCTAAAAGCTGGAGCAATAATAGGGCCACCCTGTTTGGGGAAATCTGGCAAATCGATGAAAGTTTGATCTCGGAGGTAACGGGACTCAAGATGGAGGGGACCAAATTCTATAGGGATAGAAAGTATGCCGCTGAGGCCTTCAAAAATTTCCCTAAGACGGAGGACGAGAAAGGCAACCTAGCGAAGAAGGACAATATATCATAATTCACCCCCCAACAGGTAAAACCTTTCTGGCAAAAAAATCTTAGGGCTTTAATGGAATATTTAACTGTGGATGGCAGGTTTACGAAAATTTACAATTATCATTTCGCCATCCTGAACCACTTCCGCCATGGGGCTAAAATATCTTTGCCCTTCTATTTAGCCTCTTCTCTAAACGAGAGCCTGGCCGACCATATTAAAAAACCCAGCTCCTACCCTCTAGCACACCAGGGACTCATTCTATTGATTTATGAATATATGAAGGATAAGACTAGGACTACCAAGGATGACCCTTTAATCATCAATGCTCAGATTTCTGAGAAATGCATAGACTCTGATTCGACTGGGGAGACCAACACCCCTACCCATAAAAAAAGGAAGGTTGAAATTGTGCAGGAAGAAAAGGATGTGCTTTGTGAGGAAGAAGAGGGAAAGAATAAGGAAAACATTTTTGAAATGGAGATTAACAAGGAAGAGAATTACGGGGAAGGAGAGGAAGGGGGAAATTCTGAGAATCGTCAACCTAACCCTGAAGGCTCGGAAACTGAGAAAGAGGCTCTGAAGCCTAAGGAAGGTGAAAACCCTAATGCGGAGGAGCTGGAACAGAGCAAGGATTCTGCGGACACCATTCTAGATACCGCCCGCAAATGCACCCTTGAATTCTTCAATTTTTCAGAAGTAGGTGGTGGAAAACATTACCAGCATGCAAGGTAAACAAAGGGAGCTGGAAGTTAATATCAACAAGTTGATCAACATGTCCGACTCTGGGAAGTAGCACGAGGAGACAGAGAATAGTGAAGTGGAGGAAGAAATGGAAATGGAAGACTGGATGGAGAAAGACTTGATAAAAGGCAACCTGAAACATCTGGAGGACGTCATCAAAATACTGAAGGAACAGGTGGAGGAGGATAAGGACAATGTCAATGCCTGGATGGCTAGAAATGAGAAAGCCTTGAAAAGCCTTATGGACCATAGCCTCCAGGTTCTAAAAGTCTCCTCCCAGAACATGAACGCGCTAGTGAATCATCTGGAAAAGAAAAACCAAGAGAAGAACCTGGTAGTTATTGAAGATGCTCCTACTTCCAGCCTAAGCCACCAGACCCCTAGGCGCAGAACCAGGCAGACTACAGCGGAGAAGGATATGAAGATGAAAAAAAGCTAGATTGCTCAGGAAAATACTGACTTGAGGGAAGCGACCAAGGCAATGATGCTTTTGGTGTAGGATGCAAAAGAAACCATGAAGAATTTCTAATTTTATGTTTATGCTGGGCTTGGGGCCAATTTCTTGCTGGCCTCTTGTTGTCCTTTCCTATGTTGTTGGTCTTTTTGTTGGTTTTTTGCCGCTGTTGAGTTTTGCTTCTTTCCTTAATATCTTTCATATGTAATTGGGTTTCAGGTCCCTTAAAACCTGTTTTTAATTAATCAAAAACAAAACTAACATTTATATTTCAAAATATTAATGAGGGTAAAATATATCAAATATATATATTAAACTTGCTTTTCTAATTAAAATTGATTTTCTTAAATAATTGAAATTAACCTTTCTATTTCAAAATGCAAAAGAGATTAAATTATTTCTATTTTGAATAAATTTAAATCTTTCCTTTCAAAATGCATAAACTGAATAAATTCATTATTTAAAATTAACCATTAAATTGAACTTGCTACAAACATGAATAGAGCAATTTTTAATTAATGATTAATCACATAAAAGAAACCTATTTAATTTAGTTCCTTAATTACTAATGCGTAAAAGAACACATTAAATCAAATTTAATACTTAGGATTAAATATTCAATTTTACCACACGCAAAACACGTAACCCAAGAAAGCCAACCAAATACACGACCCGCAAACCCAAACAAAAAAGGGAAACTGACGGACCACAGACGACGCTCACTTGAGCACGACTAGGGTAAAATGAGGGATTTACGACCACCTAATCCAAACTCTAAGGACCAAAGAGGTACACTCAAACCTGTGAATCCAGGTGAAGACGAACCTCGCACCTAGGTGGTACTGTTCCTACAATCTCCTGCAACCATGAGTCACACAAGTATATATATATATAATGAAAGCGTTAGCCCAAGATTAATAACACAAATCAGGAGCACAAATAAACTTACATAAGAATTGATGCGAAAACACATTAATAGGTATGCACAATAATCATAATATCTTACTACAACATTACATAATGGTAAACCAACCATCCAGGGATGCCACATAAAAAGTCAACCAAGGTCAAACCGATTTTACAAAGCTGACTAGGGTAGGGGCACTACAATTTCTCCACAAAAATCTGTGGAAATGTCAACCAAATCTTTCAACAAATTTGCCTAAGAAGCTGGTCGGGTTTTTAGAAGAAGGCAACAAGTTCGATTTTGCATATAATAGTGAAAATCGGGTTTCTATTTTCATATTACAAGTTTTAAAATTTCACTTTTCTTCCCACAAGGCAAAATCGGGTTTTATAAGCCCTTTAGCAAGTTTAAAATGCTTTTATTTTCACTTATGGAGCAAATCAGGTTTTTAAAACTCAATTGCAAGTTTTAAAATATCACTTTATTTTCATTCTAAGCAAAATCGAGTTTTTGAGAGAGATATACAAGTTATAATAACTTGTAAAAGGAAAATAAAATCCCTTCAACGAGTTTTAATAACTTAACACATGTAATAGGGGAATAAAATCCCCATTACAAGCAAAAAACACTAAAATAGGGATTTTACAAAAGAATTACAAGTGACTTTTAAATATGCAATTTAAAATTAACTTGTAACTTATCCAAAAAATCCCTATTATGACTTAAAAAGCCAAAAAGCATCAAGGGTGAAATTAAAAGTAAGTTACAAGTTCTTTTTCCATAAAGTGCACTTGTAATTAGCTAAAAATTCCCCTACAAAGACTAAAACAAAGAAAATCATTAAAACTTGCAACTTAAGGAAAATTTATCACCTACAGTCAGGGAGAAAAAACCCGAAATTGAAGGAAAGACATGGCAAACTAACCCAGAATGCAATGAAATTTGAAACGTGGTTCGAGGATGGACTGAGGATTAAGCCAGTCCAAGGGCGAAGCAAAATTCTATCTTGGGAAGCATGTCGTAGAGTAAAATTTTCAAATTTTTGACAAAAATTTTATGTAATGGTCCTTCATTTTTTAAAACAAAAAGGAGGAGAACATATTGTGCACAAGAGCTCGACAAAGAATGGATTGTGGTTGTGTAGACACTTGATTGTTGTGAAAGGTCGTGAGAATTGATTCACTCGTTAGGGTTATGAAAGGATGAAAGGATCCTCTTATATAGAGAGTGCCCTAGAAATGGAGGGATAGGATTAAGAGGTGGAGGGATAAATAGTCGGCTAGGATTAAAGGGTAGGTATAGAAAATAGGAAAATATTAGAAAGGTGGTTAAAGGTAAATTAAGATATGAATGACAAGTGTCATGGAGGGAAAAAGCTAATGAATTAATTAAATAAATAAAGATCTATTTAATTCATAGAAGAAGCGGGGGCAATTAAATAAATAAAATATTTATTTAATTTTGGGTAAAGCATAATTTAAATAAAATAAAAATTTATTTAAATGGGGAAAGGCTAGAAGAGGATTAGTGAATTAATTAAATAAATAAAAATCTATTTAATTAATAGAAGGTTTAGGATAAAATAATTAAATAAATAAAATATGTATTTAATTAAGTTAGGAAAATTTTAGGTGTTTACATATACAGACATGTATATACATATATACGTGTATATATGCATATACATACATATGCATTCATATACATACATATACATATGTATGTATGTGTGTGTGTGTGTGTGTAATGCTTGATATGTTGGCAACAAAAAAATTTTAGGCCTTTTCTATCAGTTTGATAAAATATTGGCAAGTATAATTTTGTATCATTTGTATGGTTATATGGAATCTATACGGTCCATACAATCCATTGACATCACTGATCTATAACAAATTAGTATAGAGCATATTCTACAAGAATGATATTGCCTGCATCGGGTCTACATACTTTCTGCATTAACATAGCCACATCAAGTACGATAGGATTTTTTAAGTTATTTTATGAAATTAAATTTGATATTTAGCCACCAATCAACAAGGTGCAACCCCATTGCTGCCACTATCTAGCCCCAATTAACAATGTCGCTTCGACCAATACCTAGTCCACATAGTGCCTAGTTAAATGTGACTGCCAACAAGCCCCTAAGGGGCCTATTTTTTGGCCCTAATGTCCTAATTAGGTAGGTTTTTTAAATCACCATAACTTTTGGTCTAGGAGTCAATTTTTTACAAACAAGGTATTATTGAAAAGTCGGTTCCACTTAATTTCCACTGGTGCATGTCTCGTTATCATATTTTTCTAGTAGTGTATTTTATTATTATTTAAAGTCAAATATCTTATTTGGGCTTTCGATGTGATAAATTTTACTTGTTTATCCATTTTCCATTATTTTTGCAATGTTGGAAAGGTGTTGAGGAGCCCTTTTGTTAAGCCATACACTTTCTACATTTAGCAGCAAATATATTTATTTATTTTTTGTAAATATTTATTTTTAATTGATTACTTAGACATCCTAACACTTAGAGAGGTTATGTATCCTTGTGGAACTTCATTATCAATATTCATCATATTTGGGAGTTTCTAGTTGTCTTTGCAGCTTTCCTCTTTGTAATTATTTGGAGATCTTATCATTTGAGGAGTGAATCATGTATAAAAGTTATGTATGCAAATATTTTGGGAGCAATCTACATGGTAATGTGTAATGTCCTCCTGTCTCACATAATGTCATCCAAATCTTGCTTCAATGTACCTATTGTCTATTGCTACATTTGAATCTAGAGTTGGTCCTTCTCCACCTTTAGAGACAATTGTTGATCCTTCATCTTCTTTGATTCCTTGTGTAGAACCATTGATTGAGACTTGGATTATTTAGGTTCAACATGACCATCTTTATCTTTTAATTCATCTTTGTGGCATGAGCATTTAACAAGTATATCATATTTGTTTTGTGAATCTCATATTGTATATTTGGAGGACACATTTGAGGGGTTAGGTCTCCTCTTTTATGATATCCATTGCACTACTATTGTCAAACCATCATTGTCTTTGGATCTCGCTCATTATTAATTAACATTTGATCCTACTTTTGCACCTTCTCTCTTTATTGGGCATGTACCTAATTTGATTGTGGCATCATCTTCTATGGACATGGTGAAACATGAGTAGATTTCAAAGACGTCATCATACATCTTCACCCTTCTTCCTATCAACTCCTATATGGAATGAGAAGTATTCCTACATCTATACTTGGTGGAATGTTGTTTGTAGGCAATGGATCATATTTTATCTTCAAGAGATTCAACATTGTGGGGAGCTACATAGTTCTTTCTCTCATATGGGGGGAACTATTTATTGTATGTATGTGATGGATGTAGTCCTTGGGGGGTTATGTTGAGTAGACTCTATTCCATTAGTTGTACGTAATTATTTTCTTGCATTATCTCTTTCGGAGAGGGGTTTTTTTCCATGTGGTTTTTCTTTCTTTTCTTTGTTTGTGAGATATCATTTATGAAAGGGTACCTAACATGGCCTAGTAGTCAAGACCCATGATCCATGCATCTTTGCATCATATTCATGTTTGTCCACTTATCTACTTCTCCATCATAAGTTGCCCTTAAGGGGGTGTTGATGTGAATAAGGTTCTTGCCATGATCTTGTCTAATCCTATCTCTCATATTGCCTATATAAGCAAGACCTCTTGTACATTTATATCATCATAGGGGATATACTATCATTGATCCATTATTGATCATTGTACATTATTGCACCCATAATCAAGCAAGCTATTCTCTTTCCATACTCTCTTGTGGAAGACTATTTTATATTTTGGAGGTGATTCTAGGATGTGTGAGCTTGAGCTAACTATAATCCATTGTGTTCATAATGAAGCAATCTTTTTCTCTTGCTACTCTCATGTGAAAGGCATCTTTTGGTTTTGTAGGTGATTCTAGAGGCTTGAGTCTATTTATGACTCTAACACAACATAGTTCTCATGCTCCTACGTAAAATAATGTCTTGACACCTTTTTATATGATTGTCATGTGCAACCACACAATGCTACTTACACGTATAGTATGGCCCTAGACATGCTAGTGCTCAATTAGACAATACATGTGTGGCACAGAAAACATCAATGGCCACATTTTATGCTTCCATATGTGTGTGCCACTTGGCAACGTCTATGCCATAGAACTTGGTCATACAATTGACACCATACACATTCAACAAAAGGATCGCAATGATCCAACTAGCAACATATGGATTTGCCATCTATTGTCATATTGTCACATAAACAATATGTCATATGCATTGAACACTTGTCAACATCTATGTGATATCTAGCTAATGGCCTACTTGTATAATACTTACATTGTACAATTTGTAGAGTAGAAGAGATGAATTCTCAGCTCTCTATATATTTTCCCTATTCAATATGGAATAAAGTGATGTATTTGTCAAAGGCCTTCTACATTCAAAAGTGTTGGCTTTTCTCGTGCAAAGAAATAAATATTTTTCTAGCTCCATTGGACACTGACTATTTTTGGTAGTTGAAGATGAAACAGTTCATTTCTAGAAAACTTCCCAAAAAAGTCATCTAATGGGGAAGAGGGTGAAGAAAAAATTGAACTTTTCTAAGGTTCTTTCTTGCTCATTGCATACAAACATGCTGTAAGATATAATGTTGTTTTTGCATGCAAGGCACATGCAGTTGGCTACATTTGGACATTGAAAGTAACATTGATGCATTCAAGCATCTAGCTACAAAATATTTTATGTGCCTTGTATATGCTTCCACATTTTGGATAAATGCATAATAGGGCAATTGCAATTATAACATGGAAAAACATATCCCTCTCTTTATTCTTTGATAGATCTTCATAGTGTGTCCAAAGCTCTGATTTGGTCATACACAAGGAGGATGTTGGCAAAAGTTACAAACTTGAACTTTATGGCTGCCAGTTGCATTTGTTTGAAAGTTTGTAAACCTTTTTAAAAGTCCACTTCATGGATATCTTGCACTCCTAGAATTCCACAAGATCACATTTCTTTGAGAAGACTTGTCAAACACATGGCATGCTTGTGCTACTCCCCTCACATTCCTATCTAGTAAGGGTAGCCATGTTGTGTATTTCCCCTAAGAACATATGGAGTAGGTAGTCATGATAACATTGTCCTTTATTTTGGATCAATGTTTTACTTTGAGTCTTTAATGCTTTTGAATTTTGATCCACACTTACAATGTTTCTCATGAATTTGTTTGGGTAAAGCAAAATGTAGTTTCTTTAAGGATCATGATTCTAATGCTTGAAAAACGTGTTGTTGCAAAATGTAAGCAAGTAGCTGCATCTTTGAACCAAGGAGCAGACCAACAGATGCCTTCATATAATATCCCTCCCCAAATCTTCTCCAAGGTCCTTCGTGTGAAACTTAATGTGAGCTCTAGTTTCCACATTATGTACATGAAGAAACTATTGAGTTCCCATTGCAGATGCTTGAGAATTGGGTTGGTGGTCTTTGACTTTTTGAGATTTGACCTTTCATTTTTAAGATAGGCAATTTAAACTTTGGCATTTGCATCACTATAATGGGCCTTTGTATGCGTGTTATCAAGCTAATCAGGAGACTGATGGGATCTATGCACAATTGACATTAGTTCCTATTCTTGAGGTATTTTTAATCTAACACCGGAATAAATGTTTTCTCTCATTATTTTATGGAGTACATGGAAAATTTCCATGATGAGGATGATGCTATGTGTCATGGCCAACGAAGAGAAGTACTCTCATCCACGACATGCCCTCATATGTTTTGTAAAACTCTGAGGATATCTGATACAAGCACTCATGGTGGATTTTCAGTCCCTGAGAGAGCTGTAGAAGATTGCTTTCCTCCACTCATTAGATTTTTTTATCTTCTTAGGATGGCAAGTACTTATTTCCACTTTGTATTAAGTGAATGAATTTAAAGAACTACATGATGTTGTACAAGATAGGTCTTTTGCAACTGTACAGTATTAGCATTTGACTTAACATTAGTATTCAATCTCCAAAGAAGTTTTGAAGTGCGTTGGTGTTTCTTAAAGTTACTGTTTTGTAGAATTATAGAAATATTTATGGCATTCATGACCTAAAGCGTTTAGCTTTCATTGTGCTCAATTTTGTATGTTGTTTTAATGGATAATAAAAAACTCTTAGCAGGATTACAATCGGCATAGACCTCCACAAGCTTGTGGCAAAGGTTTTGCATGTTATAGAGTGGGAATTTTGGCAAATTTACATGGTTAATACCTATGGTGGTGAATGCCTCTTTTATTTTATTTTTCTTTGCACATGATATTTAGAATCTACATTTGTAAAAGGTGAGGTGAATGAAAATAGTTTGTCTTAGTAATATGTATAATTGTAGTTGATAATTTTATCATTTGATTAATTGTGATCATTCTAAGCATATTGGTATGATAATAATCAACATGCAGACCAACTATGCAGGCATTTGCTGACTACAGGATGGAGTATTTTTGTTAGTTGCAAAAAGCTTGTTTCTGGAGATGGATTTTTTTTCCGCGGTGTGTAGAATTCCTAGAGCAATTTGCAATTTAATTTTTAATTTTTTTGTTGAATACAAATTTCATTCGATTGAACATTATGAGTAATTGGTAACTGCCCTTTGCATTTAATGAACTGATTATGTTACAATGAACAGCGGTGGAAATGGCGAGTTAAGTTTAGGTATTTGAAGGACTGCATGGCAGCAAAGTGGTATTCCTTCTGTGCTTTCTAGTCAAAACATACAATTGGGTTTACTTGCTGCTGCAGCTCATGCAGTTGCCGCAAAGAGCATGTTTCATATTTTCTATAATCCAAGGCATGTGCAGTAAACAACTTTAGGTATTTACCTCACAAATGAAGACTGCACATGACTCGGATTGGATAAGAATTTTAGCTGATTAAGCTTGGATGTTCTAGTACAATGACATTGAACTGTAAATTCATTTACTGCAGAGGATCAATGGCTGAATAATTCTTGAATAGAATTTGGTTCTTCTTTAGTTAAATGACATTACATGTCAAACCCATTGAATTATTGCAAGATCAAGAAGCCTGTTATTTTCTTTTCCATTCTGGAATGTGTATGAGTCATTGAATATTATTGAGATAGAGAGATATTTAAAAGTAAATAAGGCTCATATAATGTTTCCCATTTTTATCTGATATGAATTCTGATCTACTAACAAAATTGGTTTATTGTGTCTAAGTTATTTTGAAAGGTATAATGATTGGATTTGTTTTGTTTGTCCTAAATTTAATCCCGACCATGTAGACGAGTCTTTAGTATTTGGACATGTGTGTGTGGCTGTACATAGATACATCTAAACCAACGCCCTATTTTATCTAGCTTGCATGTGCATGTAATCCCTTGATGAAGAAAATGTGCCAATTTTAAAATGAAATATCCACATCCTTATCACACAGGCTTCTCTTTTTAGTCTGTATTTGTGGGGACATACATACATACATGTGCATGTACCGTGTAGACTCTGAATAACAGAGAATTATAAACTTTTTTGATATTTGTTGCTGGGAAAACTATCATCTGTGAAAATTTGTTGACTTTTGGAGCACTATAACATGAAATGACAATTCTTGGTTTTAACAATTTTGCAAACTAAAATTTTGTATGGTAAATGGCAGCCAACTAAACTAAACTATCAGCATTTGGGTCCTTGGTTAACCTAAGTATATTCCTTGTCCTTTCTTGTTACATTACTAGCTAATCAATAAGGTCATCCCTCAGTTCACCTTTGAAATCAAATTAAACAAAGTTAGCACAATTAGGGAATGAATCTTAAAGGTTTGTCATTTAAAAGACTTGTGCTAATAGGAGGATCATTCAGCAGTTTGTAGTGAGATTAAAGTTGTTTTCAAGAGTTTGGCCTCAGAAAACTTGATCAAGTTCTATAAGTCCTTAAAGTTGGCACCTCCATTTGTTAGAGCTTTTGAGATCCTTGAATTTGAGATTGTGAATTCTCCTTAACTGCAATAGATGATGAACTATCATTTACCTTGGATGCAACCAAGATTCTAAATAATCCAAAGTTCAAATTTATCAAGTGACAATTTGTGAGACTTATTATATTATTAACTTGTTCCTCGTTGTGGATTGATGAAGCAAGACATGGCATACCATTCTTTTCTTGACCAGCTACACACAATTCAAATTAAGCACATTGTACATGTAACTTTAAATCTACTGTGGATTATGCAACCAGCTTGGATTTACCACCATATTATTCAACACAGGTTCAGTGTAACTTCATGAGATATTAAGAAACAGCTGACTATTATCTTATCCCTCACAAAGGCATGATGCAAGGCACTGGTCACTGTATCTTATGAAACCATCTGGATCAAGGGAATACTTCGGACATGAATCTGCATCAAATGGAGCCAACAATTCTCTTTTTGTGAGATCAAAGTTTCATAGTGATGACCACAAAGTTAAAACCTAATTTTTGCACTGAAATTAACCAAATTGAGATCCAACATCATTACATGCGACTCGAGGTGAGCAGAAGTTAAATTGATATGTTTTAGTATGCAGGATTAGCTTAAAAATATCTTTACATTGCCATTAAGTAAAATCAAAAACTTGAAAATCCAAGTTCCCTTCATAAAAGAAACTAAAATGGTTATTAGGAGAGGCTATCAGGAGTTTCCATTTTTAATTCAGGGTCATTTTAACAATTGAAAAAATTCACTGTTACCCAAAACTTGTACCTTGACCCTTGGTAATTGTCTCCTGTCTCACAAAAGCAACCCTTCCTTGGAGACATGCATGGGGATGCTTGCAGACATCATGAGACTTCAGCTGGTGTAGCCGAGCATCTCCCTATACCTCCCAAAAACATCCATAGAAAACAGGGAGACTTCCACAGAAGTTTATTAAATGTCATATTTATTACAGTGAATTTTTCTTCTTGTACTAATAACTTGTTGAAGAGAAGCAAAACAACTAAAGAAAAATGCGAGAAGGTAGTTATTTTGCTCATTTTTGCAACAAAATTTACAACATGATTTGTAGCATAGAATTTTCCAATCAAACTCAGCAGTAAGAAGAATTAAGATGACTGTGTACAGCAGCATTATGAATTGAAGTGGGAAAGGGGTGTTCCACATCAGTCACTTATGCTAATAAAATAAAGCATTCCATGCTTTGCATTTGCAATTTTCTTACAACTGATAAAAATACAGGTAGCATGATTCCTATATGGTTATCAGCTTCTACAAAAGAAAGCATTAGAGATTATTTATCGACTATTGAAAATATAAGTTATCCAGGAATGTCGCGCGTGATGAAGTGTAGGAGGTGGAGCATCAGTCAGTTTCAAAAATGTTGCTTTCGCTTAAAATAATAACCATTTTCTTTGTAAGAAAAAGGCACCCTTTCTAAGGGGTATTTGTGCATATTGCTACATTTAGGAGCACATTGAGGGCTTCTGAGTGTAGAACTTTAAAATATAGGACAAGTCATTAACAGCTTGATTTGTCCTGTTTAAGATTGTCAAGTGATGTGTTCTCTAAAATTAAATGCATCATTAGTTTCTGCTTCTTTGTGTGTTCTCTAAATGCATTAGTTTCTGCTTTTTTTGTGTGTTTTTATTTTCCTAAGTTCAAATTTTCAGCTGCTGAGTCTGTGCCGAGTCTTAAGTTTTCCAACTATGCCTAATTAAAGCATAATGATACACAGTTTTAGATATAAATCTATCTTGGTCTTTAGTTTTCAGATATACAGTCCAACCCTAATTACCTGCTAACAAAGTGCTTCTAACTCTCTTCTTACCTGCAAATGATGTACCCCAAGCAAAATGATTGACTGTATGAAAGGAGAACTGCTTATTCTATTTTCTTCCTTAAAAGATATATGGAACTCGCCAAACATGCGCATAATGCCATTATAAGCATCCGGCACTAAGAATTGGTGCTGCTGCCTTACTATTCAGGAATTTTTCCAAACATGGCCATGATGCCTTTGTTCAAGAAATGAAGCAATCACAGGAGCAAGATCAAACAACAAAACCTGGAAACCTTCCACAAAATGAGAGCTGGAAAGCAAGATTTGCTAATTGCTCAAGAATGAATAAGTACAAAATGAATGAAAAAAATAAAAAGCCTTGCTTTTATGTGCAAGGATAAAAAAAACCTAAAAAAGCCTTAAGTGAGCCTAATAAAAGGTAATTAAGTGTAGTTAAATAAATAATTGCACCAACAGCTCCCCTTAAATCAAACTTATGGTGGCACAAAACAATGCATGAAAAAACAAAGATGAGTCTAGACAACAAGACCTGATGAGGTATCCACATACAAATAAAAAGAATCTCTCAAAACCGAAGAAAAGAAGAAAACCTCATGTGAAAACACTCCTCTCCAAGAAAAAGATGCAAACATGAAAGAAAGCATATAAAAAAATGAAGGAGACCTCATGAAGAACCCCTCCGGACAACTTCCTTCACCCCAAGCATCGATCACAACTGGAGGTAACAAGGCAATGCTAAAGGTTTCGTGAAGATATCTGCAACCTACTCCTCTATAGGCATGTACTCCAAGGTAAGAAAACCATCCCGAATCAATTGCCGAATGAAGGGCATGTGGATCGATCTCTATGTGCTTATTCCTTTGATGCTCCACTAGGTTGTGAGAACTATAAATGGCACTCTAATTGTCACACCAAATAACATTGGGACCATCAGGAGGGAAACCAAAATCAATAACTAACGAAGCCATATCATCTCTTGGCTAGCTGAAACCGCTGCTCGATACTCAGCCTTCGTAGATGATAAAGCAATAGCTGATTGCTTCTTGCAAAACCATGTTATGCGTCCAGAACCAAGGGAAAAAACAAAGCCAAAAGTGGACATCCTGTCATTAACATCACCAGGCCAATCTAAGTCAGTGAAGCTCACAATCCAATAATCTCCTAATGTATAACAAATATCATAATGAGAGGTGCTCTGAATGTATATCAAAATATGCTTCACAGCCTTCCAATGACTCTTAGGTGGATCATGTGAGAAATGAGAGACAAGATCACCTACAAAAGAGATATCACGATGAGAATGTGTCAGGTACAAAAGATTGCCCACCAATTACCTATATGATGTAGCATCAACTAAAAGAGTGGAATAATTGGAAGACAATACAACACCTAACTAGAATAGTGTTGGGGGGTGGGCTTGCAATCAAGCAAGCCAAATCTCTAAAGCATATCAAGAGCATGCTTTTGCTGAAAAATAGTAATCCCATCCGAAGACTGAATAACTTATAAACCAGGAAAGTAATGCAAAAGACCTAGATCTGTCATATCAAATCGCTCCATCAATGCTCTTTGAACATTTTGAATCATGAAAGATGAACTACTTGTAAGAATCAAATCATCTACATACAATACTATAATCAAAAGATCATCCTCTATCTCTGAGTGTACACTATGGGATTGGAATGACAATGGGTGAAAAACAAAAGAAAGCAGAAAAATGTCCATCTTCTCATACCAAGCCCTAAGGGCTTGTTTAAGAACATATGATGAATGACAAAGCTTGCAAACTACTGAAGAGTCATACACAAAACTAGGTGGTTGCTCCACATAAATTTCCTCATGAAGATCTTCGTGCAAGAAAGCACTCTTCACATCCATCTAATATATTGTCCATCCCTGTGAAGCTGCAACTGAAAGTACAAGACAAATAAAATCCATCTTGCCAATAGAGCAAATGTCTAAGAATAATCAATGCCTTCAACCTATGAAAACATCAATGCAACCATTAGCAACATATTTGGTGTGATACACCCACTTGCACTGAACCAACTTTCTTCCCTTAGGAAGGAGAACAAGATACCAAGAATTATTCTTCATCAATGAAGAGTACTCCTCTACCATAGCCCTATCCCACTTAGGAATAACTATTGCATCCAAAAACTTTTAAGGATAATCCAAAATGGCATGACTTAAAAGACTTACACCTAATGTTTGTGAACAAGTACAATGGGAATCCAAAGGATCACCTACCAAGGGTCCAGCTACATCAATGGTATTGAGGGCCCACTTGGGTAAGCGCTTAAGTATTTAGAGGTGCTGATGGAGCTAGAACATCATCCTCATCCTTAAGAAATAAGGAATCCTCAAGAGATGAAGGAGTAGTAGGTAGTGAGGATAATCTAGTGAAGAAGAATCCATCAGATGAAAGCACTCATCAAACTAGACATTCCACCTACAAAAGACATCTCTGGAAACAAGATCAAATAACCTATATGCCTTAACATCCTCATAGTAGCCAACAAATATGAGTGGTTGGCCTTTCCTCTCCATGGCTTTCCGTTGAGCAGCTGAAATAAATGCCCAAACTTCACTACCAAAAACTGTAAATGATTTATCTAGCTTGACAAGTGACCAAACCCCCTCAAGAGTCATATGCCTTGTAAGGCATATGATTTTGAATATAATTGGCACAATTCACTACTTCGGCTCAAAAAGTAGAATCCATATCCCATGACTAAATCATATGGTCAGCCATATACCATATTATTTTGTTCTTTTGCTCAGCAACATCATTACACCATTCTGCTGAGTGGTGTAAGGAACTGTAAGCTGATGTTGAAAACCATACTCAATGCAAAAATCCCTAAAAGCATGATTGACATACTCCCCCCCATTATCTGTGTGTATCCTACTGATAGAAAGACTAGATTGATTCTCCACTAATGCCTTGAAGATCCTGATAGTATCAAAGACATTGCTTTTGTACTTAAGAAAGTACACCCATGTACGTGTTGAGAAGTTATCAATGAATGTGAGCACATATTTGGCCCCTGAAAAAAGGAGTTGAAAATGACATGATGTCAGTATGTACCAACTCTAAAGGTGCAATCACATGTGTGGCTTTACCTATAGGAAAAGAATCTCAGTGGTGTTTACCAAGGACAACCTCAACAAACACTGTCTATGCAAGAAATCGTAGGTAGTCCTATCACTAATGGCTACGTGCTAATCTATTGTAGATGTTTGTAATTGACATGACCAAAACATTCATGCCAAATCTTATCAACAGAGTTTGCGTGTGCTATGAAAGATGAACTTGTTGAATTCTCAAAGCCATCAAATCTATATAACTAAGAAGTCGAATCAAACACTCCCAATAGCCACAATAATATAAAAATCATGAAGCTCCTGAATGACCACCTCATGTCGGGAGAACTCAATTGTCTTGCCTGTACTAGGATGACAAAACCGATACACTGAAAGAAGGTTGGTTGAAATATTAAGGAAAACAAGTACATCCTAAATACAATCATCCCTAAGCGGAATGGTACCTGAACCCAAAATTGAGAGTTGTGTAGGGTCCCTCACTACAATATGTGAAGTGTTGCAAACTGAGAGGGATGTGACTATAACCTAGGAATGTGTCATGCGATGGGAAGCTTCAGAGTCAAATTTCCAACTAGCTGTTGTAGATGAGGCCCATGCAAAGAGAGCATGACCTTTGCCTGTACAAGTAGAAGAGGAGTTAGAAGTTAAAATGTTATGTTGTTGCATGGTTTTCTCTAACGGCTCTAGTCTGAAATATCCTTAGCAGGCCTTTTAACAGGGTTTGTATACAAAATTTATATGCTCAAATAGCATGCACAAAATTAAAGTTTCTAGACAACCATTCAACTCTATAGTCCTTCTCTAGAACAACAATCAAATAACTGAATTTCCAACCATGACACCAAATATATTAGAGACTAATAATAATCTTAGGATCCAATATTAATCTGATAAGGTTTTTGAGTACAAAATGCAATAACACACAATATTAATTACAAATGGCACTCCCAGTTCTAATGAATAAATTATTGTGTCTGATTATGATCCTATTGTTGCTTTCATAACTCTCCTTTGCTTTGCTGGTGTCCGATGACACACAGCAAAGAAAAATGACCCCTGCCTACAGGTGTGCCAGCCATTGGAATCTTAATCACCAACTATAGGTGCATAAACCATCGACATCTTAATCGTTGCTCACAGGTGCATAAATCATCAAGCGGTAGTTCCTTACGCCTTGCGCAAAGGTCAAGATTGAGGCATTGTTGTCAAGAATTACCTTCCAATGATGAAATATGTTAGCAGCAACCAAGAGGAAAGACTGAGAGGGGGGGGTTGAATCAGTCTTCACTGGAACAACAAACTTAACCACAAAACATAGATCTGATAAACTGCAGCAATAAGACAAATAAGCCAATTAACAGTACAACACACAACACCAAGATTTTGATGTGGAAAACCCGATTACGGGAAAAACCATGGTGGGAACCTACCCACAGTAAGATGATACTCTGCAATAGTATGTGAAAATGTTACAATGGGGAATGCACATGCATTCAAGCACATTGCATAGAGCTCATTGCTCAAAAATAATGGCTCGGAAGGCTACAACCCTCAGGGAAGTCTCACTGACTTACAATAAGATTCGGACTACAATCCGAAAGAAATGAACTGAAAGAATAGCATCTCCAAATGCCTGATTACAGTTCCAGTTAAGCACAAATGTCTGCCCTACAACACCAATCTCACCACAAACTCAACACCGAAGGATAAATCATTTGTTCGCACACAAACCTCTCTCTAATAATGCATACACAACATCGACACCCAAACTACATGACTATATCACCTATATATACAATTCATCAACCTTGATAACAAGGTCAGCAAAACCCTCAACCCTCAATTACAAAATTACATCACACGATACAAAGATCGACCATCGGACCAATATAATGGTTTACATAGCATAACATGGTCCTAAATCAAATTCCCAAACGCACAACTCCACCGAAAATCATGCCAAGATCAACCGCAACACGCTACACCACCAGAAATACTACATAACACGCAAATCACCGGTTGATAGAAACCATCAAAAACTCGCACAACGATCAATGCAGATCGCCAAAATAAATAAGAAATGACTAAGAAACACCAACAAGCACGTTAGAATCATCCAGAACAGCTGCACCAACACCACTTTTCAAATCTTCATCGGTCAACGTCTGAAAGCTCAAGAACACAACCAATCAGCAACTCTCACGAAGAAAGATAACTTGCGGAGCACCAAATCACGATCCAACTGAAATGAAGATACACAAGACCATCCCAAGCAATATCCCAAAAGCTCAGCACCAGATTTGATCACACCGGAATATACCGGAAGATATACCGGACTTTGCAAAACAGTGATCAGCAAACCAACACTACAAACCAGATCACAAAACCTTCCCAATCTGCAATCACTGGAGCAATCACCGGAATATGTTGACATCAATGACAACAACATATCCTAGCAGCAGCAATGACCAACAATATCCAACAAAATACACCCAAATAGTGAAGAATGAAGGCAATGAACTCATGGAAGTCTGGAGGAGAAAATTTGACTAAGTTAAAATTTTGCTTAAGTCGTGGTCCTTATACAAGCTTGCTCACCAAGGGCAATTTGTGCAAATGAACCTAGAATTTACGCCCAACCTAGAAGGGGTATCAAAGCCTCTAAGTCACCTAGAACTTCACAAGAACCTAGCAACATATCAATCAAGGTGGCAAACGTTAATGGAGAAGAGTGAGCCTGATGTTTGCAATGAAAATTTGACTAAGTATGAGTCTTGGCAAGGACCACCTTACTTTCAAAATTGTGCAAATGGGCATGAAAAATGCGCCCAAGCAAAAGTGGTGCAAATGAGAGGGCAAAATGCGCCCTAAGTTGTACAAATGAGAGGTGAAAAGGCACTCAAGCAACCAAGATTGTGCGAGTGAACCCCAATTTCGTGCCCCCCTTTTGTGCAAATGGACATAGAAAATGCGCTTAAGTAAATGTTGTGCGAATGAGCCTAGGATTTGCGCTAACATTTGTGCAATTGACCATAACAAATGCACCCTCCCTTAACCCTTTGTGCAAATGAACGCCAAAAATGCGCCCTCCTTTAAGTTTTTTTGCAATTAACCATTGAAAATTTGAAAATGGGCTTAACCAAGGAATATTTTGTGTAAATAAACGTTAAAAATGCGCTCAAGGGAGCATTTTGGGTGAATGGACCTACGATTTGCGCCTTCATTTGTACAATTGAGCATGAAGTTTGCGCCCTCACTTGTGCAAATAGATGTGAAAAATCTGCCCTAGCAAGGCGCTCCTAAGTCAAGTTGCAAGGTTTGCTAACTCAGCCACATGTAGAAATGCTCAAAGAAGGAAATGAAGCAATGCAATTCATTTCATTTGCTAAGTTGGCCACAAGAAGAAATGCGCTCAATGAAGGAGATTAAACGATTTGTCTTTTGTCAAGTCAGCCTTGAAGATGAAAAGACACTTGGTGGTTGAAACGCCTATGTATGAATGGGTTGAGCATTTCATTTGCTCAGCCATTCAAAACATTGTTGTCCTCATTTTTGGATTTTCAAAAATGTGACAACCCTTACAAAATTTTGGTTTAAATATATTGTTTTTGTCTCCAAGGCACATTTTATGAGGTACAAAACTCACATTTGTTAGTGTCAAATCATTGGGGGGTGTCTTTGCCATCATTGTCCAAATTTTGGTGAGTTTTGGTCTTCTTTTTCGTAGTTTTTTGTGCAAATTCGGGTTTTCAGAGCAGTCACTGCAAGTTGAGATTTTACTCTTAAGGCACGCTTCCCGAGGCAAAAAAAAATTGCTCCTTGGTGAACAGGACTGATCTTCGATCCATTCTCGATTCACGTTTCAAATTTCATCGCGTTTCGAGTTCATTTGCTATGTCTTTCTTTCAATTTTGGGTTTTTTCTTCCTAACTGCAGGTGAGAAATTTTCTTTCTATTGCAAGTTAGGAGTTTCCTTTATGTTTTTGTGTTGTAGGGAAATTTTAAAACAATTACAAGTGCACTTTATTTAAAACTTGTAACTTGTAACTTACTTTTTATTTCCCCCTTGCTTTTTATGTCTTTTAAGTTGTAGGAACTTTTTGGATAAATTGCAAGTGAATTTAAAATTACAAGTTTAATGAGAACTTGTAAGTTCTCATAAAAGTTCCTACTTTATGTTTTAAACTTGTAATAGGGATTTTGTTTCCCTATTACAAGTCTTTATGTGACTTTATGTTTTATTTTTAAGCTGTAATGGGGATTTTATTTCCTATTGCAAGTTTTTATGTTTTATTGTTGAAAGTTGTAATAGGGATTTTATTTCCCTATACAAGTCCTTTTGTACTTTTCTCTCCTAGAAACCCGAATTTGCACAAATGAAGGGAAAAGTAAGTCATTTTAAACTTGTAAAAGGTTTTTAGAACCCGATTGCATCTTTGTAGGCTACGTTTTTTGCTTGTAGTTGGAGAGGAAAAACCCGATTTGCATCCTTGCTCTCACAAATCTGTTTTTGGTGGCATTTCTTCCCCTAAATCCGTTCCATATTAATGCTAAATTATTAGGAATCAATGCTAGTTGCCACGTTTTCTACCAAAAACGGCTTGGGCAAACACGTAAGGCATTTTGGAAGACGTTTTTGAAGACATCTTTTGCTGGTTCTTTCCGCATTTTGGGTGCTCCTTTTTCGCCATTGTTGCCACGTTTTGTATCCAACATTAATGCAAAGTGTTTGGCATCAAACATGAGTCTTATTTCCATGCCGTTTTTGAAGGAGGAGGTTGAATCAAAATTCGTTTTTGGCTGCCAAGGGTTTTCAGCATGTTTGTTTATGGAGCATTTCAATTCTTCCCAAGCTCATTTGTTTTGGTCTAGGACACATTTGACCAAGCAAGAATTCGAGTTTCTAATTGATCTTCCCAAATGGTAAGTTCTTTGAATGCAATTTGTAAATGTGCAAGATTTTCCCCTCTTTCATTTTTCCTATTTACTTGTATTCAGGTCTATAAAACCCGATTACAAGTAACTGTGGTAATGTTGACCTTCCCCCTTTGGTAAAAAGAGTTAATCTTCTTTTTACAAAATTTACAAATATTGAGGAATTGTCATGAGACTCATTCATTTGATTTCAGGATTTACAAATCTGATTACAAGTTGAACTTTTTCCCTTTTTCCAAGTTGTCAATCTGAAAATATTCCTTCCCATACATGTACATGGTCATAAGCTTCATTCCCATCATTTCCCACATATCAAAATCCCTATTCCCACCATTTCATCCACTCATTTCACACCTTCATCCATTTTTCCCTTTTAAAGTCTACTTGCAGTCGGAATTTTAAAACCCGATTGCAGTTGTGTCTTCACTTGCAGTCAGCCTTCCAGAACCGAAATTGGTCCAAAATGCACTCAAAAACACTTGAAAATGAGTCTTAAAGGTCCAATTATAAGTGCAAACTTGTGGATACCCATTACACATATGAAGTTGCATGTTTGTTCTCCACAATTGCAAGTTAATACTCTTGTTTTTCCACGCATGTAATGAAGTTTCCAAAACCCGAAATTCACTTGTGAGCCCATTTTTGCATCAATTCATCCTTTCCCTTGTCAGTCATGTTCGCACAAAAGACCTACCAAATCAATGGATAAGACCATGGGCCTTATTTTGCAAACAGATTCCAAGATTGGAGAAAGAACAACAACATGACGGAGCCACACAAGGAGATGGATAAGTGACATGAATGGTTGAGAGCATAGAATGCTTTCAAGACAGAGATAGACTTCTTACTTCAACCTTGCAAAGAACTTCTCTCCTGGAAAGTCAGTACTACCCCAAGCATGTGAAAGGTTGGAGTTCGCAGGTTAAAGACACAAAGACTATCAAAGGTGTAAGTTCTTGTTCCAGTTCAAGATGCCATTTACCTCGATCACATAGTGTCTTGTAGCAGCATGAACATTTTCAAAACAGAGGATGATGTAATTAGAGTCATGTCTTCGAACACATAGAATAGTTTCAATTGTGTATTTGTAATTTCGTTTTGACAAGTTTACTTGTAAAAAAAACAATTTTGTAATTGCAAGTGTATCACTTGCACTTTTGTAATTACAAGTAAGTTGATTACAAGTAAATTCAGAATAGGAATTGTAATTTTGAATAAGTCTTAGTTAGTAGTTGGAATAAGTCATGGTGGTTGAAAGAATTTCTCAAGTTAGTTAGGATCCTCCCACCTTTTTCTCAAGGTTCCTCTCCTATAAATACTTGAGGGGATCTATTGTAATTTTTTTATCTTTTGGCAATGCAGCAAAATTTTGTCAATTTGTATGTACACTTTCAGACTTTGAGCTTAGAAGTAAATCAAATTGCTTTCAATAAAAGAGGCAAGTTGTGTTGAGACTTTGTGCCAATTCAAGTTGTTATGTGATGACATTTTCTAGAGTTGATTGTGATTTTTGTTATATTGTTTAAGAGGGATTCAAATTCAATCTTGTAGACTTTGAGCTGCTAATTGCATTTGGAGATATAGGTTTGGTTTTCAGACTTGGTCTTGCAAACTTTGAGTTGTTTATCATGTTTGAAGCTAGTGTAGAAAGATCAAGTAAGGAGATAACTTGTAGACTTTGTGTTGCTTTTATTTTTAAGACTTGTGCATGTAAGGTGAAGTGCATCATATAGACAGACTTTGAGCTGTTGTGTGTTGTACATTATTATCAATTTGATAGGACAGTAGAAGTGTTGAAGACTTTGTGCTTTCATTTCTGTTTTCTTGTCCCGGGGAAGTGACGGAGGTCTTTGTGCTTTCATGGAAACTTTGCTTCCCTTTGTTTCAAAAATACTACAAAAAAAAGTCTCATTTCTATATTTGTTGTTATTTATTTCCAATTGCTATTACTTTTTTGTGAAGAGAAAAGAGTATAGTTTTTCTTGAGAGAAGAAGAAGACTGTTGTCTCACCCATATTAAATTAGTTTAGTTTGTAGATAGGGGGAGCCTTCACTAAATTAGGAGAGTATCATACTCACACACTGTGGCTGAAACCACAATTTTGCACATTCCCCAAGTGTACAAAAGTTTCACCCAACAAACATTATATCCAATCCGATCATACCTGCAAATTCAAACAAGGAAGACAATCCAATCAGGCATCTTAAGGTGAAGTTAAAGAGATTTAAGACAAGCATCAAGCAGCATTGATACAAGTTCAAACCTTGGCAGATCTGAAATTTGAATTTATAACAGGTCTGTGGCAGTCCTAAAGGCAAGGCTGATTCAAATCAGACCATCAACATCAATCAAAACATCATTACAAACCTGATTTTGAGGAAAAATCATCATTTGCTGCAAATTTCAAGAAACCCTAGGCTTAAAATTTTATTATAAGATTAAATGTCCGAGTTATTTACATCATTTCCAGGTCTGACCTATTGAACCAAGCTCTGCAATTCAATCGTTGCAGACTAATTTCCAGGCTGCAATTCATTTTTTTTAAGCAAAATCGAGTTTTGTTTTGATTGGGGTATGTGGAAAGCTGAGAATTTAGGTTAAAATTAGGGTTTCTTGTGGCATTTTATTTCAGATTTCATTACTTGAGGATTGATTAGGGCTTACTCTCTTTCGCATCCTTTGCATCAATCTCATTGCAGTTCATTTCAGACTTAAAGGCATAAGAGGTGTACAGTCTAACTTTTGGTCATCATTTAATCATCAGAAACCTCAAGAAATATCAATATCATAATACAAAGTAAACTGTCTTGCAGATAGATATCAGGAGCAAGGACTGGAGGTAACAGAAGGTAGGTGCAAATGAAGGATGAGTTTAGAGGAGTACTCTTGGAATCCAAGCTCTCCTCTAAATGGCGAAAAGTTGGTAACATCAAGCTTGGTCACATTGACATCAATGACTTTCAAGATCGAGTGTTTGGGAAGGGGAAGTACAATACTTCCAAGATGGCAAGAAAGTTGACAAGGAATGGCATCTCTCATATTGCTGGCTTCCTCCCTGCAGTTTAATGTAGTGAGCTGATTGTAGAGTGTGCCAAGCACTACAACTCGGAAACGAAGACAAATTGTGGCACCCGATGGTAAAGTGTTAGCTTACTTCACAGAGGCAGCAGTGGCAGAAGTATTTGATCTTCCTATATGTGACTCCATGGTTTACAAGATCAAGAAGGATGCCTTAGCATTATATGATAGCAAGCCTGAAAAATGTGTTGAGATTATCAACAACGAGTAGATCAAAGAGCCTAGACATCACCATAAGAGGTTACCAAAGAAGCTTCTCAAATCTGACTTCAAGGAAGGAATTGGAGATTAGGTCGTGATGCTGAACCGAGTCATGGGGTCACCCTAAGCTTCTTCATATGAGCATTGGATGTGGTATTACATTGAAGAGGTTGCAAAGGGAACCAAGATCATCAATTGGGCAAAGTTAGTGAGTGACAACCTGAATGAACAGTTGAAGGATATAGAGCAGACAAAGACTTTTTATATGAGCTCATATGTGGTATATATCCTAGCTAGATATTGCAAATATAAAGGACTAACTTGTAGAGCACCAGTTGGACCTGCTGAAGGACAAATGTTGGTATATGACACCTATCCTCAATTACATTTGCACATTGCTCACTACAAGAGAGTGAATGATGCCTTCACAATGCATATTGTGAGAATGTGAGAATGTGAGAATGTTACAAGGAGGCATTCATATGCGGTTGTCTAAGAAGGCTATGAATCTGATCAAAAAGTATGGTTCATGGTACATTCAATTCCCTAAATTCACTTATCTAAGGATACAAGGATACTCATCCTATGCATACCGTCTTCCAAGATATCCTATGGATAGGATGGTGCTACTAGAGTTGTCAAGGCAATTGCTGGAGTATGATAAGATTCAGAAGAAAAAGAAGAAGGCAAGAACGAATTTCCCCAACATGATAGGGAAGTCCATTGAAACTTGTTATACCTTACAAGAGGAACAAGGATCCGAAGAAAAGTTGCAATATTATAATCTCAAGACACACACTGCAAGAAGTAATTTTGATCCTTACCACAACGTCAAGACAGTGAATGGAAAGAAATTCCCTCATCTCATGCACATTAAAGATCATTGGGCCAATGCAATGGATGACTATGATATAAGGAAAAGATTGTATTCAAGGTTATCACTTGAATTGATTAGACTTACAAAGATATTGTGTGTGCCTGATCAAATTGAGGAAGATGATAGGGCTACATTACAGCATTTTGATAAGGAGAAAGGTAAACCTCTTCCTTCATAAGACTGATCTGTTCTAGAGATTACTCAACCTGAGATAATTGATCAGCCAGTGATAGATAACAGTAAGAGATGGATACTTCATCAAGTTGACAAGCTAAGAGAAAAACACATCCCTTTAACTTATGAATTGATGGACAAAGAAGAATCAGCATCTTCAAAATATGAATATTCTGAGGAATCCGAAGATGAAATCACAGAAAATGAAGTAAATACACAAGAAGAAGGGAATCATGGTAGAGAAGGAGAAGTTCCCGAGAGTTCACAATCTCAAGGAAAGAAGAGGAAAGGAGTACATGATGAACCAGTGCAGCAAAAGAGACATAAGTCAGCAACTACCCAATCTACTACCAGCACTTCTTCCGGAAGCGAGGTAGATCTCTTTGTGGATATGCATGCAGCTTCAAAGGAGAGATGCACATCCCAAGAAGGAGATGGAATTACTCCAAATTTGCAAGATAGGAGTGTAAATGAATCAAACAAAACTATCCAGCAAAAGGATGTGGAAGTCAATTTACCACCCAACAATGAAGATACTACATACAATCAGCAAGCAAATACTGTTGGAGAGATACTAGGAATGAATATTGATGGTCATGAGGAAGAGTTCCATGAAGATACAATCGCAGCCTCAAGAGGAAATCAAGAACAAGCTGAAATAGAGGAAGAAGATGAGCAGCTAAGCCAAGCACCAGAATGGCTAAGGGAGAGAATGAAGAAGAAGCCTATAACAGTGATTGATGAAGTGAAAGATTTAGATACTCTCCTAGCTCAGGTGCGCCAAACTAAAGAAAAGAAGAAACCTAAGAAATATTCCAAATTTGTAAATGAAGCTTCTGGTTCTCGGGTGGTACAAGTGGCAACCCCAGAATTTGATAAACCGAGGGAAGCGATCACAGCTGAAGATTATGATATATAAGAGAGATTGATCTAGGTCCTATCACTAAGAGTCAAGCAGTTGATGAGCTACGAGGTTCAGTCTTTAACATAGAAGAGCAATTGAAATGGAGATTGAAAAGAACAGACAATTGAAGAAAGAAAATAAGTAGTTAGTGGACTATATACAATGTTTGACAAAGCCACTCCGACAAGAAGGTGAGACATTTGTCCCTCCTGAAATACTTTCCAAGGAAGCAGTTGAAGGCATTGAGGAGACAAGGGTGATAGCTCAAACAACCAAAGGGTGGATTGCAGGTACCTTTGATCAAGCAAATGTATTTACCAGAGAGTTTGTGCAAACATATGATAAAGTCACATCATTCTTGTGTCGGATTCATAACACAATAGAATTGTGGGAAGACTTCCAAGTTATTCAAGACAAGACCATCCCACATTTGCAAGCATTGAAAGAAATTCCTAAGCAAACTTTGGTAGATGGAGGGGTGATGGAGGCAAGGCAGTTTATGACTTTAGCCAATGGTATTGTGCCTTGACAACTAAGAAAGAAACTCTTGAAAAGGTGAAGGATGATTCTATTAAAATGGAAGAGATGCTTAAGGGGATTCAGGATCAGCTCCTTGTGTCAATCAGAGAAGTGTATGGGCAAGAGATACTTGATGAGAATGGCTTGAGTGTTGATAATTTGCAGAGCAAAGTGAAATACAATTTCTTTCCAGCTACAGGCTTTTCATCAAATCTCTTGAACAATGTTTCTTCATTCATAGTCTTCATGGAAAATTTTTGAAAACAGGAATTGGAATGGCAAAGAATCTTTGCTACTTGTGTTGAAAGTTGAAACGTTGGATGTTAATGAGTTCAGGCTTGACATCATGCCAAGCGTATCCATGGAAGAGCTTGAAATGGTCATTTCTAGGTTCATTGTATTTGCTCTCAAGGAGAAAGACAAGGGGAACATTTTCCTAGAAGAAAGTTTGTTGCAATCCTAGTTGGCATGGAATTTTGTCATTCGTTCTCTTTTCTCACATTTTGTGCCAAGGAAGGTGTTCATTTTTTATTGGCTGGTTTTTTATTAAGTTTTAAAATTAGTTGGTTGGTTACAACTAACCCTAATTAGGGATTAGTTGTCTCAATCTTGGCCATCGATTTTAGATCCATCTTGGCCCTTTATTTGTATTTGGAGCTCTATATAAGCTGCCATTTTCTCAATTGTAATGGATGCGAGATTTGGAGAATTGTTGCTACATTGCTGCTAGATTAATATTAGACATTGAAGCTTGGTGATTTTCTGTTCTATCTTGGAGTATTTGCATGGTTATCCATCTTCTCAAGTCAAAGTTTAAGTTTGTTTAATTGCTTTAGATGAATGAAAGGTCTTTGTGAATGATTTATGGGGAAATTCACATATTCATGCTACTAGTATTTGGCTGATTGTTAAGTACTTTGCGTAGTCAACTGAATTCTTTATATGAACTTAACTTCTATTGCTATTCATTCATTGACATGCATTATATTGATGGTGTCTATGTTGTTGGTAGTAATTTGAATATCAATTGTTTACCTTAGAAGATCACACTAGCTTTGAGGAGTTGTTCTTTGTATGTCAAAGCAAAGCCTAGTTGAGTTTCACCAAAAAAATGTCCATTGTCCTTGCATTCCTAGGTATAGTTTAGTATCTCTCAAACCCCTAATCTTTTTGCACTTTTTGTCAAACAATCATTAGTAGTAGTAAGCAAAGCGTGTCATTAGAAATCATTCAAATCCAGATTCATTTAGCATTCCTCGTGTGATTCATCTCTTAAGAACAATTACATAAGTCTCCCTTGTGATTCCAGCAATATCGCATCAACCATTAGCTTATCCACACGTCAAGACCTGACATTTGGAACCTTGGAGTCACCTCAAGTGATCACTTAGTTCAGCATTTGATTGTTCAAGAGAAGATAAGATACCTTGGTATTTTATTCCGTGTATGAAGTGCATAAAAAACACATCAACGTGTCAAAGTAATGCTAGCTAGGATTAATTAGCAAATAATTAAGGAATGGTGCTTCATTATGTTTGTGTTGTTTGGATTTGATGAAAAGCATATTAAGTAGATGAGAGAGTATGACAAGGGTAAACTATCATGTGTAGCACATTGTTTTACCATGTTTCGCAGAAAAAATACATAATTGTTTTGGGTTAGTATTTATTTAGTAAGTGGTTTAACTTAGTGACACCAGGAAGATACTACAACAACTGATTCAAGTGTCCAACTCAAAGCCTTGGATTCCATTCTCAAGCTCATGTTCTAGGCAACCGACACTAAAAACCTAAAAAGCTTTGTCTAGGATATGTTTCCCAGTATCAGATTGATTCTTATATTATTCTGCAGCTACGTAGTAATAGATTCTACTGACTATGACATGAAAATAGCAGGCAGGGTGAATGATATTATCAATGTAAGTATTGCAGACAAATCAATACATTTTATCATCAATAATAAAAAATGAGAATGATATATATATATTGTCATGACCCCAAGCATGAAGTGAAGATGGCAGCACCAGAAAATCATCTCAGGCATAAGACTCCACGATTTTCTCTCAAGAGAAGATGCTGGCAGCAAGTTACATCCACCATAGAGCAAGCAATCCACATCCAAATTAGCAAGGTGTTGATCGGATTAAAGAAGCTTGCAGGCGCATTAAAAGATGCTGTTATTAATTGATGACTAGCGTTAATAATCTTTACTGGAAGGCGATCATCCTAATAACTATTAGTTAGAAGCAAAAGAGATCATAATCCTAATAAATGAATATTAACCAATCAGTTCAGGAAGCCATGTCTTGAAGGGTCAGCGATCAGTAGAGAAGAGACATGTCCTTATGAAGCATGATGTCCATTGCAAAGAGTGTGACTCTACGCCTTCTCTTAGCAGCTATATACAATCAATCTGCAAAGGGGAAGAAGGGCATCGAAAAGACAGACAAAAAAAAGTCAGTCGAATAAGGAAGAGAGATCCAATTGCAGAATTAAGAAGAGAAGTCAGCAGACTTTGATAGTTATAAAGTGCTGAGTATGATGATACATAGAGATACTTATCATGTTAATTCACTTATCATCTCTTCAATATAATAATGCTTGAAATGATAAGGAATTAATATATCACTTCTAATATTATCATTCTTATTATTATTATTAATATACATATTGATAAAGATTCCTTAAGGCTCTTAACCAATCCACCATCCCACTATGGAGGAGAGAATGAACTACATGGTAAGGAAGCAAGTAGCATTGGGTCCATCAGGCATGCCAACCCCAGGTGGGGCCAGGAGGCCGAATGGCGGGTGTCATTTCGTGCTCTTGGGCTTGATGAACAGGAATAGGCTTGAGGCACCTTGTACGATTTTCCAAGGGACCCCATAATGTGGATGGGTTGTTAGGAAAAAGTCTTAGGGAATCCACATGCACATTATGTAATTAGCAATGGTGATTAAGATTCTCCTTATAGTATTATGAATTATATGTTTGACAATCTTTCATGGATATTAGAGTGATAACTAAGTTGTTTGTAGGATCTAAATCAAGATCTAAAGTGGGCAATTTGCATTCCTAAATATATTTCATTCCTTATCTACGGAATTTGGGATTCTAGGGTAAATTAGTAAAAGATCCCAATATGGAAAATTACAATTGGTAGCAGAGCACTGTTCCTACCAGCCTAAGGAACAAATAATAGTTGATGCAACTTAGCCAAAGGGCTCAAAGGGCTTTGGAAAGAGAGAGGAACAAACTTACATCCAACCATAACCCTACAACCAACAACACCATGAGCGAACAAATAGACAATGAATTAAGGACCCTCAAGGAGAAAAACACTCAAGCTCCCATGAAGCAAAATGAAAGAAATGAAAGAACGACCCAACTTCTCCTCCAAGCCATCCAAAACATGAATAAATATAATTCTGGATCCACCCTAACCAATGGGAGGGATACCCACTCCAACCACTTCGAAAATAACAGCCCAACAAGGGTATTAACCCCTAGACCAACAAGACCTCCCTTCCTACCTAGGGAAAAACACATGGTAGAGGAAGAAGCAAATAATCCAACCATTGATAATGTGGAAGAACTTGAAGAAGCATACTCAAGATTAGATCCCAAAGTTATGAGGAATGTCTCCTTTAGGAATTATTGTGATGTTAAAACACAAATTGACCCTAATAGGAGAAGAGGGCAACTTGACAAAGATTTAAAAGAAAGGATTAGTAAAATGACCCTTCCCAACTTTGATGGATCCGTGAAATTTACGGCACGTTCATGGGTCCAAAAGTTGGGCACCTACCTTTCACTTAGCCCCATGATAGAAGAAAACGCCATAAAATTTGTCGTACTCCACTTGGAGGGAACAACCCATGATCGGTGACATCATGGCCCTATTACCCAAGGCCACCAACACATAATGACTTATGATGAACTCGCTTGAAAACTTATCCAAAGGTTTGACCAAAAACACCCCAAATGGTACTTTAAAGAGCTTACACAAATAAAGAAACATGGAACCCTAGAAGAGCATGCCATTAAATTCCAAAAAACTTTCAGTTGTGGTACCAGAAGTGTCTCAAAGTAGGCTAGCATACCTATTTGTCACGGGATAAAAGAAACTATCTAAGGCTTGGTAAGTGCCCTCAATCTACATCACTTGAGGATGCAATCCAAAAGGCGTTAAAATTAGATATTACACCTACAAAGGACAAATACCATACATAGAATCAACCTTCTAACATTCATACCAAACCCTTTTACAAAAAGGACAAACAACAAATACCTTATTCTTACAAAGAAAGAAAGGAGTGCCTGAAAAAAGAATTATGTTTCAAATGCAAGGAAAAACGGGAACATGGGCACATTTGTAACCAAGAAAAACTTAATGACGAGAAGACCTAAAGAAGAAAGGTTTGTGTTTCAAATGCAAGGAAGAATGGAGGCCAAGACACATGCGGAAAGGAAAGTCAAGCACATAATATCAAAAATTGTCCAACGAGGAAGCAAGGTAAAATCCAAGCAAGAAAACAAGGTATGACGAAGAAGAACAAGGAACCCTAGCCACCATCTCACAAGCCTCCAAACATCAACCCTTTCGAATCAAAAGTATTCTAAAAGGACAAAAGGCAATCGCCCTTGTGGATAGTGGGGCATCCCACAACTTTATCGACAATAACTTGATTGCAAAAATGTAATTGGAAACCAAGGACTTTAAGGGCTTTATAGTAGCCTTGGCTAATGGATCTATGGCTCAATGCAGCAAGAGAATCCCCCAACTAGAGATCACCTTGGGAAAGCATCCCATCAAAGTGGATTTCTATGTGGTAAATCTAGATGTTGATGTGATCTTGTGTACCCCTTGGATACACTCCTTGGGACACTTCACTATGGACCTCCCAAAGTTGGAAATTTGTTTCCCATATAATGGCCAAGAAGTCACTTTACGTGGGCTGTCCAACAAATCTCCAAAGATAGTCTCATCCAAGAGGATGGAGATAATTTTCAGGCATGGACAAGGAGAATGGACCGCACAGTGCATGATTCTTGATAAGTCTTCCCCCCAAGGGCAAAGCCCTCCATATTGATATCCAACCCATACTTGAAAAACACAAGAAAGTATTCGGCAATATTCCACCACGGCTACCCCAAAGAGAGGATTTGAACATACCATATAACAGGAATAAGGGGCTAAGCCCATGATTACTACACCTTGCAGGCACCCCTAAAAGTTCAAAGAGGAAATTTTAGAAAACCATCAAAGAACTGCTTGAAATGGGTCACATTCGGCCTAGCTCTAGTCCCTTTGCCTCCTTTGTGATGCTACTCAAAAAGAGAGATGGCACTATGAGAATGTGTATAGATTATAGGGCTTTGAACAAAAAGACAATAAAAAATTGCTACTCTATTCCAAGAACTGATGAGTTAATTGACGAACTCCACGGAGAAAAATATTTCTCTAAATTGATTTACGATCAGGTTACTATCAAATAAGAATGAGGAAAGAAGATATTCCCAAGACAGCTTTTAGGTGTCACTATGGACACTTTGAACTCTTGTTCCTACCTTTTTGGCTTAACTAACGCCTCCGCAACATTTCAATCATGCATGAACCATATATTTTGAAAACAATTAAGGAAGTTCCTACTAATATTCTTGAACATCTTGATTTACAGCAAAACATGGGAAAAACATCTTAAACGTATTGATGAAGTCTTGGAAATTCTCAAGCAAGAATCATTATATGCCAAAGCCTCCAAATGCGAATTTGGGCTAAAGGAGATCCTATATCTTGGTCATAAAACCAATGCACAAGGAGTGAGTGTAAATGAGGAGAAAATCAAAGCTATTAAGGAATGGCCACAACCAAGAACTTGAACCCCACTAAGGAAATTTGTGGGCCTATGTAGTTATTATCGACAATTTGTAAATGGATTTTCTAAACTTATTGCCCCACTCACCGACTTAACCAAAAAGGGAGCCTTTGCATGGAATGAAGTGGCTCAACAAGCGTTCAATAAACTAAAGGAAATAATGAGCTCATGCCCTATCTTATCCATTCCTAATTTTACAATACCTTTCGGATTAGAATGTGATGCTTCCAGGGAAGGCATAGGAGCAATCCTTATGCAAAACAAACATCCAATCGCATTCAAAAGCGCAAACTCACTAAAGCTACATTACTCCATCTATGATAAAGAAATGTTAGCCATCATGCACACACTAACCAAGTTCCAACAATATCTGGTTTGAGGGAGGTTCCTTGTCAAAACCGATCATAATAGCCTAATATTCTTTACGAATCAAAAGGATCTAAACAATAGGCAACAGAATTGGGAAAGTAAAATACAAGCCTATGACTTTGATATTGAATACATGAAAGGAACAAACAACATTGTAGCAAATGCCCTATCACGACAACCCCACTTGAACTCCATGACAAGCATCTCCACGGACTAGAAGAATGCCATTATTGGCAAGTATGTCAAGGATCCACAAGCCAATGGAACCCTAGAAGGAAATATACCCAATGAGGAAAACAAGCTAGTAGAAAAACTTATTGTACAAGAATAGGGTATTCCTTGTAACTGGCTCAAAAATGAAAGACAAGATCATGAGAGAATATCATGACAATCTTTTAGCAGGCCACCAAGGGTACTACAAAACTTATAAACAAATAAAGGAGAAATACTCTTGGAAGGGTCTCAAGAAAGATGTCCTTCGGCAAGTCCAAGAATGTATAACCTACCAAAAGAACAAAGCCTCCTACAACCACTACCCATCCCTAACCAAAAATGGGAAAGTGTTTCTATGGACTTCAAAATCGGGCTACCAAAAGTAAGTGGCAAGAATTGCATATATGTAGTCGTAGACCCTCTCACCAAATACAAACATTTCATGACAATATCCACTGATTATATGGCACCCCAAGTCATCAATGTATTCTTCAAGGAAATCTTCAAACTACATGGTCTTCCAAGAAACATCGCAAGTGATAGAGATAGCCAATTCCTTAGCCTATTCCTGGCAAGAATTCTTCCGTCTAATAGGAATTGAGCTCACACCTAGTACAAGCTATAATCCCCAAACTAATGGCCAAACAAAGATTTTAAACAAGTGGGTGGAAGGATACTTAAGAAACTATGCCACATGACAATAGAATGTGTCGATCAAGTGGTTGCAGCCTGCTAAATATTGTTATAATACCACCCACCAAATGTCAATAGGAATGAGCCCATTCAAATCCTTGTACAAATACGAGGCGACCTCTTTTGGAAGTTTGATTCTCCAAGAAAATTGAGTACCAAGAGCTAAGGACTTCGTACAGCGAAATATGGATATTACGAACACACTCAAGGACAATCTACGCCACACAGAGAACCAACAAAAGATTTATGCCAACTGGAAGCAAACCGAAAGGACATTTGAAGTTGGGGGCTTGGTTTTCTTATGACCACAACCATACAAGCAGTCTTCAATCAAGGTTAGTGGAGCAGAAAAACTCAAACCCCAATTTTATGCGTCTTACAAGATCCTAAGGAGGATAGTCGAGGTAGCCTGGGAGTTGGAATTATCAGCAAACAGCAGAATCCACAATATATTTCATGTATCCCGACTCAAAAGGTGCTAGGGTAACATGTTACCCCATGTGCGGAACTACCCCCACTTGATGATGAAGGCAAATTAATTCTAGAACCTGAAATAGTTCTCAATGTGAGGGAGACGAGATTGAGGAATAAAACTGTTTCTGAATTCTTAGTTAAGTGGAAAGGCCTAACTATAGAAGATGCTACTTGGGAAGGAAATGAAATCTTCAATCATCCAAATTTGAAATTGCTTGAGGGCAAGCAATCTTGGGGAGGGCAGACTGTCACGACCCCAAGCATGAAGTGAAGATGGCGACACTAGAAAATCGTCTTAGGCATAAGACTTTATGATTTTTTCCCAAGAGAAGACGCTGGCAGCAAGTTACATCCACCATAGAGCAAGAAATCCACGTCCGAACTAGCAGGGTGTTGATCAGATAAAAGAAGCTTGCAGGCACATTAAAGGATGTTATTAATTGATGACTAGTCATTAATAATCTTTGCTAGAAGGCGATCATCCTAACAACTGTTTGTTAGAAGCAAAAGAGATCATAATCCTGAATAAATGAATATTAATTAATCAGTTCAGGAAGCCACGTCTTGAAGGGTCAGCAATCAGTAGAGGAGAGACATGTCCTTATGAAGCGTGATGTCCATTACAAAGAGGGGTGACTCTACGCCTTCTCTTAGCAGCTATATAAGATCGATCTGTAAAGGGGAAGAAGGGCAACGAAAAAGGCAAACAAAAAGAAGTCAGTCGAATAAGGAAGAGAGATCCAATTGCAGAATTAGTAAGAGAAGTCAGCAGACTTTGATGGTTATAAGGTGTTGGGTATGATGATACATAGAGATATTTATCATCTTGATTCACTTACCATGTCTTCAATATAATAATGCTTGAAATGATAAGTAATTAATATATCAGTTCTAATATTATCATTCTTACTATTATTATTAATATACATGCATAATTAATTAATTATGGTTGATAAAGATTCCTTTAAGGCTTTTACCCAATCCACTGTCCCATTATGGAGGGGAGAATGAACCACATACTAAGGAAGCAAGTAGCATTGGGTCCATTAGGTACGCCAACCCCGGGTGGGGCCAGGAGGCCGAATGGTGAGTGTCATTCCATGTTCTTGGGCTTGATGGATAGGAATATGCTCGAGGCGCCTTGTATGATTTCCCAAGGGACCCCATAATGTGGATGGGTTGTTAGGAAAAAGTCTTAAGGAATCCACATGCACATTATGTTAATTTTATCAGATTTGAGAATGCTAAGGGTTATTTTATTTATCAAAGTACTTCTTTTATCATATATTGATTTGATCTCTTTTGAATATAAGCAAGTAAGAAGCAGCAATCAGAATTTATGATTTGTATTTCAATGAATATGTAACAGCAATGTTCGGTTTTTTTGCAGGCCGGCTGGTTCAATATTTCTGATTTCTATATTGTCCCTTAACTGCAGCTATACACCATATATACAATGCTGTGGAGGCATGCCTCTACGTGGAATAGCATCCATGTAGAGACATCTACGGAGACATGTCGTAGAGACATGTCTCCACGAACCCATGAGGGTTAGACCGATAAACATTAAAGACAATACGCTAAGATGCAAGATGGTATAATTAACCAATTCGACTTTATGTCGACTAATGTTTGTCAAGCGATTAAATGTAACAAGTCGATTATATCGACTATTGGTTTTAATAAACATATTTAATAATCAGCTTTTTCTTTATTACAAAAATGTATGTATATATTATATGTACATATATATCAATAATGTAAATCACAAACATTATTGTATATATAGACATATAGATACATATATACATTTGTAATATATTATAATATATGAGTATTAAATCCAATCATCAATTACAAATACTTTAGTGACAATACATATAAGCTAATTTAACATAACTTGCAAGGATAAAGCAACTATCAAATGCTTAAGGCCAATTGGCCACTTCAGCATTTGATTTTGATGATCAGAATTATCTGACCAAAGCTACACAACATTAACACTCCCTCTTAGCTAGGGAGGATCAATTCTATCTCAAACAAATGACATCACCTTCTCGTGATATCAAAGAATCATGACATAACCACAAATATCACGTCTCATGATATTTTGTCATGGTTCTCAAAGAGTATCCAAGATCCATGATATGTGCACTGGTATCAAGTCGCATGATACCTATCATGGGGATATAAATCATGTCCTATCCATGAATATTACGTCGCATAATATTTGCCATGATCGTCTCAATCATTATGATTTCTCAAGATATCAAGTCTCATGATATCAATCATAATGCTTGCAGAGATGCAAACTATCACGACAAAGTTGCAGATATCAAGTCTCGTGATATCTATTCATGATAGTGAGGTTAGAGTACCGTGAAATCGTCACTCTACAGTATTAACCAAAATAAGTGAAACTTTGAAAAATCGTCATCTTCCAAAGTCACACAAAGATTAAATAGTCATATAGTTTCTGTGTAGGGGAAAAAGCGAGACTAGGCTAACATGTCCTAATCCTACCTTTTGACACACATTATGGAATACGAAAGAGCCTAGAGGTATCACACAATTGGCTACTTCTTTTTGTGAAAGAGAGAGCCACGGGCTACCTATTAGGGTTTCTATTCCTTTGTTGTAATTGAAAGATAAAATGATGCAAGTTCAATTCCTAACCTCCAAGTGCAAGTATGAACTAATAACAAGATTGCAGAATTGAAGTTAAACAATGGAAAGCTGCAAACACAAGGGCAAGACAAGAATGCAGATGCGTACCCGGAGTTAAAATCTGAGTGAAAATGTTCGGGACGGGGGCGCGGGCGCCACTGTCCTGATTCTGTTCCTGAAACTGCACCTGAAACTGCTACTTTGCAACCTGGAAAACTGTCGGAAATGCTAAAAATTGTTGTCTATTAGGAGGACCAGGGCGCCCCGCGCCCCTGTCCCAGGGACCAGGGCGCCCCGCGCCCCTGTCCTGGTCTTCTGCTCTGAAACTTGGTGTATGGTTCAGTCTCCGTCTGCTTCTTTCGGATCTGCAACTTGCGGCGTCGTCTGAATCCCGAAATCTGCACTTATATCTGAAAAGGTGTTTTGGGCGGCTATATAGGGTTTTGCCTTAGTCAAACCCCCGCTTTGGTGATTTCCACCTCCACGAATAGCCAAGTTGTATTGTAAAAGTAGTGTGTGTGCAGACCTTGTGTGTGTGCAAGATCCTAAAATGCACGTAAGCAAACTAGAGCAACCTAGAAAGCAAACCCTAATTGCTTGTAAATGATAATGTAAATGCTCCAAATCGAGATGTAAAGAGATCTAAAGCATGAATGCAAGTGATATAATGAGACTTATGCAAAGACATGAAAACAACATGAAATCATACCCAACCCCAAGGGAGGGGTACAAGCCAATCTTCAATCGGTGATCCCTTATTGCTCTTCAATGCCTTCAAAGCCCTAAATGGATGAATGAAATTGATAGATGCTTGATAAATGGATGTTGAATGTTGTTGAAGTCTTCAAAGATCTGCTCTTTCGCTGCATAGAAGGTCCTGAAAACAAAATTCGGATCCTTTCAAATGAAGAAAGAGAGCTCTTATATATGAAACCCTAGGTCTTAATTCCAACTTTTGGCCGACCTAGAGATTGAATATCCCGCCAATTTCTTGGGGTTAAGCTTTATTTTATGATTGGATCGCACTCCTAAAATTTCGGGAAAAATGTCCGGGATTGTGTGCACTCCGGGCGCCATGGTCCCGGCAACTTTTCACCAAATTTTCAGGGCCGTCGAATATGATGATTTTAGAGAGAATCCCGAAGTTACAGGTGATTTCGAGATGTTTCGACCCCCGAAATCAAGCCCCCAAGTTCCAAAATAGGGCCTAATTAGGGTTTTTGATTAAATGATGTATTGGAGGAATAAAATGATAAGGGCACATTTTAATGAAAGGGCCCAACTTTATGATGTGGAGGACGATGAAATAGGACCTTAGACCTAATTAATTTGATTAATTAAATGCTAAAGGAGAAATGCAATGAAAAATGCAAACTGCGCCAAGGTGGGTGCTAAACTAGGTGTGAAATTGTACTGCTTTAGCAAGTGCGTACAATTTACGACGCTACAGTTTCACACATGACAAATAAGAAATAGTACAACAGATCAAAAATTACATTCTCAATTTAACTTACATTTTCAACCATGCCAAGTTTCTTACGAAAGTACTCAACCTTTGCTTTAGACAAAGGTTTGGTGATAATGTCTGCAGTTTGCTTGCCTGTACTCACATATTTTAGAAATCCCATTTAGAAATGTTGTTTTCACATCCATCTGGTGAATTTTCCATCCTTTAGATGCTGCAATGGCAATGATGGTTCTCACAGAGGTATATCTGGCAATAGGGGCAAAAGTCTCTTCATAGTCTATTCCCTCTTTCTGAGAGAATCCTCTGGCAACAAATCTTGCCTTATATTTTTCAATACTGCCATCTGCTGCATGCTTGATTTTAAATAGCCATTTGGAGGATACTATTGATTTGTTTTTGGGACGAGGTACAATATCCCAGACATCATTTTAATGATAGACTGATATTCTTCAGACATAGCATCCTTCCACACTTGTCTTTCTAAGGCTTCATTTATCCTGGATGGTTCTGAGTTTATGATTTCACCCATTAGTGCAATATAGCTGGAGAACTTATGGGGTCTTTTGCTTTCCCTAAATGTCCCTGGAGGTGCTGCATAGTCTTTTGCTTCTTGAATCATTTTTCTGGCCCAAAGAGGCCTTTTACGATTCTCAAGGGGGACAGGATTTTGAGGATCTGAGTTATTCTCATTATCATCATTGTTTATAGTTTCTGGAGTCTCCCTCTGAATCCCAAGAACTGGATCTTCTTCCATGTTTTGAGGAGGATGAGGGTCTTCTAAATCTCGAGAGCTTTTAGATTTCATGAAGGCAATATCTTCTTCAAATATCACATCTCTATTTAGTTCAATTTGCTTTTAACCTGGAATATAAATCCTGTAAGCTTTGGAGGTTTCACTATAACCTAGAAAAAATGTCTTTTCTGTCTGAGGGATCTAGCTTGGTCCTCTTTTCTTTTGGTATATAAATATATACAGGACAACCAAAGATTCTTAGATGGCTTATGTTAGGCTTAACTCCAGAGAAGGCTTCTTTCAGGGTTTTATTATCTAGGAGAGAGTGAGGGCTCCTGTTTTGAATGTATACAACAATGCTAGATGCTTCTGCCCAGAAGAAGGTGTTTAAATTTTGGTCATACATCATGGCTCTAGCAGCTTCTACAATAGACCTATTTTTCCTTTTTGCTACCCCATTTTGTTGGGGGTTGTAGGGAACAGTGTACTCCCTCTTAATCCCAGCATTGTTACAAAAAATCTTAAATATTTCTGAAGTGTATTCCCCCCCATTGTCTGTCCTTAAGATTTTTATTTTCTTACAAGATAGATTTTCTACTAGGGCTTTGAATTCCTTAAATCTCATAAGGATTTCTTCTGACCCTTTACATTTTAGGAAATAGATCCATGTCTTCCTAGAATAGTCATCAACAAAAATAATGTAATATAAAAATCCTCCTAAGGAGGTTACAGACATTGGTCCACATAAATTAGAATGAACAATTTCTAATATATTTGTAGTTTTGCTAGTGCTGGAGTGAAACATACCTTTTGTGTTCTTTCCAAGAGCACATCCTTTGCATGTACCTTCATGATTTTGTTTTAATTTGGGTAGACCAATCACCAACTTTTCAATTGTGGGAAGAGCTCAGAAATGTAGATGACCTAACCTCCTGTGCCAGATTTCATTTGAGTTTGGTGATTCATGTAATAAAACTTGAGGGAGAGACGTGCATAGTTTATAAAGGCATCTATGCCTTACTCCAATTGTGTAGGCATTCTTTATGGTTGAATTCTTTGGCCAAGCCAAGACTTTTCCTTCCATGAAGGTGACTCTATAACCCTTGTCTTCAAGTGCTGAAATGGAGACTAGATTTCTTTTCATCCTTGGTACATATAGTACTCCTGAGAGTTGAAGAGAAATCCATGATTTCAGATTTATGGTGCAGGTCCCAATCCCTTTCACAGGGTGGCTTGAATCATCCCCAATGGTTACTTCTTCATTTGAATTTTCTTTTAAGTCATCAAGATGTTCTTTGAATCCAGTAATATGCCTGGATGCTCCACTGTCAATTACCCAAGTATTAGGGTTTGTTGAAACTCGACTTGAAAAGGCAGAGTAGAATACAAGCTTTTCTGATTTTTCATCTTCCCTTGATTTTCCAACTTCTGCAATGGAGACTTGAGTCTTTAATCTGTCTGGGCACTTAATGGCATAGTGTCCATATTCATCACATCTAAAACATTGGACTTTGGTCATATCTTGTTTCCTTTTGTGAGAGTATTTTCCTTTGTTTCCTTTAGGTTCTTTGTCCTTCTTCCCTTTAAAATTTCTTTTCTTTCCCTTTTTGGGTGAGGAAGAATTTAGAACACAAATGTCTTCATTTGAAGTGGTTTGATTATCTCCCCTTACATTAAGTCTTGATTCCTCTTGGATGCAATCAGTCTTTAATCTATCAAAATCACGTAGTTTGGCACGAGCACTGATTCCTTGCATGAATCCTTCCCATGATCCTAGTAGTCCATTTAGTGCTAACAGGGTTAGCTCCTTACTATATGCGATATGACCAATTGCAGAGAGTTGGTCTTTTAATTCCGTAATTCTCATGAAATATGAGGTGATAGATTCACCCTTATGTATCTTTATATGATTAAGTTTTTGTTTTAAGGATAGTACCCTGCTGGTGTTGTTAATTTCATACATGTTTTCCAATGTCGAAAACATTTTGCTTGCCGTATCCAATTTGGAGATGGTAGGCACTATGTGATCTTTCACTGCATCTACCAATATCTTCATGGTTTGGTTATTGTTTTTAATCCATAGTCTTTGCTCATCTTCATCTTCTGGCATGGATGAATCTTTGTGCATGAGGGTTTCTAATTCCTATTCTCTTAGTGTAGTCATGATTCTAAATTTCCATGAAACGAAATTTGATGCCCCTTCAAGGCGGTCCTCAAATCTTAACCCCATTTGCCATTTTGAGGTAAGTAAGAGATAGGGGAGTTTATATGTGATTTCTATATAATTTTTATTCTTGATTTAAATCTGATATGATCTTCCTTAGACTGTCTCTAACACCATGTTAATTTTATCAGATTTGAGAATGCTAAGGGTTATTTTATTTATCAAAGTACTTCTTTTATCATATATTGATTTGATCTCTTTTGAATATAAGCAAGTAAGAAACAGCAATCAGAATTTATGATTTGTATTTCAATGAATATGTAACAGCAAGGTTCGGTTTTTTTGCAGGCCGGCTGGTTCAATATTTCCGATTTCTATATTGTCCCTTAACTGCAGCTATACACCATATATACAATGATGTGGAGGCATGCCTATACGTGGAATAGCATCCACCGTAGAGACCACGAACCTGTGAGGGTTAGACCAATAAACATTAAAGACAATACGCTAAGATGCAAGATGGTATAATTAACCAATTCAACTTTAAGTCGACTAATGTTTGTCAAGCGATTAAATGTAACAAGTCGATTATATTTACTATTGGTTTTAATAAACATATTTAGTAATCAGCTTTTTCTTTATTACAAAAATGTATGTATATATTATATATACATATATATCAATAATGTAAATCACAAACATTATTGTATATATAGATATATAGATACATATATACATTTGTAATAGATATTAATATATGACTATTAAATCCAATCATCAATTACAAATGCTTCGGTGACAATACATATAAGCTAATTTAACATAACTTGCAAGGATAAAGAAACTATCAAATGCTTAAGGCCAATTGGCCACTTAAACATTTGATTTCGACGATCAGAATTATCTGACTGAAGCTACACAACATTAACACATTATGCATATAGCAATGGTGATTAAGATTCTCCTTATAGTATTATGAATTATATGTTTGACAATCTTTCACGGATATTAGAGTGATAAATAACTTGTTTGCAAGACCTAAATCAAGATTTAAAGTGGGCAATTGTGCATCCCTAAATATATTTCATTCCTTATCTACGAATTTGGGATTCTAGGGTAAATCAGGAAAAGACCCCAACAGGGGACATTATATATACATACATATACATACATACATACATATATACATATATGGGTGCACACACAAAATTAAAGTATAGACAGTTTTGTTAAACTGAAACATCTTCATGAAATGCCAAAGCTTGAATGGCAGCCAAATGTTGGCTAGTTTCTTTACATTGATAAAATAGTCAATCCACAAGTGTACACGTACAATTCAATGTATACATGAGCGTATTTAGGACTTCCATTTCTGCCTGGTGCAAACGCATGGGAAACGAAACAATGTTTTTCATAAGATATGTAACAAGAGAGAAATAAATGCACTTATACAACAGGAACACCCTGTAAGCTGGGTTGCTGTGATAAACAACAAATACCTCTGCACAAAAGTGGGAAGCAGAAATAATAAATAATAGTACAAACTTGGAAAAATGAGCTATAAAGAGGAGGGAGTATGAGTCTCCATAAGAAGTTGACATAATATAATAGAAGAGATCTAAAGAAAGGATAGCTTATGCAAACATTACTCCCTAAGAAACATACAAAAAATTACAAATGAATAAATGGTTACGGCTTATCTGCAAGTAGCATCAAACTCTATGGACCCCATAAAACTTCTGAATAAATAGTTGCAACATCTCCATCAGAAGGTGCCACCTGTCTAACTCGTTTCAGAATTTCCTGCTTCAGCGCTCTCTTTTCCCTCTTCCTTAAACCTTGTCCAATCTCCACCTGTATTGCAAACCTGGACACAGCACTCGCAAAGGGATGCTTGCGCCAAAACTCTTCAACAGCCCTATAATGCTGCTCATCAGCTGACTTTACAGATTCCAGGAAGCTTTCTGCTGATCTCCTGGAAATAGAACGAGAGGATTTTGCCCCATTTTCAGATTCATCCTCTACGTTCTCCAAACAGTCGAGGGGATCTTTTTGGGGCGAAGTAATGCTGCTAGACCCCATTGAATTTCCAGGAGCCAAATCCGACTGTGAATCATGGTGAGATGACAATAGTGATGATGATGATTCCTTACTTTCGAAGTGCATGGGCAAATCAATGAGATGACCTCCAGCTTGTGACTGCTCAAGGTGTGCAAGCTTTCCTACAATGTCATCCTCTAGCATGGCCTCTATTACCTCCTTCTGACCATAGTAAACTATCTCAAACACACACTCAATTGCAACCACACTCATCTCTTCCCGCTTGTCCTCCAACAAGCCCACAATTTTCCTCACTCCTCCATGGGCATGAATCTCATCCACCACCGCGCCCTTGCCCGCTGTAACCAAACTCCCTATAACACTTACAACCCCAATTGACAAATCACTGGAATCCTTAACCATGCTTAACAAGTTCTCCACAACACCCAACATGAGAACCTGACTGACAAACACGTCCTTATTAAAGAGAACCAGAGCAGCCAAAGCAAAGGCAGCCTCCCTCAGAACCCTAGGACTCCAAGACTCAGGCCTACTGAACATACAAGTGAGGGACTCAAAGACCCTGAGAGACAAAATAACATCTTGCAGCTCAGAATTGTATCCTTCCTTAACCTTAGCCTCAAACACGCCAAGAGCATCAATTATCTCTTTCTCTTTACAACCAGGGCTGTCCAGAAGCTTCAACAGATGCTCAATATTCTGCCGATCTAACCACAAATTGATCTCAGATTCCATTGCATTGGCCACGTTACTGATATCATTCCCCAAAACCTTCCCCTTGGCCCTCGAAATATAGTATCGCAAACCTCTTCTACTGGCAAGCTTACGAGCCCTCTCCAACTGGGGTTCCATCAGATTGCAAAAGTTCAAAAGCTTCCGCCGCAGCTTTGGGTCCTTCACTGCCCCGCTCTCCTCCAGCCGCTTAAGCTCTTCCACCAAGCTTTCCACATTCTTAGCATTCTTGGGTAACTCCTGAGAAGCCTCTTTCAGAGCTTTCACCATGCCCAAAACATCTTCTGACATTACTGCCTCTGCCTTCGATACACTCATAGCTCACTGATTCTTTCAACCCAATAATTTTACACAGATTTTTCTTTCCTGCAAACCATCTATAACCCCTTTAAACGTTTTACATGGGACGTTACGAGGTGAGATTTTTTTCTCATACAAACTGGCAATTAGCTAAATTTGCAAGCGCCCAACAACCATTCTCCCTGAACCAACCAAAATATGAATTGGATTTTCTAATATAAAGTGAGCTGGGAAAATACCGAACACATCTCACAAGTGCGTGCAGAGTGATCTCCAATGGTGAAAACAATTTGCTTGACACGTCACTCTGAATTCAGCAGGTTTGTCCAAATTGAATCAAAAATCTTTCGTGCAGAACACAAAAAAGAAGTCAAAACACAAGGTCAACTTTAATGTCTGGGCCTCTGGATCAGCTATTTGTTGGTATAATAATTTAATATTATAATAACATTTAGTATATGCTGTATCCGAAATCTGTGATGCCATTCCACGATCTTTCTGAAGAAAGTTTGGGAACTTTCTCATGTTTTTAGCAAGTATTTCGTTGCAAATTTGGTGACTATTACGTGACACCCCACAATTATTGTGAATCTTGATGAGCGTGTTTTTTAATCTGAATAATATTGAAATTATAATAAATAAATAAATGTAGAGGTTGTGAGAAATAAAATATTAAATTATAAGCAAATATAAAAAACACATAGATTAATATGTAAAGTAGAGTTTTCATAATTGCATCTCATTAATGCTAGTTTTTAAACAAGACACTTTAAAATTATAAAATTTGATTTTCAAGTAATGCTTTTACAAGAATACTCAATGACCCATTGTTGATTTTGAAAATATACTCATAACATATTATAATATGATTTTTAAAAAGTTTAGTGAAAATTAACTTGAGGGGTGGAACAAGTGAAGACATGGTTTTGGGGGCTTTGAATTTATCAACTCATTCTAATGCAAGTTTGGAATGGTATGTGATTGAAAAGGGGTTATTAGTTCCTGCTCCACATGGAACTATTGGGGAGGGTTCACATAAAACAGTGATTAATCATGCATTGAATAGCCAATAGCATCGCTTGATTTGTCCTTTCCTAAGTCTAATTCAATGTTTGGTACAATATGTGATCTAATTTTAGTGATTGTCTGCAAAATGGGAGCGTTGGCAGCCTGTCGTTGGCGGATGCAAAGGCATCTCAGACCCCAATGCAAGAGAACACCCAGATATAGAGGAAGGGGGCAAAAAACAAGGCCTTGGGGTTACCGTTCTTGCAGAAGGCTACACACAGTTGGCAATTAGGATATATGTTCGTATGACGTGTTGTTGCAAAATGAAATGCATTTAGATGGGTAGGTAGTTGCAGTTATGTTTTGCAACATGGAAGTAAAAGTGAAAGTTTTTTATCGTTAGCACCCTTTAACACTGAAGAAATTGAGTTTTTGATGCCTAGGTATTTGGTCTCCTCCAGGCCCGGAAACCAACTCCCTCGGCTGCCTGCTCATTCCTTGAAAATCCCATCTCTATTATTCCCCTGTACTAGACTGTGCACTCGGATAATGAAATCGAGCTAGTCTCGTCAGCACTCTCATGAGAGGTCATTAGATATTAAGGTGTATAGATCTTGTTAATTATTGATCAATAAGAATGAAATCAAACTTGATTAGCAATAACAAGATTCACTGCAGCCAATTTGACAACATTTGAGGCGTCAACCTTCAGTATATGGATAGGCAGATCAAATTCATCATCAATTTTTTTTATTTGAGGAAGTTTATGAAGCTCAGTAGATACAGGTAAAAAAAACTTCCGAGCTTCTGTAAATGAGGTAAACAACACGCTGAGTTACTCCTAACAGGAAACCAATGACATTGGGCACCTGCAAAGAAAATAATAATTTGATCAGAAAAAGGGTTAACGATCCTTGCCAAAAATTACTTGAAATCTATGCTTGAAAACAACACTAGGAAAAGAGAGAAGCTTACAGCTATAAACATATTCTCAGCCATTATAGAGTACACAGACCAGACGAGTGCATTTAGAGTGTTGAATAGGGAGACCAAAAGTGGCATGTACTTCACACTTTTGGTTTTGATAACAAAATTAAATGATGAATTCATCAACATTCATCTGCTAATTAACATCTGTGGGATTTTTTGTTTTTGAAAAAAGACCGGATTTTTTTATTTTCTATTTTTTTAATTTAGGCAGGGATTAGATTTCAAAAAAAATTATTTTTTGGGGTAGAAATTGTATTTTTTACGTTTGTACAGTTTTCATAGTGATAGATAATGGGAAGGCATGCATAATAATTGAAAGTATCACACTTAAAGTGCAAACCAGTAACTATCTGACATTGTTTGAACTGTTGTCGACATTGTTTGAACTATTGTAGTTTTGTCACTGTGTTCAACTCCAATTGTTCACCTTAAATCAAGTCATTTTTTAATGTAAACAAATCATACAAAAGCATTTTTTCATGTAAAACAACCAAACAAAACCAAAATTGTTTTTTTAGTCTTGAGCAGGAACTTCACTGCCCTGCAACTCTTGTTATATATTTCAAAGAATGTTTTCATCATTGACTTTGAAAAGTATGTGTGTTGTTTCTATATGCATGTGTATGTATCCTTTTAATATTATGGTAATATATAATATTTATTAAATCTTAACATATAAATAGAAATGTTTGTATTTAGTTTTGGGATAAAAAATATTAAATTTTAGATGGATTTAAGTCTATTATGTTTTGGGATGTAAAATAAATGGTGATATTTTAGAATTCATTATGAAATAAAATGTTGATTCATGTGCATGGACATATTCAACAGTTAAGTATTAGTTAATGATCATAAAATTTCTTGCACCCACAAACATGTACTACATAGTCTATAGACTCTCATTCTTTGCTTCACTTAAGTTACCTTAATTTCTTGTGTATTTGATATTTGAGTGTTGATCATATTTATAGATACCTTAGTAGGTATGTCAATATGTCAGAGGGGGACATATTCTCTAGGTCATCTAACAATAATGTATATACAAATGATCCAACACATCATTATCTAGTTATGCATATGCTCCTAATGTGTTTGTGGAGAACCAGATTCCTTTTAGGGCACTAATTAGGTATGTAAATATGAATGATATTTTTTGTAATGCTTAGAATTGTCTAATGATTAGAAGATGATTAAAAATAATGCACTTGATGCTTTTAAATATAAGGACATGGCAACATATGACAAACATGTGTTTTCTTGGTCTTAAACTAGAAGGTTTAATATGAGATTCGACTAAAATTTTGAAAAAAAAAATGGGAAGGAGTACTTTAAAATAGCAAGGACATCCTCCAGATTGTGAACTAGCATTGGAATAAGAAAGTGTTCAAATCTCAACAGATAATATGTTTATATGGAATTTTTGTGTGCAAAGTGTAGCACTTTGAAAATCGAATTGCATGTAAATAGACTAATACAACGACGACGAACTCTAATCTATTACAAATCTTCAATTGCAAACAATAAAGGAAACATTCAAGATTCAACAAAGCCTAACAAAGAAAACATAATCAAATGTGCAAACCATCAGTCGAACGTGATGCTCCTGTCTCCATTTCTCTTCTCTTCCTTGTTGTATATGGTGATAGTGTCTCTCAGAGTCATACAATACCTACAAAGTGATCACAAGAATTTGAAGAATGTGATTGGTAATGATTGAGTATGATGTTGATTTTATAGATTTTGAAAATTGAAATGGACGATCAAGATTGGTTTGATAGAGAGAGATTAATGATTTAGATTTGATGAGACAAGGTAGGTAGGAGTTGATTACTCATGTAATTGGATTGATGTATTTGATGATTGATTTGATTGACCAATTGAAAGAATCAATTGATTAGTCAAAAAAAAAGGTGATTTCGAAAAAGGGGGACTGACTGACTAGTTAGAAAAAGTGATTAATGAATCAATGGATAAGTCAACAATGGGACTGAGAGTTAGTGGCAATTAGCCATTTTCAGCACGTGTTGTAGGAAATTGAATGAAATTACCATTTTGGTTAATTTAGAGGGAATTTAGATTTTTGAAAATGTGAAATTAAATTGGAATGCAAGATAAATGACATTAATTTGAAATGTAAGAGAAATGAAATTGATTTGACATGTGAGAAAAATGAACTTAATTTGAATTATGAAATTTATTTAATTGAGAGGACATTGTTACTTAATTAAATAATTTGGCGTAATTATTTGATTATGGAAAAATAGTAGAAATGGATTTGATTAAATGATAAAGATCATTTACTTAAAGTAAATAATTAAGATTAATTATAATAAAATTATTTAATTAATATTAGGGGGAACTGATTAAAGATTAATTGATTGTGCAATTAGAGGGAAATTTGAATTTTAAGTTTGAGGTGGAAGAATGATGTTGGATTAATTAAATAATTTTAAAATTGTTTAATTAACAAAGTTAGTGTTTGTAGGGGCGGGAGGGCAGGACAATTTTAAGTGCCTACACAAAGCTATAATAAATAAGTAGATGGGATGAATGTATAAGGATGTGCAAACATATGGATGAGATAAAGGGGTAAATATTTAGGAGTGTGTGTTATGCATATGTAGGTATTATACTGCAAGGAACGCAAATTTGCACAAAAATATATCATTTGTAAAATATCTATATATCGAGGAACTCTCCTCAAAATGAACCCAAAACTAAATGGAAAACCACATGGATATACAATTTCACCATTATATTTGTCTCTCGCCTTGAAGTGTATGTAGGTAAAAGTACACAATTGTGTCAGACTTTTAGTCAACAAAATAGTTTTAGATAAAATAATTTTGGGTGAAATAATGTCACCCAAAACTACTTAGTACGTACATGGCACAAAGAGTTCCAAGAAAACCCCTTTCACTCAAAACCATTAAATAGGTATAATTATTTTGTAAAACTCAAACTAAGCTTAACTTGCATGTAAAGTTTTGCTTGAAATACTTTTGAGTGAAAGTATTAAGGTCAAAATAAATTTTCTTGAAATAGCATATATGGTAGCTTAACCCCTATTTTGAGATAAATTCAACAAAAGTTCAACTTCAACTCTAGATTTTTAAAACCAAAAGTACTTCCATGAAATATAATACTACATGTGTCTGTATGTACTAAAAGCAAGAATTGCCTACAAAGGAATTTGAATGCAGATGATAAAAGCAATTAGCTTCAACAACGTAATTTTCCCCATATACACCATAATTGTACAAGAGGAATGCTCTTTATTCACATAGATGTGTGTGTGTGTATAAAATCCTTGGTTCAAATAATTGATTTTAATTTTAATGGTGGGAGCAGGAGTGGGAGTAGGGTAGTGTGAGTCTAGGATATAAAGGCAATGTGCGAATTTCAAAGAGTAGTGGATGATCATGCAGGGAGAAATTGGGGAGATCTAGAGGAGTCAAAGTACCCTAAGATGGAAGAGCGACATGGCAGAGAACCATAGAAGGACAAACATATTCTATAGTGGGTGTTTGAGAGGATTTATTGGGTGGACAAACGTGCACCTGAAGACAGGCAATCGAGGCAAAGGACTACACAACAAAACATCCCTCTATCGAACAACATGAGACACAATAATGCAACACAGACTGGAATGAAGAATACAGGGGAGACCTTGCATCAGACAGAATGGAAAACTCTCAGAGGATAGAGAACAATTGGAATAGGTGTGACTTCGGGAGGAACCAGTAAGAGAAGGCTTTTAGCAAACATTTTGGAGAATTGGAAATCACATTACATTGAAATTAGATGTGGATATAAAGGCTTCAAAACAAGTAATCCTTGGAGGGGTGGAAGGCATGATACACTTGTCAATCATCACATTGGGTATATGCAAGGTAGGCCTCAAAACCCTATTCCTTTAGAGGGTAAAAATTCCATAGGGCAAGATTTGGGGATCACAAAGGTAGATCAGGTGAAGGATAGTGGAGCCCTTGGTGGGGGTTGTTGGACATTGTTGTTGCTAAGATATGTTGTTGTCATTGATATCAACATATTCCTATGATTTATTGCTCCACTGGTTGCAGATTGGTTTATTGGGATCATGGTTTGGTATATGGAGTTTTTCTAGTATCATTATATCTTTTTGTATTGTTTTCAGTGATCCGGGAGCATAATTGGTCAAATCACATGATCCGATTTACAGTTTGGTTCTTCTCATCAGTGCTTTGCAAAGTTTGGTATTTCCTCTAATATATTCTAGTGTGATTAGATCTTGAGTTGTGGCTTTGGGAGAATGTTTGGGATGTTCATGTGTATCTTCATTTCAAATGGATTGTGATTTGGTGATCTGCAAGTTATCTTTCCTCGTGGCAGTTGTTGTTGTTTGAGTGTTCTTGAGTTTCCGATGTTGATCGATGAAGATTTAATAAGTGGTGTTGGTGCAGTTGTTATAGATGATTATAACATGCTTGTTGGTGTTTCCTAATTATGTCCTATTTGTTTTGATGATCTACATTGATCGTTGTGCATGGTTTTAGTGTTTTCTTTATCTGGTGGTGTTGTTCATGCTATATGAGACCTATTTAGTGATGTAGCATGTTATGGTTGATCTTGGAGATGATTTTGGTGGTGTTGCGTGTTTGATCATCTAATTTGGATCCATTTTATGTCATAATATTGGTCTGGTGGTCGATTTGTGTATCGGGTGATGAGATTTTGTAATTAGGTCTTTTTGGGTTGAGTCGACCTTGTTGTCAAGGTTGATGATCGGTATATATAGATGAATTATTCATGTATTTTGATGGATGATGAAGTATCTACATTATCAAAGAATGGTAAAGGTACGAACAAGCGAATACATCCTTCAACATTGTGATTGAGCAGAGATTGAAGTGTTGCAGAGCAAACAAATGTGCTTAATCGAAATTGTCATCAAGCATTTGCAGAAGCTATTATTTAAGTTCATTTGATTATGGATTGTTGTCTGAATATTTTGTAAGTTGGTGAGACTTCCTTGTAAGGTATTGAACCTTCCCTAAGAATTGTAGCCTTTTGGGTTATTGTATTTTGAGCAGTGAGCTCTAAGTAGTGAGCCTGAATGCATGTGCATTCCCCATTGTAATTATTTTCACATCCAACTGCAAAGTATCATCTTATTGTGGGTAGGTTCCCACTGTGGTTTTTCCCTTAACCGGTTTTTCCACATCAAAACCTTGGTGTTGTGTGTTGTGTTATCAATTTTCTTATCTGTATTGTTGTTGTAGTTAATTAGATTTGCATGTGAGGTTAAGTTTGCTAATCTGGTGAAAACTGATTCACCCCCCCACCCTCTTAGTTTTCCTTCATTTTTGTTGACAAAAAGGGCAAGGGGAGAGATAATTAGATAAAATAAGATGAGGTCATGAATGGGCAAAAGAAGGAGGTACCACTAAACTCCAGGGGTGATTAGGTCTCTTATCCTAGGGAGGATCTTTGTAATACCTTTAATAACAACAATGTGGTTGTAGACTCTATAATTCAAGGGAATGGAAGTCTCCATGGGGGATATATGGAAGTGAATACAAATTGGGAAGAGGTAGAGATCCCAAATCAGCACACGACTGTCATGATAGAGTCTCCACCCTTAAAGGATGAGAAGAAGGAAATGGATAGTAGCGCACTAGAGGTCAATTCCATCCTAAGTGTGGAAGAGGAAACTCCCATTCTAAACATAGCCATTAATTCATTGGTTGAGCCTATTGAAGAGGAGAAGCAAGAGAATGTCCCAGAATATAAAGATGATTTGGAGGATGACACTGATATGGAAAATTGTTATGAGGATGATCAAATAGACACTCTAACTAAGAGGGGGATAGAACAGACTCAATTCAAATTGAAGACGCCCAACATGAAAACTAAGTAAAAAAGAGGTGCAAAATCTAATAAGGAAAAATTAGAAATGGCTCCTAAGGTGAAAGGTCAAATTAAACTAAGAAACGAGAAGGAGTTCATCCTTCCTGAGGACCAACGAGGCTTCTAACTTGGAATGCTAGGGGCATTAATGTCCCTAGAAAATGACACCTTATTCGACATAAACTAGAGGAAAGTAAAGCAAATATCATTTTCTTGCAAGGAACAAAATGGAGCAAAGAAGAATACTATAATGGTGAAAAAGTAGGGATTTCATGATTAGATATAGTAGAAACCACTAATTTTAGGCTTAGTTACCACAACATTAAAGAGAGGTGCAAAATCTAATAAGGAAAACTTAGAAATGGCTCCTAAGGTGAAAGGTCAAATGAAACTAATAAAAGGGAAGGAGTTCATCCTTCCTGAGGACCAACGAGGCTTCTGTTAGAGTATTCGGGTATCTACTTGATTAATTAAATAATATTTGTTTAATTATTTAAGTTCCCTTTATCTCTTTTACACTTAAGCTAACTTTAGGTGCATAATAATTAATTCTTTTATTAATTATCATGAGCAAGCCTAGGGTTTTCCCTTTTAGGGTTTCTTGACCTATTAAAGGTTAAGTTCTTTCTTTTCATTGTATGATAAAGAAGGATTATTATTGACAATACATTTTGGAAAATATTGAGCTCTCATCTTTTGGAGCATATTTTTCCTGTGTTTTTGTTCCTTTTGTGATTTGCTTCCTTGCTTCTCCTTGTAACAGGTTTTTCAGCTTGTAAAGATCATTTGGGCTCCTGTGGTGTTGTATTTTCTCAACTCCTATATGGTATTAGAAAAATCAATCAAATTTTTTTTTGGGGGGTTTCCCATGGTACACAAGGTACCGTGGGGCCCCCTGCCGCTCCTGCAGATCTGTCAGGCCTCGGGCCCCATGTCGTCAGTCTCCGGCCCCCACCGACCCTCAACCTCCCTGCGGCCCCCGCCGCCCGACCCACCCTCGCTGCCGCCGGCCTCCCTGCAGCCTCGCCGTCGCCGACCTCCCTGCGGCCCCCACCGCCCGGGCCAGCCCCGCCGCTGCTGACCTCCCTGCAGCCCTGCCATCGTCGGCCTCCCTGTGGCCCTGCCGCAACTGGCCTCCCTGTGGCCCCCGCTGGAAACAGCGCCACCATCCTGCCACCAGAGCGCCACTCCTTTGCCACCTCTGCTCGCCAGAGCCACTAGACTACCTTTTTTGCCTCTTTCAGGGGGGGGTTTGGTTTTTTGGCCTTATCTTGGGCATACAAAGTTGTTTTTTCAAAAATGAATAGGTGTCGGAAAGCTGGTTCTGAGCTGGACCTCGTCATGTTGGTAATTTTTTCCAATTTTGCTGTTTGACTGTGTTTTTTTCCAGTCAAAGTGAGGTCTATTTTTTGCACTCCGGGATCCATAGAATGAGCATCCAACCTCTGTTTTTTGAAAAGTTTATATTTTTGGAAGGCGTGTGTTGTGTCCTTTCCATCCATATGAGTTTTATTTCTAGATTCTGCTCCATGCATATTTTATTCAGTTTTTTGCTATTCAGCACTCTGGTGGGTTGTTTCAGGTCCTAGGATCTCTTCTTTGAGTAGGGTGTCTCTATTTTGGTTCTTGTTTCTATTTCCAGTCTTCTTATCATTGTAGCTTGTATTTATGCAAACACACTGAGATAAAGTGCCATCATGCATTGTTTACTTGGGATCATGCACATCTTGTGCCTTGTTGTACATGCACTATTGATAAAGTGCCATGAGGGGGTTGATGTTTGCCTATTATTTGCCATCTTCCTTTGTCCAATGAGTGTTCCTTCCACGACACCATGTACTTTCCTGAGCACCTTTGATGTTCCTAGTTCTTCATCATGTAGTTCTTCTTGGATATTCTTTTTAGTGTTCCTTTCCCTCTCCCACTTCTGCATTATGGGGAGGTTTGTCCTGTTGGTTCTAATGCTTCCGTGGTTCGATTGATCAGCTCTTTAGGCTTTGGTTTTTTCATGCCATCTGTATCTTCGATTTCAGTTGTTTGCCTTGTTTGCCTTCTGATTCGAGTAATGTCATTTGAGGGCACTCATACAGATTACAGTCTTCTCTACCTGGTCATGTTCTATTTCAGTGGAAGTTCTCTAGATCAACAATTATTCTTCGACAGAGATTGAAGGTTCTTCATGCTTTAGTGGTATTCTTTTCCATCTCTTTTTGGAGTAGAGTTTTGTTCCCACGTGGTTTTCTCTATTTATCCAGTTCATAGAGATTTCATTGTATTTGGGTACCTGATCAGGTGTTGTTGCCGGGACCCATCTTTATTGCTTTCAGTAGCTGTTCTAGGTTTTAGCTTCTCCCTAAGTCTAGCTTAAGGGGGGGTGTTAGAGTATTCGGGTATTTACTTGATTAATTAAACAATATTTGTTTAATTATTTAAGTTCCCTTTATCTCTTTTACACTTAAGCTAACTTTAGGTGCATAATAATTAATTCTTTTATTAATTATTATGTGCAAGCCTAGGGTTTTCCCTTTTAGGGTTTCTTGATCTATTAAAGGTTAAGTTCTTTCTTTTCATTGTATGATGAAGAAGGATTATTATTGACAATACATTTTGGAGATTATTGAGCTCTCATCTTTTGGAGCATATTTTTCCTGTGTTTTTGTTCCTTCTGTGATTTGCTTCCTTGCTTCTCCTTGTAACAGGTTTTTCAGCTTTCAGAGATCATTTGGGATCTTGTGGTGTTGTGTTTTCTCAACTCCTATAGCTTCTAACTTGGAATGCTAGGGGCATTAATATCCCTAGAAAATGACACCTTATTCGACATAAACTAGAGGAAAGTAAAGCAAATATCATTTTCTTGCAAGAAACAAAATGGAGCAAAGAAGAATACTATAATGGTGAAAAAATAGGGATTTCACAATTAGATATAGTAAAAACCACTAATTTTAGGCTTAGTTACCACAACATTAAAGAGAGGTAAACCCAATAGATCTAGCCACAAATCTGTAAGGATAGGGCTGAGAATTCTATTGGATTTACTAGGTTTGTATTGATTGCCCTCTTTTAAGTTGAATTGTGAAAATGTAGAAATTAGGGTAAATGTGTCAAAAATAAAGTAATTATGTGTGAACAACGAGCTACAGTCATTGAATCGAGCCACAAACATAGATTAGAGAAATGTACATATATTAGAACCAGTTCCCAGAAGGAGCTCCTAAAATGTTGGGACTGGTAATGCCCATCACACAAATCTTTGCACTTTTTGTCATCCAAAGGGGAACCTATTTGTCTATGTAAATAAAGCTTATCCTGAAGATTGCAGGTTCATACCTACTTCCTACATATAGAGAGAAGTGGAAATAGGTTGGGAATGGGGGTCCGATTTAGGAATTATTCTTGAATGAAATATTACAAAAGCTAAAATAAACAATGGTGAGATGTACCGCATATATGAAATAACTGATAATGATTCTTTTCTTCTTAAATATAATCACATATGTTGTATGAAATGGCATGAACATGACAAAACCCTAATCACACACACATGTTTGCATATGAATGATGTATTTTTTCTCCACAATGGTTGAATGAAGGAAACACAACCTTGAAGATTTCTGAAAATGCTTGATGATTAATGCTTGAATGCTTTAGGTCAAATACTTCAATGGATAGATGAAAATAGGTTGATCAAATGTTTTTATATATGATATCCTATGTCAATTTACTAATTAGGCCGACCTCCAACAGTCATATACAACCCCCAATTTCATTTCCCATCAGAGAGATAGGTCTCAACCCTCTCTTAAAAATTGGGCCCCATTGAGGGGGACCAAGGAGGGTGCTCGATGCTCTAGTCCTCCTCAATCAGGGACCAAAATTAAGGCCGAGAGAGGAGGACACCTCTCCAAAGAATCATTTGGTAGGTATATGGCATAAAAACTAGATTTAAGGCACTAAATGGACCTGGATAGGAGATGAGGGGGAGATGCGCTAAAGTAGAGGCATAAACATGAGGTGTAAATTGGCCCGGTGACAATTTATGACGCTACAAATACCAATTTAGAATGAAAGCTTGGCAATAATGGGAGGGTCTTTTTATGGAATCAATTGGTGCTTCAAGTGGCTTAGGTATATAATATGGAACCCTTTAAGTACTTTTTATTCTCTAATTATTGAACATCCCAATTGGATTGTTGCTTGGTGTAAATACTTGTGTAGGAATTTAAGTTTCTTGATCATCAATGTTTATGGGCTTATTTCCATTATTTCCAAATTAGGGCCATGAGAGGAAATCACTCATTGGTTGGCACAAGTGAATGGTGAAATTGGGGTGATTGGGGGAGATTTTAATGCCATTTTAAACAATTCAGAAAAGCAAGGGGGTTGCAAACTATTACAAGAGTGCAACTTGACTTCCAAGCCTTTGTTGATGGCAACAACTTGAGGGGCATTCCAACCATAAACAAGAAGTTCACATGGACAAATCAAAGAAAGGATTTCACAATTATTGTTGAAAAACTTGACTATTTCTTTCTCTTTGGGGATTGGAACAATGAATTATTCACCTATGAGGTTGAGATTCACTCGTATACTGACTCAAATCATTTCTCAATTCTTCTGAAGATCAAACCAGAGGACCCCAAAGGATGTTGTCCTTTCAGATTTGAAAATATGTGGTTGAGGGATCCATCCTTGAAGGAGTTGGTGTGTAAATGGTGGATGGAGAGTAGGGTTGGTAATCAATCTAAATTATATCTATTTTGTAAGAAGATTGCTCATGTCAAAAGAAGACTCAAGGAATGGAATAAGGATCAATTCAAAAACATTTTAGCAAAAAAGGACAAGATAGTAGTAGAGCTTGAGGCTTTAGATAAAGTCATTATTGATAATGGGATGGGGTCAATAGAATATGAATTAGAGAAAAGGTTGAATTAGGAATTGAGAAAAATATCGGCTCGTGAGGAGTGTCATCGACAAGAGAAACATGGCTCAAAGAAGGAGATAGAAACACTAAATTTTTTCACAAAAATGGCAATTGCAAATAGATGCGGGAACAAAATGGTGGAGATAATGAGTTAAGATGGATCCATGACTCATATTATTGAAGAAGCTAATCAGGAAGCAGTGAGATATTTCCAAACAATTTTGACCCATGATACCCTAGTTCACGATCGAATTAGGGATGATGTTTTGGAAAAGGTATCGCTAATAGTTGGTGAAGATGATAATACAAAATTGTATAGAAGCGTAACCAAGGAAGTGGTTCATATTGCCACCTTTCAACTTGATCTAAATAAAGCGTCTAGCCCAAATGAATTTCCAACCAAATTTTATTAGTATTTATGGGATATTATAGGGGATGATGTGCATAAGGCTGTACAAGAATCTAGGAAGAAATACACTTTGCTGAGTGTGCTAAATCATACCTTTCTAGCATTGATTCCAAAGAAGAAGGATGTTGTGTGTATGAATGGTTATCGACCCATTGTATTATGTAATACTATCTACAAAGTGACAACAAATTTGATTGCTAATAGATTGAAGAAGGTCTTACACAAAGTTATTTCAGAAGAACAAAGTGGTTTTTTGCTTGGAAGATCCATAGTGGAAGCCATAATTGTGGCTCATGAGTCTATCCATATAACAAGGAAAATAAGAACCCTTAGCATAGTGATTAAGTTGGATATACTTAAGGCATATGACCCGATGGACAAACAATTTTTGTTATCTATTTTAATAAGGTTTGGATTTGAAGGCAAATGGATTGAATGAATAGGAAATTGTATTAGCACTCCAAAGTTTTATGTCCTAGTGAATGGGGCGGCACAAGGGTTTTTTGATTCAACCCGAGGCATTAGACAAGGGGACCCCTTGTCCCCTTTTCTTTTTATAATAATGGCAAAATCACTAGCGAGATATATCTCCTTTTTCAAGAGGGAAGGTCAAAGGAAAGCCACTGAAGTGGCACCTAGTATAGATTTTGTCACCCACCAACAGTTTGTGGATGACACTATTCTATTGGGGAAAGTTTGCAAAGTTGAGGCTAGGAACATCAAAAAGGTATCGGATGATTATGACTGGTCTCCATTATGTTCAATTAGTTGGAATAGTTTATCTTGTATTCAACTCGGTTAAAGTACTCAAGAGGTAACCAATTGACTAAAATGGAGCCTCATTTAAATTATCAACTAGGGACGTATATCAAAGATGACATTGGCACTGTATGTGCAGTGAAGGGTTTTGGTTCCTACTGTTATGTAAAGAAAGTGCATTACCTATAAAACATAATTAAAGTAACTGAAACTAAGTAACCAACAGTGGTCATGGGTGGCTTCTGTAGCAACACAATAGTGGCTACGGGTGCAAAAGTTTTCCTAAAACAAAATATTTGAACAATTATGTAGCTAGATATGGTTGCAACCAGACTAACTAACTACACTAGTTTCATTTTCAACAAGCTTAAAGTAATAACAACTTCAAATTAGTGAATTAATCTTCTCATGCATGGGAACAAAACAACTGGAAATTAAAAGGAGAGTTCCACGTTACCTCAAGTGACCTACTTGAATAATGTGGTCCTCCCGTGAGCTAACATTACTACTTATGAAACATTCATCAATTCTCCTCATAACATATGTAAGTAGTAACACCAAAGTAGTTGCAGAGAATCTCGGTCAAGATATTTTATTCATTCTCACAATTTTGGTAATAACTCTGTACAAAATAAACTAAAGACTAACAAAATAAATCCTCATTCTTCCTTATTGACTAATTTTTTACATGTAATAGCATATCTCTATTTAATATCGAGGAGGGAGTTAAATGTTAACTATTATTTATATACTTTTAACTACTTGTTGCTCATGTTGAAGACTCGAGTGACTTATTCAATAGAAAGAAGAAAACTAACTATAGGAGTTCACTACAGAGGAAACTCCTTTTTTGAATGGTTACAACATATCTTAAATGTAATCCTTTCCATCTCTCTAGAAGTGATGGCGCATAACAGTAGACTAATTCAAACAACAAATGTACTTCGATATAGGCAGAGTCTGTAAAGACTCTTCTTCTTCTGCTTTGACCATTTTCGCTCCTGATTGTTCCACATGTGTGTGCATTCAATTCCTTTCCTTGGATTAAGGATGATTGGCGCAACAAAACTCTTCCTTCCTTCATTTGGGTTCATGCTCCTATGCCACATTAGTACAACTAGTAATAACACACACAAACATCATTTTTCACAATTATTTAGTATCAAGCATCCATCAAATGCATAATATATGTATACCATTATGTCACATGTATATATATTATAATTAACAGTAATTGTAGCCTTCTGCATTCATAAAGTATATAGAAGTCTTAACTATAGTCTGCAAGTGGTATAAAATGGAGACATCAAACTATAAAACCTAGGACATTAGACAAACTCATCAGATTATGGCAAAGCTTCAAGGAAGAATGTCAACTGGGGGAAATCAAAATCTTTTTCTTAAATGTCTAGCTGAGTCTATACAAAGGGAGATTGCTCCAATTTTGGAGTTGAGGATAGCCAACTTCCAGGAAGATTCCTTGAGATGCCTTTATTTGTTGACATTAATAAAAAAATATTATTGAGAAACCTTGATTAATAGCCGCAAGAAGAAATAGGATATCTGGAAAGGAAAGTGGCTTAGCTCCGCAAGTCGAATCCTCATACATTAAAAGTGGTTCTATTAGCAATATTGGTCTATTCAATATCTTGTATGAAGTTGCCTAGGGTGATTGAGGACATTCTGATTCAAGTCATGAGACTTTTTTTTAGAATGGGGCAACGGAGATACAAGAAGTCCCTTTGATTTCGTGGGAGAAAATATGTAGATCGCAAGCAGCTAGTGGAGCAAGACTGAAGCAATTGAGTATTATGAATTTAGAAATGGGGGGATTAATTAAATATGATTCAAGGAATGTGGGGGGATTAATTAAATATAATTTAATTAATAAAGGAATTGATTTAATAGATTAAATAAACAATAAATATTTATTTAATCAGATGGTCAAATTTATACGTCTGTAGTTAGCAATTCGAAATAGAATACTACCCAGGATCGATTGGCTATGCTTGGCATTGTTAGGCCTAGAAGATGCTACCTTTGTAGAATTTCAAAAGAAAATGGAATTCATCTCCTTCTAACTTGTCTATATGCTGAGACGTGTTGGAAGTATTTCATGGACAAACTCAACTTCCAATGGCCCCTTCCACAAAATTTGAAGGATTGGTTTGAGATGTCGGTTGGCAAGATTAGGAAAGGCATTTTTGATAGCTTATGGAAAATCATTCCATCTTCTATCATCTGATAACTATGGAAAGAGCATAATTGAAGAGTATTTCAAGATAAATCCATGGCAAGAAAATGTTTGATCAGAAAAATGGAAATGACAATTGTTGAGATAGCCAACAATGCGGCTAGAAATAAGTCACTAAAACAAAGCATTTTCTTAAATTGGGATGATGGGACGATGAAGGGTTTTCAAGGATTGAAAGTACCCCCCTTATTATAAGGTAACAATGCCAGACAATCAACAAACCCTCATAATAATGTTCATTGGGAAGCACCTAAGCATGGTTTGATTAAGTTCAATTTTGATGGGGCCTAATGAGGAAACCCTAGATCTAGTGGAATAGGCTGTGTTGCGAGAGATTCTGATGGAAATATTTTAGTTTAGAGATCCAAACATATTGGGAAGACCATGAACATTGTAACAAAATTCAGAGCGGCTTTAATGGGATTGGAGTTGGGAAATGAAGTTGAGGCTGAGAAGATACACTTGGAATGGGACTCTTTGATTAATGTTAATACAATTTGACATAATCATATGCCAAATTAAAAATTGGGAAGGTGGCTAATACCAATTAAGCGATTAATCGATAGTCAGCAAGATTTCAAAATCAGCCATATTTACAAAGAAGGCAATGGCATTGTTGATAGCCTTGTCAAGATAGTTGTTGAGGAAAAATAATGAGATATGATGGGGATGAAAGTATGAGAGGTGGTGGAATAGGTTAATTGCATTCAGAGTGATGAGTTATGTGTCACCCTCACACTCTCTATAACGATTTAATTTTGAAAGTGAACGCATGTGAGATAGTGGAGATCACTTCTGAATGATGGCATAAGCTCAAGGGAGAGTTGATGGTGAAGGCCTGCTGGCCGATGAGGTGGAGACAGATGTAGACCCCATCATTCTAGTGAATGGTGATTGTTCGTATGTGTGGGAGCGCTCGGATTGTACAATATTGGCAGCATAGGAGGTTCGAGAATTACATTTAATGATCCATTTCTCATAGAAAAGGATGAAGCAATTTAGGAGCTCAGATTTTATGTGATCTAAAGAATGACAACTTTTGGGGAAGTGTATTTGTTATGATGAATATGGATGACAATTTTTTTATATATAGCCTTTACGATGTAGGTGATGCATCAGTTTTGCATGCTATCTTTCCCTTAAATTTTGTTAGTGAAGGACACACCTGTGATGTTGGAGTCGACAAAATGCCAAATGGTCTTTCTCAGGAAGATCACAAATAGGAGGTTGGTGGTTGTGCTCAAATCTGAGCATCTGTTGATTCTGCATGCAATTAAGACCATCCTGAGTCGGGAGTTTTTGATGGCGTATCATTGATATAGGATCAATATCAATATTTGTTCGATGTTTCTGACCTTGGATCTGAATTTGGGTGTTTCAAAAGTTGTGGTGAAGAAAATGTGCTAAATTCTATTGAAACATGTTTCCTTGGCGTAGATTGATGCGATCCTTGACAATGTTGGGCATGGTCTGCTTGTGCCTCTTCCATAACACTACTATCTAAAAAGGGATGAGGGGCCTGTCCAAAAAATTTCATTAATTAGAACTCCTGGAGGACAAATGGGGGGACATGACATGGAGCATCCTCTTCCTATAACGTTTGTCTTGAACGATGGAGTGTCTAATAGAGAACTGGCTAATGGAATACATGTGAGAAGAAGGGCTTATTGATTAAGATAAGGAGGATGATGGTGCAACGGTGGTGATTGAGCTCCTAGAGGATGGGGAAGAGTGGGTGGAGAACGACTACAGAGATGTGGAGGAGATTTCTAGAAGTTCGACTCATCAAACTTGTGGAGTAGAATGTCTAATGATTGCTCGTGCTTTGGTGGTGGAGAGAGCCAGAAGGGAGGAAGTTGATCAAGAGGAGGATCCTTAATAGGATATTTTTACAGTCACTAGTATATAGCTATAATTATACCATATTTTGGTATTACAATGGTTATTTTGGTTTGGGTATGTAGGTATATGGCAACTATGTAATGTACTTCTAACTGCCATAGGAGCCCTTTATGTATTTTTTTAGGTTTAGTAGGGTGGTTCTTGCTCCATTTTGTTCATTGTGGAAGGAGGTTTGTGATAGTATATGCTCAGTCTGCTGAATTATGTACTGAGAATTTTGATATTAATATAAAGAGTGTTGGCCCTACTCAACTATTAACTTAGCAATGTGTGTGTGAAAAATATAATGGTATATTAAGGAGAGAATCTTCTTCAAGGTGGTGTAATTTTATTTCAATAATAAAAAAATTAGGCAAAAGTTCAAATCCAATGAAAACTATGATGTTTTGATTAAGTTTGACTTTTAAAAGTTACTAAAAAATAAATATTCATTGAAAAAATTCATGCACTAGATTTTCAAGTTATCAATCTAAAGAAAATATAGAGAGAATTTGTTTTTCTTTGCAATACCACTTTTTTCTTAAATTTTGTATTTACAATTTTTTTCTTAAATTAATAAAATAATTTGCAACTATTTGTTAATAAAAATTTATAAATTATAAATATAAACTACATTAAGAGTTCTACATTTCATTATTTTACACCTTTTTAAAATTCAAAACATAAATGTTACTTTTAGGCAGTCTAAGTTAAAAATTATATTTGTGTTGATATTTTATTTAATAAAATTGTGGCACAATTCTAAACTTTTACTCGTGTGAAATCTAAAACTAGCACTTGCACCAAAAGGAGGTTCAAGGGTTACACCGATAGTAAATATGTTATGAATAATATACTGGAGGGTACAATCTAATCTTAATAATTACACTAAGTTATAAAAAAATTCGTTATAAAATACCAAGTTTAAAAATCTATGCAAATGATTAACTTACAAAATTGATTTCATTGAATAAATTTGTTGTTCAATGTTGAGTTATATTTTTTACAGTTGTCACAATGCAAAAAATATAACTTAGCATTTTGTAGTATCGACCTCAATAATATGTCAAGTTAAACATATGTTGTGTTGTCCTCTAAATTATTTTTGGGTTCTTCATTTCAAAATGTTGAAAAAATGCTTCACTATAATCCAAAATAAGTCTTTTGGTGGGGAACCCTACATTCATGAATATGATCATCCACTATTATAGTAATTGGTATCCCAATGAACTTTGAAATATATGTGCAACCTAACACCATCTTTGTATAATAGTGAGGCCAAAGCAGTAGGATCAAACTGATTAATTATTTTGTATTGTTATTGACAAGTGCTCATATTACACAAGTATGTCCACACATCCATTTGAATTTTAGGTATTATGTCTAAAAAGTTAGATATGTCAAACATAATTGACCAACCATACTAATACAAGTCATTGGCGAAAGCTAAAACTGTTAACTGTTGGCATGATATATCACACTGTTAAAAACCCTGTAAATCTTCATTTGATCACTTGCATTAGATAATATTTTACGTAGACCAATAGTTGAATTAGGATATTATAAATTTAAGTAAACAATTTTAATAAATATTTAAAAGCTAGCTAATTTTAAACACAAATTTAGTTATCCTCTATGAATACATTCTATGATAAATGTGATCTCTCCTCAAAACCTATAGAACATAAGGTACAAAATAATTAGTTGCCATCTATAAAAATCATCAATATGTATTATATTTGTACTTTCCTTTTTGAAGATCCCTAATAAAACAATATAGGTTGATAATTTGTGTGAAGGTGTGCAAGCATAGGCAAGGCATATGATCTATGTTAGGTGGCCAATTAAATCCCTCCAAAAAGCATTAGTTTGGAAACACTTGGGAAATTTTGAGTGAAAGTCATATAAATATATATAAATAGCACTTGGACCAAAAGGAGGTGCAATAGTTATGTTGATAGTAAAATATATTTTGAATAATATATTGGAATGTGTGAATCACAAAATATAAAAAATTGCTTAGTGATAATTGTTTATAATATAAACAAATTGATTATATTGAAATGACTTTGTTATTTGTTGGACTTGATTTTTGCAAAATAAAACTTTGAGGTAAATTTATGTATTGATGTGATCTTTTGAAGATGACCTTGTCATTCATTGTAATGGAATGGAAATAAGCAAAATGTAGAGTAGCTCATTGAATTTAAAAGTGGTACTTTCTTCATGATAGGTGGATTACAAGATTGACCACTGGATGTCTCTTCATTTGCAACTATTTATTTCCAACTAACAATATTCAATTATATTCATTCATCTGCAACTTCTCATATTCATATATGCCAACTATCTACTATTGTATTTAAATATGTGTTGTTTCTCTCTTAATTTTGTGTTCAAAACCCTCATAATTGTTAAAAAAAAACTTGTAATTAAAAATTTTACATATTTTTTTAAAATCTATTTTAAAATAAAAGTTATCACATAATTAGTAAATAATTTTGACTTTAAATTATAGTGATTATTAAAATAATAATATGTTAGATTTTTCAAGAGATTTTAGAATCATTTTCATGGGGTATAGTATCTTGTATTAGCAAGTGGATTATCAATTCCATTTCATTCATGCATTTACATGGATAATCCAAAGCAAATCAAGCTCACAATGGAAGATAAACTGTAGAATTGTATTTATATTACATAAATCCTTTGCAAAATGTTGTTACAACAACAATAATAGAATGAAATACAATAATTACAATAATAATATAACTCTCAGCTTCACTATCGTTACAACAAACATAGGAGGATATGATGCTTGCTAATAAGATAACTTAGATTACAAATCATCTATTATATCAAATGGAACTATAAAATGTTACAATATACTACTACAATAGCTATAACAAATTGAAACAAATGCTTACATCCACAACACATGACAATTAGAATGTTGTGTAAACACAATATCTTTTGAGAATGCTTATCTTGGGGAAATTTAGTACCATTAGTAATACATTTATCTCGCTTTGGCAATTAGCAAAAGATACTGATCCAACTTCCAAAAACAGGACCACTGAAGTTTGAAACAACATCAATAACCTTTAAAATTTCAAATGTATTCTATGGTTTTAAATATTTGATGAAAAAAATTTAAAAACTTTCAAGAAAATACAATTGTCAAAATGGAAGCTTCGAAAGCCTTTTCCAACATCCTCCCTGACTGTGTCAAAATGGAAGATTCGAAAATAGGGTATGGACATCCATCAAAGCATAGACAAAAGATAGTGGTATTCTTGAAAAAAATATGGTCTTATGGCTTGCAATGATTGTAGGATATGCACAAAAAGGATTGGCAAGTGTAAAGCCAAATTCAACAACCTTTACCAACATGCTCCCTCCCTATGATAAAATGGGAGCTTTGGAACAGGGTATGGACATCCATCAAAGCATAACGAAGGTGTATTTTTGTCAAATATTATGGTTGGAAATACTCTAGTAGATATCTGTGCAAAATGTGGAAGTATAAACAAGGCGCATGAACTAGTTGACAGAATGCCTCAAAGAGATTTTGTCTTATGAAATGCAATAGTCACAAGATTTAGGGAGGTTTTTGTTAGATAATATAGTTGGAAATGCTCTGGAAGACATGCATGCAAAAAGTGGAATCATAGACAACACACCTAAATTGTTTGATAGAATGCCTCAAAGAGATGTCATGTCAAAGAATGAAATAAAATGATTGCAAAATGTTCACCAAATGGATTTTGCAAGGAATCTCTCAATTTTTTTAAAAATAATGAAGCATTCTCAATCACGTCCTAACATTATAAGCTTTGCCTGTGTTCTCGTTAGTGGATGAGAGTTGTATACTTCAATCACATGAGTTACCCTTATTGCATTACATCTATAGTTGATCAATAGGTGTCCATGGTTGACCTTCATGCCTAGGTTGTCATAGTGATCTAAGGACAATGAAAATAATTAAGAGGATGTTGTATAACGTGTAGATTTTGTGGCCCCATACACTTGCGAATATATAGTGAAGATTGAAGTAGATTACTCCAAATGGCAAAAATCCTACCATGGCTATTTGAGAGATAGTTCCTTTGTAAAATGGCAAAGGAGCAATCTTTCTAGGGCATTTTGTGGTGCGACAAGTAGATTCAAACTCAACTTTGTCATTTTCTCAAGAAATACCATCCAACACAAACAAGATGAATGCAACAATTGTTTAGATGAGGAGGACTATAATTTTGATTTTGTTAAATGGTAGTGCAACATTTTCTTTGTAAACCATTGCAACACTATTTAGGAAGCAAAAGGTTAAGAACAAAGGCGTACAAAATAGACAGCCTGTCAACTATTGATTCCTCTCCTGGAATAGATTTAAAAAGTCAAGTTTTATTCTATCACATCACAGTTACTGAATTGGTAGAAATTTTGACTTGAAAAATGAAAAAAATTATGTACCCAGTTTGAACCCTCAAGTTGAGTATAAAAAGAAGTAGAGGTGTAGCCTGCAATACCAGATATAAGGACATATATAACCACAAGGGCTATGTGTAGAGCTCCCCTGTTGTGGGGATAAAAAGCACCCACCAGTGTGATCATGAAGATGAAGATGGCACTGTAATCAACACATTAAGAAACACAAATCATATAATGCAAGAAGATTATGAATTTATTATTTTGGAAAAAAACATTGGAATGTTGTTCTGTAGTATATACTTATAGACAAAAAGAATTGTTTTGTATTGTACCTAGAAAACAAAAACTCAAGTCCCAGATCCAATAGTAACACAAATCATATAAATGCAAGAAGACTATGAATTTATTTTTCTGGAAAAAGCATTGGAATACTGTTATGTATTATATGCCTACAGGAAAAAAAACATTGTTCTATATTATGCTTACAAAGCAAGAATCTGAGTTTTGGATCCAATAACAATGCAAAACATATAAATGCAAGAAGGATATGAGTTTATTTTTTTAGGAAAAAACACTGGAATATTGTTCTATATTATTAACATTGTAACACGGCAAACATTGACCATAGCAACATAATAACATTTATAAATCAGAGTCTTGATTCTAATTCTAAAATCATTGAATCAATGATCATTCATCAAATCATCATAGAACTAAGAACATAGCATCAAACAATTTTTTTTTCCTTCTCTTCAAACCCTAAGTGAAGTCTCACAGTTTTTTTTCCTTCTTAGACTAAAATGAAAAAAAACCCTTTCACTTCTAAGTCTTTGACTACACATTTTCACTAGTAATATTTAATTTCCTAAGCGCTTTTTTGTTTGGGAAAGCATTATGATATCAATATAGTATTATATCGATATCATATATGATATCTATCAAAATAATACTATATCAATATCATATATTAATATACTATATCCAGTGAAACGGAAATGAAATTGTGTAATAAAAATAAAAAATTAATCGCTTATTGAGTTTGACAGTTTGTAAATTATTATAATGCTCTATTAATAATCATTAATTATTATTATTTTTTAAATTACTCGCTGCGATTTGAGATTTTCTTAAAAAAAAATTAATTGCTTTCTTTAATGAAAACTTTTAATGGCAGTGTCTGAAAATTGAAAAATATTTTTTAAAAAAAAAAATTGTTTTTTAATTGTCCCTAAAGGGGCTTGGGTGCCCCAAGCATGTCCCCTGGACAGTCAATGGTCCCTGGAAAAAAACATTGACTGTTTTTCAAAAAAGTTTGGGGATCAAGGACGGCTTGGAAACATTTCTGGCTGTCACCAAGTCCCTGAAACGATTTTCGTTTCCAGAACATGTGCCTTAAGGCCGAAAACGCGTTTCCAGGTAACACTGTTATGTATGATATACTTATAGAGCAAAAGCTGAGTCCTATATCCAAGAACAACACAAAACAAAGACCTCTGGTGAGGACATCTGAAGACATCTCCATGAATGTACTTTGATCTTGTACATATGAAGACATCTCCATGAATGTACTTCGATCTTGTTTTGCTTTGGTCATTAGTAGACTCCAATCATAAGAATACCTTCGTAGCAACAAAACCAATAGATTGCCAGATAATTCAAAAACTAACTTTAGCATTAAGTTCTAACCAAGAGAGTGCTACACTCAAATTAATTTTATTCAATTGTGGTCTATCATTGTAGAGTAAGTAAATGGAGAAAATGGTGAGCAAGATGAAGAGGATTGTTGCTACCAAAGATGATATAATGGAAACGAGTCTCTGGTGACAGAAAAGATCATATAGACCGCAAATTGAGCTCCATAAAGAGTGAGAATTGCCCTTCTGAGCAATATACCTCACACCTATTGCCAAAAAAATGATAACGACAAGAAAATAATGGGCAGATTGTGCATGTGGTTGTGTTTCTTTTTCATATGTTGAGTTTTAGGACGAGAGACATTAGGAGATTGAGTCGCTGGAAGCTGGATATTTTATAGTGGATCACACAAATGAGTGTGTTTGCCTTGAGAATCTGAATCTGAATCTCTGTGCCTTACGCGGGAGGAGACATCAATAAATCCTCACACAATGGCTGCTTTGAAGGTTTTATTTGATTGCTGAACTGACAGTTACTTCATAACCTGCATTATTTGGTGTCATTTCATACTGCATTTTATTTTGGAGTTAATACTCTATCAATTTGATCTCCCCTGAAAGTTGTTTCTCAATTTTTTTTTTGCCAAATTTCTAAATCTGAAAGTTATTTACAGACGCCAAACGGGTATTTGATGAAAACCCCATGTAATATAATTTATGGATTAATGATCATGTATCTCAAAGTATGTAACATTCACAAATACACATGTAAAGTAAATATTTAGACATCAAAGAATACCATTAACAATCCATGTAGAATATTGGACCCTACAATGTGTTATATGTATGTACTCTCCACAAGAACTAAAGATGAGTCGTTGCAAGCACTTGAACTATCTATAAAATCTAAGCATGAGAGTGTTAGCAATGAGCTATGCTCACGTACAATTGGTTGTATCCAAAAAAAAAATGTAAATAATTATATGAGAGGGGAAAACAAATAAATATAATATCCCTTTGAATGAAGACACTTTCATTTGGTACTTTAAATTAGAAGGGGTTACCATATATCAATGGAGTTTGAATGAAGGTCAAGGATTTTAAAATGAAGGTATTTTTTATTATTAATTTTAATATTTCAAATCAAAATACACATGGGAAAGAATCTTGGAAGGAAGGTCCTTCATTATAAATCTTTATTTGGCCCTTAAACTTTTGGTCACCATTTTTCAACAAAAATGTTGATTTGAGGCAAGATTTTGACAATCAAATGAAGTCACCTTGATAAAAGAATTTTCAGAATAGTACCACTCATGTTAAGATTTCTAAAAGTACAACTATAATATTTTTTTGTTTAATTATTATATTTATTTTTTATATTTTCTAGTGAACACAGATCTTTACCAAACATATGTTGAGAAATATATAGGTTCTAATACCAAAGGTTGAAAATTCAATCTCTATCCAAAAAACTAATCAAGGATGAGATAAAAGGCTTGGGCTACTCAAATATGAAAATCTAAAACTTATATACAAATATGAAACTAACTTGTCTTAATGTGAAAATAATATGCTTTGATCCTTCATCATGATGTTAAAAAACATCTTACATATTATGCTTATTAACACTACTTTAGATAATGAATAACATTACCATGAGATAGCAACAATGAGGTACAAATCAACAACATAAGAGCATCACATAACATAGGAATTATGTGGAGAAACACTTCCATAAAAAACTCCACCATGAAGAGAAGCCAAATATGCATTAAATCTTTAAAACAAGATTGTTGTTAGGATTTGGTGTTGTACATTATTGCATAAATTAATATTGTAGACACTAAAAATTGTCCTAAGTCTTCGATGACACTTTTCACTAAAATTTTTCTTCTAAACTGGTTTTTTTTTTTACTTATTTAATTAGTGTTAATTTTCTTCTTCTAGTTTCCTATAATTAAATAGTTCTTAATTATTTAATTATTGTTCTTCTAAATCATTAATTAAATAATCTTCATTATAACCCGTTCATGGGTTCTCTAGGGTTCATCCTTTGTGTGAGGTGAATGGGCCAAAGGACGAAGTGTGGTCTAAACCGGAGCGAGGGTGGATTAAAATCAACTTTGATGGGGATTCTAGGGATAACCCAGGTGTCTTCGGGGTGGGATGCATTGCTTGTGATGCACACGGGTTGATTCTTTTCAAGGGTACGAAAAGATTACAAGATGGGACTAACAACGAAGCTGAGGTGCAACCCGCTCTATTAGAAGTCGAATTGGCTGTTAATATGAAGGCTCCAAAAGTGCATTTGGAAGGAGAATCCAAGGTAGTAGTGGATGCAATTATGAAAGGAGAAACCCCAAACTCGAGGCTAAACAAATTCATAGCTTTGATTCGATCAAAATTAATTAATTTCCAATATTTTTGTATATCTCACATTAGAAGAGGTGGGAATGTTTTAGCGGATTGTTTATCCAATGTGGCATGCGAACTCGACAAATGGGTGACGAGGTGGTGGGATCGAGATGATGACTTTATATAATGGAAACTTTAAAGGGTTGTACTAGATAGTACAAACGATCAAGATGAAGCGTGGGAGATGAGTTTATTTTTTCCTCTACTTGAGTGTCAAGGTCGTCTCGACTGATATTGGCAATTAATGTCGAGTATCGTTGCAACGACAACGGAAGCTGTGATAATCACATTAATAGTTGTAACAGAAATGAAATTTCATTCAATGCGGCTGTTGAATGTCTCTCTTGGTTTGAGGAAGCGGTTTTTGATAGTGAGAGGTGGTTTTGTGGTTGGTGGGTGCAATGAAGGCCAATTTTACATTGAGAACCTCCAAAATGATGCATGCATTCCTGGGCCCAGTTCCGGAGAGACAATTGATGACTATGTTTCGTTTGAAGGAACCTTTGTTCCTGAAGGTCGTGTAGTTGGTGTTGGGGTAATAATTGGCAGTGATAGGTCATAGATATCAAACAAGGGCAGACATCTACTCCCTCATCATGGCATGGGGTCTGGAATTGGGCTCCTCGTGTGCAGAGGTTCGAAGGGTAATGAAAGCTATAGTATCGTAGGAATATCTTGATAATTTGGAGTCTTTGCTGGAATGAGCAGTGTTGGGTCGGGGGTTTGATGTGGCCAAAGGTATCCTATAACAACATTAAGAACTTAGGGGCAGACATACGCATATCCCTTTTCTCAAATGATGTGAAGAGGTGAAGGCCAAGTTTCGGGAGATGGTGAACAGAGGATGGGAGGCCCTGAAATTGTATGTGCAAATTATGGAACTAGAGGAGGTTATTGTTGGGATCCAAGAAAACTGAGAGGGGGGGGGGTGTGAATGAGTGTTCTGCCGGTAACACAAAATTTTATCCTTTTATACCATACACATATAAACCAACAAACAAATAAACATATAACTTGAAGCAAATAAACCATCCACATAAATGATCACCATAATGCACATAATTTATACGTGGAAAACCTCAAAGAGGAAAAAACACGGTGGGATTTGTGACCCACAATATAAGTTCATTGGCCATATGAAAGGATATTACATATAATGGGGGCCTGCACATGTAGGAAGGCACACTGCTCGTCACTAAAGAGTCTCACTGACTACAAGCTTCTGTTGAATTAAAACAATAAAAATGAACTCAAAAATGCATCTGCTATGCCAAATAGGGTTTCGGTTCTAGCTCTGCTTTGTACTGGTTCATAAACCCTGAACACTACTACCAGTATCTCTTCTCCTCCAAAAATGCTTTCCAAGCTATTTACAGATCATTGCATGATATACCATTCACATACATATGATCTACTTACATATACTTTGCATTATATAGTTATGCTATGTTCTCCTATGTCGCATCCTTTTACATATCTTGTATCATATCCAAAATGACCTAGCAGACTAACCTATATACCCATTACAAACAATATGCCTTATGTTAGCTTACAATTCTTTTACAAAAGTTATTCAATGTCGGCCTCGACAATAATTACAAAATGATTTACTAAATAAATCTTCCTTGATGTCGACTTCCTTCAAGTACTGATGTCGGTGCCGGTGTAGCCCTGAATGCTCCAAAGTCATTGTCTGCCGGTATATGACTTCCATCTAATCTTGTTGCCATCAATGACAAGAAAATGAATCCGATGAGTGTCAAATGCCAACAATCTCCCCCTTTGGCATTGATGGCAACACTCATGTGAAAAATGGATTCCTTGCCGGTTCAACTGAAATATGCTCCCCCTGAGCAATACACTCCTTCTGATATCCTGGTATCCTTCCCATGTGATCATGTCTGATTTTTCTGATATTTTTCACATATATACATACTCCCCCTTTGGCATCAATGCCAAATATCAGTGAAAAAATTGAAAGAATTTAGAACAAAAGAATAAATGAATACTATTAATGTCACTAGAGCTTGACCAACTTCAAAATTTCGGGGTAAGCCTTATTCAACAACTGAAGGTATGTATCCCAACCGGTTTTGAAGGTGTCAGATATAGATGCTAGTCCACTTAGTAAGTGGGCAAGTGTTTCCTTCTCTTTGACATCTGTTGGTGTGGGTTTAGCAATCATGTCCATGCACTCTCTCTTATGAACACCCAATGAATCTAATATGGGACTCACCAGTCCATTAAGACTTCTTGCTCTCCTAATGACTTTATCTCTCTCCTTCTCAAAAGCATAAATTAGGTTCTCCAAGGACAAAACTTGTCCATCAACTGATGTGGTCAGTGCGATTAATCCATCAAAAGAGTTTGCAATGCTAGCTACCTTGTCATGTAACTCCTTTAATCTGGTATCTACATTAGCTGTAAGAATTCCTATGTTACAACAGACCCTGTAGATATTTGTACCTTGTTTCAAACAATTCTCAATAAGAATGAGTTTGGCCTCAATTTTCTTTTTCTCTGTTTCTATGATCTGGTCAAAGGTTGCTCTTTTAGTTGTAGTGAATCTTTCTAAAGCCTATCGATATGCATTCTGCCTCAGAGATTGAAAATTGTTAGAAATATGTTCTATTAGAGTCTTGAGCTCACTGAAAGAGCTTGCTCCATCTTCAATCTTACAGTTAGGTGTCAATTTGTGCAATACTATAACTGATTGATCAATTATTCCCTTGTTTGCAGTACCCTCCTTCAATAATTTCTGCGTTGCCATCATCATCAACTCAGTGGGACTCATCTCAGTGACAGATTTCTTCTCAACTTGAGAAGTGTCAATTGCCAAAACTTTTGTCAGGGAATTAGTTTTAACTGGCAGTATAGATTCAGTTTCCTTTACCTTATCCTCTGCAACCTCTTTTGCACCGATGGCTTCACCACTTGGTGCAGTATCAATTACTGTCGGTGGAGTATTATCCACAGTATTTACAGTATCCTATATATTTCCTTTCTCAAAAATAGTTTCAATTGGTATGGACTGTACACTCTCCTTTACTGCCGGTGTAGTCAAAATTGGAGTTGAACTACCCAACATACCTTTCCCTTTTGATTTGTCAGGAATGGTGGAGGATGTAGCCTTTGCAAATTCTTCTTGAGATGAAAATCAGGATTCTTTTGGAAGAATTTGGTCCAACCCTTACTAGTCTCATTTATCACCTCATTTACTTTGCCCATCATTAGACTTATCTGTCGGGGTTTACTACTAAAAACTATCCTATTTGCAACATCTATGCATCTTTTCATTTCCTCATTGTTAATAGAGCCACACATTTCCAAAAGTGCCACTTCCTTAATCTCTTTATCTCTCTTGACAATATCAAGTCTTCTAGCATCAAGTTTATTATACAAAGATAGAGACATCTCCTTCAAAATTTCTATTAAGGATTTCTTATAAATGTATATATGTAACAAAATACCCTCTTCTATTTCATTTTTCTCATCATCCTCTAAATCTTCATAATACATAGATACATTTTTCAAAATTCCATCTTTTGTAATTTCATCAATTAGCTCAGCACAGGTCTTTTCAGTCTTATCGGTTTCAGTATCATCACTCTTCTTATTTTTGCTTGTGGTTGCTGGTGTAGATGTGACTGGTTTCCTCTTTTGTATAGGCTTCCTTGTCAGAGGTACAGTAGGTTTAGTTTCCTTTCTAATAAGTCTCATCTTAGGCTCTGCCTTCATCTACTCTGATCATCAGTCACAGTTGAATTTTCTGATTGTGCCGGTGTAACTATCTCAGTTTCCTGTACCAGTTGAGGCATTGTCGGTTCAGTTATGATCATTTCTACTACCGGTTCCCTATCATATGATATAGAATGAATTCTATACTGCTCATTCACTTTCACATTAGCACTCTCCACAATTTTCTGCAATGTTTTGTTATAACATCTATATGCTTTGCTTTGAATTGAATAACCAAGAAATATCCCTTCATCACATCTAGGATCAAACTTTCAAATTGAATCATCCCTTTTGATATAGCATTTACTTCCAAATTTTTTGAAATACTTAATAGTAGGTGTATATCCAAACCATAATTCATAAGGGGTCTTACTAGTTTCACCTTTGATGTGAACTCTATTGAATGTGTAGACTGTTGTACTCACTGCTTCTCTCTAGTAGATATGAGGCAATTGACACACGTCAGATTCATTTTGTTTTTATTGATGGCAACAAGATTAGATGGAAGTCATATACCAACATTAGGAGGCATATACCGATAGCCACAGACTTTGGAGCATTCAGGGCTACACCGACACCGACATCAGTACTTGAAGGAAGCCGACATCAAGGAAGATTTATTTATTAAATCATTTTGTAATTATTGTCGAGGCCGACATTGAATAAATTTTGTAAAAGCATTGTAAGCTGACATAAGGCATATTGTTTGTAATGGGTATATCGATCAATCTGCTAGGTCATTTTGGATATGATACAAGATATGTAAAAGGATGCGACATAGGAGAACATAGCAGAACTATATAATGTGAAGTATATGTAAGTAGATCATATGTATGTGAATGTTATATCATGAAATGATCTATAGATAGATTGGAAAGAATTTTTGGAGGAGAAGAGATACTGGTAGTAGTGTTCAGGGTTTATGAAACGGTACAGAACAGAGCTAGAACCAGAACTCTATTTGGCATAGTATATGCATTTTTGAGTTCATTTTTATTGTTTTAATTCAACAGAAGCTTGTAGTCAGCGAGACTCTTTAGTGATGAGCAGTATGCTCTAGGTAGTGTGCCTTCTTGCATGTGCAAGCCCCCATTATATGTAATATCCTTTCATATGGCCAGTGAATTGATATTGTGGGTCACAAATCCCACCATGGTTTTTCCTCTTTGAGGTTTTCCACATATAAATTATGTGTGTTATGGTGTTCATTTATGTGGATGGTTTATTTGCTTCAAGTTATATGTTTATTTGTTTATCGATTTATATGTGTATGGTATAAAAGGATAAAATCTCGTGTTACCGATAGAACACTGATTCACCCCCCCCCCCTTCTTCCTGTTCTTGGATCCCAACAATTGGTATCAGATCCTGGTACCTCGGAAGAAGTTTAACATCTTGAGGAAGATCTTGAAACCAAAATCTTTGAATATGGCTATGGAGAAGCAACTTGAGATAGCTCTTGAGGATTATGATGCTAAAAGGATGAAGAACTTGAAATTGCAAGAAGAATTGAATTCTACAAATGAGTTCATTCTTATCCTGCAAGAAAGGTTATCATCAGCTCAAGCCAAGAGAAAAGAACAATTGCGAAACCCAAATGATGAGGAGAAGAATGCACTTAAGGAACAATGTCAAAAACTAAGTCAAGCAAACATGCTCATGAAGAATGAAATGCAAGATCTGACTATGAGGTTATCAAAAGATATTGAGGACACAAAGAAGAAGGAAGATAATCTTGTTATATCTTCGAAATTTTTTTTTGATGAATGTGGCAGATTGACTCATGAGAATAATCTATTGAGAACTGATTTGGCACACTCTCGAAACAATGAACAAGAACTTGAAAGACAAATAACTACTCTGAGAGATGATCTAACTACTGCAAGTGAGTATAAAGAAAAAATCAAGATTAGTGCTGCAGAGTTGGATGATTTATTGAAAAGAAAAAGGTAGATTGATGATTCTAGAGGACTTGGATTTGTACAAGGTGAAAGCTCTGGTACTGCAAATAAAGATCAGACAATCGGTATGCAGAACTCATCAGAACAGAGGAAACCAATAAGGCAATCTAATGCTTATGAATTCAATGGTAGATGTTTTGTTTGCAATAAATTTGGGCATATGGATAAATAATGTAGAAATAAAGAAAATCAAAACTACAATTTTGTTCCCAGTCAATGCACAAATTGCAAGAAATATGGTCATAGATCAGAAGATTGTAGAATGAATGTTAAATGTCATGCATATGAAAAGTTTGGACATTTTGATAATCACTGTAGGTCAAGGAATGACACTGGATTTGTCAAAGTAATTCAGAAGAACAATGTTACATGTTATGCATGCAACAAAATAGGTCATAATGCTAAATACTACAGAAGCAAGACTCAATCGGTTAGCAATGATAAAGATAATGAGAAAGGAAAGAACAAGGTAGATGAAATACAACAAGATCACACCAAGAGATGGGTTAGAAAATCTGAAGAACCAAGTAGAGATGGATCTACACCGGTAACTCCACTGGTAGAATAGGGTATTCTTCCACTGGTAACTGAGGCATAAGCCTTAGGGGTTAGAAAATTCATTGCAAAATCCTGCATATTACCCCAGAGAAGATCTAGAGAGTTGTGTTCATCATTGATGAAGGTTCACCCGACACAAGACTGTGAAAGTGACATCCGTAGGGTTATTTGTGAAGCATTTATTACAAAGAAAGATTAGGGTTTTATTCACTGATAAAAAGGGGTAAGTTAATTCATTTTCACTCAGCAAGCATTCAAGCATTCAGAGCGAAGAATAAGGTGAATTAAGAGCAAGAAAAGGCATTTTGAAAGGATTTCGAGCAAAAACACTCAATCTTCCACTGATCTTCAGCTCCTACATTCATTGCAAATCCCACCATTGTCGAAGTCAAGGATAGGTTAAGTCTCGTATTCAAGGAGGTTCTCGAAATTGCGAAGAAGGAAAACTCTGTGGGAGCATTTTCTAGGGTTCCTGACGGGGTGATGTATGTTGAAGACGTAAGGGCATACATTCACTGCACCCTGGAGGATCTAGGCATAGAGGACATCAAAAGCATGTATCAATCCATGATACTGGGAGACTCCAGAACCATCAAACTAGAATACAAAGCAATTGAGGATTTAGGGTTAACCGGTATTCTGTACATACCAGAATTCAAGGATGAAGTCATCAGATATGTTCTGAGAAGGGTTCACAACGAGTTTATCTAGTTGGATAGGCCTTACATGATCACTAAGGAGGCTATTCAAGCAGTCACCAGCTTACCCAAAGTCAGACAACAACCTAGCAATAAAATTTCCAACATTGAGGTCGAGAAACTCACCGATGCAACTCCTGATAGTAGATCAATGAGGATCAACACAATCACCAACACTGATGTGAAATTTGCAAGCATGATAATAGGTTATAAGGTAACTCAATCCAACCGATTGAATTCTGTTTCTAGTTCATGCATTCATGCTGCATATCAGATGCTAAGGAATAATGCAAAATATGGTTTATGTGAATAGATGAGAGTGAATTGATGTTGAACCTTGGGAAGATCAAGGGAGTTAAGAAAGGAACTTTCATATACAAAAATTTGATTGTTTGTTTAATGCTTTACTTCCTGAATGAGCTACCTGATCTTGGCAAGAAGCGTTGGGCTCATGACATACCGGTAGGTATGCAAATCAAGGAAGCAATCACCAGTCTTGGTATCGAAAGAGATGAGAAACTTTGGGGGTAATTCAAAACATTCCAAGAAAACATGAGGCAGAGGAGAGAATATCAAAGAAAATTGTGGAGAAGTACTCCACTGATATCTATTTTATGGTGAAAATCGATGAAACCCTTATGGAGGAAGTTGAACCTAGGATAATTTGGATTACTGAGCTTGGATATGAAGTGGATGATAGAATTTTTGAACTCTATGCAAAAATGTTGCTAGATGCCCCATTGGATGACAAAACAGAGCATTTTGGTAAAGTAGAAGAGAAGGCCCTTGAAGTCAAAATTGGTTTTAACATGAAGAGAAGAGAGAAGAAAATAGAAAAGATGTATGCATATGTACAGGATGTAATTCGTAAGATAGACACTCAACTGGGTTTTGGATCCAAACTGACAACAGATCTAGCAGTGGCTAGTACTACAGAGGAGAAGAAGCCTGAAGTTTACATTTCTACCATCACTTTTGATTCTGACCCTGAGGACAATGAACCTCTAGCTTTCAGAAGAGTACAAAGGAAGAAAGTGGTATTAGAGCTTGGTCACATGTTCAAACCCCTTGCTTGTGTTGGGGGAGATTGTTGCAAGGTGTGCGTCCATGGTCTCCTTGTGTTGTGCAACACAACGCTCGAGTTTGTGACATGGCTTAACCACATCCTATGGATTCTATAAATCTAGTGGTTGTATCGGGTATTGATAGGTAGATCTTTTGGTGCAATGACAACCACACTTGTAACATTTATTAGGCAGGCTCGTGTGGAGCAGGGGAGGAGGAAGGTGGTGGAAGGAGGCATTGTCCAATGACCAAACGCAGGAGTGTGGAGTTGATGGAAATGAACATGCCACTGGAAATTCTCCCAAGCAATGGAGGAAGCGAGATGGGTGGAGAGATGAGTGTTGTAGCTGAGGGATGAGATGAACCTGGCTAGGCCCCAGGTAGCTCTATTTTTTGTCAGCTATGTTTATAGATTTTGTTTTAAATTTTTGCTAGAAACTTCAAAGTTTCACCTGTATTTTCAACAGTATCATATAAACTTGCTCTGTTAGTTACTGTGGTTTAGCAATGTCGTATCGAGCACCCTCTTTTTTTGAGCTCAAAAAACTGTATTCAGATGTATTTTGGATGTGGGATGGTGTTGGTGGGTTTACTGGATGGTGGTTTTGACATTTGGTTTTTGTAGGGTGGTTTGGTGGTTTTAGATGGGAGTTGGGGTGGTTTGATATTTGAGATAATCCTTGTTGACAATGTAATGCTTTTTTATAATTTAATAAAATAAATCATATTACCGATCAAAAAAATAATTAAATAATCTTCATTATTTAATTAATGTTCATCATTGTCTCTTTCTAATCAATTAATCTTGATTTTAATCAACTAATTATAACTATTCCCTCTTTGATTAAATAATTCATTTAATTATTTAATCCCTTAATTCTAAGCTAATTATTCTTCCATGATTAAATAATTATTTTAATTATCTAATCCCTTTCTCTAAATTATTCTAATTAAATAAATTTTTAATTTATTTAATTACCATGTGTGGGTGAAATAAATAAATTTTATTTATTTATGATCCCACTTATCTCTTCCACTTTCTAATTTTTATCTCCCTAATCTCTTCAACCTACTAATTTGCTATATATGAGAAGATAATTAAGGATTTTATTATTTATTTTCATAATATCTTCTCATTTGATTTCTTCTATCTTCATCCTTCCCTGAATGGCAGCTCTGTTGTGCACTCAATCGGGTTTGTCCATCTAACAAAACATCTTTTCAATCTTAGTCATCCAATCAATCTCAATTTTTCTATAAATTGGACTCTTTTCTTATTCAATTTTCAATAATCACGCTTCGAGGAACTTTATGTTGCGATTTTCATCTATCATTGTCAGTTTGCTTTTCACTTGCATTTTCACTTGTAGGTGAGTTCCACATCAAATTTGAAAGTGAAAGAAGAACAATGGAGTCACATGGAGGAGATTTCACGTTTTGGTTTGCATTTATTTTATTTTGAATATTGTCTTCATTTCCTTTATTGAATGCATTAGGATCTTTTTCATTGCATTTTAGGCTTTCACGGTTGGCTTAATTTATCCTTTGATGCCTTTTCCTGATTTCCTAGTTACATTTTCTGGTGAACCCAATGTGAAGTGCATCTAATTTAATATTTTTTGCAAGATTTTTTATTAGATACAGGTTCTAGAAGACCAAATTTATTGGCTTCCATGCTCGTCACTGTTTTTGTGTAGGGTTTAGAAGAACTAAAGTGCTTGTTGCAGGGCTTAATCAATCAAAGGATTAAAATTGAACAAACAAATTTCACTTAGTTCCTAATTAGGATTGGATTAATCTTTCCTTTTGCTACAAATCACACTTAGTTCTTAATTAGGATTGGATTAATCTTTCAATTTCATGCAACAACTCTCACTTAGTTCCTAATTAGGATTGGATTAATCTTTCCTTTCTGCTACAAATTGCACCTAGTTCCTAATTAGGCTTGGATTAGTTGTTGATGTCATGCTATAAATTGCACATAGATCTAATTAGGCGGTTAATTTTTATTTTAGTTGACAAATTGCACATAGTCTAATTAGGTGATTAGTTCATAAAGCAACTTTTTGATTTGCATGTTGCTTTTTTTTATTTGCATGTAGTTTTTTTCACTGCATGTCGCTTTTCTTTGCTTGCATGTTGCTTTTTTTTATTTGCATGTAGCTTTTTTCATTGTATGTCACTTTTTTCACTTGCATGTTGCTTTTTTTATTTCCATGTAGCTTTTTTCATTGCATGTCACTTTTATTCGTTTGCATGTTGCTTTTTTTTTATTTGTATGTAACTTTTTTCATTGCATATCACTTTTCTTCACTTGCATTATGCTTTTTTTTTATTTGCATTTAGCTTTTTCATTGCATGTCTCTTTTCTTTGTTTGCATGTTGCTTTTTAGTTGCATGTTGCTTTTTTGCCTATTGCTTTTTATAGTTTGCATGTCTCTATTTTTTTTTTGCTTGCATGTTGCTTTTTTGCATATTGCTTTTTCTATTCAACTTAGAGGTTTTGTGTATTACTGATTATTTGTGCAACACCTTGGCATTCATTGGGAGAAGACCAAACATAAACTACTAATGCAATTTGATGCAAGATGCATGTTAAGGATCAATATTTGAAACATATTGTTTGCATTTTTAGTAATTAGAAAATATTTGAATTTGGGAATTAAAACGAACATTTATCTTTTGTGTTTGCTTTGCTTGGGCACACTTGTGCATGTGAGTGGTCCCACATTTTTGACACACACTATCCTCTCCCCTTCTTTGGGTGCACGAGAAAAGTGTTAAAACAATGCTCAACTTTTCATTTTATTAGGTAGAGGGCTTGTCCTCCTGAGAGCCCAAAAGGTCGGTGAGGGGAGAATGACCTAGAGCGGTAATAGGCTAAGGCCAAGTCACCTCTCAGCTGCTATATAAAATACATTGGACAAAAGTCTTCACGATGGGTGCTAATTGCCTAACTACGCGGACCTCCCCAGTACCTATGTTCTATAGGAAGGAGGCCTCCTGAGGGAGAGAGCGTACATGGATGCCCGAAAGAGAGTCCCAAATTAAAAATCCATTGTTGTAGTTTGCCAAAAACATTTTATTTGTTTCTCAGGCATTATGATATGCACATGTCAAAGATACCCCTCATGTGCCCTTCAATTAGACATAGTAAATTTCTTGGGAAGTGATGATCTAATAAATTTGAAGCTTGGTATGCCTGAAGAAGTGTGTGTCGTGGAGGGGAGTGAGTGATACCAAGCTTCTAACTATCTAGTTGAATGTGGTATTTTGGGCTAGGGGATTCAACAAATTTTGTCCTTTTAGCCTTAGGATTGTGATTGAATGTTTTTATTTCATGCAAAATTCAAACAAATATTTTGTCTTTTGTGCTTGTTAAAAGTGAGTCACAAACAAAGGACATAATCAACATATCAAATATTGGCAAACAAAACAATCTTCACAAGCAATCATAATCAACCTTAGTTCAAACAAAGGTCAATATTTTGTCCAAGTATTCATCCAACATTTATGAACATGGCTTGTCAAAACATTGGGTATCCTTATTTCAAAATTTATGTCCCTTAGGATTAGGTTTTGCATAGTCCAAACTTAGGTCTTAGGACATTCCCTTTGCATATAGGTTTCAAAATCATTTTCCTAGGTCTTGGTCCTTCATTTCCATTTCATTATCATCATTATACTAAAATTAGGTCTTGTCTTAGGTTGCATTTCACATATTCTTATCACATTGGCTTTATCATTGCATTGTCACACACCCAAGTCTTGTGTTAGCTTGATTTTGTCATATCATATTATATCCCTAGATCATATCATATCTTGAGGTCATATTAGATTCATATCATATCCTTAGGTCATTGTCATTATAAATTGTCCTCTTGAATTTAGTCTCAAAATTAGGTTTGTCAAACTTCAAAAAAATCAAAACTTTAGATTATACCCAAAGTTGTTGTTAGGAAGTCTTGAACTTGATCAAAATCTTGTCCTTTTGTCAACATCATTTTGTCAAACCTAGCTTAGTATCTGTTAGCGAACGGATTTTACCTTTATTTAAAATAATTAATTTCAAACTCTGTCGCCTTCTTTTAAAGACAAAAGTTCAATTGAACAGTTGGGTAAGTGTAATATATTACTTCCCTCTGAATTTTTTCATAGGTACAACTCCCTCTATTAGTTATTCAGGGAATAATCTAATTAATTTCTAACTGGTATGCTTTTAACCTGAAAGCACGTAAGGCTGCGTACTTCATTCTTTTGATGAGAGGCTAATGATTTACACATATTTTAGAGAAAAATAAGCTTTCTAAATGCTTCAACATGAGAAATAGAAGTGACTGAAACAAAGTTCAGAACACCAAAAACAGATAAGAGAGACAAAATCTCTTTTCAAACACGCATCCTTTAAAAACTCACAGGAAGGAATCTCAGAAAAGAAATAACATTCTGCATTGAAAAGGTGATCATTGTCATTTGATTTGATCAACATATACAAAGATATGTCATAGTGCAGATTCAAAACTCAAAGGTTTTCTTTCTCCCAAAACAATATGATCCTTTATATATATATATATATATCTTATGTAACAAAGACACAATCAATACAAGTATAAAACCCTTTTCAATTCCAGATCTTTAAAGTCTGATGACTTCCTTCAACAAAACATAACTTTTCAAACCAAAAAGAAACTAAGTAAAAACTAACAAAATTCTAACCAAAATCTAACCATTATCCTGTCCATCTTAGTCTAATTTATAGTTTTTAGAATAGAGGAGGTCTCCCTGAAAACTTGACCTCCTCTAAATCAGTTATGAAACTAACATAATATAATTGGGACAGATGTCCTGAAGTCTTTTGCATAAACATGAAAAACACATAAAAGCAGGGCCTTGATCAATGCGCTATGTTGCTTTCCCATCATCATCTTCTTCTCCGCTTTCCTGGGCGTCATGGGCAATTGCGAGTTCCTAGATTATTGATTAGTTTAGGATCTTCGCCTTAGGAGTGAAATTGCCCTTGTCTTTAATTTTCTCCATGTATATCCTAAAAACTTTTATCGCATCCTGTGTGTTCAGCCTGAAAATCCCCAACTGCCAATCGTGGTCAGGATTGACCACTTTGTTGTCATTAACTAAACTGTATTGGAGGTCTTGGAGTTCATACACATAAGTCTTAGCATAGCACAAAGAGATGACATTCATCTGTTACCAGCTTGATTGAATGTTCTGTCAAAAACTTGGTAGCTCTGTATTCTTCTATTTTAGTGAACATAGGCAAGACATTCTCCCATTTGTGTTCTTCTTTCTCCCATGGTGAAACCTAGTTTTGAATCTCCGCAATGAGGCTCTGCATCTCATCACATAATTTATGGGAGCTCGTGATATACTTTTCTCCGTCTTTAATTACTCCTTCAATCCATCTTTCAACAGCCTCTGCAATGCTTTTAGCTCATTGAACCTAACTCATTAGCTTTTTATTCTTTGGTGAAGTAGGATAAAAGCTCTCTGTAGCATGGGATATAGAAAGTGCTCTGAAGCAACCGATGCTATCAATGAATTGAGCAAGGATGCTTATATGCCTCTTTAACTCTCTCTTTTCCCGCCCATCTTTCTCTGACCCGATGAGCATTTTCTTTGCGGATGTAATGCCCCGCCAAGAAACCCCTATGGGTTTAAGTTAAAAACACTCAATTAGAGTGTAAATTTTTTTTTTTTTACATAATAATTAAGAGCGTTAATGAAAAGTTACCTTATTAAGATAGATTGAAGTTATCTCAAGTTATCTCTAACTAGATAGCACAGCGGAAGGCTGAATGATCCTAAGAGGTTTCCCAACGCGATTACATAACCTTACACCCAACTCAACTTTCATCACTAGATCCATAAAACTGGATATCTTAATTACGAGATAATGCATAGATCTTGATTATATATGTGTTCAATGGTTTGACATCTTATAACTTTAGGGAACGTTCAATTACTTTGGTTGGTGAGGAGGCCATCGAGAGGTTAATTACTCAATGCACTTTAATTCATAATTTCATTAGGAGGCCTCCCAATAGGTTCAAGCGTTTTAAATACAACAAAGTTCATTCATTAGGTTTTTAAGATAACCATCCACACTTGACATCATCCTTTAATGCTATAAATATGCCTAACGAGATTCATTCGTTTAGGGTTAAACCACGATTAGTAAAACGAGGATTCCATCATTTGATTTTTAAAATATTCACCCACAATTGATATATATTTCTTAAATATTAAAAAGTATGGTTAATAAGAAGAATTCGCTCCTTAAGGATTAACTACAATTAATAGAGGGAGGTCCCTTCATTTGATTTCATGCGTAGCCTACTAATGAGTTGAAGTTCTTTTATGAAAGGTAAAATGTGAGTAGCCATATAATTCATTTGAAGTTTTGATAATGCAAATAAATGGACTAATTTCATTGAGGTGAAATGTATTAGGACACATGAGAGCAATCCCTTAAATTACAATATCGTTAGCTAGGTGAAATTCATCGTTTCAAGATTTGAATAATAATATCATAGTGACATTCTTCTAATTGGAATTGAAATACAATTATCTTGTTGCATATCACCCTTTTTTTTTTGTTAAATGAAGATAATATGAGAGAGATTCTTTTACTAGATTTAATGTATCAACAACTAATTAATTTTTTTTTTTTCATTTTTAGTTCAATTTTAACAATCATAAGGGATTCCTTTTATGAGGATTAAAATATGGATATCTAATTGAGTTCACCCAATTTTAAAATAAATCTGGTGAGGATTATTGTTAAGATTAAAACGTGAAATAACTTAACAAATTCGTCCAATGTAATGAAACATAATTAACATGGCGTGATTCATTTACTAAGGTAAAAAGATAGATATTTATATGATGTTCATCCTTTAGATTTCAGTCTAGGAATTGTGACATAAATTTTAACTTTGTTTCCTTTTTACATTCATCCCATTTATATACTTAATAACAAGTTAGTCTGATAATGTAATCTAGCAAGATTTCTCTCCACTATTACAACTTTAATTATCGTATTTTAAATACTCTACCATAATCATAATTTTCATTGTCTGATGAATCTGATTTACTACATTCCTCAAGTGGTCTGATTTTGTGCATTTGATTTAAATTCGTTAATTTTCCATCATACACTTATGCAAGAATACAACCATTCATGATAATTTAAACATAAAACAAAGTACGCCATAAACATCGCATAACACAGATATGATCTCGGAGTTCACCCCTGATGGGCTACATCTCCAGGTCTGCTCAACTGCAAGACCCCTTTGGTATTATATCGTTAGGAATTACATAATTGATAAGTCTTTTACATCTCGCCACTTAGGCGAATACAGTCAATATACCACTGTCACCCGGTCGGAATTTACATAATGATCCCTTTTAAAAGCGGGTCAAATTGAATCATAACAAAAGAAAACATACAAACCTAGATTCTATTGTTTGACGGTACCCTGACTAGGGGTTTGACCGACTTAAGACCAAAACTAGCATATCAAGTCTCACTATAAACTAACCAAATTTTATTTCAGCAATTTAAACTACAAGGACATCATCCAGAAGAGGCATTCGTTTATCCATATCATTTCTATCCATTAATGTCGATCAAGTTTATGGTTTTGATAATTTAACTATATTTAAAAATGCGTATTAGTCCACCGTTACTAATGAGTCCATGTTAATAATAAATATTAACTCGATTATGGTGTAACCAATATGAAATTAAAAACTTGTATTAGAGTATGGATTCCCTAAGTGTTGATTCTCTAAGATCCAAATATATTATGTGCTAATTTGAAATTAAACGAAATAAGAGCTGAATTTAAAATTACATAATAACTAGGAGATTAGATTTAAATCTCTAATACTAATTTTAAATTCAATTACTAATCAGAATTCTTCCCCCTTTTTTTTTATATATAACATACATATATCTTTCATTCCTTTTTTTTATAAAAAAGATTATATAAAATAATAAAAAAAAAAAAATTAAAAATCAAATAAAACAAACCTGTTTTTTTTTTAATTTGCAAAAAAAGGAGGGAAGGAATCCCACGTGGACAACCACGTGGGCCTCCCCTTGGCAGCCCCTTCTACCTGTTGGTAGCGCAGCCCTCCATTGGTAGCGCTGCTACCCAATGGTAGCAGGCTGCTACCTCAGGTAGCACTGCTACCATTTGGTAGCAGATCGCTACCAGTGGTAGCGCTGCCTACCAACTGGTAGCAGTAGCTACCTGCTGCGAGAGGCAAGGTAATGATTTTTTTTTGTGTTTTATTTTATTTATTATTTTTTTTTTATAGTTTTTACACACACAGATTTGTAAAAAGAAAAAGATAAAAAGAAACAATGACAAATCCCCATATGCATATCACACAGTCTTACAGACAGGGTTTTAAGGTATTTTCCAGCAACCTCCTTGATTTTGTATATTATTTTTTTGAAAGAAACTCACATCCCAGCCAATCTCCCATTTTGAAAGGGATTCATCACCCATATGTTTTCCAGATTTCTCATAATAAACAACAAACTGGGAACTATTTTTTTTTTTGTTGAATAAACATGCACAAAACACCCAAAACGAAAATGTAGAAAAATCCCCATTTTTACAGTCATAAAATGAATTTCCAGATTGTTTAAACTAAGAATGGAGAAGATTTTCTCTTTCTCAAAATATCCCAAAAACCATGGCCAATCTTAAAACCAAGAACAACCAAGCCTTCAACCAAACTGAAAACTAAATCTTAAAAAAAAAAACACTCATGGGTAGCATTCCTTTCTATTTTTCCAGCATTTCATGGAGAGCATAACAATAAACAAAAGGGTAGATTTAAAATTCCTACCTCCAAATGCATTCCGGGAAGAGATTTTTGATGAAGAAGAGCTCCCAAATCAGCTACTCTCAATCTCCATCCCTCTCCAAAATGCCCAATCTCCCTTGCAAGAACCATGTTTTTCCAAAAAAAAGACCCAAGGCCAAGAACCCCCAAAATGTTTACAAAACTAGGTTAAAAGGAGAAACCCTAATTTTGCCCTAATTTTCAATTTCGAAATTAGGCATTTATTTTTAAAATAAAATGGATGAAAAAAATGGAAACCTCTTATTCAATCCCTCTTATTCATTTTTTCCTTTAAAATTAAAAATCTTCCATTTCTTATTGCGTTTTTTTTTAAATATTAATTTCTCACTACAAATTTTAGGCCTACTTCTTATTTCGAAACTATTGACCGGGTAAGGCATTTGATTAATTTGATTTTCTAAAAATCAAACTTTTATACTATATCGACTTTACAAGTAAAAAAGAAATAATTTCGTTTAATAATAATAATTTACCCCTTTTTCCTTCCAAAATGCGAAAATGAGTAATTTAATTCTATCTCCCAAATGACTTTAAAATTTTTTCCTTTCTAAAACGTATAACTCAATAAATTCGTTATTTTAAAATTAGCTATTAAATTAACTCGCTATAACATAATAAAGTGACATTTTTAAATAAATGACTAATCTAATGCAAGAGTCTGATTTATTCTAATTTCTCAACTACAAATGCGTAAATGTCGCAAATGTGTAAATGAGCACACTAACCCCAGTTAAATACCTTAAGCTTGCTACCATAATAATTTAAAGCAAATCTCTTAAATTAATGATTAATCATATAAAAGAAACTACCAATTTAAATTTCTATATCTCTAATGTGTACGTTTACTCATAAATTTGAATTTAATACTTAGAACAACAAACTCCACTTACCTCGTGTAAGGCACGCAAATCGAGGAAGTCCTCCAAATCTCTCGACACGCATCCCAATAAAAAGAAAGCCCCACGAATCCACACACGATGCTCACCTAACCATGGCTAAGGCAAGACGAGAGTTATATGACCACTAAATCCGAATTCTAAAGATGAAGGAGCATACTCAACCTTGCAAATTCCAAAGGAGATGAACCTTGCCCTAAGCGGTGTTGTACCTGCAATCTCCCGCACCCATGAATTCATACAAGCATGCATATACAAATACATACTCAATGAAGGCGTTAGCTCAAGATTTATCTCAAGGGTTAGGAAACAATTACATTTACACGAGAATCGATGCAAAAGCACAATAATAAGTATGCACCATTTATTTATATTATCTAAACTACACATTGCATATCGGTTAATCTACCATTCAAGAATGCCACATAGGAAGTCAATCAAGGTTAAACGGGTTTTAAAAGTCCGACTAGGGTATGGGCATTACAGCGGATACCTAGAAGAAATGGTTATCTGAATCTCTACTCATGTTTCCTAGCTCCACCTTAGTGACCTCAAAATCTTCTGTACTGACTTCTTTGTCCTCTTCCTTGGGCTTGTATGAGGCAATCTTGACAACCCACTTTCCGGTCCCTTCATCACTATCCAGTCGAGTAGATGTTTTGAACCTTTTTGGCTTGGGGCCCTTCTCTGTGTACTTAACGACCATATCTTGAATTGGAATAGTCACGGGAATGGAACTCTATTTTTTGTTCACCGAAGTGGTCAGCCACTTAGGGGTTGTGCTGGAACTAGTTGCTCCTTCGATCATTTTGGAGGGTGGTGTCATAGCTATGGTAACCACATGGGAATCCAGGGCATTAGCAATGTCACTGTCCAGATCTTCAACCTCAAATATCTAAGCTTCAAGAATCTTATCCTTTACCTCTGTATCATTATCTTGATCCATCCTTCTCTCAGTAGCACTTCGTGACCGGGTATGTCAAGGAATGGAGAAATCCAAAGCTGGATTAGACTTGTGCCTAACTTGAGGTGGCTTTTTATCCTTACCTGCATGAACAGGCATAGAAGCATTATTAGAAAAATGCTTTGGTGAACACAGAGTAACCTCACTATTTCTCACAGAGTTAGACTTGGTGCCTAATTTCAATGCTTTCTTCCTTTCAATCCATTCTACGGTTCTCTCCAAAACCCTTTTTGTTTTCAGCTGTATATCGTGCTCTTCTTCCTCATCCCAATTGATACAGGACACTTCGGTTTCGGCTTGAGCTAAGTATCCAGGTTCAAAAAATTCTAGATAATCTTCTTCAAGCTCATCTATGTCAAGCTTTACCTACAATGAAATGACTTTCTCCAACACCATCCTCATGTTTCCCCTTTTGAACACCTCGAGTTCATCATTGGAATCCTCCCAGAAGTCCTCTAATTGTGGAATTGGGAGATACAACATTAGACCAAGACTTAGGGAGAAACCCTTATTATCAAAACCTTTCCTTTCATGGTACAACAAAAAATTAAAGTTCTTCAGGTCCGCTCCAATACTCAAAGCGTCCGACATTGAACTACAGGATATCATACCTAACTGAATGGGAAAATGATCCTCCCATTTGTCCCTGGGTTGAGCCTTTTTAATCACAGTAGTCAGCTGCCTACCTATCTCTGCTAAAACAGAACTATCTAAACAAAAATGAGGAAGCTTGAAGGGCTCTTCCTCAAAACCACCTATCCTTATATAGCAGAAGCGAGGAAATTGGATAAAGAAGCTGCTAAACCTCTTCGCCAATGCCTGTGCATCCTCAGAAATTCTTTTGGTTTTCATATTCTTCAATTCATAGCACAAATATCCCAGAAAGGCATTGTGTACCCTCCTAAAGTCTTGCAAGGCATTATCCTTTTGCAACATAGGGTAAAAATCATATACGGGAACCTCCTCCTCAATGGGTTGTCTAGGTATTCCAACTATCTCCTTAACACACGCCAAACAATATATAAGATACGAAGGCATGAAGAAATTTTGCTTAAACTATATGGCCATACTCAACTACTCCCTCATTGAATCGGCAATCAGCTTTGCCCAATCAAGGTATTTCTTCCCTTTTAATACTAGCTACACATAGCAATAAATCCATTCGTCGAAACTGTAGGCTTCCGCAGAGCCTCTAACTTGGTGCAATAGTAACATGACATCATGAATGTGAGGCAGCATATGATTCTTATTGGGATTCTTGGGAAATCTGGAACCACCCCTTTGAGGAACCTTCAACCAATATATTGCTACATTATTTCGGTGCCCAGTTCTGTCTGTGTTGAACTCGATGATTGACTAGGTGGGAGAAAAGTTTGAGAACTGGTAGTCAGGTAGCTTGAAAATAGAGGAAATTACTTCACGGTTAATGGCAAGGAGGGTTTCACCATTGTCTCTCCTGATGGTTTCAGAGGCTAGATCATACCTAGCAATACATTCCCTAACCAATTCTGGGCAAGGGATAGCTGGGAGAAAGGCTACCGCCTCTATGAGACCACTACTCAAAACTTCCACACCAAAGGAACCATCAATCCCCTTGAACACCCTTTCTTTTAAAACTTCAAGATTTTCCCCTTTAAGGTCGGTATTGCTGACTATGGGCTCTGTACATGCAAGACTAAAAACATTCCCAAACAAGTGCAACGTGGACTTCATTATTCATAAATAACAAGCCTTATTTTCTTCCAGCAAACCTTACTACGAGTGAAGAAATGTAGGTAAAAATCACTGGAGAAGACAAGAAATGGACTCACCTTCACAGTTGAGAGCAACCAGACGACTACTAGCAAACAAACATTCTATCCAAGAAAAATAACACCGCAGCGACGAGGAACAAATTTTCAGAGAATAAATCCTCTCATACCTTATAGCAAGAGCAATAATACGAACTTATTAAGTGCAATAATTCCAATCATCAGTTTAAGTGTATTGAGCTTGTGGATTGGACATCGCACACATGCATTGAATGCATGGCGGCGTTTTTGAAGTAACCACCAGTTCTCGAAATGATTACTTGCTTCAAAACTCCAACAATTGACGTCACACAAGATATGGTTCGCCTTCCTCATACTTGGCAATAAATGCACCATCAAATCTTTTAACTACGGGACCCACCAAATTTGAACACACATGAACATTCTGAATAGACTTCGTTGGGGTTCAAGTAGTTCAAGGCGTACACCACGCCCAGGAGAAATCTTTTCTGAAAGGATTAACTATGTCATGTGCTGCTGACCATTTGAACTGTGTTGAACATATTGAACACGTCTGAACCTTTTGAACTAGGTTCAAAGAGTTCAATGCCTGAAGAGAGATGACATAACACATCACCGAACGAGACCAATAAGGAACCGCTGCAAAACACTTTAAGAGATTGTTAGTATGAAAAACCCCCAAGACACCTAAGAACCCGCGGAACCTAAATGAACCTAATGAACCCAGTTCAAAATGGTTCAATGTGTTCATGGAGTTCGACCAATTACTAAAACTTGGCATTTTTTATTTAAAGACAATTTACAAACAGACTAAGGGCTTGAACCGAGGCATTGCAAGAAAGACAAGGACTCCGAATGAAATTTTATAGGGTGATTTACTCCTGTCATGAAGGATAAATGACGTAGTAACAGTATCCAAGAGTATAGGTGAGGCATTATCATTTGTCCTATTATCATTGTGTCCTTCGTCCTTTTTTCAATTAAGGTCTTAACTTCATTTCAATTTTCCAAGGTTGGGTCGATAGCTTTGCATTTCAAACGTTTGTCCAAATCTTGAAAACAACAAAAGAAAAAAAAACATAGGTTGCACTCTCATATCCCAAAATTGCGTTTAGTTGCATACCATCATCACTCCAAGAATTTAAAAGGTCCAAAAACACTTAGTCACATTGTTAGTCATCTAAGTTGCATTAGTTGCATACATCATTCTTAAAATCCAAAATCCCAAAAATATTGCATTGCATAGTGACATGTTTATTGAAACAAGGTTCCAAGCTCCTATGATGCAACAAAGTTTGACATATCAACAGATGATTGGACGAATGAATAACACAATGAAATCAAGTTTTAATCCAAGGCAATCACAAATTATCCAACCCAACAACAAGATGACATCGATCAAACTTTTTATGATGAAACAGGTATCCAAATATGAAAAACTAGAGGATAAGCTAACTTGAGAAAAATATATCTTGAAACAAAAAGTGAAAAAAATTGAGAAGAATAGATTGCAAATGTCCAAAATGCTTCAAAAATTTCCAGGATCAAACCCAAACTTTGAGCCAGTTAATATGAATTCTCTCATTGAACGATCAGACATACTAGCTCTCATCTCACAAATAGACATGATGAAAAAATTTCAATCAACAAGCAAAAATTTAACCAAATCCCAAACCAAACCTCATTTGACCAAATGCCAAGACAAACCTCAAATCAAATCTTGAATCAACAACCAATGACCCAACAACAACCAATGATCCAACAACAACCAATGATCCAAAAACAACCAATGGTCCAACATTTCCAACTGACACAGGTAATGGTTCAACATGTCCAACCAACACAATCAATGGTGCAATTCCAACAATATGCTCAACCAAACAAACAATGTCAACAATTAGTCCAACCAACTGTCAAGTATCAACAACAAATACAATATCAACAATTGCAACCAAATGTTCAAAAAAACAAGTTGCAACTCCTACCAGGCCAAATTTCAATCATGTCAAACCAATCCAACCATAAACCAATTCAAAATAAAAATGCAACATCAAACCAAAACCAAATCACCTTCAAACAAGTCAAAAATCAAAACCCAACTATGTCAAAACCTTTCAAGGATTCAAATTTGTCTCCGAAGAAAGGTTGCTATATTACACAACTCTTAAATAGAGTCCTAAGTGATTTTTCTGAGAAAGATCAAAATTGTGTACCCATATCTAGCAATGGCTCATCCCCTCATAAGCAAATTGACTCCCCAGTGGAATCTATCCCTACACCTTTTAAAAATTTGCAAGAACCTTCTATATCACCTTTATCAAACAATACACCCAAGGAAGAGATCCCCCAAGGTCTATCCACAATTGATTGCCAAGCTAAATTCATGATCCAAGTCCCTACCATGCTTCAGAAATGATAGACTCAATTCCAGCATGTGCTTCATTTCCCATCAAACCTATTTTAGAGGACCCCTTTCAAAGTCCATCTCTCTCATGTCAAAGCATTTATCCTTGCCAAAATCCCCCACACATGTTCAAAGTCCAACCCCATGTTAAGAGGATGATTCAAAGCACGAAGAAATGAGTCCTAAAGAAAATCAAGATCAAGATCTTGAAACCTTATCATTCCATCCAATTGTTGACCAAGATCCTGTCTTCCCAGACACTCATGATAACCCCCCTATTCCTATCCAAGAACAAACACCTTTTCAAATCATGTTGACATTCCACTCCCTCAGCAAGATCAAGATATCCCCTCCATCCTTTCTGATGATCCCATTGAAAGTAAAGAGCAAGGTACCTTTAAAGAGGAATTCAATGATCTTCCTTCTTGTCAAGATCAAAGTATCCTTTATCCTTCATGTACTCCACATGATCCCCTTGTTCCTCCATATCCATGTCCTTATTCTTCATATACACTCAAAGATCTTATTTCCTTTAATGATCCCATTATTCCTCCCACTCCATCTCACAAAGATCCTATCATTGATACTAATCCCCCTCGTGATCCTAATCCCCCTCATGATCCTAACATATTGGTGCAAGATGTTCATGAACACCCTATATGCACAATGGGTTCCTCCACTCTAGTCCAGTCTAATCCACTTCATGATCCCATCATTCCTTCCATATCGCATCCACCTCATAAAGGAATCACGTTTTCTTCCCAAAGCAAAGAGTATATTACGAGTCAAAATATTAATAAAGGAAAAGGGGTAGATCTTCACAAGCAAGAACCCCTCTATAAAAAAGAAAATATTAATGGTCGTGGCATCGGTGGCATTACTCAAGACATTCACATCCCTCCATCAAAATCCAAATATATGCCTTCCCCATCATCCCTTCATCCCCTATTCAAGGTCAGAAAAGGCACATATCTTTGAGAACCTTTCACCCATCCAAAATACCTTCATATCATTCCTATCCATCCACACATTCCTTTCCTCCTCCAAGCAATTTGGATGCCAAGAATAAAAGTCACAAGTCTAGTAATCCACATGTATTCAAGGATCAACATGTCCCATCTAATCAACATGTCAAAATAAAGAAAAATATGTTCCCAAAAGAAAAAGAAATGTCCAAAAGGCCACAAAGTTCCACTGAGAAAAATAAAGAAAAACCAAAAGCTATATGGGTTCCTAAGGCACTTGTGCAAGCAATGCGTTCCAAGGAACCACAAAAGCATGAAAAATCAAAAACCATGTAGATTCCTAAGAAGCTCATAGAAGCACAAAAAGAAAAATCCAGATCGGTATCCAAAATTTCTATGCCTCCATCACCCCCTTCATCCATTTTGGGTCCTTATGTCCCAAAATCCTTAGCCTTTCCTCCATCCAAATCTCAACATTTGAAATCCACTTTTCCTCCATCAATCCACCACCCCTCAAGGTGTGTGCCGATACTAATCTTGCCCACATTCCCATTTGCTCAAAATAAAGTCTTCTTTCACCCGGGCCTCTATTATCCAACACCCCTTTTCCATCCTATCTAATCTTTTGCATAAATCCTTACCTTAGTCCCATCTCATTTCCATGTCATTATCCTACCAACATCTTTGAGAATAATTTTAATAGTCATGGTCCAATTTTCAAGGATATTATCCAAAAAACAAGATGTTTGAGTCCCCCTTCCATCCCCTATCATGTGTCCATTTTCTGCTAAAAGTCAAAAAAGGCAAAAATAAAATTGAAAAGAAGAAAAAAAAAGGTGAAAAATTAAAAAAGAGAAAAAAGGAAAAAAATAAAAAAATAAAGAGAAATAATTCGTCCATTGGTGAAAACCTGGTAAACAGGCGCCTTGAGCAAGTACCATGATGAAAATGTGGCAAACAGGTGTCATGTGTAATCCATGAACTTCTTGCATACCACACTTGGGGGAAAATTTCATTTTTTCTCTATCTTATTGTATCCTATTACCCTCCATTAACTTGTCATGCCCTTCATTATCCTATCATAACCTATTGCCTATAGTACCCTCCATTATCCAATCATCCCTCACCTCCATATCCCCTTTTCCACCTTTGATCTTGACAAGGTTGAGGATCTTCATGAATGTCATGCATCTTGTTCGCAACTTTCAGTCTATCACAGCTTTTGGTCTTTATACATTGGCTTATTACAACCTTTCATCCATATTCCTTGGCTTATTTCAACCTTCTGCTACTATCCCTTAGCCTATCGCAACTTCAAACCATATCCCTTATCCATTTTTAATCTTGCTTATCCTATCCATATTCCATCACCATCTATACACTATTTTTCCATCCCTTGATCTTGATTTGACATAAGGACGTAAATCGTAAAACATTGTTTCAAAAACCTCTTGACATGTCCCAGATGCCATGCCATTGCTTTGCATTGTCATATCCAATCCCTTATCCCATCACACTATAGCCTTTGAAAAACTGAATCTACTCTATCTCCATAATAAATGGTCATTATCTTCCTTCTATCCACTAGCAAGCTTATTTATCCAGTCGTCATATTACTTACCTTGGTAGGCACTGGGGGCAAAATCCATAAAAATCAAATAATGTCTTGGAAAAATCACTAAAAATCAATTAAAGTCCTGAAAAAAATCCATAAAAATAAAATAAAGTCCTGAAAAAATCAATAAAAATTTGAAAAATGACCTGAAATAATCCAAAAACCTTCATAAAATGTCCTAAAAGAAACACACACAAAAAAAAGGTTAAAAAAACCCCTAAAAATTGGAAAACATCAAAATCGAAAAACAATCTTTTTTATTCCATCAATAAATTGGCTCTTTTGTACATAGACAGACATTTGAGCGGATGTCAAATAGATAACATGTTATAAACATTGCGCTTAACAAATCACACATCAACAAATGAAATTTTTGATCAACCAAGCATTCAAACTAATCAAAATTGTCCTATCAATCAATCAACATCAATATCATTGGTCCTTATCAATATTATCATGGGTCTTATATAGGGTGTAGTATACTCAAACTAGATTGTGTTCTATCTTAGATGGGGTACTGCATTCCCTGAAACCAGACAACATGGTCGTCCTATCATCAAATAAAAATTATCACTTTTGACATCAAGATCAGAATGGTTGTTTGACTTATTTGGATTTGTGAATCTTATTTTTCATTGATTTATTTTTTATCATGTTCCTATGCTACTCGATGATGTCACTGAGTGATTAAGAGTGGCTGGGATGACTCATGGTCTTTCTTGTTTTTTGTTCTATGTTTGTAGAGAGTTTCATAAAATTCTAGGGCAAGTATGTCTTAGGATGGTTGAACCATTCCTTGTCTGCAATGTGTTTGTCTTATGCAAAGGGATTGCCTTATCGCCTTGGCCTTCAATGCCATGGCGCGCCGCATCCATTTTGCCATATCAAATAAAGGTTCTCACCTACTATTAGAATTTTTGAAAGCAAGATTTCATCACACTAATCATTGTTCACTTCTCACTTGCATTTCTTTTGGCTAACATTTCTTCTATCCCATCTATCATTTTATCTATTCATCAAATCAATCATTATCTTACTATCTAGTCTATTTGGAATCAATCAACCCTTTTTCTACACTCCATTAACATTCTTCCCTTCTTATTAACATTTGTCTCTTTCACCTAACAATTTTCTCTTCTTTCAAGAGGTAATTCATTTCTTTCATACATAAATAATCTCTTGAGGGGGCATCCTACCTCCATCCTGTGGTCTACTGGGGCATGATTTCTCAAATGTTTTTCTTTGAAACAACACTCGATTTTTTTTTTTCATTTCTCAATTTTTTTTCTTTGAAACAACACTCAAAATCGCATTGTCTCAAAGAGGGGCAAAATGTAGAAATTGAAAAATTGTCCTAAGTCTTCGACGACACTTTTTACTAACCTTTTTCGTCTAAACTAATTAAATAATTTTTAATTATTTAATTAGTACTAATTTTATTCTTCCATTTTCCTATAATTAAATAATTCTTAATTATTTAATTATTGTTCTTATAAACCATTAATTAAATAATCTTCATTATTTAATTAATGTTCATCATTGTCTCTTTCTAATCAATTAATCTTGATTTTAATCAACTAATCCTAACTATTCCTCTTTGATTAAATATTTCATTTAATTATTTAATCCCTTAATTCTAAGCTAATTATTCTTCCATGATTAAATAATTATTTTAATTATCTAATCCATTTCTCTAAATTATTCTAATTAAATAAACACTTAATTTCTTTATTTACCATGTGTGGGTGAAATAAATAAATTTTATTTATTTATGACCCCACTTATCTTTTCCACTTTCTAATTTTTATCTCCCTTATCTCTTCAACCTGCTAATTTGGTATATATGAAAAGATAATTAAGGATTTTATTATTTATTTTCATAATATCTTCTCATTTGCTTTCTTCTATCTTCATCCTTCCTCGAATGGTAGCTCTGCTATGCAGTCAATCAGGTTCGTCCATCTAACAAAAAATCTTTTCAATCTTAGCCATCCAATCAATCTCATTTTTTCTATAAATTGGGCTCTTTTCTCATTCAATTTTTAATAATCACGCTTCAAGTAACTTTATGCTAAGATTTTCATCTCTCATTGTCAGTTTGCTTTTCACTTGTAAGTGAGATCCACATCAAATTTGAAAGTGAAAGAAGAACAATGGAGTCACGTGGAGGTTATTTTGCATTTTGGTTTGCATTTAGTTTATTTTGAATCTTGTCTTCATTTCCTTTATTGAATTTATTAAGATCTTTTTCATTGCAATTTAGGCTTTCGTGGTTGGAAAAATTTATGCTTTGATGCCTTTTCTTGATTTCCTAATTATAAATATATTATATAATGTTGTAATTAAATAATTATTTAGTTGTTAGTGGATGTGGTTGTTGGAAGTATGTGTTGTTGTGGTTGTCATTGATGTCAAACTTGTTGTTTTCGATAGTTGTTGGTCCAGAATGTTTCTGGTGCAGAGATATCTTGCTATGTTGAAGTTGGAGTTGTTCTATTTGTTGTTTTAGAACTGTTCGGGTCCAGAAAGTGTTGCTGACATTGTTTGATGTTGTTATCTTCTATGGTTATGTTTTTCCATTATTATGGATATGTTTGTTTTGTGGTCCAAAAATATCTTTACATTGTTCTCTAAAAGTTGTGGTATATTTCATAGTAGGTTGTGAAATTCTATGTTAGACCTATCTCCAGGTCTGAATATGATTTGTGGAAGGTAATTTGATGTGTTATGGGTCTCACCATAGCATGTGGAGATCTGGATTAAATTTATTTGTATTGGAGGATATGTTTTGATCATTAATTGCTTATATGGATGCATAGCATGTTGGTATGTTAGTAATATTCGACTGATTGCAGATCAACGAATTCATCTCTAGAAGATGTGTTTTGGTCCCCTCTTTCTCTTGGAGTGGATCAGTGTGTGTTTTTTTGGTCTGAAAGGTATATTTTGGTTTAGGCCAACCTGGTTCAAGCTTTGATGATCTATCTTGTATATAAATAATGTTGTGTGGTTGTGTGGAGTGTGCAAAAAGTGAGAGTGGGAAGAACAATGTAGAGGATGCAAGAGGAAGTGTGCGAAATTCAGTGAAGAGCATAGAAGAAGAAAAGTGATTGAATTATATGTGAGCTATTTTAAGACTGTGGTAGAAGTGTGTGAGAGAGTATTGAAGTTGAGGTCTTAGTTGTATATGTTGATGTTGGTTGCTTGATGCAGAGTTCAAGGACAACTTCATGATCAAGAGATCCTTCTTTTCAATTCATTTTCGCATCTTGTCCTATTGCAATTAGCTTCAAGTTTACAAGTCCTCTTTTTTTTTTATCTTGCCCCAAGGGCAGTTAGCCTTGCTTTGCAAGTCCAGAGAGCACAAGATCATTCTTTGTAATATGATATACATAGTAGATATATTTTATGGGCAAGTGCTCACTGTGATTTTTCCCTGTTTAGATTTTCCATGTAGAAAATCTTGGTGTTGATGTGTTGTGTTTGTGTTGATGATTAATTATTTATGTGTTGCATTATTTTTTTGTTAAAAAATGATTCACCCCCATCTCAATTATACCTTGGGTTCAACAATTGGTATTAGAGAAAGGTTCCTCTTGAGTAAGCTTAACCACTTGAGGTAGAACTGGTATGGCGCAAGACGTATATTACAAAGTTTTGATCTTTGATGGTACAAACTTTTTGTACTGGAAGGAGAGAATTGAATTGCATTTGGAGACATTGTAGAATAGAATATGGGAAATCATTCAAACCAGATATACACCCCAATCAGGTGGTCCTCAAACTCTGGATGAGATAAAGTTAAAGGAGACTAATGCGAAGGCTAGAGCTATCATTTTTAGTTGTATCAATGATTTAGTGTTTGGAAGAGTAAAATGATTGAAAGAAGTTAAAGCTATATGGAACAAGTTATGTTTGGCATTTGAGGGAGATCCAAAGACAAAGTAGGCCAGGTTGATGAATCTGAAGCACTAGTAATAGCATTTGAGAATGCTTGAAGATGAAGGTGTCGAGAACTATATTCATAGAGCTATCGGTGGACATTTGGATGAATTAAATGTTGTTCATAATATCTTGTTGACCTTGCTAAAATCCTACAAAGTAACAAGGTGTGCCATATAAGAAAGCAATTATTTGAGTAAGTATATGATTGATCAGCTTACAGGTACCTTAGCATCCTTTGAAATTTTAAAAAAGGAGGAAGAGAAAAGAGAAAAGAAAGAAGTAGAATGTAATGTGTCAAGACATGATGATCTGAAATGCAGTGGAGATTTGGATGAAATTGAATCAAACTCTATAAGAAGATTGCAACGAGGCACTGGAAAGTACAAAGGTAAGTTACCTTTTAAATATTTTTATTGTGGTAGGATTGGACATTCTGCTTCTCATTGCACTTATAGGGAAGATTATAAGAGATTAGATGATGATGAGAAGAGAAATAAAACTAGGAAATGCAACTTTAACAAAAGAGATAAAAAGGGATTATGTTCTATAGAGGAACATACATCTGAAGATGAAGTTGATGATGACTCGAATGAATAATCCTTGTTTTTAGCAATTGAAGAAAAGGAGAATGCTTTGGAGGAACCGGAAGAGGAGAAGATGATCAAGACTGTATTGCATGCTAAGATAGAGATGAATACATGGATCATTGACTTCAGATGTTCAAATTACATGACTAGTGATAAGGACAAGTTTATTAATCTCAAGAAATATGATGGTGGATTAGTGAAATTTTTTGGAGAAGACGAAGCAACTATTCAAGGTATTGGAAGTGTTTCTAGTGATGGTAAGCATACAATTAATGATGTTTATTATACTGAAATATTAAGACATAGTTTGTTAAGTGTTAGTTAGATGTGTAGAAAAGCTTATGAGGTTTTGTTCAGTAGCACCAAATGTGTGATAAAAAAAGAGAAGACTAGTAAAAGGGTTGCTGAAGGAGTTAATATAGCTGGAAATGTATATTACATCAAGGATAAGAGAGAAAGTAAATGTTTTTTTAGCATATAAGGTTGAGATTGTTCCAATAATTATAGAGAAGACAAGTGATCTAGAAGGGAGCAAGGAGAAGGAGTCAACAAAATTTCCTAATAAATATGTTCAAAAGCATCATTCAGAAAATCAAATAATTGGAGACAAGACAAAAGGTGTTCAGACAAGAAGGAAGTTTGTAGAAGCTCAAGAACAAGCCAATTACTATTTTCTATCAATGACTAATCCAAGGACTTATGAAGAAGCTGGTAAAGATGAGACTTGGGTAAAAGTAATGGAAGAAGAACTAAATTAGATATAAAAGAACAAGACTTGGGAACTGGTACCTAGACCGGTGGACAAAAATATGATAAGAACTAAATGAGTGTTCAGGAACAAGTTAAATGAGCAAGGACAAGTTACAAGGAATAAATAAAGATTGGTATGTAAGGGATACTCTTAGGTGGAAGGCATAGAATTTAAAGAAACTTTTTCTCTTGTAGGAAGGATGGAAGCCATTTGTATGTTTCTTGCATTTTCTTCTTGCAAGAACTTTAAAGTTATCAAATGGATGTCAAATCAACATTTTTGAATGGAGATCTAGAAGAAGTTTACATTGAGAAACTGTATGGATTTTGATTGATAGAAGAACCAAATATGATGTGTAGACTAAAGAAAGTGTTGTATGGAGTCAACAGGAACCTAGAGATTGGTATGCAAGATTACATAGGTATTTGTTTCATCAAAATTTCAAGAAAGGTACTGCAGACAGTAATCTTTATTTCAGAATTGATGGAGATAAGTTATTGATTGTTATAGTTCATGTGGATGATATTTGTAGCTAGGAAATTGGAAAATCATCACAAATTATTTCAATATTAATCATAGCTCAATCACAAAAGCTCAAATGCAATGATCAATCCTAGAACACTCAATAAAGACATGAAAGCAAAACATTCAAGATTGAAAACTAAGCAAACCAAATGCAGATCTGAATGTCTCCTTCATGTGGCTCCATTGTCCTTCTTTCTTCTTCAAATAGCTTTTTTTGTGGATCTCACCTACAAGTGCATAGACATGAGATGAAAGCAAGTAGACAAGATAGTAGCGCAAGAATACTCGAAGCGTGATTGATTCGACCAAGTAATTAGTTGGGATTGAAGAAATTCATCCAATTTATAGACAAATTGGAGAGATGACAAAATTAGCATGAATTTGATTCAAATGGAAATTGCAAATCAATATGACAAATTATGACAAATTTGCACTTTCTATTCAAAATTGATTGATTGATGATTCATGACAAGATTATGACAAATTTCTATGTCAAAATTGATTGAATGTCAATTATGACAAATTATGACAAATTGAAATGTCATTCCCATGAAATTAGGAGAAAAATAGGAGGAAATTGAATTAGAAATTAGGAAAATTAGAAAATTAGAAAATAGGAATTAGGAAAATTAGAAATGAGGAAACTAGAAAATTAGGAATTAGGAGAAATTAGGTAAATCAATTAATAACTTGTCATTTATTAATTAATTCACAAAAAGAGGAATGATTAGTTAGCCAATTAAATTAAACATTTAATTGTGACACGAAGACTTAGGATAAATAAATAAATTATTTAACCTAAAGGGAGAAATGACAAACAGGGTTAAATGAATAAAATCATGAAACCCCAAAAGATGAATTAGAAATGCAAGGATGACAATTAGGTCTTGACAAAGGATGATTGATATCGATTTGATTTGACCATGATTTTGACTTGATGAATGACCAATGCTGATAAATGATTTGATTGATAAGTGTGCCAATTGACGAGGAACAATGACTAATTGATCCAAATTGACACAATTGAGAAAAACGACGATCAATGACAAATTGATCGCAAAATGACAAAATTGACAAGAAGACAAGGATCAATGACAAAATAGATCACAAGATGACAAGATTAATGAAAAATTGATCAAAGGACAAGGATTGATGACAAATCGATCACATGATGACAAGATTGATAAGAGGACAAAACCCTAATTAGCATTGACGATGTCCAAAATGATGAGAAATGAATACGCACATAGATGCGACAGGATAAGATTGACCCAAATCATGACAAATATTGTTATCGACAAGACCAAATTTGAAAGTGAGACAAATGAGGAATGCAAAAGAAGGACTCCATGCTCGCAAATGATAAAGACCAAGTGTGAATCATAGGAGAGATGTTAAACCTAAAATAAGGCAATGCGCCAATGTTAAAGTACGATTCCGCAAGCGTTGACCATTTTTAGGTGTCTACATTTTGCCCCTCTTTGAGACAATGTGATTTTAAGCATTGTTTCAAAGAACAATAATGAAAATGCCCCAGACACTGACAATGACATATGCATGCCCCCTCAAGGAATTGGCTGGAAACATGCAGAAAAGAGGCCAATTGATCGATAATAGTGATAGAACATGATAGGAGCAAACAGACTGACAATTGGAGATCGGATGCACAAAGGACAAGCAATTGAAGGTGCAAAAGACTGTGACCAACATGAGATGGAGAGAGTGCACGTCCATCTATGCACTGAAAAAGATCTATAAATGAGACAAAGAGAGTGAAAATTGCTCATTTGCACTAGACAAATAGGAGGATTTGTTGCTCTGGAAAAGGACACTTGCAGAGAGATGGTGAACATTCCAATGGTAGATCACCTTGGAGAACATGTACACATGTACAAATGACTGGACGATGCGAGAGCAGTGGTATGTATCTCAAAAACCCATGTTTTCAATTTTATGAATTTTGATCGCTTGCGGGACATTGTGGGGCCCACAGGAAATGCAAAAAGTAACTTCTACGCTTGTGTAGAGTCTTCTGTGCTTGTGTAGGGGGACACAGGTGCCGGTTGTGTTACACAAGCACAAGAGTGAGAACACAGGCGCAATTGTGCATTGGCAACCCTAGTTTGGTCAAAATTGGCATGCGAAGGATCCGAAAAGGGGGGATAAGAATAGGATAGGTCAAAATAGATTGGAAACACCCTGATTTGGACATGAAACAAGGAAATGCAGCCCGTAGGAGCAAACCCTAAAACTAACAAAATGTGCCCCAATTGTGATGCAGAGTTGACAGTATCCATTGATCATGCGGGAGAACCGACCTGACTGCTTCATGTTACGACATAGACTCAGGAGCACAGATAGAGATACATTAGCAGGACTTGGGATATACTATATCACATTCATGCCCGAGATTAGAGCAAACACAGGACTGCTTACCGCATTGGCAGAGTGATGGAATTCAGAGACCTCCTCATTCCATCTGGTGATTGGAGAGGCGACTGTGACACTAGAGGATCTATGGCGTATCCTCAGCATTCCGATTCATAGAGAGATGGTGGAGTATGACCCAGTGATAGGGAGAGAGGCATTATGCAGATTATTTGAGTGCGATGCAGATGATCTGGATATTGTAGAGAGGGAGATCGGCTGGGAGACCATGGCATTAGAGTATGATCGATGATATGTGGTGATAGCAGTGGTTATAGAATGTCTACTAGCAGGGGACAGATGAGGACATGGATTCCCTATTGGATGGGGAAGAGTGCTAGAGCGGATGGTGACATAGGGGACTATGTATGCATGGGGACCATGTGTACTTGCTATGCTATATTTTCAGTTGCATCAGATAGTATATCAGGGAGTGCAGACTTTGAGCTGTGGAGTCACACTGTTACAGGTATGGGCATTTGAGCACATAGCCATATGTCGACCGATTACAGAGAGACAGGTATTACCACACCGACCATATGTGTATTGCTATGGGGGAGCACTGAGACAGGGTCCTTTTGGATACATATTGTACTGGCGACATGAGCTAGACAGATTGAGAGAGTTCACATGGAGGCCATATCGTGATTGCCCTGGATGGTCAGATGATAGTGATGAGCTACCGTATTGCAGACAGGAGAGATACCTAATTGGGTGACCAGTGAATCACCAGAGAGTGTTTGAGATGTACCTGCCAGAGAGAGTCAGATGACAGTTTGGAGAGAGGCAAGATGTACCTAGGAGGACTGCACACTTTGCCCAATGTCACAGAGAGACGAGTCAGTGGGGGAGTATGATTCAACCACACATAGCATATGCCGACTTCACATAGCTATAGTAGAGACAGTGGGATTGGAGATCTGATGTGGTGGATGCCAGGATGATAGAGGAGTATGAGCGATGGTTTGCACGACGACGACCAGTGCCATTGACAGATCCTAATATTCCAGTACCGAGGAGACTGGAGGACTTCCCACTCGCAGGCCAGGAGGAGGGAGATGATGAGGATGAGGAGGATGAGGGCGGTGATGAGGATGAGGGGGGTGATGAGGATGAAGATGATGAGGATGATGACTATGAGCCAGATTCAGTTGATCAGGAGTCATTGCAAGATATACCCATAGAGCCGGAGATAGCTAGCATAGAGGAGATGGAGATGTGCAGGGCTACCATAGCGAGTCAACATGATCACATTGCGACTTTAGAGAGATAGAATACCATCTTGAGGACAAAGCAGGATCAGTTCAGAGCAAAGATAGCTAGACTTAGAGCGGCTCGAGATACAATAATAGCTCAGGCACAACGAGAAGAACAGAGAGTCACTGAGTATATTGGGTCGATTAGGGATGCCAGTGCATGTGAGATGGCACAGATGTTGGTAGAGATCGGAGAGGAGATACACCTTTGGAGGACACTATATGAGAGTGTAGTTCCACCAGAGAAGAGAGCAGCTTCATATCGGGCACGATCAAGGACAGAGAGCAGGGCACGCTCTCGGAGGTCATTGAGCAGCATGGGGGTGAGTGGACCTATGAGACCACCATAGCTAGGACCAGGAGGGACATCATCCTTGAGACATGGCAGGGATGAGGAGGATAGAGGGAGCACCTAGTGACAGAGGCACGTGCTCCTTATGACAGACAGATGACATTATGTAGTGTGACATTTTGTAGTCAGCCTGCGGGCCATACTTAGGACAGACAGTCTGATTTTGTACTCCGATATTATTGTGATATGTGATATGATATGCATCGATATGATGGGATGCAATGTGTTATGACTTATAGTTGTTTTCCATGTATGGATGACTTATGCACTGTTGATGTATTATTGTGGAACATGTATGGATATATTTTTTTATGTGTTTTTGACGCCTTTATAATATGAAATGGATAAAATGCTTGATATGATGCTTGATATGATGTTTGATATAATGCAAATGTACTAACTAATGAATGCAGGATGCAGCATATGTGTTTGAAGATCAGAGCACTAGACCGAACTGACTATCCGAATTGATGGAAGAAATGTTAGTAAGAAGAAATGAGACAGAGGGTAGTTAGAGACGAAGAAAAACTTGCTTTCAGTAATGCACTTTGTAGGTGAGAACCTTTATTTTAATGTAGCAAAATGAATGCGTAGCATCATGGCATTGAAGGCCAGAGCTGAAATGCAATCCTTTTTGCAAAAGACAAACACATCGCAGAGAAACAACAATCACAAAAAAAAAGAAAGGGACCATGAACCATCCTGGTCACTCTAAATCACTTAGTGACATCATTGAGCAACATAGAAACATGACCGAAGCCAAAGATAAATCAATAAAAAGATAAGATGCACAAATTCAACCAAGTCAAACAAACATCTTGATCTTCATTGTCAAAAGTTGAAAGTGTTGATAGGACGATCATGCTGTCTGGTTTCAGGACAGGTGGTACCCCGTCTAAGATAGGACACAGTCTCGTTTCGAGTATACCACACCCTGTATAAGACCCATGATAGTGTACCAAGGACGAACGATATTAATGTTGATGTTTGATTGATAAGACAATTTTGATCAGCTTGAATGTCTGGTTTGATTGAAAAAGTTCATCTGCTAATGTGTGATTTCAGTAAAGCACAGTGTGTGATTGCGAGTCATTGGAGGTATGCTCAGCGATCTATCTATGTACAAAGGGATCATTTATTGCAAAATGCTTGTTTTTGGAATTTAATGTTTTGAAATTTTTTTGTGTTCATTTTTTTTCAGGACTTTATTTGATTTTTTAGGGATTTTTTCAGGACATTATGTGATTTTAAAAAAATAAATTTTAGGACATTTTTCAATTTTTTAGATTATTTTTCAGGACATTATATGAATGTTTGTGGATTATTTCAGGACATTTTTCAATTTTTTTGGATTATTTCAGGACATTTTTCAGTTTTTTTTGGTTTTATTTCAGGACATTTTTCAAATTTTTTTTTTTGGATTTATTTTAGGACATTTTTCAATTTTTATGATTTTGCCCCCAGTGTCTAGCAAGGCAAGGAATATGATAGGTGAATAAATAGGCTTTCTGAAATGATGGTGGATAGAGGGAAGACAAAGGCCTTTTATCATGGAGACAATACGGATGCAATTTTCAAGGGTTATGGCATGATGGGACAAGAGACTGGATATGACAATGTAAAGCAGTGAAATGGCATGAGGGACATGTCAAGAGGTTTTTGAAACCATGTTTAAATTTTGCGTCCTTATGTCAGATCAAGCTCAAGGAATGAAAAAAAAGAGTGTATGGATAGTGATAAGATATGGATAGGATAAGCAAGACCAAGAATGGATAAGGGACATGGACTGGAGGTCAGGGTAGGCTAAGGGATAGTGGCAGAAAGTTGCAATAAGCTAAGGAATATGGATGAAAGGTTATAATAAGCAAATGGATAAATGACCAAAAGCTATGATGGACTAAAAGCTGCAAACAAGATACATGATGCTCATGAAGATCCTCAGCCTTGTCAAGATCAAAGGTGGAAAGGGAAACTAGACATGAGGGATAATAGGATATGAAGGGTAATAGGACATGAAGGAGTATGACATGGTATGATAGGAGTATGACATGGGTTCGACAAGATAATGGAACAATGAAGGACAAAAGGATATGATAGGATAAAACCTGCCCCCAAGTATGGTATGCAAGAAGTTCATAGATTACACATGACGCCTATTTTTCAGGTTTTCATCATGGTACTTACCCAAGGCGCCTGTTTGCTAGGTTTTCACCAGTGGACGAATTATTTTTACTTTAATTTTTTTTTTTTTGTCTTTTTATGACTTTTTTTTTGATTTTTGACTTTTTCAATAGAAGATGGACACATGATAGGGGATGGAAGAAGGACTCAAGCGTCTTTTTGTTTGGATAGTAGCCTTGAAAAAAAAAATGGACCATGACCTTTAAAAAGTATGCTCAAAGACGTTGGTAGGATAAGGACATGGAAAATGAGATGGAACTAAGGAAAGGATTTATGCAAAGGATTAGACCAAAGGGATTGAAGGATGGAAAATATGCATTGGATAATGGATAGGGTATTGGAAGAACTGTGCTTGAGTGGATAGAAATGAAGGCAAGATCGACATTGGCACACACCTTGAGGGGTGATGGACTGATGGAGGAAAGATGGATTTTGGATATGGAGATTTTGATGGAGGAAAAGCTATAGATTTTGGGACATAAGGGCCCAAAATGGATGAAGAAGGTGATGGAGGAATAGACTTGGAAAGTTTGGATGGAGGAATAGCAATTTTAGATGCCAATTTTGATGTTTCTTTAGGCTTTTGTGCTTCAAGGAGTTGCTTAGGGATCCACATGGTTTTTGATTTTTTATGCTTTTGTGGTTCCTTGGAGTGCATTGCTTGCATAAGGGATTTAGGAACCCATATATATTTTGACTTTGCATTATTTTGCTTAGTGGGCCTGTGTGGCCTTTTGGATATTTCTTTTTCTTTATAGATCATATTGTTCTTTGTTTTGACATGTCGATTATATTGGACATGTTGATCCTTGAATACATGTGGATTGCTAGACTTATGACATTTATGCTTGGCATCCAAATTGCTTAGAGGGGGAAAGGAATGCATGGATGGATATGAATGAAATGGAGCTCTTTTGAATGGATGAAATTTATTCAAGGATGTGTGTCTTTGTTGACCTTGCATAGAGGACGAAGGGATATAAGGACCTAAGATGGATGGAAGGTGTGATGGGGAAGGTGTATGTTTTGATTTTGATGGAGGGATACCAACGTCTTGAGAGTGAGTTGTGTATACATGACCCTGAAGATCTTCTTTGACATGAAGGGACTCTTGCTTATGGAGATATACTCCTTTGCCTTTATGAATATCTTGACTTGTAGGATACTCTTTTCTTTGGGAAGAAGATGCAAGTCCATTATGAGGTGGATATGATATGAGAGAAATAATGAGATCTTGAAGTGGATCGGATTGGACCAAAGTGGAAGAACCCATTAAGCATGTCGAGGGTTCATGAACATCTTGCACTGACACATTAGAATCATGAGGGGGATTAGGATCATGAGGGGGACTAGGATTGTGTAGTGGACATGGTTCAATGATTGGCTCTTCAAGAGATGGAATGGGAGAAATAATGGGATCATCAAAAGAAATGTGATCTTGGAGTGTATATGCTGGATTGGGACGTGGAGATGGAGGAACAAGTGGATCTTGTGGAGGATTTGAAGGAATGATAGGGTCTTGTGTTGGAAATGAATTTGGAAGGATACTTTGATCTTGACAAGGAGGAAGATCATTAGATTCCTCTTTAAAGGTGCTTTGCTCTTGACTTTTAATGGGATCATCGGAAAGGATGGAAGGGATATCTTGATCTTTCTTAGGAAGTGGAATGTCAATGGGATTTGAAAGGACATTGCGTTCTTGGATAGAATGGACAGGAATAATGGAATCATTGCAAGTGTCTGGGAAGATGGGGTCTTGGTCAACAATTGGATGGGATGATAAGGTTTCAAGATCTTGATCTTTGATCTATTTTAAGACACGTTTCTTCATGCTCTAAATTATCCTCTTGACATGGGGTTGGAATTTGGATATGCATGGGGGATTCTAACAAGGAATCAATGTTTTGGCATGAAGGGGATGCACTTTGAACATTTGTGATGGATTCTGGCAAGGAATCAATGCTTGAACATGAGGAAGAGAGACTTTGAATGGGGTCCTCTAAAATAGGTAATCACAATAAAGTGCATGGTGGCATTGGGTCTTGTATTTTTGAAACATGACAAGGATGTGCATCATGAATTGGATTATCTTGGCAATCAATTATGGATAGCCCTTGGATAATTTCATCCTTGGGTGTATTGTTTGATGAGGACAATATAGAAGGTTCTTGTGAAACTTCTAAAGGTGTAGGGATAGATGCCACTAGAGAGTCAATTTGTTTGTTGGGGGATGAGGCATTGCTAGACATAATTATATTATCTTGATCTTCCTCAAATAATTCACTTGGTAGTTTCCTTAAGATCATTGCAATAAAGCCACCTTTCTTTTGAGGTTTTGACATAGTTGTATCTGGAATTTGAACTTGTTTGGCAAGGAGTTGGTTCTGATTTGATGTCATGTTTTGATATTGGACTTGGTTCAATTGTTCTAACATGTTTGAAACTTGGGTTGGTGTGTGCTGCAACCTTTGTTTTTGAATGTTTGGTTGTGGTTGTTGACATTGATATTCCACCATTGGTTGAACCATTTGTGGACATTGTATAGTTGGTTGGACATATTGTTGAAATTGGACCATTGGTTGTATTGGTTGTATATGTTGAACAATTGGTTGAAAATATGATTGATAGTAAACACCTTGTTCTTGTTGTGGAGGCACGTAATGTTGAAATTGATGTTGTCTCTTTTCTTGAAATTGTTTCATCATCTCTATTTTGGAGAGGAGAGCTGGTATGTCTGATCATTCAAGAAGAGATCTTACATCAATTGGCTCAATCTTTGGATTTCAACCTGGAAATTTTTGAAACATTTTGGATATTTGTGATCTATTCTTCTCAATGTTTTTCACTCTTTGTTCCAATATCTCCTCTTCTTGAGCTAGTTTCTCCTCTAGTTTTTGTATTTGGACATTTACATCACCATGATAAGTTTGATTCAAGTTCTGAGACATGTAGAGATTGGATTGACATGATTGATTGCTCAATTGTGATGACATGGCTTCGTAAGAAGGTTGAGACCTCACTTCAACAAACATGTCACTATGCAAATGCAATATTTTTGGAATTTTTTTTTTTCAAGGATGATGTATGATATGCAACTAAATGCAATCTATGGCAAGAATGCAACCTATGTTTTTGTTCTTTTTTCAAGATTTTGACAAACTTATGAATGCAATTCTAAAAATGAGACCCTTAGGAAATTGAAATGATGTCTAGACCTCAAAGGACAAAAGGACCAAGTGACAAAAGGACAAAATGACAATGTCTCCCCTATATGCTTGCTTGCATAATGCCTTGGAAGTTCTTGAAGTATCCCCATAGTGCAACTTTCTTTGGCTTGCTATCACCAATATTATACAATAGATCTCTAATTTTTACTTCTACTGGTTTGTCACTAGACCATTGCACATGACCAATACCCGGGATCTCATTCATAAAGTATAAGAATAGGCATAAAATCAAAGTACCAAATTTGAATGTATTCTTCTTGTCCTTCTTGGTTGCAGTGAGATTATCTATCAACTAGTTCCAGAGCAATTCACATAGGTCATAATCCTTTTTCTCCTTTACCATCTGATATGCACATATATGGCAGTTTTGGATACCTAATTTTTTCTGTTGGAGTGGTAAACCTTGTATCCAACCACCATAGAAGCAAACTTCACATTCAGTTCAATAATATCATTTATTGGCATGGCTCTCTTATTGAATCTTGAACCAGTTGCATCAGTAACCATCTGATTCTTTACAGATTGGTGCGCAGACAAACCGCCAGATGAGCATAGACTAGTTACATCTTGGATTACATACTTAGTGATTTTGCACGACTGATTCAACCACATAAATTCATCATGAATTATGCTCAAAATGTACCATACCCATTCATTTTCATAAAAAACTAGAAACCTAACCACTCGTGTGAAGTTCTTCTCCTCCAGAGCTTTGAATTCAGGTTTAACCTTGAAATGCTCTCCCATAATCTGTTTAGAATACAAATTTAACATCTGGGATCCACCCAATTCTTCAATATTCACATGAATGTATGCCCTAATGTCTTCCACATGAAGAACACCATGTGGAACCGATGAAAATGCTCCTTGTGAATCATCTTCCATAGAATTGTAAGGGTGTTTCTTAAATTTAGGATGGGATCTCTTAATTATGTCGACTATCAAAGGTGTATCCATCTTCAAAAATATCAATTCACAAGCTTTTAAAAATACCTCACACGTCGGATTATGGTTTCTTCACCGAATTGCCTTCACACTATGGTCGCTTCGGAAATCTCCTTCACAGAGCTCACTTATCTTCTTCTCTTCAGAAAGAAAAGTGAGAAATGAGAGGTAAAAGTACTCTTTTATGTTTCGCACACTTAAATTTTGACACATTAAATGCACTTTTCCCTTAACCTTTCGGATACCCTATATCCACATACTGCTCTTCAAGAAATTTCTTGTGGATCTTCAATTTCACCCAAAATCTTCTGGAAATCCTTCCAAAAGATCTGTAGTACCTCCAAGCAACTACTGATAATTTTTAGATCTTCTGGCACCAATTACTAGCGGGGGAGGAAAATATTTTCTTGAAAAACTCCCCCTAGGCCAAAGGCCTAAAGCTAATTCCTAGAGGAATTTCTAGCACCAGATTCATATGCGGATCCATATTCTGCATTGCCATCACTCTTTGTCACCCATGTCTTCTTCATATGATTTTTGATCTCATCCACAATTAATTTACCTTTTCCCTTATCATCTCTCTACACATTCTTGTTCATGTATACCAGATCCTTCCTGTCCACATTCTTACTTCTACAGAATTTTGCAATGTGACCGGATTTGTTGCAATTGTAGCACACAACATTTCTTTATCTAGGTTTGAAATTTCCTTGATTTCTTCTTGATCTACACTGGTTAACAATATGTCCAAATCTATTGCATGCATAACATCCAACATTCCTTCTATTGAAAGAGTTATTTTTCATACTTTTTCATTCACTTGATTTGTGACCATACTTGTTGCAATTGAAACATTGACAGGAGAAAGATGGACCATTATGATTCATTCTATTTCTGCATTGACTATCCTTATGACCAAATTTATTGCAAACAAAACAATTACCATTGAATTTTTTAGCATTAGGTTGCCTTACCAGAGACCTTTTAGCTTTGTTCTTCTGATGTTGTGACTTAGGATTGCTTTGACTAGATCTGGAGCTTTCACCTTTCTCAAATCCAAGACCTTGCTTGTCATCTTCACTCTTCTGGCTTTGTAGCAACACATCAAGTTTAGCTAAGATAATCTTGAAATTATCTCTGTACTCATTTACAGTGACAAGTTCATCCCTAAGAATGATAATTTGTCTTTCAAGCTCTTGCTCATTGTTCTTGGATTCTTAAAGTTGAAGCTTCAACTGATCATTCTCACAGTTAAGTCGACAACATTCATCATATCTTTCTTAAAAGGACTAATTAAGGTTTTCTTCATTCTTCTTTCTTCCCTCAATCTCCTTTGTCAGTATCATTACTATAGATTCCATCTCATTTTTCTGGACTGCATTATCTCTATCAAGCTTTTCAAATTCTTATGTTTTGTCCTTCAAAGCTTGATTCAAGGGACCATCATCTATGCTTTGGCTTTCTTTTTTGGTTCACCTAATCAAAAAGTTCCTTTCTCTTTTCCTTGGACTTAATCATTTGCTCCTTCAATGACTAAATGAAATTACCAGCATCCTTAAGGTTTGCTTTCAATTCTTGGACTTTAGCTTTGGACTGATCAAGATCATCAATTGCAACAAGAAGCTGATTTTGAAGACCACAAAATCCATCGAACCACCTTTCTAGATCCTCCTCAAGCTATTAGAATTCTTCTGAGGAACTAGGCTTTGATACCAATTGTTAGAATCAAGGAACACTGAGAGGAGGGGTGAATTAGTGTTCTACAAATTTTAACTCTATTAAATTATTCTTTCAACCATTTAATGCATTGAACCAAAAGAAAGATGCAAGCACACATGCGAGCACACAAGGCAATCAACCACAACACCATAACACAAGGATTTTATATGTGGAAAACCTAGTCAAGGGAAAAACCACGGTGGGGATGAGACCCACAAAATGAGTATACTCAAATATAAAGTTTACAATGGAATGCACTGTTGGGAAAATGGTGTCTCAACCTTGCATTTACATGAGGTTACTATATATAGTAATTTTTCATTTGGGCATGAAATGGTGTGAAATTCTCCCTGAAGCTTTTGGTTGGTTAGATAAGAATTCCGATAAATTAACATCGCAAGATCACAACTAGTTTTGAAGATATTAAAGTTTCTGTTTTGGAGTGGTGTAATAAAAGGTTTAAATTTAATTTTGAGGAATTTAGAGGCCTTTAAATTCCCTAAAAAGTGGGTGTAAGAATTTTACTGGATTACGAGGCAATAGAGCACTTCATGATATTTCCGACACTTCAAACGGTTCGTCCATGGGACACACGGTTCTCAAGTTATGCCCTCCGGAAGTTTGTACTCCTGAAATAGGAAATATAAAATGTATAGGAAACACAAATGAGTTGTAAAAGGGAGGGACACATGTTGATGCATGTTTTAACACATCATAGGGAATCTATAAGGGAGATAAGGTTGGCTCTACTTTATTGGGTATTTTTATCCCATGGTTTTGTAGTACCTTTTGACGATTTCTTGTATTGTATCTCCTATATATGAGGTGCGTGAGATAGAGGTTGTGGATAAGAGTTATGGCTATTGAGTTATCTCTGAGTCTCTGATTAGTGGTACTCCTGCCAAGAGCTTGCTCTGCAAGTATATTTTAATCTATTATTGATTTTTGAATAATATATTGAGCTGCTTTTGGAGTGTGGGGTTTTTCTCTCGAAAGGGTTTCCCCACGCAAATCACTGTGTTGTTGTGTTGTATGCATGATATTTTGATTATTTATGTTAAGTTTTTGGAACTGTTGTAACGATTTGTAAAATATTTTGCATTATCCTTTTCTGAAGGTTAGTTTGCATTATCTTCCTCTCAAGGTTAGTGTAAAAAGTTGTTCTGCTACTTAACTTCCTTACATGCAAATGCATTCAAGCACACTGCCTAGAGCTCACTACTCAAGAAAGAGAGGCAAACTACCTACAAATGAGTTAAAAATGATCACAAGATAATTTGAACTATCGAACAACATTTGCAAATGTCTGGGTATAGTTCCAATTAAATACATTGTCCACTGATTTCACACTTTGCCTTATACTTCTCTGTTCCACAGTTCTACAATATTTTGAAGTATAATTTTTCAACTTGCGCATGTGCAACTGTGCACAATCGATCATGAACACCTCTTGCATACCTATCGATATCCAAAATGATCATAGCAATTGACCTTATATATCCAAAACAAGAAATTAGGTCAGTTACATGTCGGCTTCAAGACCACTTTACAAATAATAAAATGTGTACACACCATCGGTTGAATCCGAACCAAAATACCAATGCAGACCAAAACAATTTTCCACATGCTACCAAGACCATTGAACAAAACATCTGGATCTCAAAAGTAATCACCAAAACCAATCCACATAATCTGCATAAGGATTATCCACACAGGACTGATGTTGTACATTGTTAAACTGAAGACCGATATACTAGGGCACTTAACTTACAATTCAATCAACACCAGAGGCTAAAAATTTGAAATAAGATTGTCTAGGCATGCATCAAACTTCAATCATATTCACAACACAAGATAAAGACCATAAATGAAATGCTACCCAAAATACTGAACTCTATCGGATACTTTGCTCTAGTTTGTCAGACTTGAACCAATTTGCATTCTGACTTTTGGTAGGATCAAATCACATACAGTAGATGGGATAACTAACTTCAATTTCCATTAATGAAAACACTGGATGATTTGAGCAGTGTCTCTTGCCAACAAAAAATGAGTAGTTTTGAGATATTTCTGATAGGGGGAGAGATTGAGCAGTGGAGAGATTCAGTTATTGAGAACGAGATTGAGTAGTATTGTTTTGCATATTTTGAATTTAGTCATATGTGGTCAAGTGTTGCCATCAATGACAAAGGGGGAGATAGTTGGAAGTATGTGTTGTTATGTTTGTCATTGATGTGAAATTTATTGTTTCAGATATTATTGGTCTAGAATGTTTGTGTTGCAATGCTATCTTGTTGTGTTGATGTTGCAGTTGTTCTATTAGTTGTTCCAAAAGTGTTTGGGTCTGGAAAGTGTTGCTAACAATGTTTGATGTTGTTATCTCCTATGGTTATGTTTTTGGTATCATGGATATATTTTTTTTGTGGTCCAAAAATATCTTTGTGTTCTTCAGAAGTTGTGGTATATTTCATAGTAGGTTCTGATATTCTATGTTAGACCTATCTTTGGGTTCGAATATGATTTGTGGAATATAATTTGATGTGTTATGGGTCTCACTATAGCGTGTGGAGATCCATATTAGAGGTATTTGTATTGGAGGATATGTTTTGATCATTAATTGCTTATATGGATGTGTAGCATGTTGATATGTTGTTAATTATGTTTTTAGTGATTGCGGATTAGTGAATTGCTTTTTGGAAGATGTGTTAAACAATCCCCTCTTTCTCTTGGATTGGATCAGTGCTTGTGTGTCTTTTTGGTCTAGAAGGTATGTTTTGGTTCAGGTGGACTTGGTTCAAGATTTGATGATCTATATTATATATAAATAACGATATGTGGTTGTGTGGAGCGTGTGAAAACTAAGAGTGGGAAGAACAATGTAGAAGAAGTGTGCGAAATTTATTGAAGAGAAGAGAAGAAGAGTTTTGATTGAATAATATGCGAGTTGTTTTGAGATTGTGGTAGAAGTGTGTGACAAATTGTTGCTAGTTGAGGTCTGAATTGTGTGTGTTGATGTTGGTCGCTTAATGCAAAGTTCAAGGACAACTTCATGATTAGGAGATCCTTCTTTTCAAATCAATTTTGTATCTTGCCCTGTTGCAATTAGCTTTAGGTTTGCAAGTCCTATTTTTGTATTTTGTCCTAAGAGTAGTTAGCCTTGGTTTGCAAGTTTGAAGCAGTGAGCTCATTCTTTGTAATCTAACATACATAGTGGATATATTTTGTACGCAAGTGCTCACTGTGGTTTTCCCCTATTTGGGTTTTCCACGTAGAAAATCTTATTGCTGATGTGTTGTGTTTGTGTTGTTGATTAATTGTTTATGTGTTGCATTAATTTTTTTTTCAAGACTGATTCACCCCCCTCCCCCCCTCTCAATCCTACCTTGGTTTCAACAGTGGTCAGCTACATTGAAAAATTATTTGGGGGGCACTTGTAAGTTGTATTGCAATATTGGGCTATTATTTGATGTGTGAGAGACATAGGATAATTATTTAATATTTGAGAAAATATTTAATAAAGTGAAAAATTAGTACCAAATATTAAATGAAGGGTCAATGGTATTGTGTTTACATGGTTTTACTTTACTACTTGGTTGTATTTGTGTGAGCTTATGTCTATAAAAGAAAACACATGTTCAGTGGTCTAGGTTGGGTGAGTGAGCAGGTTGTCATATTATTGAGTCTTTCTGAGGAGTGCATATGTGAATTATGAAATTCTTCAATATATATTCGATTGGTTCTCCCAAAGGTGTGTACTTCCTTGGAGGTCTTGGTGCCCTTTGGGTATTAAATTGATTATTAGATGAGCTAGCATCGGGAAAACTCACCATTGGTTTAACCATGTTTGCATCAACAACCCCATCATTCACAGTGTTCTTGTTCTTGTTCCAAAATCAAGGTTTTTCTTTTGCATGATCTTCATCTTTGTTTTCTTAAATATCATTATAGTGTCTTTCTCAATGAGGACCTTCTCAATAGATAAACCCTATTCAATTACCTCCTCGAATGTAGATAAACATGCTTTACGGAGGTCGTACCCAATGTACTTATTCACATTTTGTGCAAACATTTCAACCATTTCCTTTTGTGGAATGTGACAAGGGCATGGACTAGCTAAGCCTCTCCATCTTTACAATAATGATGCAAAAGATTCACCTTTTTGTTGTTTAGTGTTTCATAAGGTTGACATTAAAACTTCACACTCAATGTTGTATGAAAAATGTTGTATAAATGCCTTCCCTATTCACCCCTTGACTTAATTCCTGGTGGCAACTGCAAAAACCACTCCATGGCTTGTTCACCTAAAATTTGTGGGAATAACCTCATCAAATAAGAGTCCTCTAGTGCTGCCTCTATGCAAGCTATGAAAAATTCTCTAATATGCATGTTTGGGTCTCCTTTTCCTTTGTATTTATCAAATTTAGGAACCACAAAGTTTGGAGGAGAAGGTGGCATAGGTATGCTTTTATCAAAAGGATAAGGACAAATGTCCTGAATCATGTAGCTCTTTGTGGGTGTTTGCATACTTGCCATTTGTTCTTGCAGTTCCTTAAGTTGTTGTTGTAAATCATTATTAGGTGGTGCCCTATTTCTTTAAGATATCCCTATGCCTGACCCACTAGGAGGGGGAGGGATGTACTACATGTAAGGATGATATCAATCATATATGTCTTCAGGTGGTGGAAGTGGAAGGATGTAATTGTTGTATGAATCACTTGGCATGCGATTTTGATGAGGTACACTAGGCCTTGGGCAAGTGTACGTATCATAACCATGTGTATAATTGGTATTATAAGTTTTCTTTTTGCTATGGTCATCAAATCTAACATGTCTTCTAGCATGTGTGTTATCATGATTAGGACCTCGAGTATCTTCTTATTGTTTGGTATAAACATTGGTATTCCTGCGACCTTTAAATGTATGTGCACAGGGTTGTTCATAGGTTTGTCTAGCATAGTTGGCATGAGTATATGCATTAGGTATGTTAGGTTTTTGAAACAGGGGTGAAGGTGACTCAGGCACAATAAGCTCATGTGTATGTCCACCATTGTTACCATTAGGTTGATTTGGATCTATTTCTAATATTTGTGCAACATCAAAGTCATGGTGTAGTCCTGCTCCATCTTCAAGCAACCTATATAAGTATCTTTGTGGATCTCTCTTCAAAATTGTGCTAAGCAACTTATTTAATCTTGCATTGGACATGTGATCTTAAATTTCTCCAGTTGTGAATGACTCATTATCAAAATCTTGTGCATTACATGTTGATTATCAAAAGTTCATGGGTTATAAAATTCTTCACAATCAAATACATATGAATCCATGTTTTGAGATCCTTGAGCTTCTTTGACTTGTTTTCCAGACCTTTGGGATCACGTTTCAACCATGAAAATATTTTGGCTAAAATAGAATGTAGAAGAATAAATGGTAAGATGTAATCATGAAAAGTTAAGATAGTTGTGAGAGAGGAAAGAGAATCTAGAGTTATCTTGCAATGTCCTAAAATGTTGTTTCAAAGTTGATATGATAATCTAAGCAAGGTGTGGTTTCCTAGGAGATAACAAGTTCCTATAAGTAAGTTGACCTTAAATCAAGCTACGAAAATGGTACCCAATATGATAGATCTGATGCTGGGACCACTTAATGATGTCTTTGTAAGATAATGATTAGGACTTAGAACGACTATTTGACTCTAGTTAAAAAGGGTAAATGAAGGTTTTCAAAATGTCTAAAAGTGTATGGAAATTCGTGAAAAGATAATGGTTGACTAAATGGAATCCTATGGAATCAGTTACTCTTTGAATATCAGAAACCACAACACAGTATAAATCCACAGACACTTCAGAATATCTCAAATACATAATTTCAGAGTCCAAAAACATGGTTTCATAGTTGTAGTGTCATTTTCAATCTTGTCCAAATACACAATATGATTTGTCAGATACATGTTAGGATGTGGTATAAATGTGGTAAGAATGTCCAAAAATGTGTTCTCTCAATCCAAAGTGTTGTTCAATATTCTTGTATTTATACGCACCTGAAGTTTACAAAAATGAGGCATAAAGTCTCAAAAATATGTTGCAAATAAACACATATATGACCAGAATGACCATACACACACTAGGAAGTGCCACAGATGCATTTTTGGTGAAAAATGTTTTTTCCTTAAGTCTATCGAAGATTTTGAAGGTTGTGAAATGTGACCCGATCTGAATGTTGATGTTTTCTGGCAAGAAGACACAATGTCTAAAAGTGTTTTTTTTTTCTTTTGCCAAAATGTGAGCACAATGTTTATGTTATATAGGCCAAGATCAACCCAATTTCCATGGGTCTTTAACATAAATGAATACACTTCAAACACTTCCTAGCCCTAAGGTCAAGATCTCATGATAGTAACTCCAACCCACATCTTGGAATATTCATCGACTCTAATGTAGGGACACCTAAATGGATGTGTACACTATTTTTTCTTTTTGAAAGGGGATAGGTAGGGGCTTCCAACATGGGAAGGATGACCCAATCACCCTCTCCCTAGAAAGCTACAAGTAGTTTATGATAAGCTAGAGATTTTTGTCTCATCTCAAGGGAGTTATATGGTGAGTATCTTGGGGGTGAAACCAATTATGCTCTTGCACTGAAATTACTGCAATGTTCACTCAAAACAAGGGTGGGCCACTACTTAAGCTTTTTAGTCACAATTTGGGGTTATCGACACCCTATGAGTGTCCAAACCAACCTTACCTAGAGTATAAAACCCTTTTTCAAATTGACAAGTACGACAAAGGCTAATACCAGTGGGGTTACAAATTTTCTCTCTACACTTTTTATATAGTGGGCTGGAGGAAAGTACCGCTTGACTCACATTGGGGGTGAGTACTTTTTGCATCCAAGGTAGGCTCTCTAAAAATAAAAGAGAGACGTTCAATGAGCTATCTTACACTTAAGATTTGTGAAGGCAAGGGGAAATGATATTTTTATTGATCACCTAGGGTTCTACAACAGATTGGGAAAGTACCCCAAACACTTCAAACAAGTTATTCTTTTTAAAGCACTAAATGAAGTGTTTTCTAATCTACTAAAAGACAAGTACTCTCCTATATTACCCTTGTAAGCATAAATATGTTAGTAGTTTTAAAAATACCCCAACTTACAACCAAAATGATTATAACGTAAATTCAAAATCAAAGGGGCCTTCCACAATCAAGTTTGTGTGTTTCAATCCTTGGCCAACTTGCAGAACACATACGCACTAGAAAAAACTATAGATATGTCAGAAGTTAGAAAAAACACAAAAACAATAGGACCCTAAATGTAGCATGAAAATCCACAGACGCCACAAAATTTGACAAACATGTGCTAGAAATTTGGAACACAAGATTGACAGAACCAAAAATGCGTCAGAACTAATTACAGATTTGGTAGAACCTGACAAAAATGTAGTAGAAATAATTGCATACATGATAGGATAAAATGCTATAAAACTGAAAAAACCTTAACCAATAAAAAATGTGACATAAAGTTGTTGGCATTGCATGAAGATTGCATTGATGAAGTATATTATTGTCATTGATGTCAATCATAATCAGTAATGGAGTTGTATTGCAATCGATAATGATGCAGTAATGCAACTGGCAGTAAAGTAGTGAAGGCAATCGGTATTGGTATTATTATTGAAACAAAGTGATCAACTGGTAACCCTAACTAGTTGATAAGCAGAACCCTAACCGATGAAGCTTGGAGAATCGGTTGTGATGATTTATGATCGAATGGTGATTGGAGATGAAGATGCCATGTAAGCATGATGTGCGTGATGAGTTTTAAAGTGGATTTGACAAGTAGAGACAATTGTTTAACTTGGGAATGAGAAAATGCATAGCATGAAGTGAAAAATGCGTGATGAGGTACAAGATCCAATGTGCGATGATCTAGGAGTGGTTGATGTTGTCTAGAACAATGTGTAGTTGATTGATATGTAATCCAACGGTTATGATTGAATCGATATATTTGTAATCTCTATGAGATTTGTAGGTTTTGTTATCGACCTATTGTATTTTCTTATAAGGCCGATGAGTTGTTTCAATATTATGTTGGCAAATTTGGTTAAGTGTGGAAGAGTGATTGTTGCTGAGCCAGAAGGAGTGTTTGCAAAATGTAGTGAAGGCAGATAGGAGCAGAAAAGGATCTGATTAAGATAGGAAGTGTTATTTCCATATCAGCAAAGAACCTGTTGTTCTTTAACCATTACAATAGTTAAATCCCCTAACTGGGTAAGCTTTAACAAGCTTGGTGTTGTTTAAATCCTCTAACTAGGTGATCCATTAGCTTGGATTTGAAATCCTCCACCGAGGTTACCTTTAATAGGGTATTGTAGTCAATCTCTTAACTGGGTGGTCCTTAACCAGATCTTTTCTTAACAATACATTATTGTATAAGCTTCTAACAAGGCTTGGCTCCTAATAGGGTGAACTTTAGAAAAGTTCAAAATTATTGTGGGTATTCATCCCCACCGTGGTTTTTCCCATTTGGTTTTCCACATGAAAAATCATTGTGTCAAGTGGTGAATTATTTTGTGGATGTGTTTTTGATATGCTTGATATGATTAACTGGTAAATCCACTTAGATATGTTTAGATGACCAAAAGTGATCTGAAATGAGTTATTACTGATATTAGTAAATTGGTTTAATATTTTGATTAAATGGTATTTAAGTTTCAGATCTGTTGCATTGTATCATTGATGTTTTGGTCAACCGGTAAAGTTTGACAGTGTAGTTGCAGTTTTTGATACAATGTCTAAACTGGTTAATTTAGCAAGTTGTTTCTGAGTTGGAATTAAGTTTGGTGAAAGTTTATTTTATTTTCTATCCACTAATTCACCCCCCCTCTTAGTAGTTGACCAGATCCTTATAGTTTCATCATATTATCAATTGGTATCAAAGCATTTTAGGTCCTCTTATGTTTAAGACTAATAGCTTGAGGAAAAGATCTAGGAGAACATGATGAGCAAAAGAAGGAGCAACATGAGAACAATCAAGCATTGGAGGCCATCATCAATTCCTTGTTTGATTCAAAGTATGTTGATGTTCATGGATTGGAGACTGCATATGAAGTATTGGAAGAAACTGGAAGATATTTATAGTGGTGATGAGCATGTTAAGTTTGCCAAAGAAGAGAGTCTTAGAGGGAAATTTGATGATATGTGGATGGCTGAAGGAGAAAACATTCAACAGTATGGTCAAAGGATCAAGGAGATAGTCAGAGAGATCAAAAGTGTTGGAGGTATAGTGGAGGATACCACACTGATTAGTAAGGTATTGAGAACCCTTCTACTGGTCTACGCTATCCGAGTTGCAGACATTCAAGAACTCAATTCTATTGATAAAACAAAGTTAACTCTTGATTCTATTATCGGTAAATTAACTACATTTGAATTAAATGGTTTTGATGGAAGTGTTCAGAGATCAGAATCTGCATTTGGAGCCTCGGTTACAACCCCACCAATAAGGAAAAACAGAGAAGTGAGCTACAGTCATGATTCTAGATCCAGCAGAGAGGTAGATGATGAAGATAGTTTGATTGAGCTTGAAGCATTGTTGGCCAAGCAGTTACCCAAAGGTACTGGTAAGTACAGAGGTAAATTAACTTTGAAATGTTTTGCATGTAACCGGATTGGACATATTGCTGCTAACTATCCAAATGGAGATAATGAGCAAAAACGTGAGAAGTATAGGAAGTATAAAGGCAAAGGTAAAAGAGATTGTCTCATTGCAGTGGATGGAGGAATTACAGATGAGGAATCTAAGGAAGATGCAAATGAGGACATTGTCTTTATTGTTATTAAAGAAGAGACATTAGATTAGAAGGCATTGGTCTCTCGCATGGATAATTCAGATGACTAGATTATAGATAGTGGTTGTTCACACCATATGACTCGTGACTAGAGTAAATTTCTTACTTTGAAAGAATTTAATGGAGGTGTTGTAAGATTTGGAAATGACTCACCCTGCATGGTGAAAGGAAAATGATCCATCTCTCTGAATGGTAAAAATAGTGCAGATGATGTCTACTGGGTTGAAGGATTGAAATACAATCTTTTGAGTGTTTCTCAACTCAATGACAAAGGTTACCCACTGGAATTCAATAATGGAGTATGCAAGATTTATGGAAGCAAAGGTGAAGTGATTGCAACTGGCAAACAAAGCAGAGGTAACTTGTTTCATTTAATCTCTAAAGTCAACAGTTGTTTAATTGCAAAAGTAGAAGATAGTTGGCTTTGGCATCAAAGATTTTGTCATGTAAATTTTGATAACATGATAAGAGTCGGTAAATCCAAATCAGTAAGAGATTTTCCATAGTTGAACAAACTGATGAATGCTTTGTGCAAGGAATGTCAGTTAGGGAAAATGACATCCTCAACCTTCAAGAGAAAATCTTTCTCTGCTGAACATTTTCTAGATTTGGTTCATACCGACCTTTGTGGACCAATAAGGACTAGGAGTATTCAAGGTGATCGGTACTTCATGATATTTACCTATGATTTCTCAAGGATGATGTGGGTCACATTCTTGAAAGACAAGACATAATATTTTAGAAAGTTTAAGGCATTCAGAGCCTTAGTTGAAAATGAAAGTGGAAAGAAGATAAAGTGCTTAAGAACTGATCAAGGTGGTGAATTTACTTCAGAGGAATTCACTAGATACTGTGAAGACAATGGAATTAAGAGGCAACTTTCTACACCTAGGACACCACAATAGAATGGTATTGCAGAAAGGAACAACCGTTCAGTAGTTGAAGCTTCTAGGACTATGCTAATTCAAGGAGGTGTAGCTAAGACATTCTAGAGAGAAGTTGCCAGCACAACTGTTTACACAATGAACTAGATACTAATTAAAAGAGGTAAGGATAAAACTCCCTATGAGTACTGGTATGGTAGATCACTTAATGTCAGTTACTTTAAAAATATTAGTAGCAGATGTATTATCAAAAGAGGTGATTATGTTGGTAAGTTTGATGCCAAGAGTGATGAAGGCATATTTCTTGGTTACTCCACCAAGAGAAAATCTTACAAGTGCTACAACTACCAGACTAAGAATATCATTGAAAGTATAAATGTTCGAGTTGATGAGTTTCTTGAGAAATCAAGAGAAACCAGTAAGAAGGAAGAAGAAGAAGAACCTTACACATTGTTTTTTGGAATCGGTACTAGTGAAGCCAGAAGTTGGAGAACAAAACAGAGAAGCCCCAGTTCAACCAAAATAGGAAGGTCCAGTAGAAGAAGAAGAAAGTGAATAAGAAGAAGAACCTGGAAATCAAGATCATGTTATTCCAAGGTATGTTAGATTGAATCATAGCCCTAATCAAATTATTGGAGACAAGAATGTAGGTGTGCTAACTAGAACAAGGCTTAGAGAGAACTCTTGTATGATTTCCACCATTGAGCCTAGAGCAACAAAAGAAGCATTTGGAGATGAAGACTGGATCAAGGCAATGGAAGAATAACTTGACCAGATAGAGAAGAACAATACATGGTCATTGGTACCTAGATCGGAGAACAAGAATGTAATAGGTACAAAATGGGTATTCAGGAATAAACTGAATGAATGTGGAGTAGTGGTCAGAAATAAAGACAGACTGGTATGCAAAGGATATTCACAAGAATAAGGTGAAGACTATGGTGAGACATTTGCATGAGTTACAAGATTGGAAGGAGTAAGGACTCTACTTGCATTTGAAACATACAAAGGATTCAAAGTATATCAAATGGATGTGAAGTCAGCATTCCTAAATGGAGTATTGGAAGAGGAAGTCTACATTGAACATCAAGATGGTTATGCTTTAACTGTAGAAAAGGACATCGTGTGCAAATTACATAAGGCATTATATGGACTAAAGCAAGCACAAAGAGCATGGTATGAAAGATTGGACTCTCACTTGGTGAAGATAGGTTTTCAAAGAACCAGTGAAGACAGTAACATATATCTCAAGTCAAAAGGAGATAAGATATTGGTAAGTGAGGTATTTGTGGATGATATCATTTTTGGAGGGAAATGATGATACGTGTCATGATTTTGCTAATGAGATGAAGAATGAGTTTGAGATGTCACTGGTAGGTGAGATAAAAAAACTTTATAGGTCTACAAATCCAACAAATGAAGGAAGGTATTTTCATCACACAACCCAAATATGTGAAAGAAGTGTTGAAGACTTTTGGAATGGGAGACTGTAAACTAGTTGGAACACCAATGGTCACAAGCTGTAAATTGTCTAAGGAAGATGATTCTGCATCAGTGGATGAAAAGGAGTACAGGTCCATGATAGGTAAACTACATTATGTTATCCACAGTAGACCGAACATTATTCATGTAGTTGGATTGGTTTCTAGATTTCAAAAAATCCCGAAGGAGACACACATGGTAGCAACCAAAATAATTCTTAGGTATCTGAAAGGCACAATTGATTATGGATTATGGTATCTGCATGCAGGAGACTTAAATTTAAAATGATATATAGATGCAGTCTAGGCAGGCAATGTTGATGACCGAAAGAGTACAAATGGAGGATTATTTTTCATTGGAGGTAGACTAGTATCTTGGAGAAGCAAGAAACATAGTTGTATCTCTCAATCTACATCAAAAGATGAATATGTTGCCGCTTATATGAATTTTACCCAAGCAATTTGGATGAAAAACATTCTGGAAGGTTTCAAGTTGAATATTTTAGAACCGATGAGGATTTTCTGTGATAACACTAGTGCGATAAACATTTCTAAGAACCCAGTGTTGCATGCTAGGACAAAACATATTGAGCTGAAGTATCATTTCCTAAGAGAGAAAGTGCAAAGTAAAGATGTGTCACTAGAGTACGTATCTACTAAAGAACACCTAGCATATATCTTTACTAAACCTCTACCTAAGGCTACATTTGAGTATCTTAGAGGTAAGCTAGGGGTTGTACCCCTACATGAAGTCAATTAAGCAGATGGGGAAGCCATCAATCCCAGAGCCTATTGAAAATATTGAAGCAGGATTGGTGAAGAGTGAACCTACTCCATAGGGGGAGCAACTAGTTGCAGATCGGTGAAGCATGGAATGATTTACCTTCACTTTGGCATTGTTGTCAATGGGGGAGAAGAACTGTATATGATTGATATCCAGTTACTAGCCGAAGACATGAAGATACAGTTCAAGGAGAGCATATGGAAAAAATGTAAACCAGGATTCCTATACCTGTGTATATGCTTTACTCTCAATCATCATAATCAATGGGTATTGATATTTGTATTGCCATCAATGCCAAAGGGGGAGATTGTTGGCATTGCATGAAGATTGCATTGATGAAGTATAGTGTTATCATTGATGTCAATAGTAACCGGTAATGGAGTTGTATAGCAACCGGTAGCAAAGTAGTGAAAGAAACCAATATTGGTATCATTATTGAAGCAGAGTGATCAACCGATAACCCTAACCAGTTAATAAGCAGAACCCTAACCGATGAAGCTTGGAGAATCGGTTGTGATGATCTATGATCGAATGGTGATCGGAGATGAAGTTGCTGCTTAAGCATGATGCACGTGATGAGTTTCAAAGTGGATTTGGTGCGTAGAGATAACCGTTTATCTTGGGAATGAGAAAATACATAGCATGAAGTGAAAAATGTATGATGAGCTACAAGATCCAATGTGCGGTGATCCAAGAGTGGTTGATATTGTCTAGAACATTGTTTAGTTGATTGATATGTAATCCAACGATTATGATTGAACTGATATGTTTGTAATTTCTATGAGATTTGTAGGTTTTGTGTTGTGTTACTGACCTATTGTATTTTTCAAACTAGAAGGAGTGTCTACAAAATGTTATGAAGGTAGATAGGAGTAGAAAAGGATATGATTAAGCAAGGAAGTTTTATTTCCAAATCAACAAAGAACCTATTGTTCTCTAGCCATTACAATAGTTAAATCCCCTAACTGGGTAAGCTTTAACAGGCTTAGTGTTGTTTAAATCCTCTAACCAGGTGATCCATTAGCTTGGATTTGAGATCCTCCACCGAGGTTACCTTTAACAAGGTATTACCTTTAACAGGGTATGGTAGTCAATCCCTTAACCGGGTGGTCCTTAATCGGATTTGTTCTTAATGGGACATTATTGTATAAGCTTCTAACAAGGCTTGGCTCCTAACAGGGTGAAATTTAGAAGAGTTCAAAATACTTGTGGGTATTCATCCCCACCGTGGTTTTTCCCATTTGGGTTTCCACGTGAAAAATCATTGTGTCAAGTGGTGAATGATTTTGTGGATGTGTTTTTGATATGGTTGATATGATTAACTGGTAAATCCACTTAGATATGTTTAGATGACCAAAAGTGATCTGAAATGAGTTATTAATAATATTGTTAAAGTGGTTTAATGTTTTGATTAAATGGTATTTAAGCTTCAGATTTGTTGCATTGTATCATTGATGTTTTGGTCAACTGGTAAAGTTTTACAGCGTAGTTCTAGTTTTTGATACAATTTCTAAACCGATTAGATTAGCAAGTTGTTTTTGAGTTGGAATTGAGCTTGGTGAAAGTTTAGTTTATTTTCTATCTATTGATTAAACCCCTCCCTCTCAGTAGTTGATTGGATCCTTGTAGTTTCATCATATTATCAAAAATCTCAAAAAGTTAAGATCTAACAAAATGCACTAGGAATAACCTAAAACGTGATAGAACAAACACTTGCAGTAAAGCTCCAAAACCCTAGAAGGGATAGAAAATGCCACAAACATGCAAAAAATCTACAAAAATGCATTAGAACCAATCGGAGATGCAACATTATAGAAATTGTTGAAAACCCTAATAAACTTCTAAAACCCTAGATGCAACAAATAGAGTTGTAGATGCGCTAGGACCTAAAAATCATCGCAAATTTTGGATCTACGAACTTGCAATCACTTAAACAACAATAAAATACCAAAATGTTTATGTTGAAATTGGAAACTAAAATATTGTAAAACCTAATAGATTCAACCACTAAACCCTAGCTCTGCAATGAATCAAACATAAAACCAATGAAGAACCTAAGATCATAAAAAAATATAAAATAAAATAAAGTTATACCATTAGCATGCTCTAAGGTCTTGTCTTCATTTCCCTCCTATCTCCATTGATCTTGCTTGGTATTATGGTTGCTCACAGATTTTGTGTGCACAAGAGCTCAATAGAGAATGGATGTGGTTGAGTATGCAATTTGGCAGAGTGTAGGTGCTTCACTTGATTGATTCATTGTGAAAGGGAGGGAAAGAGATCTCTTTTATATAAAGTACCCTAGAAATGGAGGGCTAGGATTCGGCCCAGATTAGAGGGTAGGTATAGAAAATAGGAAAATATAAGAGAGGTGATTAAAGATAAATTAAGAGATGAATGAAAAGTGTCATGGAGGGAAAAGTTAAAGAATTAATTAAATAAATAAAAATATTTATTTAAATAGGAAAAGGCTAAATAGGGATTAATGAAATAAATAAATAAATAAAAATCTATTTATTAATAGAAGGCTTAAGATAAAATAATCAAATAAATAAAATGTTTATTTAATTAGGCTAGGACAATTTTAGGTGTCTACAATGACCAATTAGAAACTCGTTAATTGAATTGAATGACCTCCTACAAAGGAGTGGAAGGGAAGGAATAAATATTCAATATTCAATTATTTTGTGGGAAGACTATGTCCCAACACTCAGGCAAATAAAGAAGATTGATTTGAACCTACTGCATGAAAAGGAAATTTTGGAGGAGGATGCTAATAGAGACACAATAGTGGAGTGGATAAGGGCCACTAAGATGGTGATTAAGGAATACACTAAGGCCTAAGATAAAACTATAGATCAAATAAAATATTATTCATTATTTATTGCCTCGCATGGAAGAGTTTGTTGAGAGTTTGCACGGGACTCTTCCAAATGAGAGTCTGGATAAGGAGAGTGTTGTAATTATGATCCAATCTTTCAAGGAAAAAAAGTATAAAAATTTCTCCTCACTGATCATAGAGGAAATGAAGTTAGCTAAGAAGCATTTGGAAATAATGCAAGTTGAACTACCGCAAGTAGAAAATGCTAATAAGAAATCCAGGTCTCTTATCAAGAACCTGGTGATAAACTTAAAATACACTAAAACACTAGATGTAGCAGAGCTGCAAGGAGTGATAGAGAGTTTCAAGTAGCATTTTTTGGTGGACTATTAAGTTTGAATCTTTGCAATTTTGAAAAAGTTTCTAAAAGTAGAATTCAAATATCGGAAAGAAAATGGCAATTTTGGTTTTTCAATTTTGTACCAAATAACTCTCAGTTCTTGGTGGGATTGAATTTTGATAGTAGAGGGCATTTCTTCTTTGTTTTTTATGTTAAAACAACTCCAATAGCTTTTATTAACTACAATAAGCCGATGGAGGGAAAATAACTAATTTTCATGCAAATTCGTAGGTAAAAGATGGACAGTCATTAGCTTCAAAATGGTGGATACAACTGTATTTCTCCTTGTATTTGGCTGCCCAAATCCTGGCTATCTACCACTTGGATAAAGTTTAGAGGAGTCAAGATTTAGTTTAGACTTGTTTTAATGCAATTTTTCAACTTGTTTTAGTTAATTTTGGGTTGTAATTTCGCCTGAAAACCTTAGTTTTGGGTTTATGGATTTTCATTTGCAAGCTCTATATAAAAACTTATCTTGATTATAATAAGGGGTTGGATATTTTGCATAGACATTCTAGTGAAATATTAAGACAACTTTGGTATGAAATTTTTGCCAAGTCTTATGAAGTGTGGATGAATTTTATTCATATTTTAGTTTGTGTTAATTATCTAGACAACTTAGTAAATGAAATTGTTGGTTGTTGAATAATTCAAGAGTGAGGGATAACTTAGCTACATTAAATTTCCAAGAGCATGTTAGGAATTTTGTCTTACATATGTGCATGGGTAATGGCTTTGCAATGTGATGGGTTCTGAAAATTATTGTGGTATTGTTTTGTTTCTATAGATTGTGCATCGTATTTCCATGAATTGTGATAATCTAATTTATGTAAATATGGTTTCTCCTTATGGTTTAATCTTCCATTCTTTTGAAGGGTTTATTGATTAACATTGTCTTCTAGATTTCATTTTGAAGTTAAATGCCCTTAACCCATATGTTTTGCAATTTTCTTTACAATCTCAAGTAGTGAAAAATAGTTAGCATAATTGTAATTACTTAGATTCATATTTCATATATACTTCAAAAATAAAAATAAAAATAGATTTTCTTTTTGAGAAAGATTATAATATTTTCAGTGGTAGAACCAACAGGCCCCCTTGTTTACAACACATTTTCTCCCATTGATCTATCATGTGCGGGTAAGACCTAGCCTTTTGGAACCTTAGAGCATGCATTCATGCAGTTTTCAAGGGAGTTGCTTTGTTTTAGATCTCCTACCATTGGCAGTGGTAACACCACCGTCAACAAAACTAGCATTAAAAGGAGTGCCAAAACATAGAAGTTGGAAAATATAGTGTCTTTCTCACCTGAAAGGTATCAGCGGGTGCTTAGATCTACCCTCGAGAAAGGAGAATTCTTTGAACTCTTTGACTATAGAAAGAATGGGACTAACAAAGGGAAATCCAAAGGTATGAGTTCATCTACGTGCCAAATCCCCCTTAAAGAAACAATAGCCTGACAGTTGTAGTGCCTCCAGTGAATTAAATTTTAACAACAAACATTGCTCAACCTTTACCCCCAATGGCTTTCTTTACCAATGATGATAGCTCACCTCTCATTGTGACTCACTATGTACCATTACATGATTTACTTAAGAACCTTGAGAAATTCTACTTGAAATACATATATGGGAAATCTTGAATTGTTGAGAAACATATCAAGATGTTCAAAGAAACCTGCAATCGGTAAGAAATTTAGCATCAAGATGTGGTATGCAAGCTCTTCCCATACACTCATGGTGAATTTGCTTACAACTGGTATGTTAATTTGCCTCTAAACACCATTACTACTTAGCAAGAGTTAAAAGATAATTTCCTAGGTCAATTCAAAATTTATGTTGACCCTATTCTTTTATACCATTAGTTTGTCACAGCTAAGAGAGAATCCAACAAGCCAAGAGCCATTTATAACCAACGATTCCATAAATTGTACCAACAATTGGTTACACCATACTTGATTCCACAGGTTGTAATCTAAGTTTAATTAAATTCTTTGGATCCCCTTACCGCTTTGTTCATAAGGAGGCTTCCTGAAGCTGACACTGACACCTTACAAAAGGTGTATGATTTGGATGTAGTCATTGCTAGACAAATGGATCCAAGAGGGGCAGGTCATTTCGAAGCTATCCCATCATTGGGAAGTCTAGGGCAAGATAATTCCATTCCTATCATTAACCAAACTATTACTAATCATAAACCCTTGCTCAATCCAATTCATGTTTCCCATGTAGCTTCTTTGACTCCATTGTTGACATACCCAAATCATGAGCCCCCAAGGACAACTTTATTTCAATAGCAAGCTGAGAAAAATAAGGAACAAAATTTGCATTTGATGTCTGAGTTAGAAACTGTTAAGAAGACATTATCCCAAGTGACTGGTGCATTGACCAAGTTGAGATTAAATCCCAGTCCTTATCACCAAGAAAATACTTATAATTCTACCCTAGGAGAGCTCACATTTTAATGTGCATAGTTAAAACCAAAATAACCAAAATTTTGGGAGTAAGTGTTTTCAACTTGGTCAAGGCCTAATAGACAATGGAGCACCAGACCTAATAATGAAATACTCCCAAATTAGGCAAAGACAATAAATATTTGTGAGTTTAAAGATGCTAACTTGGCTACTAATGGATGTAGGTTGCACGATACCTTTGATCACTTGGGGATTCATTGCGTGGAAATGCAGAAAGCCTTCTAGATTATGCAGTCCCAACAATCACCATATTTTGAACCCATGAATGTAATGATGTTGGATTCCTATGTGTACATTAGTGAAATTGCTCTGTTGTCAAGGAATACAAAAAACAAGTTCATATTTCCTTTCCAAAAGGAAAGTGAACTTGAATATTCAGAAATACATGCTTTTTAGAACTGAACTAGTTACAATCTCAGAAGCAAGAAAGTGTCCCCAACCAATGGTATTCCTCCTTGGTCCCAACCTACACTACCAAATCCACATATGAGTAACATTGCCTCCTCCCCTAGAGGACCTAAGAATTCTCCACTCAAACCAACATATACTCTTGTCACAAGACCATCGACATTGGCAATGGAAAATACAGTGTAGTTGATGAGTTGAAAAGAGTAAAATCTAACATGTCAATGTTTGAAGTGTTGCAGAATTGTCTAGCTCACAAAGAAGCCCCTAATTGAGTCTTTGAATCCTATGAAAAGGGATATTGCCTCCCCAATTCCCACGAAGAAAACCTCTAATATAAATAAAACAAAGGTAATGCCCATGATGATCAAAGATGCAACAGAAGTACCTCCATTTCTCCTAAGCGTCATTTTTTTTGAAAAAAACTTACATAATTGTTTGGTTGACTTAGGGGCTTCATATAATGTTATGCAATATTACATTTGTCAAAAGTTAGGCATGACCCCCACCCCAACCAACCGTGTAGTTATCTAGTTGGACAAATAAGAAGTAAAAGTGATTGGTGTTTTTGAAGAACGTTTATGTGTAGATGGTAGTTGATCCTCAAATTTAGGTGTACATTGATATTCATATTATGGATATCTCAAAATTGTATGGCATGTTGCTCAGCCAAGACTAGATGAAGAGTATCAAAGGGTGGTTCTCTACAAACTTTACATAGTTATGGGTACCATTGAGAGGGGTAAAAAATCAAATTAAGATTGATGTTGAGCCCAAGCTCAAAAAGATGATAAAAAAATATAATGCCCCAAATGAAGTAGTAAATTTTGTGGAAGTCGACCTTGGAGTGTATAGGATGGATCAAATATTTTCATTTATTCCCGAGGAGAAAGGTGACTTAGAATGTAACCTATAATGGGCCTGCAAGAATTCACTCTTGATGATGAGTATTTCAATAAATTCATGAATAAAATGGTCACAAATATAAAGCATTTGGGAGGGGGCCTAGAACCATTTGTGTTACTACTGCTAGGTTGGGACCACATTCATAGACATGAGCATTCAAAATTCAATTGCCCTTCTTGCCAAGATGTGATGACCCAAGTCCAAATTCATTTGCTTCCAGAGGTTGACAAGCCATCGCCATCCTCTTTTGAATCAAGTTCCTTGTCTTGTCAATCAAACCATGAGTCGTATGAATACAATTCAGATAGCTTTGGATCAGGTTTGGAAGTTACTCTTTCTCATGAATTAGTCATTCTTAGGGATAATTAGACAACATATGCAACTAACAAAGATAACCAATCAATACCTACTGCTTCATACCATAGATCGATTCCAAAGGGAATAGATTCAAAAGCTTCAACCATAGCTAATTTGGCCACACATTAAAAAATAAAATCAAAGGCTCAAGAGGATAATAAAGAAGAGGTTGTTGTCCCAACCATGGAATTGACTTTTGAAGCAGTAGAGCATGAAGCAGGAGAAGGTCTTCAGCATCTGATGATATAGTAGTCATCTCTGACAATTCCAAAAACCAATAAACAAGTTTTCAAGTGTAAGCAATAGAGAAAAGCTAAATCTCAGTATTGCAAAGAGAAAAGCATTTGGAAGCTCCATTTTGATGGCTCTAAAAGAAAACAAGGAAGTAGAGTTAGAGTGAAGTTGATAAACCTGAATGGAAAGTCTTTCTTTGTTTCCCTTAGAATGCAATTCACTCGTACAAATGATATGGCTGAATATGAAGCTTTTATTCATGGATTACTAATGAAACATAAAAAGAAGGTCAAGATCTTAAGTGTCAAAGGTGATTCACAATTAGTTATCAGGCAAATCAGAAGTTATTATGCTTGTCATGACAAGCACATTAATGCATACAAGAATAGAGTTTGGGACTTAATAGAGGATTTTGATGCGTTTAACATCAAATCCATACCTCATCGAAGAAATAGTGTTGTTGATTCCTTGGTAGTAGTAACTAGTTCTCTAGAACCAATAGGGAATTCTAAATTAAAAAGTTTCTCTATGGAACTAGTTGCAACCCTTGCAATTCCATATAATATCACAAAGTTTTAAGTGTTTAAGGATGATCAACGTATAGTGGAATTCATCATGTTTGTTAGTTTTTTACAAAATAGGTGATTGATGAGATCGAGTGTGAGCTAGATGAGGCCGAAAACAAGGACATCATCAATCTCAAGACCAATTCTATTTCCATAGGGATGGTTTCTCTAGAAAGAATCTTTGACCAAGATGAATCATCCCATAAGAAAGTGATGTTATGATGAAAGAATAAGTATCCGGTCAACAACTGAGAGGGGGGGTGAATCAGTGGATAGAAAAACTGATAATAAACTTCACCAATCAATCTCTCAAAGTAAACGTAGAATAATAAATCTGTCAAGATAAAAACTCATAAGATAAACCGATTGTCTGTTACAGTAATTTAACAGTAAACGACTTCTTCATATCTCAATTCTTTTGGTTATCATGACTTATCAAAAATAGCTAAGTAGTTAAGTGTAAAGCGGAAAATTGCGATCGAACCCTAGTTGCTCTCCCCTCTTCCAACTCCGAGGAGAGAGAAGGGAGATTCACTAGGGTTGATGGTTTTCACTTAGGGGAGAGACTTTACATTCAAAAGAGGGGTTGAAACCCACAAGATCCAATCCCACACAATGCAAGATTGGATGCTAAATGTGTTTCAAGGGTTAAGAAAGCAAGGCGACCCTCTTTTGTAAAGAATGTTGATAGAAGAATTAAGCTAGGAATGCATAGAAAGTGACAAAGATTCGCTTATAAACTGAGATAGGGATATAGGATGAAGTTGCGGACCTGGAATTAGCAGTAAAATGTCGATACGGCGCTGTCCTGCAAATTTGAGCAAAAGTTGACGGGACGATGGCGCCCGGCGTGCACACGGTCCTCCGAAAAATCCACGAAACGAAGGGGGATCTGTTCGTCTCTGCACAAGGATTCCAGATCTTCAATTTCAGCCGCGTACCTGCAACCTACACACAGAAAAGCGAAGACGATTGGGGGGTTAGGGATTAGGGGTTTGCCTTTAGGTCAAACCCCGGTTTTGGAATTAACCAAGAAATGAGAAATGTTGTAAATGTAATGTAAAACAAGTACTAATACCTTGTTGTAAGGATGTTTGTATCCTTATATGCGAAGGTATAGATGTTGTTGTTTGTTGTATGTTGTATGTTGTAGCATGTAATATGTTGTAAGTGATCTCCTCTTCAATGGTTGAATCCTTGTCTTGAATGCAACACTTAGCCTTGAATGGAGACTTAGAATGATCAATTGCTTGAAGGAATGCTTGAATGCTTGAATGCTTGAGTATAGTTTCCACGCCTTTTCCATCATATCGAATGAAAGAGGAAAATTTAGTTTATATACTTGTCAATTAGGGCTGATAGACTGATTTTCCCGACCTTAGGCCGACCAGGAAAGATAATTTTCCAATTTGCAAACATAAAGACCCGAAGTCCAAAAGAGACCGGGCCCAAAATAGGACCCAGGGACCAGGGCACTGGGCGCCATGGTCCTGGGGGACCAGGGCGCTGGGCGCTCTGGTCCCACCTCCCGGGACAGCAGGGTGCAAAGGAGGTTCAGGCCAGGGTGCAAGAAAATGCAATTTTTAGTGTCATAATCAGGTTTCGGGGTCTCCATTCAGGTTGCATGTTGCGTCGCCATCGTGAAGACCGAAATGCAGTCGAAATTGCAAGTGTCACAATTTTAGGACGCTACATTTAGCCCCCACTTTAGCGGGAGTATAGGCGTACGCCAATACTTCCGGTAAAGTACAAGGAAACAACATTGAAAGACTTTCACCACGTCAAGGAGGCAAGATACACCAAGCCCCCAGTGGACTAAGGATCTTACGACTTCGATTGACAAAGTAAAAGGGAAGATCACGAGGGAGAACCATGACTGTCAGTAGTAAGGTTCCCTCACTATGAGTCATGCAAGAAAGATATCAAAAATTTTCAAGGCAAGGTTAAATTTGCCAAGAAATTTTCAAGTATCTTGAAAAGATATGAACGGGATGAAGATATGAACGGGATGTATGGACCTCAATAGGTAATGTAATAGAACCAATTGTAGGAGAAGAAAATGCATCAAATAGTTTCACAACCACATTTGTTTCATCATAGATCACTTGATGCAATTGCAAAGTAAAAAGAAATTCTTCAGTAATGATATTAACCATACAAGAAGGATCAATAAGCACTCCACGACAAGGTGTGTTCTTGACTTTTGCAACTATATATAAAGGACCATCAGGTGCCCTGATAGTTTCACTAGAATTAAATGTGATGAAAGGTTCTTTAGGGATTTTCTGTTGCTCTACAAAGTTAATCACATTCGGAGTCATGGACACAAGATCATCAGGTGAGACAGAGGAATTAGTAGTATCAATCGCATTAGAGGTATGAGAAAGTAATGGACCAGTGAAAATCTAAAGATTTTGGTTAGGAGGAGCTACAGATGTATTGCCTTTATCATTCACTCCAGAAATAGAGATAGTATTATTATCAATCAAATCTTGAATTTTCCCCTTTAAAGCAAAACATTTTTCAGTATCATGCCCAGGTTGACGATGAAATTGACAAAAAGATTTGTTATCAAAATAGGGTGAATTAATCTTTGCAGGATCAATTTGTCTTATAGGAGGAAGAGTAAGCACATTTTATTCCAATAACCTATTCATAATACTATGCAATGATTCATTCAAAGGAGTAAACTTTCTTTCTTTCTTGAAAAACTTAGAAATAGGAGACACACCTGATGCTACATTCACATTGTTGTTGATGATGTTTTCATTGAATTTAACGGACTCTCTGTTCGGTTTAAACTTCCCAAATGGTTGTTGACTACTATCACCCTTATCACTCGGAGTCATAGGATGTGATTGTTCCATTTGACTCACAGTCAGTTGATAATTGTGAAGAGTTGCGCACAACCGTTGGAAAGAAGTAAACTCAGAAAACAAGAGTTTTTCTCTAATGTCTTTTTGTAAATTAGAAATAAAGATTCTTTGAATATCATTGTCAGGCACTGGAAAAGAAATTTGAGCATACAAATGCTTATATCTACCAATGAAATCAGTCACTTTTTCTTTAACACCTTGTTTACAATGCATTAAATCAATCAAAGTAACTTTAGGACTTATATTGTTTTGAAATTGTTGAATGAAAGCATTTGCAAGTTGTTTAAAAGAAGTAATAGAATAGGAAGGCAACGAGCAATACCATTGTAGGGCTTTGTCTCTTAATGTTCTAGTAAACAATTTTGCAAGCAACCTTTGGTCATAAGCAAAATCGGTACAAATTGTTTGAAAAGTCTTAACATGTGTTAGAGGATCTTCTTTACCATTATAAAGCTCCAAATGTGGAATTTCAACATGTTTAGGGGGAATAGCTCGAACAATGTCAAGAGAAAGTGGGCTCGCAACATCAAATGTGGGCACACTAAACTTAGATTGATTCATAGAGGCAATTTGTTGCTGTAAAGAAGAGACAGTTTGTGCAAGATTGTTAATGGTCGCTTCAGTCGAAGAGTTCATATTAGGTGTGTTAGATTGTGATGGAGGTGTTATGTTATTGAAAGAAGGTAGAGAGTAAGGTGGTGGGACACTATGATAGTTAGTCATAGGAGATGATTGGAAAGGAGGAACACTACAAGGAGGAATGGAAGGGTTAAATGAATTGCCCCCTTGCATCATGTTCATTTGCGGAGATGTAATAGGAACACTCATTGAAGGAATGAATGAAGAAGTTGGATTGAATGAAGGAAGAGGGTTAATTGAAGAAGAGGGATTGCCCCCATGACTGGTGATCATAGGAGGAATGTCTTGTATAGAAGTAGTCATTATGTTTGATGTAAAGGTAGGCATGCTAGCAATAGAAGTCGCCAAAGGAATAGAATGATTGACTTGAGTAGGAGGTTGTGTATAACCTAAGGTTTCGGCACAACTTTTCATAGGCATCACATTTGAATCCACAATGTGTGCAATACCACGCAAAATATCAATTCCATTCTTATCACTTTGAAGCATACGTTTTAGACCCTCAATTAAAGGAAGAGCTTGACTATCAGGGTATTCTTGAGACATCCATTGTTGAAAATCGTCAAATTGGTTATCCAATTTTGAAAGTTGTTCTACAGAAACTTCATGGAGAGCTTCTTCATCATTAAGAGGATTAGAGGAATTACCCATGTCCTCGTTAAAAAGACCATTCAAATTAGGTTCCATCTCCTCAGTAATTAAACCTTGGAAGGACTTAATTCTAAGGCTTCGTCTAACGGGAATAGTGTAAGTAGGGCTTATTGTTGTAAAACTCATGCACTAAAGAAAGAGAGAAAATTTTGAATTTTAGAGGTAGCAAATTTCAGTAAAACCAGCCAATCTTCCAGATTTAAGCTGTTAAATACAATCAGGACAATCTCCCGAAATTTCGAAAAAAATGTTCGGGACCGTGGCGCTCGGGGTGCACACGGTCCTCGCAACTTTTTTCAAAATTTGCAGGGATGAAAGTTATGATGATTTTACAGCTAACCTGAAAAAATTGAGTGATTTTACGATCTGTAGATAGGCCAAATTAAAGTTGCAATCTCAAAATTGAACCCTACCAAGATTGTCGAAAAATGCAAAATTTGAATTTTGAAAAAGAGAGGGAAACTGAAATTTTGAATTTTATGATTTTAGAGGGAATGTTAAGAGCAATGTAAGTTTTGAAATTTGAAAGTTGACTCAATTTCACGCAAAATTCAATTCCGAAAGCGGAAATCAAAGTTGTTGTAATTAAGCACTTAATTTCAAAAGTCACAAATTGCAAGAATTTGAATAAAGTACTGAAATTTCGAATGAATGCTAACACACTTTTCAGATTTATGATAGTAAGAACACAATTTTGACACAAAATTTCAATTTCAACAATTTTTGAATGTTTAGAGGCCTTAATCCAAGCAATCACAAGACCAACTTTGACTGCAATTTTGAAGGTGTTAAAATTGATAAAATCAGCCAAAATTCTGGATTTTAGCAGGAAAATACAGTAAGATCTCGCTCCCGAAATTTCAAAAAAAATGTCGGGGACGATGGCGCTCAGAGTGCACACGGTCCTCGCAATTTTTTTCCAAATTTTCAGGGATGAAAGATATTGTGATTTTATTGCGGAATCCAAAGTTACAGCCGATTTGGAAGTGTTTTGATCAGTGAAATTGTCAGTCAAAGGTTGAATCAAGAGGGTTTCAAAAATTAGGGTTTTGACACTTAACCACTTAATTTTCAAAATCAAAGCACAAATATGAATTGATAATTTGTAATAGAAGGGCAGATCTGAAACAAGCATTAACAATTAAACATTTCACAAGTTTAATTACTTAAAAAGAAAATTTAGGGTTTTTATGCAATTAACCTCTAAAATTTTGCAAAAGATCAAACATGGAAATGTAATCAAGGAATCCAATTTTCAGATCTAATTATGAATAATCAGAAAGGATGTTCACGTCGGGTTCACCAAAATGTAAAGCGGAAAATCATGATCGAACCCTAGTTGCTCTCCCCTCTTCCAACTCCGAGGAGAGAGAAGGGAGATTCACTAGGGTTGATGGTTTTCACTTAGGGGAGAGACTTTACATTCAAAAGAGGGGTTGAAACCCACAAGATCCAATCCCACACAATGCAAGATTGGATACTAAATGTGTTTCAAGGGTTAAGAAAGCAAGGCGACCCTCTTTTGTAAAGAATGTTGATAGAAGAATTAAGCTAGGAATGCATAGAAAGTGACAAAGATTCGCTTATAAACTGAGATAGGGATATAGGATGAAGCTGCAGACCTGGAATTAGCAGTAAAATGTCGATACAACGCTGTCCTGCAAATTTGAGCAAAAGTTGACGGGACGATGGCACCCGGCGTGCACACGGTCCTCCGAAAAATCCACGAAACGAAGGGGGATCTGTTCGTCTCTGCACAAGGATTCCAGATCTTCAATTTCAGCCGCGTACCTGCAACCTACACACAGAAAAGCAAAGACGATTGGGGGGTTAGGGATTAGGGGTTTGCCTTTAGGTCAAACCCCGGTTTTGGAATTAACCAAGAAATGAGAAATGTTGTAAATGTAATGTAAAACAAGTACTAATACCTTGTTGTAAGGATGTTTGTATCCTTATATGCGAAGGTATAGATGTTGTTGTTTGTTTTATGTTGTAGCATGTAATATGTTGTAAGTGATCTCCTCTTCAATGGTTGAATCCTTGTCTTGAATGCAACACTTAGCCTTGAATGGAGACTTAGAATGATCAATTGCTTGAAGGAATGCTTGAATGATTGAATGCTTGAGTATAGTTTCCACGCCTTTTCCATCATATCGAATGAAAGAGGAAAATGTAGTTTATATACTTGTCAATTAGGGCTGATAGACTGATTTTCCCGACCTTAGGCCGACCAGGAAAGATAATTTTCCAATTTGCAAACATAAAGACCCGAAGTCCAAAAGAGACCGGGCCCAAAATAGGACCCAGGGACCAGGGCGCTGGGCGCCATGGTCCTGGGGGACCAGGGCACTGGGCACCTTGGTCCTAAAGGACCAGGGCGCTGGGTGCTCTGGTCCCACCTCCCGGGACAGCAGGGTGCAAAGGAGGTTCAGGCCAGGGTGCAAGAAAATGCAGTTTTCAGTGTCATAATCAGGTTTCGGGGTCTCCATTCAGGTTGCATGTTGCGTCGCCATCGTGAAGACCGAAATGCAGTCGAAATTGCAAGTGTCGCAATTTTAGGACGCTACATTAAGTAAATCAACCACAAAAACATTCACCACTTGACACAAATATTTTTGACGTGGAAACCCAAATAGGTAAAAACCATGGTGAGATGAGACTCACAAGATGATATCTGAACTCTTCTAAATTTTTCCTTGTTAGGAGCCTAGCCTGTTATAGCTTTACAAAAGGTCATGTTAAGAACTAATCCTATTAGGAATCACCTGGTTAAGGGATTGACTATAAATGCCTTGTTAGAAGCAATACCCTGTAAGGAGTAACCTCGGTAGAGGATTTGAAAATTCAATCTAATGGACTATGTTGTTAGAGTATTTGAATAGCACCAAGCTTGTTAGAGCTTACCCGGTTAGGGGATTTCAATTCTATTGTAATTGTTAGAAAATAATAGGAGTTTTCTGATTTGTCTGAATAGCACTACACTTGCTTGATGAGATCCATTTCATGCTCCTATCTGCCTTTACTCAAACTATAGATACATCATCCGGTTCGGCAACCACACACTCAACTGAACTATGTCTATCTCTTTGCCAACTCTCTCTAAACTAAACAACTTCATCAATCTTAAATACAAATCAATCAGGTTGGTACACAACAAAAACCTAACTCTCATCGAGATTACAAACAAATTCGGTTCAAGTATGACCATTGGATTACATAGAAATCTCTACACATCAATCAAGAAAACCTTGATCGCTCCTTGATCATCACTTCATTGAACTTAGTAACTCATCATGCACTTTGCATTAGATGGAATACATTTGCTCATTCCCTAGACAAAAACCTTTTCAACAACTTGCCAAAATCTCTTCATACAATAATCATGTGTGTCATCATCATTACCGCTCATCATGAAATCATAAACCAATATTACCAATTCTCCAAACTTAATTAGTTCGGGTTTATCAAAAACAATAGGTAGGGTTTACCGGTTACAACAATAGATAAGGTTTACACCTTTACACCGGTTACCGGTTCTCCTCACAAATTCTTCCTACCGGTTATAGTAACAATATTACAACAATATCATTACCAGTTCAATTGACATCAATGACAACATAACATATCATTAATGCAATCTTCATGCAAATGCCAACAAGCTCCCCCTTTGGCATTGATGGAAATACAAATATCAACACCATTGATTGTTGCATGATTGTGAATAGGAATCTTGGTTTACATTACCAAGTATTCACCATGCTCACTGTGTCTTCAGCTTGTCGCTGGTTCTCCTTCCCATAATCACATAATTCTTCTTCCCCTTTGACAACAATGTCAAATTGAAAGTAAAACATGTAATGTCAAATTTCACTGTGCATCATCAACAATTTGTAACTTGATGCCCCCCTATGGAATACATCCACTTCTACACCAATCCTCCTATAAAATTCTGCAAGTAGCTCTAGGACTGATGTAATCTACATCATATTTAACTGACTTCATGAAGAGGGACAACCCCTAATTGACATCTAAGATATTCAAAAGTAGTCTTAGGCAGAGGTTTAGTAAAAATATATGCAAGCTTCTCCTTGGTAGAAACATGCTCCAAGATAACATCTTTACCCTAAAATTTTTCCCTCAAGAAATGATACTTCAATTCAATATGCTTGGTTCGTGCGTCCAAAATAGGGTTCTTGGAAATATTTATGGCACTTGTGTTATCACATAAAATCTTTATAGGTTATGAAATCTTCATCTTAAAACCTTCCAAAATGTGCCTCATCCATATAGCCTGTGTGCAATTCATGTAAGCTGCAACATACTTAGCTTCAGCAGTAGATTGTGAAGTACAACTCTACTTCTTACTACTCCATGAAACAAGCCTTCCTCCAAGAAAAAATGCTCCATTGGTTGTTCTTTTCTGGTCATCAACATTTCCTGCCCAATCTGCATCTGTGTACACCTTCGAGTCAAAATTTCCTCCATATGGATACCATAACCCATAATCAACAGTACCTTTCAAGTATCTAAAAATTCTTTTGGTTGCTATCAGATGTGTTTCCTTAGGATTCTTCTGAAATCTAGCAACTATGCCAACTGCATGAGCTATGTCCAGTTTGTTGTGAACAACATAGTGCAATTTTCCAATCATTGACCTGTATTCCTTCTCATCAACAGATTTGGACTCATCTTCCTTAGACAAATTACAACCTGTAACCATAGGTGTGCCAAATGGTTTACAGTCACTCATGCCAAATGTCTTCAAGACCTCTTTCACATATTTAGACTGTGTGATGAAAATACCATTCTTCATTTGTTGTATTTGCAAGCCTATAGTTTTTTTTTATTTCCCACACTAAAGACATTTAGAACTCATTTTTCATTTCATCTGCAAAACTGTTGCTCATGTCATCATTACCTTCATATATGATATCATCAACAAATACTTTGCCGACTAGTATCTTATCTCCTTCAGATTTGAGATATATGTTACTATCATCACTGGTTCTTAGAAAGCCTATCTTCATCAAATGTGTATGAAGCCTTTCATACCATGCTCTAGGTGCCTACTTTAATCCATATAAAGCTTTATGCATTCTGCATACCATGTCTTCCTTATCAGTCAGAACATAACTGTCTGGCTTCTCAATGCATACTTCTTCAAGTATCCCATTCAAAAACACTGACTTAACATCCATCTAGTATACCTTGAATTTCTTTTGTGTTGTGAATGCAAGTAAAGTTCTGACACCTTCAAGTCTTGCCACTAGTGCAAAAGTCTAGTCTTCTCCTTCCTCTTGTGCATAACGTTTGTAAACCAACCTAGCTTTATTGCAAACTACAATACCATCTTCATTCAATTTGTTCCTAAAAACCCACTTAGTTCCTATCACATTTTTATTTACCGGTCGGGGTACCAAGGTCCATGTGTTGTTCTTTTCAATTTAATATAATTCCTCCTCCATAGCTTTAACCCAGTGATCATCACCAAATGCTTCCTTAGCAGTTCTTGGTTCAATAGTGGAGATCATGCAAGAATTTTCTCTGATTCTTCTTCTAGTTAGTTCTCCAACATCCTTATCCCCAAAAATTTGTTCAGGATTGTGATTCAATCTCACATATCTTGGAATAACATGATCATTATCTTCAGGTTTAGCTTCTTCATTATCATCATCTTCTTCTGAATTTATCTATTCCAGTTGGACTGAAACATCAATATTTGCTTTGCCGGATTCAGATTTCACAGTTTCTGGTTCCAAAAATAAAATGCAAGGATCTTCATCCTTTTTCTTTGAACTGGTTTCCTCTGAGACTTCAGGAAATTCATCCACTCGAACACCAACACTCTCAACAATTCTCTATGTTCAGTTGTTAAAACACTTGTAGGGCTTACTCTTGGTGGAATAGCTAAGAAATATACCTTCATCACTTTTAGCCTCAAATTTGCTAAAATAATCACCTCTCTTAATAAAACATTTGCTTCCAAATATTCTAAAATAACTAACATCAGATGATCTACCATACCAATATTCATAAGGAGTCTTGTCCTTACCTCTCTTTACCAGAATCCGGTTCATAATGTAGACAGTTATCTTGACAGCTTCTCTCCAAAAAGTTTTCGCTACACCTCCTTGTATCAACATCGTCCTAGCATCTTCAACAACTATCTGGTTGTTTCTCTCTACGATACCATTCTATTGTGGTGTCCTTGGTGCAGAAAGTTTTCGCTTGATACCATTTCCTTCACAATACCTAGTGAAATCTCAAAAGTAAATTCACTGCCCTGATCTATCCTTAGACACTTTATCTTCTTACTGCTCTCTTTCTCAGCTAAGGCCCCGAATGACTTGAACTTACCAAAAGCTTCAGTCTTATTTTGTAAGGAGTAACCTCGGTAGAGGATTTGAAAATCCAATCTAATGGACTACCTTGTTAGAGGATTTGAATAGCACCAAGCTTGTTAGAACTTACCTGGTTAGGGGATTTCAATTCTACTGTAATTGTTAGAAAACAACAGGAATTTGCTGATCTGTCTGAATAGAACTACACTTGCTTGATCAGATCCATTTCATGCTCCTATTTGCCTTTACTCAAACTGCAAATACATCATCCGGTTTGGCAACCACACACTCAACTGAACTGTGTCTATCTCTTTGCCAACTCTCTCTAAACTAAACAACTTCATCAACCTTCAATCCAAATCAATCAGGTCGGTAACACAACAAAAACCTAACTCTCATCGAGATTACATACAAATTCGGTTCAAGTATGACCGTTGGATTACATAGAAATCTCTGCACATCAATCAACAAAACCTTGATCGCTCCTTGATCACCGCTTCATTGATCTTAGTAACTCATCACATGCTTTGCATTAGATGCAATACATTTGCTCATTCCCTAGACAAAAACCATTACAACAACTTGCCAAAATCTCTTGGAATTGTCTTCATACAATAATCATGCATGTCATCATCATTATCGCTCATCATCAGATCATAAACCAATATAACCAATTCTCCAAACTTAATTGGTTAGGGTTTATAAAAAATAACAGGTAGGGTTTACTGGTTACAACAATAGATAAGATTTACACCTTTACACCAGTTACCAGTTCTCCTCACAAATTCTTCCTACCAGTTACAGGAACAATATTACAATATTATCATCAATATCATTACCAGTTCAATTGACATCAATGACAACTTAACATATCATTAATGCAATCTTCATGCAAATGCCAACAGAAAGGACCTCTCTTGGAACCAAAAGGTGATAAAGCTGATCTTCATAACTTGGATAATGAAGATTAAAAGAAGGAAGTGTTAATCAAGAAGGTTTGTACAACTGAAGAAAGATAAGGGATTCTCAACTCATTGAAAGATTTCAGAGAAGTGATAACCTGAGGTTATGAATATTTGAAAACTTATGATACCTCAGTGATTGTGCACACTATTCCTATAAAGCCCAGAACAAAGCCATTTAGATGGAGACAATGTTATATGAATGCCCTTATAGAACCTTTGATCCTTAAATAAGTACAAAAGTTATTGAATGCCAAAATCATATTCCTATTATGACACTCCGCTTGGGTGGAAAATTTGGTCCCAGTGCAAAATAAAAATGGAGAAATCAGGTTGTGTTGACTTCCGCAATCTCAATAAGTCCTCAGAAAAGGATAATTACCCTTCTCCCTCGTTAGATGAAGTCTTTAAAATAGTCAACAACTCCAAAATGATGTTTTTCCTCAATGGATATTCTGGTTATAATAAAGTAATGGTTCAAGAGGAAGACTTGTTGAAGACGACGTTCACCATGAAATGGGGGACCTTTGCATATCGAAGGATGTTGTTTGGACTTATAAATGTTGGACCAAACTTTCAACAGACAATGGATATAGCCTTTGCTAGGATGGTAGTTAAATGCATCATCATTTATATGGATGATGACAACATTCTTGAATATTAGAGATGATCACATTAATGACCTCAAGAAAGGTCTAAAATGATGTCATGAGTTTGGTATTCCACTCAACTCGAAGAAGTGCATCTTTTGAGTAACATAAGGAAAATTTCTTGGCCATGTCATTTTGGCGAAGCAAATTTCCATTGATCAGTAGTGAATTGACACTATTTAGAACCTAGCCTTGCCAAATAGTAAGAAGGATCTCAAATCTTTCTTTGGAAAGATCAATTTTGTAAAAAAATTTATAAGTGGCTTTGATGAGATAGTATGTCCTCTGAATGATATGTTGAAAAAAAATGCTAAGATAGAGTGGACCTCAGAAGCTAAAAAGGCATTTGGTGAAATTAAGGCTGCCATACCTAGTGCTCCTCTACTCACCAACCTTGATTATACCAAGCCTTTTAAGATGTATTCCTTTGCTTTAGAGAATTCATGTGCAAGAGTGTTAACACAAAAAGGGGATGATTTAGGAGAAAAACCAATTTCATTCATGACTTCTAATTTGAGGAGGTTGAGTTAAGGTATCCCAATCTTGACAAACAGTCTTTTGCTCTAGCAAAGGTAGTGAGGAAGTTTCAGCACTACATATTAAGGAGAAAAGTAATTTCTATCATCTTGGACCCAACAATAATGTCTATGTTGATGCAAAATGAGTTGGGTAAAAGTAGAGGTAAATGGACGGAAACCTTATAAGAGTTTGAAGTTGATATCCAACCCATGAAACTTGTATGAGGACAAGGGGTTCCAAAGACAAATTAGTAGGAGTTAATGAGTGGTTTGTATACTAATATTATGTGCTTCAGGATATCACAATCGATCAATGGTATAAAGATATGGTTTATTATTTATTGCAAAATCACTACCTTGGCGGATTGACAAGTTCCCAGAGAAGAGCCTTGAAGGTTTAAAGTGGTTCTTACATGATTAAGGATGCTATGCTTTACAAAAGGAACCACAAAGGGTTGTATCTGAGATGCCTAGAAAAAAGGTAAATCTTTGAAGTCTTAAAATATTTTCATGATAAGTATGGAACATGATATGGGTCCACTAAAGCTACTGCACACCAAATTATAAGATCAGGATAATATTGGCTGACACTCTTCAAAGATATGCATGAGCATGTGTAATCATTTATCAAACAAGTGCTACTAGAGAACACAATCCCATAATGCCCCTGGGTGAACTCACAATAATGGTTCCCACTTTTTTGCCACTTTTGACAATGAGATGAACATTTTAAAAATAATCTTCAACTTTCGACAACTATAACTTTTAAACTATTAAGAATTTGAAGATGATGTAAATTAGTGATTTGTAGCATTTTGTTTGTAGATTCTAAATATATTTTTTTTCAAATTTTTTTGAAGATTTTTTATAAAAAAATTCCATCTCCTTCGAAAAGTAGTTTTTTACAACAAACTACATTTTTTAAGAGTGATGTGCCTCCCGAAATGCATAACTTTTTTTTCTATAAATGATAAAAACTCAATTCTTTCGGATTTTGGTTTGTAACATCATATCCAGGGCTTGTTGTTGGTTTGATCTTGATATGTTGAATATTTTTCATTTTATTGTTTTGAAGTCCGACTAGTTATAATTCAGATATAGGTTTATGTTTGAACACAACTTGTTCTATATATATCAAAATTCAATTTTTTTTTTTTTTAGAAAGAAGACATCAATACCTGAGGCATAGATATTTTTCATAATTTTTTTGAATTAGTTTCCTATTTTTCACAATGTGTTGAATAGAGAAGTTCATGTTCAATGAAAAACCAATATTCCATAAAATTAAAAAAACAAGAACATAATAAATTCACAATGTAATAAAATTATACTCGTTGGAAAGCTTGCTTTGAGAACTACCATCTTATATTTTTGGGTCATCAAGATTCTTTCATTTGTGCCTTAAACAAGAGGTCTGAAGGCAAAAATTTCTTAGAACTCTGAAAAAATTGAGAGATCTCTAAAAAGGGGGTTCGAACGAACAGTGGTTCGAGAGAAGGGGGGTTCGATCGAACCCCCCTTCACTCGAACCCTATGGGGAAAATAATGACACTTACTTTCATGTAACAGCTGGGTTCGAACGAACCTAACCTTTTGTAACTATCAGCATTCGTTCGAACCCTGGCCGACCCCAAAAAAAAAAATTACATTTTTGTACAGTCATATAAATATACATAATTTTTAAAATTTTTTAACACATAAATGATTAAAGCAATTCACATTTTTTGATGAAATAAGAAATTTGAAAGTTATTTTGAGGGCAATAATTTGAAGATATTTGAAGGTTATTTTAAAAGCATGGGGAACAAGAAGAGAAGGCAAAATAAGAATTCAAGGAATTATTCTTCTGAAACGGAACAAAGATATCGAGAACAAAGAAGGCAAAGATATCATGATGCAAGTATGTATTTTTATTTCTATTTCTATTTAATTTTATATGTATTACGTACCAAAAATTGTATTTATTTGTTAGTATTAGTTAAATATTTTTTATCTAATATTTTTATGAAGATTATTTTAAATAATATTAATTAAATTAAATTAATTTAATTTATATAATAATTCTATCTTAATTAATTCTAAATGATGTTATTTTTATTAAATCAATTGGAAATAGTAGGATTAAAAATAATCTCATTTTAATTAAAAAATAATTATGCTTTAATTTGAAATAATATGTGTATTTGCATTTCAAATTCCATTAACTTACTTGTTGTGTAATTGACATTTTCTCTCCCCCCTTAAGTCCATTTATAATAGATCATGGTTTTAATTTAAAATTTAGTCTTTAACACCCCTCTCTTTTCCATTTATTATTTATATTTTATAAATTAATTTAGATAGTCCATAAATATATAATTTAATTTATATTTTGAAACCATGTGTCTTTACAGTTTAGCAAACACTTCAATTGGTGCTCTAAAATTAACAAACTTGTCTTTTGTGTCTTCGGCAATAGGCTCTTTTTGTTTTATCCTTAGAAAGGGGCCTGCCTCCCGAGTAGCCCTTAAGGATTGGTGAGAGGGAACGACCCAAAGTGGTAACAAACTAAAGCCAAGATCTTCCAAGCCACTATAAATAAATGTGTTTGTGATGAAAGTTGCAAGCATCAGGTGTTACATGCTGCTATAACAGCGTTATGACTCCCCATAAACCCTATAGAGTGCAACCTCTATAGGTTGGGAGGCCTTCCATTTAACAAAGCGTAACATGCTACTGATTATAGCCACCCAAACGGATGCCCTTACTAGACACCTTTTGTGTTAGAAGCCAAAAAACTTCTAGTTGTTGGCACAAGAGGTCGAACCTCTGAAGCAGATCACATTCTTACGGTTCTTAGTAGAGATACAAAGTTCACCATGGGGAGGGGGAAGTGAGTGTCATGGAGGGGAGCTAGTGGGGTCAAGCACCTAAGTATCTGCTCTGAATTGTGTAGCTCGGGGTAACCCCCCAAGTGAGATTCAACAACTATTGTCTCGTCCAATCCTAGGATTTGTGCTTGCATGATCAAAACAATCAAACACTTTCAAAAAAACAAACATTGTGTCTTATTTGTTTTCAAGTGTATGCAAAAATATTTCACATTATACTTGAGTCCCCTTAAAACCTGTATTATGTGATACTAGGACCTATTATGTGATATTAAGACCTATTATATGCGATAATACCTATCTTAAATATGACATAATAGAACCTATTATGACATAATAGGTCTTATTGTGACTTAATAACATGACCATGTATGCAAAAACATTTCACATTATATACTTGAGTCTAGACCTTAAGACCTATATTTATGAGATATTAAGGCCTATTATGTACATGTGATAAATTAATGACCTATTATCGCATAATTTAGGTCCTAATATCACATACATAATAGGTCCTACTATTTGTATAATATAGGTCTTAAGGGGAGTCAAGTATAATGTGAAATGTTTTTGCATACGTGGTCACGTATTAAGTCATAATTAATAAGACCTATTATGTCATAATAGGTTCTAACTTATATCATATTTAAGACCTACTTAATTGCATGTGATAGGTCCTTTAATATCACATAATATATATGTCTTAATGGGATTCAAGACCTATTATGTCATAATAGGTTCTAACTTATATCATATTTAAGACCTACTTAATTGCATGTGATAGGTCCTTTAATATCACATAATATATATGTCTTAAGGGGAGTCAAGTATATTAATGTGAAATGTTTTTGCATATGCGGTCATATTAAGTAATAATAAGGCCTATTATGTGATATTAAGACCTATTATGTGATATTAAGACTTATTATGTGATTATATGTCTTAAATATGACATAAGTTTAGAACTTATTATGTCATAATAGGTTCTATTTATATGATTGGACGTATGCAAAAACTTTTCACATTATACTCAGGAGTCCCCTTAAGACCTATATTAAGCAGATATTAGGACCTATTACATATGATATTAGGAGGTCTATTATGCAATAATAGTTCTTAAATATGACATAATAATCCACCTATTATGACATAATATTTAGGTCTTACTAAATGACTTGAGAATTTGGTTTCAAATTAAACTTCGAATTTCATTGCATTAAAAATATTCTCTATCATCTTAAATTATGTGCAGAACGAGCTCGAGAAGAAGGGAGTTCTCAAGTGGGAGTTGAGGCAAACAAACCTATTGAAGAACACAATATAGTTGATGAACATAGGGAGGAGCTTGCCCAATTTGAACCAATTGAGGTTGAAGGAGAGTGGCCAGGCTCCTTACCTCCTACCACCAGTATGAATGAGCATATTGTGGATCTAGCTAAACAGGTGAAGAGAAATATTTCTTATAAAAATTTAGATCATTTACTTGAAATGGATGTGGATGAGTTGAAATGTCTTAGTGAAGAACCTAGACATACTAAAAGGGGGTCAATGAATAAAAGTGCAAAAGAAATAATGTCTCATTTCAACAATATTGATACTACACTAGAGAAAGCTCAATTGTTATCAATTGTAGTTACTCGTAAAGACTTAATAGATCCACTTAAATTGTTGGGTATAGATACAACAAGTCAAAAGAGGAAAACTTCTCAGCTACAAAAATCTATTGTTGATAATGTTAAGAAAGGTTTGGTGAACATTGGTAAAAAATCTCGAACAGTAGATAAGACCATTTCAAGAAGAGTGATTTTGACATCTTTAGTAAATGAAAGATTGCCTCAAAAAAGATAAATCTCTTCACTGTCATCCGAGTTTGGTTTTAGTAGAAGGACAATATCAAAAGATGTGAAAAGGAGAAAGAGTCTGGATGATACTACCTCGGAAGGGAATTGGGCAATTATGTGTAGAGCTCCTCGTTCTGATAGAATTGAAGATGTTGTTAGGAACTTCGTGAAAAGTTTTTGGAATGATAATACTCGTCCTTCATCAAACATTAGAGATTTCATCAAGCAAAGAATTGGCCTTGATTGTTATGATCCCCATGTAAAACATTGGTTAGACACAACAAAACATGAATTGTATGTGTTGTTTACTAAAACAAACCCTCATATAAAGATTGGACAAACCATGTTTGAATGGTTAAGGTCATATTATGTGAAGGTAAACAAAGTCTTCAAAACTTCTTGTTGTCGTTTTCACATCGAATTTGATATGTACTGTAGTCACATAAATCTGTCCATTTAATTAAATAAATATTTGCTATTTATTTGATTAAAAACCCACTAGCCAACAGTTAATTAAATTAATATTAAATTAATTCATCTTCAAACATTCTCCTATTAATTAAATAAATTATTCAATTTATTTTAATTAATTCATTAAACCAAATTCACAATCAATTAAATAAATAAATTCTATTTATTTAATTTAATCCCCTTTCCTCTTTTAAATAAATTAAATAAAACATTTATTTAAAAATCATTAAAACCCCCCCACTTGCATTTTCCTAAAAATACAACTTGCACCTATTTGTTGAAATAAATGAATTTTATTTTAATAAAAATCCTATTTTCCCTCACCCACCAAACCACTTGCAATCCTAATGATGAGATGGTGTTGGGATAGACCAGCTTGGTCTGTGCTCCTGGATCCTCTCCTGGGATCTCCGGGTGTTCTTCTCATACCCTAGGGTCTCTAGGGCTTCCTTTGCTCGGGAAACCCCCTGACCATGCCCAATCCACTCACCAATGAGTTGCCTTGCTGCTGCTACAGTCTCACCTGCTCATGAGACAACATTCCCCTACTATGGCTAGTAAAGGTTTAAGGCTTGTTTCATGCTTTCCAAGGTCAAAGCAAGTTGGTGTTGAGTCTTTAACCTTGTTTCAACCCTCCAAGTGAAATCAAGAAGTTGCTGTCTTCCTGCTCTCTACCGATTTCACTATTTTGGTGTTTTGCTCTCAAAATAGTTTGCTACAAGGGTTCTCTCTCCCACACGGTGCATTCACAATCCACACTCCAAGATTTTTCTACTTTTCTATTGGCAATGCCTCAAATATTACCTAGGGTTTGGGCCTGCAAATGGCCGTACAAAACTTAGGGCGGTTCTTGGGGTTCTTGAGGGTTTAATGAGGGTTTTCTGGACTATTTGGTCACAGTGAGGTTTTCTTGAGTGTCTGCTACCTTAAATGGATTGGATGAAGCCTCTCCTTCACCCCAATGCTGTCTCCAACACTCCTCTACTCTCCCTCCAAAGGATGTTCACTCAACTACACAACCTGCTCTCCAAGACCTCTGCTACAACGTCCATTCCTAACCGGGTTCTGCTAGTCTCGCCTAGGAATGGGATGCTATTTTGTTAACCTACATCTTGATGGGCCCTTCTTGTTTGTGTCTACTCTACAGGGTCTCCACACCCATTTCCTATGGTTTCATTAGGGTTCCACAATGGGAAATGGAGTCAAGACCTCATTTCACAGTTCTTGTCCAAAACGGGGCAGGAAGAACATAGTTTTACAACTGTTTACAAAAAAACACATAGTCTACAATTAAAAACCTAAACTAATGCTTGAAAATGAAACTATTTACACCATGTCAAACATAACACACAGGTTTGGATCTTTATCAATCCGTACACTTGCTTATTTCTTCCTGTCAAACTGACTGGTAATTACATTCTACAGTCACAGTCTATTTTTTTGTTAGAGCTGTACAATATCTATCCTTCCAACCTCTAGATTTTAGGGTTTTAGAGTACTTATAGTACCTTGCCTCAGTCTGCATGCACAAACTAGGGTTTTTCCAGCGCTAACCTAAAGAACTTACCTTTTTGGCAACAAAAATTTCTTGACAACTTTTAAAAGTTGTCATGCCATTGTGAGCAACTTTGAGAAACTTTGACATGTTGCTATCTAAGACTTCTAGACCCCATTGGGCCAACCTAAGAACACCACCTAGTGATCAAACACTCCTAAACTCCTCCAATACACACATACCTTACATTTTGACAGAAAACATAACAGAAAACATAAACTTGACAACTTACCCCTCTAGGACTCTACCTAGGACCTATGAGCACATGGCTCATTATTACATGCACAAAACCTTCTAAAAAGAATTGTGCTAGTAAAAACAAGAAAGAGAAGGGGACTGGAAGGGTGATCCTGCACCATGCTCCCCCTCTGCATAGAATTTAAGAAGAAGAAGGTGATAAGAGAGCTGGGTCTATTCTTAGTGCCTTGAATTTGCTCTCTTCCACCCATGTTGCTTCAGATATTGGCTGATCTGCCCATTTCACTAGATGTTCCATATATACCTGGTGTCTAGTGGATTTCTTGACTCTTGATTCCAAAATCTGCTCTGCTTTAGGCTTCTGTACCTGTGGTAAAACATTAACATCAATATCCTGCAATACCTTAGCTTGGTTCTCAGTCTGTTCTGCTATTTCACCCTTATACAAGGTCAGGTCTGCTACATTAAAGACTGGTGAAATGGCCAACTCTGCTGGCAAGTCAACTCTATAGGCATTCTTACCATACTACGATAGGATTCTGCAAGGTCCCACTCTTCGCATCTACAGTTTGGTAGGCTTTCCTCCTTGCATCCTAGCTTTGCTCAAGTGAACCATTACATAATCACCCACTCTAAACTGAACTTCCCTTCTTTTCTCATCCACTTTGGCTTTCAGTTTGAGGGTGGATTCAAGGATGGCCTTCTTAACCTGCTCCTGAACTTCCTTGATGGTTTGAGTGAAGTCTTCTGCCTATCCACTCTGCATTTGCAAACTACCAAGGTCTCTCAACTCACACACTCCTCTTGGATGTCTGCCATAGACAACCTCAAAAGGGCTTTTACCAGTGGTTCTATTAACACTGTCATTATATGCATACTCTACTTGAGAAATGATCAAATCCCATGTTTGGCCATACTCTTTGGTCAAACACCTCAACAAGTTACCTAGCACTCTGTTGATGACTTCAGTCTGCCCATCTGTTTGTGGATGGTAGGCTGAGCTAAATGACAGGTTGGTTCCTAATCTCCTCCATAGTGTCTTCCAAAAATGACCCATGAATTTTTTGTCCCTATCTAAAACAATGCTTAAAGGGAGTCCATGAATCCTAACAATCTCTTTGAAGAAGAGATGAGCAACATAGCTTGCATCATGTGTAGTCTTACATGGAATAAAATGACTCATTTTGGAAAATCTATCTACTACCACATAGATGCTGTCCATACCTATTTTGGTCTTAGGAAGTCCAACCATGAAGTCCATGCTTATGCAATCCCAAGGTCTGTTGGGAACTGGTAATGGCTGATACAAACCAACATTGCTTGATCCACCTTTGGCTCTTTGGCATACACCACACTGTTCTACATATCTTTTCACATCTCTTGGCAACTTTGGCCAATAGTAGAACCTCTGCACTAAGTCTAGGGTCTTATTAACCCAAAAATGTCCACTCATACTGCCATTATGCTTCTCTTGGATGAGGTTCTCCGTCATTGATCCTCTAGGTACACACAACTGATTACCCTTGAATAAAAGACCATTTTGGAGAGTGTAATCTGCATACTCACCATGGAAATGGTTCTCAAATTCACTGCAAATATTATAGGCTATTGCAAAGTCTTCATCTCCCTCATAGAGATCTTTGAAACCTTCTATGCCAATGCTCTGTAGCCGTAATTCTTGGACTATTAACAATTTTCTGCTCAATGCATCTGCCACCCTATTAAGTTACCCTTTCTTATGCTTAATAGTGAAGGTGAAGGATTGGAGATATTCCATCCATTTCAGATGCCTATTGCTTAGCTTTTCTTGAGTATTTATGTAACTCAATGCCTGATTGTCTGTGAATACTACAAACTCTTTTGGAAGTAGGTAATGTCTCAATTTCTTAAGAGACTGCACTAATGCATACAACTCTAAGTCATAAGCTGAATACCTCTTCTTTGCTTCATTCAGTTTCTCACTAAAAAATGCTACAGGTCTTCCCTCTTGGCTGATTACACCACCTACAACAATACCACTTGCATCACACTCCAAGGTGAATAACTTATCAAATGAAGGTAGGACAAGGATGGGCTTTGTGGCTATTTCCCATTTCAACAATTGGAATGCTTTGTCTGCTTGCTCAGTCCATACAAACTTAGTTTTAGGACCTCCCTTAATGGTGTCAAGGACTGATGCACATATACCACTAAAATTTCTCACAAATTTCCTATAAAACTATGCTAATCCATGAAAACTTCTTACCTCAGTTCCTGTTTTAGGTGCAGGCCAATTCATGATTGCCTCCACTTTGCTTGGATCCATCTTTAAGGTTCCTTTGGAAACCACAAATCCTAAGTATACCAGATCTTGTTTCAAGAAGTCGCACTTCTCTAGGTTGATAGATAGCTTCTCCTCATTCAACCTCTCTAGAACTGATCTCAAATGCTCAAGATGCTCTTCCTTAGTGCTACTATAGATGAGTATATCATCTAGATACACTACCACAAATCTGCCTATGAAGTCTTTTAATGCTTCATTCATCAATCTCATAAAGGTGCTTGGAGCATTAGTAAGCCCAAATGGCATCACAAGCCACTCATACAATCCATCTGTGGTTTTGAAAGCGGTTTTCCACTCATCACCCTCCTTGATTCTTATCTGGTGATAACCACTTTTAAGATCTAGCTTGGTAAAATACATAGCCCCTCCTAAACAATCCATTAAATCCTCTATTCTAGGAATAGGAAACCTATATCTAATGGTTATCCTATTGATTTCTCTTGAGTCAGTGCAAAGTCTCCACTTACCTCCTTTTTTGGAAGCCAACACCACCGGGACTGCACATGGGCTGATGCTTTTCTTAATCAGTCCTTGTTCCAGTAGCTCTTGCACTTGCCTTGCTACCTCCTTATTTTGATCAGGGGTGAGCTTATAGGCAGCCTTGTTTGGTAAGGATGCACTCGGGACAAAGTCTATTTGATGGCTGATTGTCCTTCTAGGTGGAAGTGTGGCAGGTGCTCCATCACTCACAATGTCCTTGTACTCATGCAACAAGTGCTGCACCTCCTTGGGTACTTCGGTCTACAGCTTATCTTCTTCCTTCTTTGGCTTCACAAAGATAGCACACTTGACCATATCCTCCTCATGTAGAAGGTTAATGAACTCTTTACCAGTAGTTACCAAAACACTAGGTGTTTTTGAAGTGCCCTCTTCATCCTTAGTTAAAGACTGAATTTTGTAAGTCTTGCTGTCCTTCTTAAAGGATATGGAGTTCTCCTCTCCATCATAGACTACCTTCCTATCTTCCTAACAACAGATGACATGCATCCATAGGTAGCACATCACAAAGGATTTTGTCTCTAAACCCTCCAATAGAAAACTCTACCCAAGTCTGCTCATTGACTAACACACTCTGTCCTTTATTTAACCAAGTTACCTTGTAAGGATTGGTGTGGGGTATTCTTGTGAGTTTTAACTTCCTAACTACCTCTTCAGAGATGATGTTGTCAGTTGAGCCAGTATCAACTATCACCTTGCACACTTTGCCAAGAATCTTGCACCTTACCCTAAACAATGCTCTTCTATGTTTGGGTTCCTCCTTGATTGGCTGTCTGGTCAAAATCCAATTGAACATCAGGTTCTCACCAACTTCTGATTCAATCTAATCCACATCTAGTGTCTTACTGCTTGAAGAGTCTTCTTGTGCATATGCAATCCTCTTTCCACTATTAGTTGAGGTAGGCTTGTTAGGGCATCTATATGCCAGGTGTCCCAATTGACCACAATTGTAACACTTCATAGTTGCAAAATAAGAGTTACCTTTGCCGGTACCTCTACCCCTATTTGAACCACCTTGTGCACCTCTTCCTCTAGTATGTCCACCTCTAAGGTTGGTTTCATTTCCATGCTCAGTCAACTTAGCTTCTCCATGGGATCTTTGCTCATTTGGCTTGCTTTGGTAACCACCTCGGTGAGTCACTTGTTATCTGCCTTTGCCTTTACCCCTATTATTGGAGTCTCCTTTCCTTTTGTTCCTTTCCTCTACTTTGACAGCAAGCTGATGGCACTTTTGAACAGTAGTAGGAGTCCACAAACTAATCTCCTCCTGAATGTTCCACTTTAGGCCGCTCAAGTACCTAGGCACCTTGATAGATTCATCTTCTTGAACCCTTGATCTAAGACATAATTTTTGAAACTCTTCGGTGTAGGAGGTTACATCAAGATCCTTCTGCTTCAATCCTTGTCTCTTCTTATGAAGTTGAACTTCATAATCCTTTGGTAAGTAGTTCTCCTTAATCTTCCTTACCATAGCTTCCCAGTTTGCAATGGGTAACTTTCCCATTCTAACCCTTTCTTCTTGCAGGTATTTCCACCATGTTAGAACTGCTCACCTCAATCTAGATCTGGCAACCTTAACCTTTTGAGCCTTCGTCACTCCTTCACACTCAAAGTGGTTTTCCATGGCCTCAATCCATTCCATAACAATGTCTATATCCATTCTTCCACTGAAATGTGGCACTCCTTCAATTGCTTTAGTGTTCAAAGGCTTGATAACTTTCACAAAAGGTTCTTCATGGAGCAAGGTATCAGGTTCAGGAATCACATCATCTATGTCTAAGGTGTCTGCACCTTTACCTTTGGTGTCTTCATCCCAAGGTTCATGTATCCTCTGATCTACTACTTCCTGCAGTTTATCCCTTAGGTCATTCATAGCTGTTTCAAGGAGCCTATTCTTCTCTCTTTGTTCTTCCACTTCTCTAGCTAGCTCTGCGTTGGTAACCATTTTTCTCTCCCCTACTGATTCACCAGTATATAGTGACATACACACGGTCCAACAAGTCTTTTACTTGCTCTGATACCAATCTAATGAGATGGTGTTCGGATGGACCAGCTTGGTCTATGCTCTTGGATCCTCTCCTGGGATCTCTGGGTTTTCTTCTCACACCCTAGGGTCTCTAGGGCTTCCTCTGCTTGGGAAACCCCCTGACCATGCCCAATCCACTCACCAATGAGTTTCCTTGCTGCTGCTACAGTCTCACCTGCTCATGAGACAACATTCCCCTACTATGGCTAGTAAAGGTTTAAGGCATGTTTCATGCTTTCCAAGGTCCAAGCAAGTTGGTGTTGAGTCTTTAACCTTGTTTCAACCCTCCAAGTGCAATCAAGAAGTTGTTGTCTTCCTGCTCTCTACCGATTTCATTGTTTTGGTGTTTTGCTCTCAAAATAGTCTGCTACAAGGGTTCTCTCTCCCACATGGTGCATTCACAATCCACACTCCAAGATTTGGCTACTTTTCTATTGGCAATGCCTCAAAGATTACCTAGGGTTTGGGCCTGCAAATGGCCATACAAAACTTAGGGCGGTTCTTGGGGTTCTTGAGGGTTTAATGAGGGTTTTCTGGACTGTCTGGTCACAGTGAGGTTTTCTTGAGTGTCTGCTACCTTAAATGGATTGGATGAAGCCTCTCCTTCACCCCAATGCTACCTCCAACACTCCTCTTCTCTCCCTCCAAAGGATGTTCACTCAACTACACAGCCTGCTCTCCAAGACCTCTGCTACAATGTCCATTCCTAACCGGGTTCTACTAGTCTCACCTAGGAATGGGCTGCTATTTTGTTAACCTACATCTTGCTAGGCCCTGCTTGTTTGTGTCTACTGTATAGGGTCTCCACACCCATTTCCCATGGTTTCATTAGGGTTCCACAACGGGAAATGGAGTCAAGACCTCATTTCATAGTTCCTATCCAAAACGAGGCAGGAAGAACATAGTTTTACAATTGTTTACAAAAACACACACAGTCTGCAATTAAAAACCTAAACTAATGCTTGAAAATGAAACTATTTACACCATGTCAAATATAACACACAGGTTTGGATCTTTATCAATCCGTACACTTGCTTATTTCTTCCTGTCAAACTGATTGGTAATTACATTCTACAGTCACAGTCTATTTTTCTGTTAGAGCCATACAATATCTATCCTTCCAACCTCTAGATTTTAGGGTTTTAGAGTACTTATAGTACATTGCCTCGGTTTGCATGCACAAACTAGGGTTTTTCCAGCACTAACCTAAAGAACTTACCTTTTTGGCAACAAAAATTTCTTGACAACTTTTAAAAGTTGTCATGCCATTGTGAGCAGCTTTGAGCAACTTTGACACGTTGCTATCTAAGACTTCTAGACCCCATTGGGCCAACCTAAGAACACCACCTGGTGATCAAACACTCCTATACTCCTCCAGTACACACATACCTTACATTTTGACAGAAAACATAACAGAAAACATAAACTTGACAACTTACCCCTCTAGGACTCTACCTAGGACCTATGAGCACATGGCTCATTATTACATGCATAAAAGCTTCTAAAAAGAACTGTGCTAGTAAAAAAAAGAAAGAGAAGGGGACTAGAAGGGTGCTCCTACACCACCTAACCCCCTTCTAGATTCTTCTAAACCCTTCCTAATTAGCCTAATCCATCCCCTAATTATTATCACATTCCTAAACAACTTGGAGTCACTTCTCAAAGACTTCAAAGTCTTTGAAAAGCATTTAATGCTTTGTGTGTTCAACAATTTAATCTCTAAAGTCTTCCAAACCATTAATGGCTCTTACATGACCATTTGTTGTTAACCCCTAACTCAACCCTCATGTGACTCATGTGTCTCCTCAAGCATCTATTGCTTTGACCATGGTTATTCCTTTTACCTTTGCACAAGAGTTTATCCATTGGATAAATACTTTATTCTTTGAATAAAGAATTTATTCACTCAACCCAATGTTGGCATTTGTGCAAGAGTATAATGACATGGTGATATTGTATGTTGTCATTGATGTCAATATGCTGAGAAGTGAACCGGTATATTGAAGTTAAGCAACTAGCAAAGAGAACCGGTATGGTGGTGTAAACCAGTATATGTGCAATAAGTGAAGTAGTATGCTTGTCCAAGTGAACCGGTATGATGTTGTGAACTAGAACTGGTATGTTGGGATGAGAACCGGTATAGAATGTGGTAGGACTACCGATTGGTAGTCTTAGCTACAGGGTTTCCGGTTGAAGTATTCCAAGCCTGTGTGATTCAACTGATGACATTGTGTGATGAGTTAGCATTGCAATGGAGATCAGATCATGTTGCCATGTCAGCCTTGTGCACGTGAAGGATCTTGCATGAAGGAGATTGATCCTATCTACCTCGGGAATGTGTGAAGTCTTTGCAAATGGTGGAGAATGTGTGATGGGTTATCGCCTCCATGAAGCGGTGAAGAACGAACGATGGAGAATGTCTTGAGATCTGTTCAAGACCATTTTATTCAAATGCAAAGTGTTCAAAGGTCAGGATTGAATCGATCAATTGCTCAACCTAAGTGTTTAGGGTTTAGGGTTTATGCTGCCAACCTATCTGTGTTCTATAAGGTCGATGTTGTGTTTCATGCTGAGGTTGTTGGCAAATGGTGTGTGTGTATCTAAGTGCAGAGATACATGATTCTTGCCAGACCAGATGAGATAAGACAATTGATTCCTGCATAGTGTGTGTGCAGAAGGAAGGAACTTAAGCAGATCTGCATTAGGGATTGAGTGCTATTATCATATCATTGTAATACCTATTGATCTTTAACCACTTCAATAGTTGGAAAATCCCTTAACCGGGTAGCTTTAACTAGCTTGTTGTAAATCCTTTAACAGGGTGACTCAAACTCATTGAGTTCTTGAAATCCTCTAACAAGGTAACCTCTAATAGGGTTTAACCCTTAACCGGGTATTTAGCCATCCCTTAACTGGGTGATCTCTAACAAGATCGGTTCCTAGCCGAACCTATTGTAACAGTCTTTAACCGGACTAGGCTCCTAACAAAGAAGACTTCTAAAGAGTTCAAAAGAAGCTTGTGGGTATTCATCCCCACCGTGGTTTTTCCCAGTTGGGTTTCCACGTGAAAAATCTATGTGTCATGTGTAGATTTTTTCATGTGATGATTTAAGTGATTTGTGTTTGAATGTAAATCATGCTGAGCTAGTTGTTATTATATTTCTGATGATAGATTACCTATTCATGCATAAGGGTGAAATGGAAGTGTAGTATTAAGTTGAGTGGAAAGCTAATTGATTAAATGGTTAATGCTTGTCATGGTCATTCTTAGCTTTACCGGTTGCACTTTGTTTCAGACCAGTGTTACTGTCTGTTAGACATTTGCAGTGTTTGTAGTCAAACCAGTTCGAGAAAAGTTTTTGTGACTGTACTGATTCACCCCCCCCTCTCAGTACTGGTTTGGTACTTATTGTTCATCATTGAGTAATCAACCAACCTTGACCTTAACTCCTAAGTTAACTCTCAGGTCATGTCAAGCATTTAATGCTTATTCCCTCTCCTCTCAACCCCTCTCATGTTGACACTTGTCATCCTAGGATTGGGTTGAAAGCCATCACATGGATTTGATATCATTCAATCCTGACCATTGTTGAGATTACTCAATCTCAACCATCCATTTCCCTATTTTCACTATAAATAGAGCTCTCATTTCTCATTTTCAAAGCCTCAAGCATTTAGCATTCATAGTCATAATCCTAAAAACTTGTATGCATTTAATCTATAGTGAATTTTAGAGAGAGCATTTAGCATAAACTACATATATTGTCATTTTGGACTAAAATAAATCTTAGTTCATTTCATAATATGTCTAATTAGTTTGCTTTAAACTTGCATAGCATAGTTAAAACATTTCAATCTTGAACCTCCATAAGCATCCATAGTGCAAAAAGCTGCTGAGAGCTACACTAATTTGGAACTTGGAGAGGAGAGGAACAAAGGAGAAGGAGCTAAGAGCATGTTAAAAGGCATTTGGAGATGTCTTGTGGTATTTACTTCCATAGTTAAAATCCTTTATCATGTTTTTAGTGTCTCTTTTGATATGCCTGCTTAGATTAGTTTTTGGTTGAATAACACTAACTTTGATCCTTGTTTCTTGTTGTTTTGTGTGTTATACGACCACAGGCTAAATTCTAACACTTGTCCATTTCATAGAGCATCATGTACTATCAAGTGTTTTGAAAGATTAAAGAAGATAGTGATGGTTATGAAAAAGATCCTCCTGAACGAACAAGTCAATTCACAACATCCATCTTATGTGATAAATTAGATGATAATGCAACTGGTCAAATAAATTGCATAAAAGGAATTTGTGGAACATGCAGGGAGTTGGATAAATTTCCTTTGAGAGATGGAGATACTGGCATGAGGAAGATGGTGAATTGCAGGAGTTACAAGTACAAAAAAATTGAAACAAAATTTGGAAAGGAATCTACAAGGTTAGATTATGTAGAAGAGGAAATACCTATTGGAACATTTATGGAAAATTTTCGTAAGTTGATAAAACCATACATATGCCATGATTTTTTTGCCAAGTGGCAAGCAAAACAATTTAAAACATTAAGAGACACTTTCCCATTTGGAACTATTCTATCCATAGTGAACTTCGCAGAGAATTACTCTTTTGCACATCAAAAAGAGATTCAATTAGAGTATTACTTTTCAAAGCAAATCACTATTATGGTGCATGTGTGTTATAAACATGCACAAATGGATTTGGATGGTGTTGATAGTACATTTGAAAATTGTGTCATTAAGAGAGAGTACCACTTCTATATCAGTGATGATAAGGAGCGTGACACACTTTTTGTACAACATTGCTTTAAGAAGTTTTTTGAATATTTGAAAGATAGAGGCATAACAATAGTTAAACATTTTGTTTGGTCTGATGGATGTGCGTCACAATTCAAATCTTAGAGGTTATTTTATGCACTATGTAGATATCATCTAGATGACAAAATACCACATGTTTGGAGTTTTTTTTAGAGTGGTCATGGAAAGGGTGAACATGATGGTGCAGGAGCTTGTATCAAATCTGCTCCAAGAAAGCATCAAATAAATTATATAGGAGATCGTATAGATGATGCACATGATGTTGTTGAATGGTGTAAGAAACACTTTATGCAACCTGAGTATCCTAGTGAATCATCATCGAGAACATTTAGGCCCATTCCATATAGAGTGTTTTGGGAGATAACGGTACATGTTCTCTTTTAGTGTTTTATTTAAATATTTTTTTAAATTTTTTAAAAATGTTCCTAGTTCAAATGTTTTAATTTAACAACTTGATCTACATGTATGTTTGTGTACACATGTACATTTTGCAGATGTGGATAGAATATCAATGCATGGATGCAAGAGTGTGGAGATGACAAGATCTTTGCATTGTGTCATGAGTACAGATAATCGCCCATGGACATTGTACACTAGGGATTACTCATATTTTTGTTCTGATTGCATTTTGGAAAACTATGTTGATTGCAAGAACCAAGAGCTTGGATATGTTAGTGAGTGGAAATTGGTGCCATTAGATGTTTCTGACATGTATGCGGATTCAAATGAGGATGAAATCTTTGAAGACAATCCTTTGATTTCTGCTGATTATGACCATATTTCAGGATTGATTAAAAAAGGTATATGGTGTACACATATATTTAAATTATATATATATTTATTTCCTTTAAAAATGTTGCGTATGTAAATAAATTATATAAGTTTTTAATCGAGTACATACATTTTAAATTTATTTAACTTGTTTCAAATTGGAGGAGATATTTTGTAGTCATAGTAGAAGATGGAAATATAGAAAGTGTTAGTTATTATTTATTGCATTGCACAGAAGAGAGAAAGAAGTTAACAAAATTTGAAATGAGCGATGGAATATCCTTTCCCATAGATTTGAACTGATTTGAACATTTAAATTATTTTACATAAATTTATTTTAAACATGCACATCTGCGCATGTTTTAATTTTTATATGTACATAGCTCGCTTACGTGCAAATTTTTAATTTCTCGTTTCTTATATACATGTACATGCAGGCTCAGTTGTAGTGAAAGGGACATATTTCAAACAAGTTAAAAAATTTCAACGTGGGATTCATTTCACTGAATAACAAATTGACAACAAGGTATATCAATATAGCCGCTTGGTCATTGTTGTTGGCCTTATTCTTCATACAGTTCCACGTCGCGGGCGGTCTCAAAAGTGGAGACTAGATAGTGAAGATCATGAGAAAATATTAAGTGTTACTGAAGAGCGGTCTGAACCACTTGATGTGGTATGAACTATTTAGTAAACCAAAGTACATGTGTTTCAACCCATGAATTGAATTAATACTTGATAAACTAGAACTTAACTTGTTTTCAAACTTGGATAAATTATTAAATACATTAAAGTGTTTGAATTTAATATTTGATAAATATATATATATGGCTTGTGTGGACCATATATTGTTTAGTTAAATATGAAATTTTCAATTATATTAAATTAGGATGTATGACTAATGTACATGTTAAATAATATTTATGTGCACGTATGTAAAGTAAATTGGGACATGTGTATGAGATGAAAATGTGTTAAGGCCCGATGTATGCACTTGATTAGGATGTATATATATCTAATTCTAAATGCACATGCATAATTTGTAAGTTGTTAAAATATTTTAGCATGTATGTATGTTTTAAGTAAATTAGGATGTACATGTATTCATTTAATTTTAAAAATGCATTTGTATGAAATTTGATATTAAATTAGGATACATATGTGTGTAAATTTGAATAGGTCTTAAGGGGATCATATGTACAATTAGGATGTATAGTCTATCTAATTCTAAATGCATGTATGCATATGTAATTTGTATGTTGTTAAAATAATTTAGCATGTATGTAAAGTAAATTAGGACATGTATTTATTTAATTAAAAATGCATAGTAAATTAGCATGTATGTGTAAATTTGATATAATTGAAGAGCGGTCTGAACCACTTGATGTGGTGTGAACTATTTAGTACACCTAGAAGTACATGTGTTTGAACCTACATGTATGAATTTTTAATTTTTAATACTTTAGAATTTTCACTTCTACTTAACTTGTTCCAGATGAAACTTCTAGAATTTAAATTATTGAATATGTTCATTAACTCGAGTTTGTTCATTTGATATGAACAAGTGTGATTTTTATATTGTTCATGGCTTGCACGGTAGAGTGGATATATTGTTCACAAAATCATTTAAATTCAATGCATATCTACATATACATGTTACATGTAGTTAAATTTAAAATTTAAATAAACTTATCAATCTTTTTTTAATCTATCTACATGCACACAAATTCAATCACATATATATAAATTTGAAAGTTTTAGAGTTCTTAAAAACATTTTTTAAATTGAACATTTACACCAATTCAATCTAGACGATCTTATATAATATAATTTAAAAGAATAATCAAACATGCACATACATATACACATGTGATCTAATAAGTTACATATAATCAAATGCATCATTTAACTTAAATAAATATTTAAAGTATATATATCAAACGTGCAAATATGATCAAACACAAACTATACATATATATATAAAGTGTGTAAGTAATCTAACATGTGTATGATCATATATAACATGAATACAAATGATGTGATATATAATCAGGATCAAATGTACAAACTATACATATAAAGTATAATCTAACCATACATGCACATGATATATATAATCCAGGATCAAACACAAACTGTATAAAGTATAATCTAACATACATGCATGAAAAATATAATTTGATCAAACACAAACTGTATAAAGTATAATCTAGAAACTTCATACATGCATGAATATATAATATGAAAGTCTAAAATGTGCATATATAAAAAGATAAACAAATGAGCTATAAAGTCCAGCAAATCAACATGCATCATGTCGGCCACAAACAAAGCGACCATCTAAGGGAGAGTCCTGGTGAGAGTTTGGATGCCCAATAGACCCCTGCAAAAGTAGAATTTATTTATATATTAAATATAGATCTCTACACATATACATAGGTGAAAATTTTTAAATATAATCAAATCCGACTAGTTAAATTAAAATAAAAATATAAATTGTAACGCACATGTACATGTACATGTATACAAAAAACTATAACTTGTCCACTAACAGCTTGTGTAGCATTGAAAGAATATCTCCTACGCACACGCTCAGAGCTCAAGCTAGGAGTGACATAAGCTAACTGTTATACATATGCATACACATATTTTAGGGTTAGTCCAGGATCAATTTAAATGATACAAGTTAACTTCTATTATTTATTAAATGATCTATATAGATTTATCGTACATTACAACATATAAATCTTTTAAAAATTTAAACGCACATTTACATACCTATGTATCAGGAGTAGGTTGTATATTTTGATCATGTCCTATGATTATATCAACCACATCACTCGTGTCTGCATATCTCTCTCTGGCTGTACGTATGACTGGGGAGTGTAAGGGACTAAGTAGATGACTAGTCATCGTGGATGAAGTGTCTGACTATAGTAGCATATCCATAAACCATGTATGGCTCAAACCTCAGAGTTGTTCCTCAAATGAATCCAATCCCTCATCTATGATATGGACCTGATCAGTTCATATCTCCTCCTCTGCAGCAACATAGTGATATGTAGGTGGGTCACTGCCCGGAGCATGCGTAGAGTGATGAGAATGTTGTGACTGTCTTAGGGTATGCATTGATGCAACGATATATTGCTCGTCTCTGAGAATCTCCTCTCTAACAACAACCAATGGTATCCCAAGTCGAGATGAAATAAAATGGTAAGAATGTAGCAAGTCCTCAGCTAAATACTGTGACATCTGTACATGTCTACCACCTCCTACTATAGCCGCTACCTCATCTGGGGAGGGGATGCCAACAATAATATACTGATTAGCTGAATCTGAAGCCACCTTGTGACTAGAAGATGCATGATCTGTGGATAATCTCGAATGTGGTCGACTCATCATATATCTGCCCAGCCTGTCAGATGATATGGTGGTTGTTGTTGACGCAATCTATCCAATCCTATCAATTGCTTCTCTCTAAGAATCAATCACAACGTGATCTGCTATGGGGACTAGGGCTGGGACTACTGCCAGAAATCTCTCTCCAATAAGGTCCCTGTGTCTAGGTGGAGCTCTATCATGCCTACGATATGCATCTCTGTCAGCAATCCTACCCCTCCCCTGTCCATAATATGTTGGAATATCAAGGTACTTTGATTTCATCTGACAATGAACCTCAGTAAATACCTGTTGTGCAAAGTATAACGGTATCTGGTCATTATTAGGATAATGACCATGGGCAGCTAAGAAGCGTGGGTAAATCAATGGTGCAACCTGTGGATCAATACATCTCATGACCTAATATCCTCTCACCTTACTCTTCTCCTAATACTGTGGAAAACATCTCTCCTTGATGGTCTCCTTCGAGACCACCCTCACCACATCAGCAAAAGAATCATGACCCCTCACCTCACTCCTCAACTATCTATAAATATAAGCTATAACCTCTGGTGAAAATGAGGTGTGACTAACTAGGCGGTCTGTCAATGTCCGCAAACTATCAAAAATGGATTCGCATGTACTCTTGTACATGCCATCAGTCTGTGGGTCATCTAATATGAACCTCAACCTCTATAACTCATGGTCACTATAGTGAAAAATGCTAGCAATATCAGTCAATGGGGGATCTTGGTGTGGAGGATCTATATCATCATGTGGCTTCTGATTAGGAGCCTGTGCATGTGGATCCTGATCAAGAGCCTGTGTAGGTGGACCAACTCCTGGGATGCCATCTATCTAGGTAGGTCATAAAGTTACAATAAATATGTAAGAAAACACATGAAGAGCATTCAATTTAAAAATTAAAAATTAAAATCAGTTAAATTCTAGAGAGAGAGAGAGAGAGAGAGAGAGAGAGAGAGAGAGAGAGAGAGAGAGAGAGAGAGAGAGAGAGAGAGATCATTAATCTTGAGCTCATTAAAAATTAAAATGTACACATGTGAAGTTCTCGCATAATTCATAGATATATATATATATATATACATGAAGTTATCACATAATTCAAATTTTTAAATAAATAATTTTAAAGCTTGAGTGAGAGGGAGATCATTAAAAATATATAAATTTATCTATATAGAGATCAGATACATACATTTTAAATTATTAAAACATTAATGAGAGAGAGATGGAGACCATTTTCATGACAGAGAGAGATAACAATAATTTTAGAGAGAGAGAGAGAGATCATTAAAGATATATGTACATCATGTACTAAATTAAAACATATATAAATTTATCTATGTACTAAATTAAAATAAATATAAATTTATCTATGTACTAAATTAAAACATATATAAATTTATCTATACAGACCACATACATACATTTTAAATTATTAAAACATAAATGAGAGAGAGAGAGGGAGACCATTTAAATCATGACATCTAGAGAGAGATAACATTAATTTCAGAGAGACAGAGGGAGATCATTTAAATCATGACATCTAGAGAGAGATAACATTAATTTCAGAGAGAGAGAGAGAGATCATTAAAGATATATACATACAATTACTAAATTAAAACATATATAAATTTATCTATATAGATCGCATACATACATTTATTTTAAGTTATTAAAACATTAATTCAAGAGAGAGGGAGATCATTTTCATGACAGAGAGAGATAACATTAATTTCATATATATATATATATTATTAAACATATATACATCATGTACTAAATTAAAACATATATAAATTTGTCTATATAGATCGCATACATACATTTTATATTATTAAAACATTAATGAGAGAGAGAGGGAGATCATTTAAACCATGACATCTAGAGAGAGATCTAACATTAATTTCAGAGAGAGAGAGAGAGAGAGAGATCATTAAAGATATATACATACGGTTATTAAATTAAAACATATATAAATTTATCTATATAGATCACATACATAAATTTTAAATTATTAAAATATTAATTCAAGAGAGAGGGAGATCATTTTCATGACAAAGAGAGAGAGATAACATTAATTTCAGAGAGAGAGAGAGAGAGAGATCATTAAATATATATACATCATGTACTAAATTAAAACATAATTTTTAAAAATTAAAACACATGCCAATTGAGCAAATTAAGGGAAGAGATTTTAAAAGGGGTCATGCATGTGTTAGAACACATGCGTGACCCCTTAGGACCACATATTCTTGACCCCTTAAGACACTAATGTATGTAATCTTAAGGGACCGATATGTCGTACACACTAGGATTTTATAAGGGGTCACACATGTGTTAGAACACATGTGTGACCTCTTAGGACCACATATGACCCCTTAGGACACTATGTGATCCTAAAGGGAATGTCATATGTACACTAGGATGTTATAAGGGGTCATATGTGGTCCTAAGGTGTTGGCAATATTACATTATTACAGACAATGAAAGATTGTTGACATTTCAATAAGGATATTGAGAAGGTTGTTGATGATTATGGACATAACTGATTAAAGATGTTTTACTATCTTGATATTATTATTTTGTCATTGATGTCAAGAAATTGATTTTCTAATTTAGTATGATGTTGCCATATCTTGAGAAGTATGATATGAAGATTATAAAGAAGTTGATAAAGACACATGAAAGAATATGATGAATAAGGGGATAAGTTATTCAATGGGCAACTACTACCGAGTCAGACAATGATGAGATCTTGATGTTTTAGATTGTTTTAACATCATACATATGTTGTAAAATGTAAAGGTTAATACTATACTATGTTATCAGGCAAAGAACCTAGTTGGTAAACCCTAAGGAACCTAGTCGGTAAACCCTAAGGTTATCGCTATCGGTTAATGAAGGCAGAATGTCTACCGAGTGAAGTTTAGTATTCACCGAGTTGTAATTGAGCTATAACAGAATGCATTAAATGTTTAAATGTGATATTTAATGAAAGAAGCTGATGAGCTGGAGTGAATCAATGATTGGTAAGCCGTGGAAGAAGTTTGTTAATGAATCTAAGGCAATGGAAAGTCGGCATGAAGGTCTACAACTCAGATTGAACCACATTACCCTAACACAAGTTCCAAGGTGAATGTGCAAGTTCCAAGGCGGGGTAAAACATTTTCAGATTGAAAGATACAATGAACCTAGACAAGATTGAAGATCTGATGGCTATGATTGATCATGGGAAATGTGATCAAGGAGATTAAGCGGTTAGAAGATTGTTTGTAAATAGGAAACTATTGATAAACAATGTATGCGGGCAAGTGTATGCATAGGGATGCTACATAGTGATTACCAAGCATAGAAGCTTGAAGACCTGTTAGAATAATAGAGTATTGATGCCCAGTAGATAGACAAGATTAGTTCTATGTCTAGATTGTATTGAACAAATAGGAATCTGCTTTAGCATTTTAGATGTGAAGTTGCAGATAGATTGTATTACTGTTATTTTGTGAAAGTGACAGGAAATCTCTTAACTGAGTGGACTTAACAGTCTTATATGTAAATCCTCTAACAAGGTGACATTTTGATTGAGTGTTTGAAATCCTTTGACAAGGTCACTTCTAACAAAGTGAAGATCCTAACAGATTTGAGGGAAATCCCTTAATCGGGTCACATCTAGCAATGTGTTTGTAATCTTTAATATGATTTGCTTTTAACTGAGCATACTCTAGAAGAGTATATTTCTTAGTGGGTCCGAAATCCCATAGTGGTTTTTCCCTATTTGGGTTTCCACGTTAAATCTGGTGTTATGAGGTTTATATTATTCATATGCTTTTGAGTTTGCATGTTTGACAGTTTTTGGTTATATGACTGATATATGTGTTATTGAGGTTGAATCTGATGTTTTTATGGATGATTAAGTTTGTATGATTCACCCTCATCTTGTTGGCTATTGCATTTGTACTTATATTAAGTATCAAAACTATCAATTGGTATCAGAGCTTTGGACTCTGAAAGGAAAGTTTAAAGGCACTTGAGTTAAAGATCCAAAGATGTATAAGAGGGATGCACCGAAGTTGAACAAGTCAAGTTTCTCTACATGGCAGAAAAGGATGAAGCTACATCTATCAAGAGTTGGAGAATATGCTATATACTTTCTAGAGAATGATTTTGTTGCATTGAGCACCTATCCATTGACTATGGAAGAGATAAAGGTGAAGCAAGAACATATTCAAGAAATGATTGAAATAACATCTGCATTGACTGATTCAGAGTTTAATGATCTAGAAGGTTGCAATGATGCAAAGGCAATGTGGACTAAGCTCATATCTGTATATGGAGGAGATGAACATTTTCAAAGAGCAAAAGTAGATAGTCTAAGAGGAAAACTTGAATCTATGAGGATGAATAAAGGTGAGAACATAACCCAGTACAATACAAGACTAAAGGAGATTGTAAGTCAAATCAAAGGAGTAGGAGGAACTATTGAAGAAAATGATGTGACAAGTAAGTTGTTAAGAACCCTTCTACCTGCCTATGCAATCTGAGTCTCTGCAATCAATGAATTGAGGTCCGTACCTAATATGCCAATTTCCTTGGATGCTACTATTGGTAAGCTACATGCATTTGAGTTAAGTAATTTTGATAATAGTGGGTCATCGGTAAATAAAGTTGAATTTGCATTTAGTTCTTTTCATCTGAATGAATCTAATGATTACAATGAAAGAAAGTATAAGTACTCTGAAGGAGATCATAGTGGAGCAAGTGAAAGATTTCAGAAGAACATGGAAGAGGTACAAAAACTATATGAAGAAATTAGAAAGCAAGAAGAGTTTGAAGCACTATTGGCCAAAAGCTTACCGAGAGGCAAATGTAAGTATAAAGGAAAACTACCTTTGAAATGTTTCAATTGTGATAAGATTGGACATATGGCTTCTAACTGTCCTAACAAAGATTTTACTGAAAAGAGAGATTACCGAGATGATAGATAGAAAGATAATCATTACAGAGGACACTGAGACTTCAGAAGAAGAGATAGAAAGACATGCTTAATTGCTGATGAGGAATCTAACGATGATAAATCAGATGAGACTGATACATAGGAAGTTGTTTATGTGGCTATCAAGGATGGATCAAATGAAGAAAGGTATGGAGAAAAAGCCCTAATATCTCACATAAACAGTAATGATTCTTGGATTATAGATAGTGGATGCTCACATCATATGACAGGAGATAAACACAAGTTTGTTATGTTAGAAGATTATGATGGAGGCTATGTTAGATTTGGTAATGATGCACCATGTCCAGTAAGAGGTAAAGGATCCATAACACTTCTTGATAATGCAAGATGCAATGATGTTTATTGGGTTGAAGGTTTGAAATACAATCTGTTGAGTGTAGCACAACTAAACAACACAGGTTACCAAATAGAATTTCAGAAAGGAATTGTCAAAGTTCATGACAAGAATGGAAAGTTAGCTGCTACCGGGACACAAACAAAAGGTAATACATTTCACCTTGACTCAACTCACAATAAGTGTTTGCATGCAAAGATTAATAATACTTGGTTATGGCATAAAAGGTTTTGTCATGTTAATTTTGATAATCTAATCAAAATAAGTAAGAAGCACTGAGTAAGAGGTCTATTGAGTCTTGAAAAACCTGAGAATGCTATGTGTTGAGGATGCCGGATGGCTAAGATGACAAGATCAAGCTTTACAAGTAAGTCCTACACTTCTAAGGGAATTTTATATCTTGTGCACACTGATCTTTGTGGTCCTATGAAAGTTCAAAGTTATTATGGTGATAAGTATTTCATATTATTTGTGGATGATTATTCAAGGATGATGTCAGTAATGTTTTTAAAAGAAAAATCAAAAGCTTTTCAAATTTTTAAATGGTAGAAGGCTAGAGTTGAAAATGAAACAAGAAGACAACTAAAATGTCTTAGATCAGATAGAGGAGGAGAGTTCACATCTGATGAGTTCAACCTATTTTGCAATGATCATGGTATTAAAAGACAAGTCTCTGCATTGAGAACTCCACAATAGAATGTAATAGCTGAAAGAAGAAACAGATCTATTGTGGATTGTGCTAGAACACTAATGATTGAGAAGAAGGTTCCACAAGCATTTTGGAGAGAAGCAATAAGCACAACTGTTTATACCTTGAACCGAGTTCAATTGAAGAAAGGTACTTTGAAGACACCTTATGAAATCTGGCATGGCAAGAAACCTAATGTAAGTTATTTTAAGATCTTTGGAAGTAAATTCTATGTTCATAAAGATGATAGAAATGGCAAGTTAGATCAGAAAAGTGAAGAAGGAACATTTCTAGGATATTCTTCTAGAAGCAAAGCATTTAAATGTTTGATCAAATCATCTAACAAAATAGTAGAAAGTGCAAATGTGAAAGATGATGAATTTGCAGAAAGAACTGATGAAGGGAATTCCAAAGAACCAGAAGACTATGATGAATTTGTCTATGTGCAACCGAGAAGTCCTACCGAGAAAACTATTGAAGAAAATGAAGAAGATATCTAGTTACCGAGTGATGAAGAAGATCATACAGAGCCTACCGAGCCTGTATTAGCCAAGTATGTCAAAAGACACCATGGACCAAGTTAGATTATAGGAGATAAGGATGATCCAGTGATGATAAGGAACAAACTAAGACAGAACACATGTTTGATATCTGAATTTGAACCGAGAATAGTGAAAGAGGCATTTAACAGTGAAGATTGGATAAATGCTATGACAGAAGAGATTGATCAAATCAAGAAGAATGACACATGGACACTGGTCCCAAGGCTGAAGGACAAAAATGTAATCGGTACAAAGTGGATCTTCAGAAACAAACTAAATGAAAAAGGTGAGGTCATTCGAAACAAAGCAAGATTAGTTTGCAAAGGTTATGCCCAAGAAGAAGGAATTGATTATGGTGAGACTTTTGCACTTGTTGCTAGACTTGAAGGAGTAAGAACATTGTTGGCATATGCTGCTTTCAAGAACTTCAAGGTATATCAAATGGATGTCAAATCTGTATTTCTGAATGGAATATTAGAAGAAGAAGTTTTCATTGAACAACCTGAAGGATTTGTTGAAGACAATGATAAAGAGCAGGTATGTAAATTGAACAAAGCTTTATATGGTTTGAAACAAGCACCTAGAGCATGGTATGAAAGATTGCACTCTTATTTGATTAAGATTGGTTTTATAAGGACAAGTGAGAACAACAACATGTACATGAAGAATGATGAAAATGGAATACTAATCTTAGCCATATTTGTTGATGATATTATATTTTGTGGAAATGACTCTTTATGCAAGAACTTTGGAAATGAAATGAGCAAAGAATTTGAGATGTCATTAATCAGTGAGATAAAGTATTTTATAGGTTTACAGATACTGCAAATGAAAAATGAGATTTTCATTACTCAATCCAAGTACATAAAGGAAATCTTGAAGAAATTTGGAATGGAGGATTCAAAACCAATAAGTACTCCTATGACTACCAACTATAAACTATCAAAGAATGATGAATCTACATCTGTTGATGAGACACTCTACCGATCTATGATTGGAAAACTACAATATGTTGTTCACAGCAGGCCAGATATAGCACATGTAGTAGGTATTGTTGCAAGATTCTCTACAGATCCTAAGGAAATACACATGACAACAATCAAAAGAATTTTCAGATACTTGAAAGGCACTGAAGACTATGGCTTAGTATATCAAAAAGGAAATGATTGTGATTTGAAATTTTATATTGATGCTGATTGGACAGGCAATATTGATGACAGGAAAAGCACAAGTGGAGGAGCTTTCTTCTTAGGAGAAAGACTAGTGAGTTGGCTTAGCAAGAAACAAGGATGTGTTTCTTAGTCAATAGCTGAAACTGAATATGTTGCTGCAGCACTGAATTGTACCAACATTGCATGGATCAAACAACTGTTGGAAGGTAAAAATGAGAAAGTTATCAAGCTAGTAACTATATTCTGTGACCATACTAGTGTCATTAATATTTCAAAGAATCCCGTTATGCACTCTAAGACAAAGCACATATCTATCAAATATCATTATCTTAGAGAAGAAGCTCAAGAGAAGAAAGTGGTGTTGGAATATGTTAGCACAAAGGAGAAAATAGTAGATATCTTCACCAAGCCACTACCAAAGGACACTTTTGAATATCTCAGAAGTTAGGGGTCCTACCCCTATCTTCTACTCACTGACTGAGTTCGGTGAAAGCATCACTTTGATGACTCTATTGAATATCTTTTGGGGAGTTGATGCTGGAGTGATACACTTTAGAATGTTTTTCTAAAAAGTGTGCTAGAATTATTACTGGAATTATATAGAGAATGATACAGAGAACAGGAATTGAAGACAAATGTTCTGACCAAGACTCAGTTGATACACAACAACAGGAAATAACTTCTTATAGAAAGAAATTATGTTTTAGTTGTTGAGAAAAATGGTGTCTCAACCTTGCATTTATGCGAGGTTACTATTTATAGTAAGTTTTCATTTGAGCACGAAATGGTGCGAAACTCTCCCTAAAGCTTCTGGTTGGTCAGATAAGCATTCCGGTAAAGTTGCGTCGCAAGGTCACAGCTAGTTTTGAAGATATTAATGTTTTCGTCTTGGAGGGGTGCAATAAAATATTTAAACTTAATTTTGGGGACTTTAGAGGCTCTGAAATGCCCTGAAAAGTGGCCGTAACTGGTGAAGCGGGTTACGAGGTGATAGAGCACTTCGCGAGCTTTCCAGCGCTTCAAACGGTTCGTCAATCGGACACCCGGTTCTCAAGTTATGGCCTCCGGAAGTTTGTACTCCTGAAATAGGAAAAATAATTTGTATCGGATACATAAATGAGCTGTAAAGGGGAGCGACACATGTTGATGTGTGCTTTAACATGTCATAGGGCATCTAGAAGGGAGATAAGGTCGGCTACACCTTATTGGGTGGTTTTAGCCCATGGTTTTGTAATACTGTTTGACAGTTTTTTGTATTGTATCTCCTATTTATGAGGTGTGTGAGATAGAGGTTGTGTGTAAGAGTCTTATGGCTATTGAGTTGCCTCTGAATCTTTGATTAGTGGTACTCCTGCGAAGAGCTTGCTCTGCAAGTATGTTGTAATCTGTTTTTGATTGCTGAATAAAATATTGAGCTGCTTTTGGAAGGTGGGGTTTTTCTCCCGAAAGGGTTTTCCCCACGTAAATCATTGTGTTGTGGTATGATTGCTATTATATCCATTTCTATTTTCTGTAACTATTGTAATGATCTGAAAAAGTTTTGCATTACCCTCCTCTCAAGGTTAGTGTAGGAAGTTGTTTCCGCTACTTAACTTCCTTACAAGTGGTATCAGAGCTAGATCACCTTTGGTTTCAATTGTGGGCAGTTGGGTTTTTTGAACTAATCCAGATTTGAGTGGGAGCTTGTGCAGAAGACACTTTTTGATCTTGTTGCAGGAATATTCAGATGGCGAGTTCGTCAGGGAGAATAGAGGTGGAGAAATTTAATGGAAGTAATTTTGAGATGTGGAAGCTGAAGATGGAAGATCTGCTAATAGATCGAGATCTTTGGGATGCTGTTGATGCGAATGTCCAAAGGCCCTCAGATCCTAATGCGGCAGCTCAGTATGATGTTATGGACCGAAAAGCCAAGGGTCTAATTAGACTGTGCCTAGCAGACTCTGTTCTAATCAATGTCCATGAAGAGAACTCTGCAAAGAAGCTATGGACTAAGCTTGGTGAGATGTATCAAGTGAAATCTTTATTAAATCAAATTTTCTTAAGAAAGAAATTGTATTCCTTGAAGATGGAAGAGGGTGGACGAATTGCAGACCACCTGGAAGCATTCAATATGTTGGTGGCTCAATTAGTATCCGTCAGTGTTAAGATGGATGAGGAGGAGAAATGTCAGATCTGGCTTTGTTCTTTGCCTGATTCATGGGATTCTCTTGTTATGGCTATCGGTAGTACTTCTGTTGTTTTGAAATTTGAAGACGTGGTGGGTGCCCTACTCGGTGAAGAGATGCGAAGGAAGGTATCCATCAGTTCAAAGGAAGCCCTAACCGTTCGTGGAAGACCTAAGGAGAAAGGCAAGAAGAATGAGAAGCGCGACAAGTCCAAATCCAAAGGGAGATCGAAATCTCCTGGAAAGTCCAAAGTCATTTGCTGGAACTGCGGTAAACCGGGTCACATCCGTAAGGACTGCAAAGAAGAAAAGAAGAAGAAGAAAAAGAAAAAGTTCGATTCTGATTCTGAGTCCGACAAGGAAGATGGCAATGCATTTATTGCGGCTTTGGCGACTCATGCAGGTAATGATGCCTGGCTAATTGACTCAGGTGCATCTTTTCATATGACTTCCAATAGAGATTGGTTTTCTGAATATGAAGGATTTAATGGAGGTAAGGTGTACTTGGGTGATGATTCACATCTAGATATTGTTGGTCGAGGTAAAGTTAGAATCAGGTTTTCTGATGGTAGAATAAAAATGATTAATGGTGTGCTGCATATCCCTGGATTAAAATGAAACCTGTTATCTGTGAGCAAACTGATAGATGCGGGTGTGCAGGTAGTCTTTTCTGAAGCAGGATGTAAGATGATTAAGGGTGCTATGGTAGTTGCTAGAGGTGTCAGGTTTGGCACTTTGTATAAGCTTGAAGCATACACTGTTGAATGTAATAGCACTTCTGAAAAAAGCAAATCTACGGATACTTCACTGGAAGATTTGAAGGTTTCACCTTCAGCAGATGGAAATGGTTTTTGGGTACCTAAGGGTGCTCTTTCGTCTGAAGCAAAGTTACCTGCAGAGAAGACTATGTTATGGCACCAGAGACTTGGCCACATTGGAGAAAAGGGTCTAAGGACCTTGAAAAATAAAAACCTTGTTGAAGGTTTGAATGACTGTAACCTTGACTTTGATTTCTGTGAGCATTGCATTTATGGAAAACAAAACCGCGTTCAGTTTTACTCGAGTTCTCATAAAACTTGTGGTGTTTTGGATCTTATCCATTCTGATGTGTTTGGTCCAGTAGATGTCTCTTTGATTGGAAAATCCACATATTATGTTTCATTTATTGATGATTTTAGTAGAAGGACATGGGTATATTTTCTAAAGAGTAAATCTGAAGTTTTTAGTCGTTTTAAAGAATTTAAAGCAATGGTTGAGTTGCAGACTGGAAAGAAAATAAAATGTTTGAGAACTGATAATGGCGGTGAGTTTTGCTCTAATGATTTTGATAGATTTTGTAAAGACTGTGGAATTAACAGGCAGAAGACAACTCTGTATTCTCCACAGCAGAATGGAGTTGCAGAAAGAATGAACAGGACACTGATGGAGAAGGCTAGGAGTATGTTGAGTGGTGCTGATCTCGAACAAAAGTTTTGGGATGAAGCTGTTGCCACTGCTTGCTACCTGATTAACAGGTCTCCTACATCAGCTCTTGTTGATAAAACGCCTATGGAAGCATGGTCAGGTCACAAGCCTTCATTGAGACATCTTAGAGTTTTTGGTTGCGAGGCATATGCACATGTGCCAAAGGAGAAGCGAACAAAGTTGGAGAACAAGGCTGTGAAATGTATCTTCATCGGGTATAGTTATGGTGTGAAAGGATACAAGCTTTGGGACCCTGTTGCACAAAAGGTAATTCACAGTAGAAGTGTTATTTTTAGAGAAATTAAGTCTCCTTCTGTTACATTGCAGCCAGAACAGACTAAAAAAGAAGATGTGATTCAACTTCCTTCTACACCTGAAAGAGTTGAATCGAGACCCCTAGATAGGCAAGAATTTGAGGAGAGCTCGTCTAGCTCTGAATCTTCAGAAGAGGAGGAAGAACCTCCAACTCAGCTTGTTCGAAGGTCTACAAGACATAGACAACCACCTGAAAGGTATTCACCTGATGATTGGAGATGTATTTTTGCTCTGAATACTAGTATGGATGAACCGAAATCTGTAGAAGAGGCATTAGGTATGAATGATGCAGAATCCTGGAAGATTGCTATGGAGGAAGAAATGGCAGCTTTGAAAAAGAATGATACATGGGATCTTGTACCATTGCCTAAAGGACGAAAACCTGTTGGTTGTAAATGGGTGTTCAAGAAAAAGATTGGTTCAGATGGAAGCATTGAGAAGTATAAAGCAAGGTTGGTTGCAAAAGGCTACTCTCAGGTTGAGGGTGTTGATTACGTTGAGATATTTTCTCCTATTGCAAAAATGACGTCCATTAGATTTTTGCTTTCTATTGCTACTGCTTATGATTTAGAGGTTGAGCAAATGGATGTGAAAACTGCTTTCCTTCATGGTGATTTGGAGGAAGATATTTATATGACACAGCCGAAGCACTATGTGGTGAAAGGCAAAAGTAATTTGGTCTGTAAATTGAAGAAATCTTTGTATGGTCTGAAACAAAGTCCTAGGATGTGGTACGAGAAATTTGATACATATGTGTTGAGTTTGGGATTTGAACGTTCTAAGTCAGATCACTGTGTTTATTATAAATCTGATGGTGATCATTTCTTATTCATTGCATTGTATGTTGATGATATGTTATTCATTGGTAAAGGGAAAGGTATGATTTCAGAACTGAAGTCTCAGCTCGCTGCTAAATTTGAAATGAAAGATCTTGGTGCAGCAAAGCACATTCTTGGGATGGAAATTAGAAGAGATAGGGTAAACAGAAAGCTATGGCTAGGTCAGAGTAAGTATGTGAATTCAGTGTTACAGAGGTTCAACATGCAGAATTGTAGACCATTGAGTGTTCCTTTTATAGTTGGAACGAAACTATCTGTTTCAGATTGTCCTACATCCCCATTGGAGATGGAAGACATGAGCAGAGTGCCTTACCAGAGTGCAGTTGGAAGCTTGATGTATGCTATGGTCTGTACTAGACCAGACATTGCCCAAGCAGTGGGAGTACTTTCTAGATATATGTCTAATCCTGGTAGAGTTCATTGGGATGCAGTCAAAAGAGTCTTCAGATATTTGAAGGGTACTTCAGAGTATTCTTTGTGTTATCATGGTAATTCAGTTGGAGACATGACTTCCCTTGATATCCATGGTTATGTGGATTCAGATTGGGCAGGTGATATTGATAGCAGAAGATCCACCAGTGCTTATGTGTTTACTTTGTTTGGTGGTGCAATTAGTTGGATGAGTAAGCGACAGGCTGTGGTTGCTTTATCCACTACTGAAGCAGAGTATATGGCAGCTACTCATGCTTGTAAAGAGGCCATTTGGCTTAAGAGACTGTGTTCGGATATTGGAATAAAACAAGGTACAGTGACAGTTTACTATGACAGTCAGAGTGCAATTAGCCTAGCTAAGAACCCGACATTTCATGCCCGGACCAAACATATTGATGTTCAGTATCATTTTGTTAGAGATATGGTCGAAGATGGTAGGGTGAAGCTGGTTAAGGTGGAAACTTTGATGAATGTTGCAGATGCTTTAACTAAGGCTGTGAGCACAGAGAAGTTCAGATGGTGTTCAGAGTCTATGGGCCTTATGGCCCCTAGCAATTGATTCATTGTGTTGACATTCCCTTTCGCTCCTGCAAGGTGTTCGACAAGTGGGAGATTTGTTGGGAAAAATGGTGTCTCAACCTTGCATTTATGCGAGGTTACTATTTATAGTAAGTTTTCATTTGAGCACGAAATGGTGCGAAACTCTCCCTAAAGCTTTTGGTTGGTCAGATAAGCATTCCGGTAAAGTTGCGTCGCAAGGTCACAGCTAGTTTTGAAGATATTAATGTTTTCGTCTTGGAGGGGTGCAATAAAATATTTAAACTTAATTTTGGGGACTTTAGAGGCTCTGAAACACCCTAAAAAGTGGCCATAATCGGTTAAGCGGGTTACGAGGTGATAGAGCACTTCGCGAGCTTTCCGGCGCTTCAAACGGTTCGTCAATCGGACACCGGGTTCTCAAGTTATGGCCTCCGGAAGTTTGTACTCCTGAAATAGGAAAAATAATTTGTATCGGATACATAAATGAGCTGTAAAGGGGAGCGACACATGTTGATGTGTGCTTTAACATGTCATAGGGCATCTAGAAGGGAGATAAGGTCGGCTACACCTTATTGGGTGGTTTTAGCCCATGGTTTTGTAATACCGTTTGACAGTTTTTTGTATTGTATCTCCTATTTATGAGGTGTGTGAGATAGAGGTTGTGTGTAAGAGTCTTATGGCTATTGAGTTGCCTCTGAATCTCCGATTAGTGGTACTCCTGCGAAGAGCTTGCTCTGCAAGTATGTTGTAATCTGTTTTTGATTGCTGAATAAAATATTGAGCTGCTTTTGGAAGGTGGGGTTTTTCTCCCGAAAGGGTTTTCCCCACGTAAATCATTGTGTTGTGGTATGATTGCTATTATATCTATTTCTATTTTCTGTAACTGTTGTAATGATCTGAAAAAGTTTTGCATTACCCTCCTCTCAAGGTTAGTGTAGGAAGTTGTTTCCGCTACTTAACTTCCTTACATTAGTTCTATTCTTTTTTGGCATTGTTGTCAAAGGGGGAGAAGACCTAAGGGGGAGAAGACCTACCAAAGGGGGAGAAGACTGAGAATATATGGGAGAAGACTGAGAATATATGGGAGAAGACTGAGAGAAGACTACAGATTGAAATAAAGAATGAAAACAGAAGAGAAGTCTGATGTATGGGGGAGAGCATTTCAAGCATTTTAGAATCACAACAATCTGAATCTTTTATAGGTCAAATCAATTGGTTTTGCCATCAATGCCAAAGGGGGAGATTGTTGGCAATATTACATTATTACAGACAATGAAAGATTGTTGACATTTCAATAAGGATATTGAGAAGGTTGTTGATGATTATGGACATAACTGATTAAAGATGTTTTACTATCTTGATATTATTATTTTGTCATTGATGTCAAGAAATTGATTTTCTAATTTAGTATGATGTTGCCATATCTTGAGAAGTATGATATGAAGATTATAAAGAAGTCAGTAAAGACAAAGGAAAGAATATGATGAATAAGGGGATAAGTTATTCAATGGGAAACTACTACCAAGTCAGACAATGATGAGATCTTGATGTTTTAGATTGCTTTAACATCATACATATGTTGTAAAATGTAAAGGTTAATACTATACTATGTTATCAGGCAAAGAACCTAGTTGGTAAACCCTAAGGAACCTAGTCGGTAAATCCTAAGGTTATCACTATCGGTTAATGAAGGTAGAATGTCTATAGAGTGAAGTTTAGTATTCACCGAGTTGTAACCGAGCTATAACAAAATGCATTAAATGTTTACATGTGATATTTAATGAAAGAAGCTGATGAGCTGGAGCGGATCAATGATTGGTAAGCCGTGGAAGAAGTTTGTTAACGAATCTAAGGTAATGGAAAGTCGGCATGAAGATCTACAGCTCAGATTGAACCGCATTACCCTAACACAAGTTCCAAGGTGAATGTGCAAGCTCCAAGGCAGGGTAAAACATTTTCAGATTGAAAGATACAATGAACCTAGACAAGATTGAAGATCTGATGGCTATGATTGATCATGGGAAATGTGATCAAAGAGATTAAGCAGTTAGAAGATTGTTTATAAATAGGAAACTGTTGATAAACAATGTATGCAGGCAAGTGTATGCACAGGGATGCTACATAGTGATTACCGAGCACAGAAGCTTGAAGACCTGTTAGAATAACAGAGTATTGATGCCCAACAGATAGACAATATTAGTTCTATGTCTAGATTGTATTGAACAAATAGGAATCTGCTTTAGCATTTTAGATGTGAGGTTGCAGATAGATTGTATTACTGTTATTTTGTGAAAGTGACAGGAAATCTCTTAACCGAGTGGACTTAACAGTCTTATATGTAAATCGTCTAACAAGGAGATATTCTGATTGAGTGTTTGAAATCCTTTGACAAGGTCACTTCTAACAAAGTGAAGATCCTAACAGATCCGAGGGAAATCCCTTAATCGGGTCACATCTAGCAATGTGTTTGTAATCTTTAACAGGATTTGCTTTTAATCGAGCATACTCTAGAAGAGTATATTTCTTAGTGGGTCCAAAATCCCATAGTGGTTTTTCCCTATTTGGGTTTCCATGTTAAATCTGGTGTTATGAGGTTTATATTATTCATATGCTTTTGAGTTTGCACTTGTTGAATCTGATGTTTTTATGGATGATTAAGTTTGTATGATTCACCCCTCCCCCCCCCCCCCTCTCATCTTGTTGGCTATTGGATCTGTACTTATATTAAGTATCAGAACTATCGTAAGGGGTCACACATGTGTTAGAACACATGCATGACCCCTTAGGACCACATATTCTTGACCCCTTATGACACTTTAATATATGTGATCTTAAGGGACCGTATGTCGTACACACTAGGATGTTATAAGGGATTGTATGTGGTCCTAAGGGGTTGTCCTAAGGGGTCACGCATGTGTTCTAGGGACCATATGTCGTACACACTAGGATGTTATAAGGGATTGTATGTGGTCCTAAGGGGTTGTCCTAAGGGGTCACACATGTGTTAGAACACATGCGTGACCCCTTAGGACCACATATTCAACCCCTTAGGACACTATACACGTGATCTTAAGGACCTATGTCATAGACACTACGATGTTATAAGGGGTCATATGTGGTCCTAAGGGGTCACACATGTACAGTGTTAGAACATACATGCATGACCCCTTATGACCACATATGACCCCTTCTAGGACACTATGTGATCCTAAGGGGTACATGTTGTATACAATAGGATGTTATAAGGGGTCATATGTGGTCCTAATGTGTCACACATGTGTTAACACATGCGTGACCCCTTAGGACCACATATGACCCCTTATGACACTATGTGATGGACTAAGGGGTATGTCATTCACACTAGGATTTTATAAGGGGTCATATGTGGTCTTAAGGGGTCACACATGTGTTTTAACACATGCGTGACCCCTTAAGACCACATATGACCCCTTAGGACACTGTGTTCCTAAGGGGTATGTTGTAAACACTAAGATGTTATAAAGGGTCATAAGTGGTCCTAAGGGGTCAAAAAATTTCTAACACGTGTGACCCCTTAGGACACTATGTGATGGACTAAGGGGTATGTTGTACACACTAGGATTTTATAAGGGGTCATATGCAGTCCTAAGGGGCCACATGTGTTAGAACACATGTGTGACCCCTTAGGACCACATATGACCCCTTAGGGTCCACTTTGTGATCCTCTATGGTCCTAAGGGGACATATAGTGTCGTTAGAGGCATATGTGGACTTAAGGGGTCCTAAGGGGTCATGTTGTGTGTGTAATAGGATGTGAAAAGAGGTCATAGAGGTTTTATTTTGTCTAATTTGTTTAAATTTGTTATCTAAGTTTTATAATGTTTTTTAAAATTTAAAATTTATTATTTAATTTTTCTAACGTTTTAATTTATTATGCTTAGTTTTGCAACATTTTTCTAATTTTTAATTTTGCTAATGTTTTTCTTAACGTTTTCTAAGTTTTAATTTACTACATTAGTTTTCTAAGTTTTTCATAACATTTTTTTTAAAGTTGAAAAAAAAATACATATATAATTATTTAATTTAAAAAACAAATTGACATTAAATCAAAACATTAAATTAAGTTTTTTAAAGTTTTAATTTTGTTAATATTTTTCTAAAAATTTCAAACATTTCTCTAAAATGCTGAAAAACAATAAACATACAATTATTTAATTAAAAAAATAAATTAACAAACAAATTATTTATTAATTTTTAAATAAATTTAATAAAAAAAAATTATTAAACAAAAAAAAAGGTTATTTTGTGCACCTGAAATAATGTAGGTCGAAAGCTGAAACATGAGAAGCGTTGGTTGTTGTTGACAGGGCATGGTGACGTAGTGCTGACGTCGGGTTCGCTCTAACCCCCTCTGGACACAGAAAACTCCAAACTTGAAAATGATAGTTAAACTGTCATTTTTGGTTTTTATAGCAGTTTAACAAAAATTAAGAACCGGTTCGATCAAACCCATTAAAAATAAATATTTTAATGGGATCGATCGAACCCCCAAACCCACCTGGGGTTTGATCAAACCCATGTCCGATGGTGGGTTCGCTCAAACACCCCTAGTTCATTTGAACCCCCCCCGCCAAAAAGAAAAAAAAATAAAAATATAATAATAATAATAATAATAAAAAAAAAAATCGCTGCCTCCGCCAATGTTCTTTGTTGGCAAAAGTGGGAACCATTATTGTGCGATAGCCCCCCTACAACTAGAATATGAGGCATGTCATTTCACCCAATGTAGTCTAGACTTTATAGGAATAATTAACCCTCATTTTGTAGGTCACTATTATATTCTCACAGCTATCAATTATTGCACTCGATGGAGTTAAGCGTTGGCATGTAAAAATTGTACCTTTGAGATGTTAATCAAATTTTTGAAGGAATACATTATCACCAAATTTAGAATGCTCTTTTTTCTAGTATGTGACAATGGCTCTTATTTCTCTTCTACACATTTAATTCAATGGGCTTTCAAACATGTGGTAACTTGAAAAATTTATTCTAATTATTATCTATAAGGGAATGTCGTGCAAAATCCATGAACAAAAATTTGATTTCAGTAATAAAAAATTGTTGGAGAAAAATCCCATAGACTAAAATGTTCAATTGAAATATACATTATGGACAGATTGAGTTAGAATAGAGAATTCTTTAGGAACATCATAGTTCAAATTGGTATATGGTCTTGAACCAGTTTTTCCCATGAACCTTAGAATACCTATCCTTACGTTTATGGAGGGATATGTGGAGGGGGAAGATCAGGTATACATCAGGTTAATGAATTTATTATAATTGGAAGAGAAGAGAGTCGTTGCTTTGGTACAAGTCACAAAACATCAAGCCATAGTGAAGTGTTAGTTTGACAAGAGGGCTTAAGTGAAGACATTCAAAATCTTAGATTTAGCTCTAATGTGAGATAAGTCCAAGGAAAAGGTTGGTAGTCACACAAAGTTTGAATTTTTGCTGGCTGGTCCATATCAAACTGTTGAGATCTTAGAAGATAATTCCTTCAGGATTAGTACTTTATATGGGGAGCTTATCCCATTGGCTCTTAATGAACAATTCCTCAAACATTATTTTGGATCCTAGCTGGATGAGGGATTTCCTCCCTTTGTATTATAGTAGGTTTTAGGGTTTTTCTTTTACCTTTTCCTTTTGCTTGTTTTCCCTTTGTCTCTTTTTTGGGTGTGTGAGTTTGTTTGGGGCTTGCCCCAAATAGATTAATCTTTCGAATATACCAGCCAACTAATGCTATAAGTTTTTTTTTATTTCAAAATCTATTTATGATCTACCCTTTATTTGAGAAAGTAAGCTATCAATGCCTTGCGCTTAATTATATATTCGTTATGTGCAACTAGTGGTCTTATTTGGCATGTCAAGTATACACTATTTCATGCACTTAAGCACTAGATTCTTCAAGGTTTTCCCTAGGATAGAATTGGATCGAAAGAATATCATCTGCATGTGTTTTCTTGAGAATCCATTGTGGTTTCAACCCTGACAACCTGAGCTTCATATGAAGTTTCAAGATTTAAAAGAAGAGAAAAATGCAATACAAAAATGAAGTGATAATGATCAAAAGATAAGAAGAGAAATTGTGTAAAATCTAAAAAATGTATAATTAAAGCACAATAGGGTTATTCTAGCATCTCCACTGGGGTTATAGACACTCGACTAGCAATGGACCTATATTACGAGGAAATAAGAGGTATCACTTTTAGGGCTATGGACACCCTGTTGGCAGCAAAGCTATCCCCAAGAATCTTGAGAAGCACAACATGTTAAAAAATATTCTAACATGGGTCCTCTCTAAGGCAATCATTTAGGAATTTTGGGATAGATGAACACATCATGCACATACTTGGCCTTGATATGGTAGGATGAATTTCAAGTTCATATTATGAATAGTGACCTAAGACTAGTATCACATTCTTATTTTGTCAAATGATTGTGGTCTAAGTAGTTTTCAGTGTAAAAAAAATTCTTAGCACATTTTATATTGTTCGGCGCTATTTGTTGTTCCTCCACAACTCACACCCCTTTTCTCCTTTCAAGAAAAGAGGACCCCCCTTTTGTGTGTGTGTGTTTTTTGTTGTTGTTTTCCCCCTTTTTTCTCCTTTCTCATTGGTGTCTTTTCTTTCTCCCCTCTTTCTCTTTTTTTTTCTCTTTTCTTTTCTTTTTGTTTATTTTTTTGTTCTTTTATTCTTTTATTTTTTCCTATCCTTTCGGTGATTGAATTTTGAGCTTTCCATCTTCCTTTTCCTTTTTCAAGGATAGGGGGAAGCCCAATCCTTGACGCCCACTTCTCTCTCTGTGTGTTCCACTTGGAATTAGTAGGAATCAAAGATCTTGTTATCCCTAACCCTCACCTCTTTCAAGAGGGGGGTCTTGTTTTCTTTGACCCCTAATCTTCGATGGTCCCACCTACGTAGTACTTGCATTTAATGAGCCCTTTTGGGCATATAAAATTTGCATCTCCACCCTCTTTTTCTCATTTTCACTTAAGCTTTCTTTTTTGTTCCTTCATGCTTTCGTGATCTCTAGTGCAATGTTCGTGGCCTTTTTTTTTTTTTTTTTTTTTCTCTCATTGCTATTTTTTCCTTTGATTTTTGTTGCTTGGGTTTCCGTGAAACCCTATCCTCCCTTGTGTCACTTTAGGATCACTTTGTGCTTTTGTCGTAAGTTTTCCTTGTGACCCTAGTGGGGTTAGGTGTACGCCCTAGTCATTTTTTGTGTTGGTTTGTTCATTTTGTTGAGTAGATTTGGTTTCTTGCCTTGCCTTAGTTTTAGTTTGCACCATTAAGTGGATGGATATCTGGTTGGGGATCAGTGAAAGCCAAAACCCAAAACTTTTCATCTTTTCATTTTGAGATTTTTTTTACCATGTTCTTATGATCCATTTTTGGTATCAGGGATGCTTAATCCTCGATTCCTATTTTTGGGGATCAAGGATTGAACAACCTCGATCCTCGATTGTTGGATATTGTTGAGAAGTTTGCTAGAACTATGTTTTGTCATTGATGTCAACATATTCCTCCATGTTTTTTAGTGTTGTAGTCAAATTAAGTGAGTTGGTTTGGCCAGTGTTCTATAGATGAGTTATTGCAGATTAAAGGATTTTGTGATAAGTATCTTGAGTTGATTTAGCAACAGTTTTTGTGGTCCACATGTTGATTTGTTTGAGTTATAAGGTTCGGTGTTGAGGTTGGTTTTCAGTTGTTTAGTGTTGTTCAATGTTCTATATTTTTCTTCGCATTTCTTTGGAATTACAATATCTTGGTTTGTGGATTTGGTAGAGTGTTTGGGACATTCTGATGTGTCCTCAATTCAGATGGTTCGTGATTTAGAGGTCTGCAAGTGAATATTTTAGTTTGACAGTTAGTTCACTTAGTGTTCTTGAGGTTCAGTATAATGGTGATGGTGATTCTAGTAAGTGGTGATGATGCGGTTTTTTGTGGTAATTCATGTTTCTTGTGGATGTTTCTAGATTGTGTCCTATTTATGTTGTTGGTCCGCATTGATTGTTGTGTGTATTATTGATGATTTTCCTTATTCTGATGGTGTTCTTCATGTTCTTGGCCAACATGTTGATTGTAGCGTGTTGCGGATGTTTGAGACATAATTCTTGGAGGTGTTGCATGTTAGAGGAGTTGATTTGGGTCCATACTATGTCTTAGTCGACATTGTTTTGGTCCACATATGTTATTGTAGCATGTGTGGTTCTATTTTATAATTTGTGTTATGGGTTGAGTCGACCTTGAAATATAGGTTGATTATATGTATAAATTGATGTGATATCTTGTTGCGGATGTATCCATTGTACTTGCAATATCAAAGAGTATGTGTAATGAGAGAATAATGCTTTAATCTTTTGGTAGTAGAGAAGAAATGTGAAGAAGTGTAGCAAAGCAGTATATGAGCTTAATCGGAACTATAACCAGGCATGAGGAGATGTTATTCTACCAGTTCATGACCTTTCAGATGTAATCCAAATCTTTTTGTAAGATAGTGAGTCTTCCTAAGGGTTGCAACCCTCTTTGTTATTGTGTTTGAGCAGTGAGCTATAGGCAGTGTGCTTGACTGCATGTGCATTCCTCATTGTAATATTTCATATACTTCTAACAGGGTATCATTTCATTGTGGGTAGGTTCCCACCGTGGTTTTTTCCTTAACCAGGTTTTCCACATCAAAAATCTTGGTGTTATGTGTGTTATTGATGTGGTGTTGATTTATGCTTTTATTGCTAATTATCAAATCTGAATTTGAGTTTGTGCTAAGTAAAGTTTTTGTGCAAATTGATTCACCCCCCTTCTCAGTTTGTTGCCTTGTTGCCAATAATAATGTCAATCTTCAAGAGCGAGGATGTAAGGACCCTATTCTCCTAACCCTATTTTAACCATCTTTTAACTCACAGTTACAATTAAAATTAAATTAGCCATTAATGCACATGCGAAGTTTATGATAATTGACATGCAAGTAATAGATGAGTGAACAGAACATCCATGCATCTCATGTCTAACATGCGAAACTAGATATGCATGCAGTAAAACTAAGAAAGTAAAATATGCATGGCAATTAAATAACATGCAAAACCCATAATTATTTACGATATCGAGTTAAGTGTGTGCGTGTGTAGAAATAAATCACGTGCATGAGTTATTACAAGTTAGATTAACATGCAAAATACATAATTAAATCAACTAACTGGAAAATATACATGAACATGCATGGATGCGGAAAACAAAACTAATCTATGAAAAGTAAATCATTCATGTTAGTGGGTTAGTATGTTAGTAGCATTTCTCTTCTTTCTTTTGTTAGTTACATTGCATGGGGACTTCCTGTCGCATTACATCATGGACCTTATAGGTCTTTTTCATAACTTTTACAAGTGACCATTCTAGTCTTTTATAGTAAGATAAAATATACATCATATGATAATTACATAAAATTTATCTGGAATCTCTTATTTTCTGTCTTGGATAACCTCCTCTCACAAACCATATGACAGACATATGACCCAGGTGTTTTATCCGCCAACCAAACAAAGCATAGCTTCCCAGTGCTCTTGATAAGCTCTTGTCCCTCACGACGGAGTATCCTAGCAAGCCGGTACCAACTAGTAATAAAGGAACCTGTGCATTCATGTAGAACTAACAACCCATCTTGGTTGAACTAACTACATGTGTTATGGCAAGGATAAAAAATAAATAATTTTGATGGCCATCATTACCCTATTGGGGAGGTGAAGAAAAATCACCCTTTCCTAGTTAGCCCATAAACAAGCACTCTGTTCCATAAGCATCCCCCATAGATAGAAAAATTAACCCTCCCCAGATTAATATCATAAATAATATTTATTATATTTCAAATTGTTTTAATTATTTTCCTTTCCCATATTAAAAATCAATTTCCTTATTTCTCATTTATAGAAATAATTCATTAGTAGAGATATAAGTTAATTATTTCCATACAATTTCTAAATTTAATAATAAATAGTTATTTAAATAAATAAATAATTAAAAAAAACTAATCATACATATTAATTTTGACTATAAGTAATGTTTACATATTTATTAATATAAAGGAGAAAAAAGTTCTATCAACTTGTATTATCTGAATAAAAAGTAAAGAATATATATATATATATATATATATATATATATATATATATATATATATATATATATGAAGATTGATTATAAAGTATGTTATGATTCCTAAGGTAGCAATAAAGTAACTTTTAAGGAATAAAGGAAGAATGTTTAAAGTGGTTTAAAATTACATACCTTAAAAACAAATCATAAGTTGATTAATTTAGAAAATTCTTTTTTCATGTGGGTTGTGGAAAGTGCTTTATTTAGGCTTTCTAAAAAAAATATCTTTTTCCTTATTGGAGCATACATGCATGGAAGATTAGATGAAGGGAGGAGGGCGTGAGGAATGAAGGAGAGATAATCATACATAATTTCTAATTGCAAGGTTACATGTGAGCCAAAGAAACTTAATCTACAAAAAGTAAATCATGCATGTTAGTGGGTTAGTAGCTTTTCTCTTCTTTCTTTTGTTAGTTACATTGCATGGCGACTTCCTGTCGTATTACATCATGGACCTTGTAGGTCTTTTTCATAACTTTTACAAGTGACCATTCTGGTGTTTTCTAGTAAGATAAATTATACATCATATGATAATTATATAAAATTTATCTAGAATCTCTTATTTTCTATCTTCGGATGTGTCATCTCTATTGTCCTGGATAACCTCCTCTCGCAAACCGGATGATAGACATATGACCCAAGCAATTTATCCACCCAACCAAACAAAGCATAGCTTCCCAGTGCTCTTGATAAGCTCTCGTCCTTCACGACAGAGTATCCTAGCAAGCCGGTACCAATTGGTAGGAAAAGAACATGTGCATCCATGTAGATCTAATTACCCATCCTAGTTGAACTAACTACATGTGTTATCCAGTAGGGAGAAAACATAAATAATTTTGATGGTCATCATTACCCTATTGGGGAGGTGAAGAAAAATCACCCTTCCCTGGTTAGGCCATAAACAAGCACCTTGTCCCATAAGCATGCCTCATAGACAAAAAAAATCAACCCTCCTCGGATTAATATCAGAAATAATATTTATTATATTTCAAATTGTTTTAATTTTTTTCTTTCCCATATTAAAAATCAATTTCCTTATTTTTCATTTATAAAAATAATTCATTAGTAGAGTTATAAGTTAATTATTTATATACAATTTCTAAATTTAATAATAAATAGTTAATTAAATAAGTAAATAATTAAAAAACTAATCATACATATTAATTTTGAATATAATTAATGTTTACATATTTATTAATATAAAGAAAAAAAAAGTTCTCCTATCAACTTTTATTATCTGAATTAAAAGAGTATATATATATGTGTGTGTGTGTGGGGGGGGGGGGTAAAGGAGAAGATTGATTATAAAGCATGTTATGATTCCTAAGGTAGAAATAAAGTAACTTTTGAAGGAATAAAGGAAGAATGTTTAAAGTGGTTTAAAATTACATATCTTAAAAACAAATCATAAGTTGACTAATTTAGAAAATTCTTTCTTCATGTGGATTGTGGAAATTGCTTTATTTAGGCATTCTAAAAAATATATACCTTTTTCCTTAATGGAGCATATAGGCATGGAAGATTAGATGAAGGGAGGAGGGTGTGAGGAATGAAGGAGAGACAATCAAACATAATTTCTAATTGCAAGGTTTGATGTGAGCCAAAGAAACTTAATCTACAAAAAGTAAATCATGCATGTTAGTGGGTTAGTAGCTTTTCTCTTCTTTCTTTTGTTAGTTACATTGCATGGCGACTTCCTGTCGCATTACATCATGGACCTTGTAGGTCTTTTTCATAACTTTTACAAGTGACCATTCTGGTGTTTTATAGTAAGATAAAATATACATCATATGATAATTATATAAAATTTATCTAGAATCTCTGATTTTCTATCTTTGAATGTGTCGTCTCTATTGTCCTGGATAACCTCCTCTTGCAAACCAGATGACAGACATATGACCCAAGTGATTTATCCACCCAACCAAATGAAGCATAGCTTCCTGGTACTCTTGATAAGCTCCCGTCCCTCACGATGAAGTATCCTAGTAAGCCGGTACCAATTGGTAGGAAAGGAACATGTGCATCCATGTAGAACTAATTACCCATCCTGGTTGAACTAACTACATGTGTTATCTAGCAGGGAGAAAGATAAATAATTTTGATGGTCATCATTACCCTATTGGGGAGGTGAAGAAAAATCACCCTTCCCTAGTTAGCCCATAAACAAGCACCCTGTCCCATAAGCATGCCTCATAGACAAAAAAATTAACCCTCCCCGGATTAATATCAGAAATCATATTTATTATATTTCAAATTGTTTTAATTTTTTTCCTTTCCCATATTAAAAATCAATTTCCTTATTTCTCATTTATAGAAATAATTCATTAATAGAGTTATAAGTTAATTATTTATATACAATTTCTAAATTTAATAATAAATAGTTAATTAAATAAGTAAATAATTAAAAAACTAATCATACATATTAATTTTGAATATAAGTAATGTTTACATATTTATTAATATAAAGGAAAAAAAAGTTCTCCTATCAACTTCTATTATCTGAATTAAAAGTAAAGAGAATATATATATATATATCTGTGTGTGTGGGGGGTGGGGGGGTAAAGGAGAAGATTGCATGTTATGATTCCTAAGGTAGCAATAAAGTAAATTTTGAAGGAATAAAGGAAGAATATTTAAAGTGGTTTAAAATTACATATCTTAAAAACAAATCATAAGTTGACTAATTTAGAAAATTCTTTCTTCATGTGGATTGTGGAAATTGCTTTATTTAGGCATTCTAAAAAATATATACCTTTTTCCTTAATGGAGCATATAGGCATGGAAGATTAGATGAAGGGAGGAGGGCATGAGGAATGAAGGAGAGACAATCAAACATAATTTCTAATTGCAAGGTTAGATGTGAGCCAAACAATCATTTAGTTTATTAGCAAAGAATCAACAATCACTAATAAAACTATTTATATCTAGTATAATTAAAAACATTTACTAGTCAATCGTTTTCTAGAAATGCCTGGCTGTGAGGGAAGAAATTCAATCCTCGGTCACTGAAGATAGGAGAATATTATGCCCAACCTCTCCTTTGCCAACCAAAAGATCTCTACCAGTTAGTACGACTCAACCTGAGGAATACGAATGAAGAATCAAGAAGAAAAATGGAATCCAAATCTGAATATTAGACCTATATTTATAAATAATTAGGCTTAGTTTGACTCCATGCATGAAGAATGCATGATATAATAATAAGTTCTAAAAATAAAAATTACAACTTATAATTTTAATTGCATGATATTGTTTTATTTAAAAATTAAGAAAAATTAAGCTCTAAATTTAATATTTAGCTATTTGCATGATTTAATAATAATAAGTTCTAAATATAGAACTTTTCAAATTATAATTTTTGATTCCATAATTTAATAATAGATTCTAAATAAATCTCAAATTTTGATTGCATGAATAGAAAGTAATTGTAGTAATTGCATTTTTGAATGCATGATTATATTTTATCCTTAAATAACAAATATATATATTTTATTTATTTACTAATACCTTGCATGTCATTTTAAATTTTTTTTATACATAATTCTCTTATATTCTTATATTTTATCCTCTATATTTATATATGCATGCATGTAAATTTTGTAATTCAAATATTTGCTTTATTCAATTATTACTTTGCTTTATTGTTTATTATTCACACATGTAAACAAAAATTAATATATTTTAAGGGTGCATGAGTAGTCAAGTTGGTGTGAAGGCGATTCGTGAGGCGTATTGTTAGGCTAATGATCCCGATGCTACGCATCAACTCCAGTTCGATTCTCACTAGTGTTAACATAAACCCTTTAAAGGGTGCATGAGTAGCCAAGTTGGTGTGAAGGCGAGTTGTGAGGCATAGTGTTAGGCTAATGATCCCAGTGCTACGCATCAACTCTAGTTTGATTCTCACTAGTGTTACCATAAACCCTTTAAAGGGTGCATAAGTAGCTGAGTTGGTGTGAAGGCGAGTCATGAGGCATAGTGTTAGGCTAATGATCTTGGTGCTACGCATCAACTCCGATTCGATTCTCACTAGTGTTACCATAAACCCTTTAGGGGTTGTCCCCGTAGTGCAATGGTTGTTGCGAGGCCCTGTTGATAGGGTGGTACCGGTTTGATTCCCTACACGTCGATCATGAAATATGGTGGTTTCAGTGTGGCCCCCACATACAGAAGGTGTTGACTTGTAGGTGATGTAGTTGACCAGTGACGGTGCAAAGGAGTGGCGTGAAGGAGCTAGTGTGAAGGTAGTGGGGGGTGTTCATGCCCCTTTTATTGTGGATGCTGGTGTGGCGTACAGAGGATCATGGCAGATGGTGGTGGCAGGTAGTGTGTTGCCACATAGAGTGATAAGGAGGGGAGGCATAAGGAGTGATGATGTGGAGTGATAAGGAGAGGAGGCATAAGGATGGAGTGATTTGGAGTGATAAGGATCAAGAGGTATAAGGAGACTTGTGGAGTGATAAGGAGCGAGAGTTATAAGGAGATAGACTCTAGTGGAGTGATAAGGAGCAAGAGTTATAAGGAGATTTGTGGAGTGATAAGGAGTAGGGAGTTATAAGGAGATGGAGTCTTGTGGAGTGATGAGGAGTAGGGAGATCTATAAGGAGTAATTTGGGTAAATGTGGAAGTTGTGCTATTGCCGCAAGAGACAAATCCACAGGGGTGTTAATACCTCAGCTATAATCTGGTTCAAAGCTCTAGTCAAAAGCGATTATCGACCAAAAAAAAAAAAATTAAAAAAAAATTATTATATTTTCTTAAATTATAACTCACGCATGTAATATTTCAAAATTGATTTTTATAATTTTCCTTACAAATCTCCAATTTATCTTCGCATGAAAATATTAAAATCAATTACATTTTAATCATTTAATCATTATATTTTATCTATTAATTTTTATTTATTATGCATAGCGATTTTATAATTTTACAATTATTCTAACTTTCAAATAAATCGATTATTTTTAATTTATAATATTTTATAGCTTAAATTACTATACCTCATCTCTTAAACAATATTTGTTTATTATTTTATATATATATATATTTTAATTTAAATATCAAATATTCTTCCTTGAAGAGTTAATTGTTATATTTTAATTAATTTCTTTAATTAATCTCTTTATTTATTTATTTTAACTTTTGAATAATCATATTTTAATTTATTTAATTTCTAGCATTAATCTATATATTTTATTATTTTATTATCGCATAATCTATTATTACATTTTAATTATTAAATTCTTCAATAAATTTATTTTAAATTCCCAAATTTAATTTACTAATTATTGTGTAATTTGGTGTTTTGCACAGGGTTCCAGTCCTTAGGTCACTACCAGTAGGCTAGAAAACCCCTCCTTGGTCATATGTCTGCCTTTGACGACTAACTTGCAACCACCTCATGCTCGGCGAAAAGTCATCTGATCACGATATCAAAAATGTATTACATCATTATCACATAAAAGAATTAATAACATTAAGCATCATAGCTAAACAACATAAATAATCATCATTAAATAACGACATTATAGCATTATATGTCATCATAAAAGTAACTAATCATCATTAACAACATAATACCATCTAACATCATTATTAATCTAATTAAATCATCACGTGCAAAATCTCAATAGTATCAGTATCTAGCATATCAAAGTAAATCTAACTAGGGCTTGAATCGAGTCGTGACATCCTTCCCCACTAGGAAGAGATATCGTCTCGATGTCTTATTAGAAAACAAAACATGCATAAAAATAATAACAGAGTCTATCAAAGTAAATGTGGGAAAGAATGCTCAATATCCTCAACATTTTCCCATGTGGCACTGTCCTCTAAGTATTGGTCCCACTGGACCTTATACTGCAAGATCTCTCTCTTGCGCAACTTAATAGTGCTCCTATCAATGATTTGAGTGGGCTCCACTAGGACCACCCCTAGGTCCTATACCTGTAGTGAATGCCAATCAAGGATATGAGAAATATTGGGATGATAGGGCTTAAGCAATGAAACATGAAAAACATTGTGGATCCGGGCAAGAGCTAGTAGTAGGGTAAGTTGATAAGCAACTAGATTAACCACTTCTAAGATTCCAAAAGGTACAAAATATCTAGGTGCCAATTTCGAAGACTTACCGAAGGAAATGGAGCTCTTTTGAGGTCTTACTCTTAGAAAGACCTTATCCCCTACTGAAAATTGTTGGAAAGTCTTAATCTTATCTGCATAGCTCTTTTGTCTATCAAATGCTTCCTTAAGTCTAGCTTTTATCATCACCATTTGTTCTTCCATCTCCTTGATTAATTTTGGTCCAACTAAAACTCAGTCTTCTACCTGGTCCCAACTGACAAGTGCCTTACATTTATGGCCATAAAGAGGCTCAAATGGTGCCATGCCTATAGAGGAATGATAGGAGTTACTATATGCAAACTCCACTAAGGCAAGAAAATCCTCTCATTTGTACTGTTGGTCAATACAGTACATCCTCAATAGGTCTTCTACTACCTGATTGACCCTCTTAGTTAGTCCATCTATCTGAGGATGATAGGTGGTGCTAAAGTTCAACCTTGTTCCTAAGGCTGCATTCAGGGTGGTCCAAAATTGAGAAGTCATTCTTACATCCCTATCTGAAATTATTGTCTTAGGCACCCCATGTAACCAAAAGATTTCTTTTACAAAATTTTGTGCCAGAGCTACTGATCCATCCTTAAGATTACCGGGTATGAAGTGAGCTACATTGGTCAACTCATCTACTACGACCAATATCATATCATGCTTATGTCTGGACATAGGTAGTCCCTAAATAAAATCCATACTGATCACTTGCCACTTGTAATTCGGAACATGGTGCGAAAATAACAACCTTGTCAGATGCAAATGCTCAACTTTGACTCGCTAGCATTCAAAACATTGCCTCACATAGGCTATCACATCCTTCTTAAGTCCCAGCCAAAAGTATAAGGGTTTCACATCCACAACCATCTTACTCACACCAGGGTGTCCAGAATAAGGTACATTATACATCTCCTCTAAGATCAAATCCCTTAATCCTCCTTTGTTGGGAATATACATCCTCCTCGTGTATCTAAGACGTCCATCTAGTTCTAAGGTGTACCCATCAAAACGGTGGTCGGATGGATTGGTTTCTAGGGAATCTTTGACTAGGTCATAGTGCTCATCCCCTTGAAGATTATCCAACACCTACTATCTCAAGGTAGTCCTAGTGGTGGCTATCACTGTTAGGTGCCTTCTTCTTCTTTAAGCATCGACCACTCTATTTTCTCTCTCCTTTTGATATAGTCTATCCCAAAATCATACTCACTTAAGAATTCTAACCATCTCCTCTGCCTTGCATTCAAATTTGGTTGGGTAAAGATGTACCTCAACCCATGATGATCAGTCTTAAGCTCAAAAGGCTTACCTAAAAGGTAGTGTCTCCACATTTGGAGGGCATGGACAATAGCAGCCAATTCTAAGTCATGTGGTGCATATTTGACTTCGTGTAACTTCAACTTCCTGGACTCGTAAGCTGCCACATGTTCATTCTACATTAATACTCCTCCTATTCCTTCTCCTGATGCATCAGTGATAACTATGAATGGTCCATTTGGGTTGGGTATGGTGAGTATAGATGTTGAAGTTAACTTTCGTTTTAATAAGTTGAAAGATTTCTCACATTCTTACATCCAATCAAACTTTCTTCCCTTTCTTTGGAGTGTAGTTATAGGGGCTGCAATCTTAGAGAACCCTTCTACAAACTTCCTATAATATCTAGCTAATCCCATGAAGTTGTAGACCTCATGATCTTCTTAGGGTCAATGGAGACTCCATCTTCATAAATGATGTGCCCTAGGTAGAGGATTTTCTTTTGGAAGAAGCTACATTTAGACAATTTACCATAGAGCTTATGTTCCCTTAACCTCTGAAAGATTATCCTCAAGTGCTTCTCATGTTCCTCTATAGATCTAGAGTAGATGAGGATATCATCTATGAAAATCAGGATGAAGTCATCTAGACAATCTCTAAAAATAGTATTCATACGCTTCATAAAGGTTGCAAGAGCATTTGTCAATCCAAAGGGTAACACCACAAACTCATAATGTCCGTAATGAGTTCAGAAGACTGTATTATGTATATCTGAATCCCTTATTCTAAGTTGGTGGTACCTTGAGCTGAGATCAATCTTGGAAAATACTTTTGCACCTTTCATATCATCAAATAATTCATCAATCCTAGGGAGTGGGTACCTATTCTTGATGGTGACCTTGTTCAACATTCTATAATCTATGCATAAGCGGAGCATGCCATCCTTCTTTTTAATGAAGATTACATACACTCCCCTTGGTGATACACTTGGTCTGATTAGACCCTTGTCCATTAACTTTTGCAACTGTACTTCCAACTTATATAACTTTGTGGTTGTCATTCTATAAGGTGCCTTAGATTGAGGTTTAGTCCCTGGTGTAGATCAATAGTGAAATCAAATTCCCTCTTGGGAGGCAACCTTGACAATTCCTCAGGGAAGACATCTTGGAACTCTTGAAGGATAGGGTGTGTATCAAGTCCAGTGTTATCCTCCCTTAGATCCTTCATGTGAATGAAATAGATCTCACATCCCTTCCTTTGGGCCCTCTTAAGTTGTATTGCATAAATTTGTCTAAGTTGCAAAGGCTTCTTATCCCCTTGCATCTCCACTTGATTACCTAAACCATTGAGACACTCCAAAAGTTTATCCTCACAATTTACTATAGCCTTATGCTCAGTCAAGCAATTGATTCCTAGGATGATATCAGAACTTCCTAGTGGATCTACATAGAGATTTACTTCGGTTAGGAAGTTGGGAAGTTGTAATTCACTGCATGCCAAACATCTGTCTACCCTCTGCTCTGCCTGGTTTCCATATTTAACATTCCAAGGCTTAGACATATAACCAGGATTAATATTAAATTAGATATAATTCTAGGATCCACAAAACATTCAGTAGGACCTGTATCTATTAGAATGGAAACTGCATGACCAAAATTTTTACCATCAAACTGGATAGGTGAGGCTTGGAAGTCTACTTGACGGTTGTCAATTGCAACATGAATCTGGTGTTGTGACTATTTTTCCCTTCCTTTCTCCATTGTGCATTGATCACACTAGTTAGCACAATGCTTTCCTCTGCAGATGAAGCATCCACCTTTAGGTCCTATCTTATACTCTGACTTATCCTTCCCATTGTTATTTCTATCATTGTACCTCTTATTGCCATAGTTATTGTTTCCTTTGTTGAAGTTATTATTAAAGTTCTGACCCTTATCATCCATGGTACTATTCCTCTTCAGCTTCCTGATACATATGTTGAGTTCCACCCTTCTGGTTATTGTTCTGAAACTTTCTCTTCTTGAACTTTGAGTTTTTGTGGTTTCTAGCTTCATATATTTGTATTAATTTCTGCTCCTGCATAGTTGCCTCCTCAAATGTTGTTGCCATGTTTTCAGGACTATGCATCTCCACTTCTGTTCCTATCTGAGGTTTCAACCCTAAGATGAAATTATGGATTCTAAAGTTCTCATTCATCTGGTATTTTGGCACATACTTCAATAAGTGTGAAATTTTTTCCCAGTATTGAGTCATTGTCATGTTTCCTTGAGTTAGTTTCTGAAACTCTTTTATCTTACTATTGAAGAAGTGTTGTGGGAGCCACCTGCTTCAAAAAAGTTGGAGGAAAAGGTCCCAAGTGAGTTCTCTAGGTTGAATGTTATGTTGTGCTCTCTCATTGTCCCACCAAGTAGCGACTTCACCTGAAAGTTGGTAGGCAACCTATATAGCTCTAGTCTCATTAGATAAGTCTCTAAGCTTAAAGTATTTCTCCATCTCTATGATCCACGCCTCTGCACCGTCACCTATGGTTTTCCTGTCAAATTTTGGTGGGGTCACTTTCTTGAGGTCCCTGCCCATTTCTTCTGATATCTCTCCTCTACTAGGTTCCTCTTCCACCCTAGGTTGCCTCACTTATTATGTCCTAAGTGCTTTGTTAGCAGGTTGTTCATTGGTAGCTAGCTCAATCCTAGGAATCCCATTAAGAACCCTTTGCATATCCTATTCCATACTATTCATTCGGGTTTCCTAATGGTTGAGGAGCTCAAATATCTAATCCAACCTTTCATTAGGGTTATTGCTAGGTCTACTACTACTAGCTTTGTTCCTTGTTTATACCATGTTGTCTTATTAGATATCCTGAAAGTCAACAAACTAAGTCTTAGCATAGAAGGCCCAAGGTCCTAGTTTTCAAACACTAAGCTCTGATACCAAAATGTAAGGATCCACTTGTCCTAACCCTATTTTAACTGTCTTTAACTCACAGTTACAATTAAAATTAAATTAGCCAGTAATGCACATACGAAGTTTATGATAACTAGCATGCAAGTAATAGATAAGTGAACAAAACATCCATGCATCTCATCTCTAACATGTGAAACTAAATATGCATGCAGTAAAAGTAACAAAGTAAAATGCGCATGAAGATTAAATAACATGCAAAAACCATAATTATTTACGATATTGAGTTAAGTGTGTGCATGTGTATAAATAAATAGTGTGCATGAGTTATTACAAGTTAGATTAACATGCAAAATGCATAATTAAATCAACTAACTAAAAATTGAACATGAACATGCATGCATGTGGAAAAGAAACTTAATCTACAAAAAGTAAATCATGCATGTTAGTGGGTTAGTAGCTTTTCTCTTCTTTCTTTTGTTAGTTACATTGCATTGCGACTTCCTGTCGCATTACATCATGGACCTTGTAGGTCTTTTTCATAACTTTACAAGTGACCATTCTGGTGTTTTATAGTAAGATAAAGTATACATCATATGATAATTATATAAAATTTATCTAGAATCTCTGATTTTCTGTCTCCGGATGTGTCGTCTCTATTGTCCTAGATAACCTCCTCTCGCAAACTGGATAATAGACATATGACCCAGGCAATTTATCCACCCAACCAAACAAAGCATAGCTTCCTGGTGCTCTTGATAAGCTCCCGTCCCTAACGACGGAGTATCCGAGCAAGCCTGTACCAATTGGTAGGAAAGGAACATGTGCATCCATGTATAACTAATTACCCATCGTGGTTGAACTAACTACATGTGTTATCCAATAGGGAGAAAAATAAATAATTTTGATGGTCATCATTACCCTATTGGGGAGATGAAGAAAAATCACCCTTCCCTGGTTAGCCCATAAACAAGCACCCTGTTCCATAAGCATGCCTCGTAGACAAAAAAAAAAAACCCTCCCCGGATTGATATCAGAAATAATATTTATTATATTTAAAATTCTTTTAATTTTTTTCCTTTCCCATATTAAAAGTCAATTTTCTTATTTCTCATTTATAAAAATAATTCATTAGTAGAGTTATAAGTTAATTATTTATATACAATTTCTAAATTTAATAATAAATAGTTAATTAAATAAGTAAATAATTTTAAAACTAATCATACATATTAATTTTGAATATAAGTAATGTTTACACGTTTATTAATATTAAGGAAAAAAAAAGTTCTCCTATCAACTTTTATTATCTGAATTAAAAGTAAAGAGTATATATATATATATGTGTGTGGGGGGGGTGTGTGGGGGTAAAGGATAAAGCATGTTATGATTCCTAAGGTAGCAATAAAGTAACTTTTGAAGGAATAAAGGGAGAATGTTTAAAGTGGTTTAAAATTACATATCTTAAAAACAAATCATAAGTTGACTAATTTAGAAAATTCTTTCTTCACGTGGATTGTGGAAAGTGCTTTATTTAGGCATTCTAAAAAATATATACTTTTTTTCTTAATGGAGCATACATGCGTGGAAGATTGGATGAAGGGAGGAGGGCGTGAGGAATGAAGGAGAGACAATCAAACATAATTTCTAATTGCAAGGTTAGATGTGAGCCAAACAATCATTTAATTATTAGCAAAGAATCAACAATCACTAATAAAATTGTTTATATCTAGCAGAATTAAAAACATTTACCAGTCAACCGTTTTCTAGAAAATGTCTGGCTATGAGGGAAGAAATTCAATCCCCAGTCACTGAAGATAGGAGAATATTGTGCCCAACCTCTCCTTTGCCAGTCAAAAGATCTCTACCAGTTAGTATGACTTAGCCTTAGGAGTACAAATGAAGAATCAAGAAGAAAAGTGGAATCCAAATCTGAATATTAGACCTATATTTATAAATAATTAGGTTCAGTTTGACTCCATGCATGAAGGATGCATGATATAATAATAAATATTGAGCTCTAAATTTAATATTTAGCTATTTGCATGATTTAATAATAATAAGTTCTAAATATAGAACTTTGCAAATTATAATTTTTGATTCCATAATTTAATAATAGTGTAGACGTATAAAAATGACCATATTCCTAAATGAATATTTTATGTTCATTTCTCTATTTAATTAAATCCAATTTAATTAAATTATCCGCATTCTTCTATTTTATTAAGTAAATTACTCAATTTATTTAAATAAAAATCACTATACCATTTAATGAATAAATCATTTTTATTCAATTAAATCCCCCCTAGCCACTTTAAATTAAATACAAATTTAATTAAATAGTTATCCTAAATTGAATAAATCTAATTTATTTAATTTCTCCAAATTGCAACCAGATTGAATGAATTAAATTATTTCAATTAAATCCTATTATCCCTCCATCCACTTGCAAAATCCCAAACCCATTTCTAATCCCTTCTAGAATCTTCTAATCGCTTCTAATTAACCTAACCCTCCTCTAAACTTTGTCACATCCCTAAGCAAAGGGAGGTCACTTCTCAAATGGCCCAAAGTCTTTGATAACCATTAAAGGTTTTCAACCTTCAACCACCAAAACCCTTAAAGTCTTTGAAAACCATTGAAGGCTTCCAACCTTCAACCACTTAATCCCCAAAGTCTCCAATAACCATTAATGGTTAATTCAAACTCTCCCACATGGTTAAAACATTTGTTTTGACTCAACCTCTACCCAACCCAAAGGTCTCATCAAGCCATTAATGCTTTGACCATGATTATCTCTTAATCATTTGCACAAAGGTTTATTCTTGGATTAACTCTTAATCCATTGGGTAAACCTAATTTAGACTTGACCCTTAGCCTTTAGATAACCATGAGATCTTCTCAGGCCTTTAACGCCTCCAACCTCTTCTCTCAACCCAATCCTATGTTGACACTTGTCACTATTTTATTAGTGCCAATTGTGCACATGGATCCCCAACTTTCAAACTTGGCCCTTGATTAAACCATTCAATCTTGACCATCCATTGCCCTGTTTGTGCTATAAATAGAGCTCTCATTCCTCCATTCTTAACAATCATCTTTCAAATTTGAAGCATCACACTTATGCTCAAATTCTTTCAAGCTTTCATATCATTTTATGCTCATCATTTAGCCTCTCTTTAAATCAGGAATATAGACTAATATGCATGTTTAGAGTAATTTATTTATCATTTTAGCTCAATCATAGACTAAATATAGTATGCTAGGATAGTATTCATACTAACCTCATCATCTTATCATCTAAGTTTATTGCATTTTAGCATCATACATAGCTTAACATCCATCTCATACTAAAATTTAGCAAAAGCATCTCTCATTCTCATGTTTGCCATCCCTAAACCATTTTGCTCAGTGATCTGAGAGCAAAAACGTTGGTTTGAGGGACATTGTGAGATAGAGAACCATGGGACCCTCCTTGGGAAGCTGAGTAATACTACGTTACTCCATAGCTTGCATCAAGAAGTCCTGTGTGTGTGTGTGGACTAGTATTTAACTAAATTTTCACATATTAAGTTTTATTCGCCCACTTTTCCACCATACAAATAGATTCTAAATAAATCTCAAATTTTGAATGCATGAATAGAAAACTAATTGTAGTAATTGCATTTTTTGAATGCATTATTACAGTTTATCCTTAAATAGCAAATATATATATTTTATTTATTTACTAATACCTTGCATGTCATTTTAATTTTTTTAATACATAATTCTCTTTTATTCTTATATTTTATCCTCTATATTTATATATGCCCGCATGTAAATTTTGTAATTCAAATATTTGCTTTATTTAATTATTATTTTGCTTTGTTTATTTTATTTTTTTGATCGGTAAATATTTTTTCTTTATATTAATGCGGAAATTTAAATATACAAAATTGCAGTCTTCTACGATGCATAAACACAATAAACATCAAACCCCATATCACCCACAGTCATATCTTATGAACTACCCAACCCTACAACTTATGACCAAAAGAAAATAACCAGATCCTTGCTGGTTCTACATACCCAAATGTTCCAGAAATAATTTAAATTTTAGTGTAGTAACTAACAATTGAAAACATGTAAGAACATATGAAAAACACTGGCCAATAGGCCACTCACTCACTATCACCCTGGCTCGCCTTCTCCCCTCCCTCCTCAGTGGTCGACGCTTTCCCCTTTTCCGTTTCACCTTCCATCCTTGGGATGTAGTCCAAACATCCAAAGTCAGGGTCACCCTCCAAACTTGCCAGTAGCTGAATGGCTTGTCCTTCTTCAAACCTATCCCTCAGATCCCTGCCAACTTCCATCCTTGCCACCACATGCACAGCATTTAGGACTTCATCCACTCTAGTTAATTTCACATAGAGCTTCATCGATTCCCATCCCACTCGGGCACATTCTTAGCATTGGTCTTTGGTTTCATCCTCCGGTCCAAGAATGAAGGGAATCAACTCCTCCTGGTCATCCCCTTCCTTAATACGGATGCCAACTCGAGGTACCACCCATTCCAGGATTGAATCAAGGTTTATCAAAAACTCCCCATCGATCAATTTGGTCTGTGTGAGTTTTATCTTTTCCACCTTCAGCTCAAACTCACAAGCCCACGCCAGAAGCAAAGAGTACACCTCCATGTTCATCTGATATCGGTGGGGGACGTAAACCACCTCCTCAGCAAGCATGAGATGAGCCGCCACCAACAACTTCTCTACTTTAAACTGGAAGAGTCCTTGCATCTGCTTCTCCGATACCTTGTCTAGAAAAGGCACCAACTTCTTGTCCGTTCGCAGAGTGAACTTAGTTTCCATAGTCACCTGCAGCTTTGAAAGAATAAATCCTGCAATGCAATGTCATACAATACTACACAGATACAATTAATTCTACTACAAACAAACCCTGGCACGCAACTCAAAAGGTAATAAATTATTCTATCATCATATAGGGTAAATAATAAGTGCAAAAGATATGGCATTAATGCCATGAGATCATACACAGGATTTACTTCCATCCTCCACCCGCTCCAATCGTGCGGCCTGCCATAGATAACTATCTTCTTCAAAGAGCAGGCGTCAACTTGTCTTATGTACTTGCCAAATTTTCTCTCACTTTCATGTTGAAGACTGCACATTTCTAAAAGATTGCAATTAATGCCATTTCCATACATGACCATCTCCTTTCCACCATTTGGTCACACAACTATCCAATTTGCTTCCAATGTTAGAGAGCAAATTTGCCACTACATTTTCTCCTCTCCTTATATGCGAGACACGAAACTCCACAAATTCTTTGAGATTCTCTCAGATCATAACCACCCATCGGTTTAATTTCTAGCATGGTGTGTTGCCTTTAGCTATTGCATTAATAACTATCTGAGAGTCCCCTTCTAAGTGCAGCCATTGGACTTTCATATTTAAGGCTAGTTCTGTTGCTAGAAAGGCCACCTGGACCTCTGCTTCATTATTAGTGCCATCCTGCAAACGTTGTGCTCCTTTGAAAAGGATAAATTCGTTATCATCCCTCGCAACCACCCCATCTCCTAAGGTTCCCAGATTTCCTTTTGATGCACCATCAAAATTAATCTTTATCCGCTATTTACTAGGTGGTTCCCATTTAACCATCTCTGAAGGAAAAACTGGATCAACCTCTGAAGACCCATTAATAGGTTGGCAGTGTATCAAAGGCCATTTTGCCTGAATATCTCTATCTTCATTTGTGAAAGAATGTTTTCCTAAATTATGATTCCTAGATGCCACAGAGACCGCTTCAGCTATTCCTCTTTCCACTCTTGCACACAAACTCTCCTCTGATTCTACTTTTTCTTGGAAAATTCTCTTGTTTATCTCCTTCCAAATCTCCCATACCACAAGAGAAGGGGCCACTAGCCATAGGCTAGAAAGGACTGATTTATGACAAGGTATTCTCCACCCTGTAAAAATATCAAAAATTGAATTAGGAAGCGGGATGGCCCAATCCAACTTACTAAGAAGGAATTTCCATACTTTCTGTGCCTCCTCACATTGAAGTAACAGGTGATCCAAAGTTTCTTCTGTCTTCTTACACATTATGCACCTAAAGGTACCCAGGAAGCCTAACCTGCACAGTCTTTCTCCTATCAGGATTCTCTTTCTTAGAACCAACCATGAGAAAACTCCTACTTTCGGGAGGATAGGAGAGTTCCACAACAGTTTAGTTGGCAAATCTACTCTTGCTTCCAAGTTTTCTAAAATACCATAGCCAATCTTGACCGAATATTTCCCAGATTTTGATCCACACCACCTAAGCGTATCTTCCTTGTTCAACATAGGTGGCGTATACTCCTATAGGATGGACTTCAACAAAGCCTTCTAGTTTTGAATCATAGGAATATTATCTGGCTTCTTCCATTCCCAATGGTCTACTCCATTTGTCTTGCATTTCGTGATGAAATCTTCTACCTTCACACCCCATTGTGCTTCCGTGACCCATTTGATTTCTTCACACCCTTGTCTTTGATTGAGTGTTGGCCTTCCCTCCCAGGAGTCCGTCCAGAATTTGGCCATTGTCCCTTTACCTAATTCCCATGCGATGTGCTCAGTGATCACATGTCTACAAGAGCATAGGAAGTTCCAGATAACAAATCCTTTGGGGAGGACTCTGATGGTGAAAATTCGTTCCTTGCTCATTTGATCTAGTGTTTTAAAATTTGTACCCACTTCTAGTTTGGGTGAGAGTAAATTTTCCATAGAGACTTTTCTCCCAGTGCCTCATTCATCAAAGCCCACTTCCACAAACCTACCTCCCCAATCAACTTGGATTGACAGACTTTATCCCACGCAATCAAGGGGATTTTGTCTCTCGCCTCTTTGCCATTCCAAAGAAATTTTCTCATTCCTCTGTTAATGCATTTGATCACTTTCTTCGGGACCTTTAATGTCATCATGGAATATATTGGAAGGGTAGATAGGACCGATTTGAGGAGCATTATTCTTCCAACCAAGGTAAGCCATTTGCTTTTCCATCCTTCAAGTCGATTGACACAATTGTCAGTAAGGCTATGTCACAATTCCATGCGGTTTGGTCCCCCAAATAAAGGGGTACCCAAAAATTTCCCAGGTAAGGTGCCCAGTTTGACTCCTAGGATATTAGTAATTTCTTGTTGTCTACCTCCCCCTGTGATAAAAAAAAAGAACTTCTGATTTTGTCCAATTAACCTGTTGACCATATGCCCTATAGAAAGTATCTATTGTCCTTCTAATTACTCTAGCCTCTTGAAGTGAAGAATGTTTGCATAACAAGGTATCATTCATAAATTGTTGATGGGTGATCGGATCCATTCCTTTCACAATTTGAATTCCTTTCCAATTACCTTGATTTCTCTGAGAAAGAATTAATCTTCCCAAAACTTCAGCCAAGATGATGAATAAGAAGGGCAATAATGGATCCCCTTGTCTGATCCCACAGGAGGTCTGAAAGAATCCTTGTGGGCTACCATTTACCAGCACAGAGTTCCATACTCCACCTAAACATGCATGAACCCAATTAGTCCATCCTTCTAAGAATCCAAACCTATTCAGAACCTAGAATAGGAATTCACGTTTCACCATGTCATATGCTTTCCTGATATCCAATTTAATCAACATTCATTCCACCTTTGCTTGTCTTACAGTATGAATGGCTTCATGTGCAATTATTATTCCTTCAACAATCGATCTACCTGGAACAAACCCGCTCTGCACTTCTGAAATAATGTGATTTAGAATTGGTTTCAATCGATTAGAGATGACTTTCATTACCACTTTAAAAATGGTATTACACAATGAGATTGGCCTGAATTCATTAAAAGAAGTGGGGTGCTCCACTTTGGGGATAAGGGCTATAAGTGTGCAATTTAACTCCTTTGCTACATACGCCTTTCTCCGTGATTCCTCCACCATAGCCCAAACATCTTTCCCAACTATATCCCAAAAGGTCTGATAGAAAAAGGCCGGAAAGCCATCCGGTCCTGGGGCTTTATCCCCCATCATGCTGAAAACCGCCTTCTGAACCTCTTCAAACTAGATAGGTTTCATGGGTGCTTGATTTTGTGCTTCTGTGATCAGCTCTGGAAAAGTGCTGAGTCCATTTTGTTGATACTCTACACTTATATTACCCTCCTTAAACAATAATCTCAAGAAGAAACTTACTGCCTCTTTGTTGATATCCTCTGGGTTTTCCAATAGGACATTTTCCTTATTTTGGATGGAAGTGATTTTGTTCCAGGATCTTCTGGCCTTGACTGAGTTATGGAAGAATTTTGTATTTTTGTCCCCTTCCTTAAGCCAATATTCCCTCGATTTCTGGTGCCAATAGATTTCTTCCCATGCCATAATCTCATTGTACTACTTTTTAAGGTCATGTTCCTGCAAAAAAACTCTAAGGACATTCCCTTTTGAATTATTGTTTCTTGTAATGCGGCTAGCTTCTTCTCCAAATCTTTCTTATTAGCCAAAATATTACCAAATTTGTGGTTCCACTCTTTAACTTTAGACTTAAAAAATTGCAATTTATTAACAAACCTAAATGCCATTGTACCTAGCACCTTAGGAGTCTCAGACCACCATTCCGCTATCAGGTCTCGCAGGCTCCCATCCCTCAACCACATCTTTTCAAATTTAAAGGGGCACCTTATGGGAGGGCCATCGATTGCAATAATGAGTTCCACCAGTAGATGATATCAAGCAACCATCGGTTGGATGTTTGAAACAAAAAGGAGGGGGGATTCCACCCAAGCCCCTCCTAGTAAAAATCGGTCCAGTTTTTCCACTACATGATTCCCCAAAATCCTTCTGTTCGACCATGTAAATTGTCCTTCCTTGGATTTGATTTCTCTGAGACCATTACTAATCGCAAAATTTTGAAAATTTGCTTGGGATGAAGTAGGACCTCTCTTGCCCCCACTTTATCACTTTCTTCCAGAATGGCATTAAAATCTCCCCCAATGATGATAACTCCTTCCAGTTCTTGGATGAGAGAGGAGAGGGATTGCTAGAAATTTCCTTGTTGATTTGGTTTAGTCGGTCCATAAACATTAATACAAAATAAATCAACATTCAAAGGGAAGGAATGGATCTTACACACCTGCCACATCCAAGAGACACCAATTACTTCCACCCTATGATTGGATGGGTTCCAGAGTATACCCAAACCTCCTGACGCACCCTCTGAGTCTACAAAGACTCCCTTCCACTGCTTTGAAGATCTAGTGAGCAAACCTGCATCCTCTTTATTAAGCTTAGTTTCCTGCAAAAAAACTACATCCGGCCTTAATTGATCCAAACCTCTTTTGATCAATCGGCGTTTATTAGGGGCATTGCAACCCCTGGCATTCCATGTTATGATTTTCATTGTCCTTCAGGAAGGGTAACTCCCTTCCCTACTATGATTTTGCTTTGTCCCTTAGCGCTTCGAGCCATTGCAATTCTAACTTGATTTGATTTCCTACCTCTAGATCTCTTTTCTCCCAGACGAATCTTGTTCCACTCAAGCTCAGTCTTCTCTAATGTCCTTGTCTCCAGGATTTCTTCCGCATCCATCCATCCCCATTCATCGTCATCTTCCTCTCCCTCAATATCTCTATTTTCATTAGTTCCATCCTTTTCAAGGGCACCCTCCTGCAGATCCTCAGTCTTCTCGGTCACCTCCACCATTTGTCCCTTTCCCACAAGGGATGTGGCTCTAGACTTCACTTCATCGAGGACCTCTACTGCTTTCTCTACCCGAGCAATAGCTTCTTCTACCCATACTACTGCCTCTAGTTGTTTATCTCTTAGGGAAACATCCACTATTATCTCTTCCTCTGTCGAGACCTTCTTGTTTGCCTTTGACGAAGCCTCCCCTTGGACCAGGGGTAGTTGCACAGGTTGTGTAATGCCATTCTTTATTTCCTTCTCAACCATTTCATCTTCTTTGCTCACAAATTTTTTTACCTCTTCTTGGATCGTTGTCTCCACATTTTTCCCTTTTGGGCCAATCAGACATGTATCCTCCGAGTGTCCATCTTTTTTGCAGTATTTGCATCTTTCACTTGATTCTACAATCTCAATCTTTTGTAGCCACTACCATTCATTGGTAATGATCTCAATGTTTGCTGGAAGGGGGTAATGGGGTTTCCAACCAATGCAAATTCAAGCATATATACTGAAATCTTTGGACTCTATAGCCTCATCAGCTTTGATGTAAAGCCCTAACTTATTACCTATAGCTTGGAAAGACTCCTCATTCTAGTATTCTCTGGGAAGGTTATATAATCGTAACCATATGGGTACCTCTTCAATTGGTGCCTGCAATTGGTTAAATTTAGGTTCCTAATCTAGAATATATAGTCCTCTACCACCCCAAAAAAAGGGTCCACTATTCAGAATCCACTGTTTATCCTTCTCATTCTCAGTGATCACCAAGAAAAAACCAATTGGCAAGGTTTTTAGCTCGAGCTTGCGGTTCCACTTTTCCATGCACCATCCTTTCACTTTACCCACAGATGGCCAATCTCCAAAACATTTTAGAAATAGGCCCCGTGCCTAGAAAAAAGCCACTGATTCAGTCTAACTTTGATTATCTAGCATCAACGAGACTCTCTCTAGTCTCTCCTCCTCTCGACTCATAGGGGCATTGTTCGCCTTTTGCATTTTTGACTTTGGGCGCCATTCTTTTTCCTGGAAATGTTGCCATATAGTTTTTGGTCCATATTCTTTATTATGATGCCCAAAACTGTTGAGATTCTCATTTCTGCCGAAGTTGGCCTCCCTGACTCTGGTGTCCTCCCCCCACTACTTTTGGGGGTAAAAAAACCTGTTTTGATCCTCCCAAGCCCTGTTTGGTTTTTGCCATGGTTGTTTACCAGTCTGCATCTGATTGAAACCTTGATGCGTATTTTGAGAATCATACCTTCTATCCTGGGGATGTCCTCCCTGTGCTCGAAAACCCTGCAAATCCCTGGGTCGAAGCCCTAGTCTCCTGTGCCGCTCCATCTTCCCCCCTGTGTTTGCTTTATTGTTTATTATTCACACATGTAAATAAAAATTATTATATTTTCTTAATTTATAACTCACACATGTAATATTTCAAAATTGATTTTAAAAATTTTCCTTATAAATTTCCAATTTGTCCTCGCATGCAAATCTTAAAATCAATTAAATTTTAATCATTTAATCATTATATTTTTTATAATTTTATAATTATTCTAACTTTCAAATAAATCATTATTTTTATTTATACTATTTTATAGCTTAAATTATTATACCTCATCTCTTAAACAATATTTTATTATTATTATTATTATTATTATTATTAAATTTAAATATCAAATATTCTCCCTCAAAGAATTAATTGTTATATTTTAATTAATATCTTTAATTAATCTCTTTATTTATTTATTTTAATTAATAACTTTTGAATAATCATATTTTAATTTATTTAATTTCTAGCTTTAATCTATATAATTTATTATTTAATTATCGAATAATCTACTATTACATTTTAATTATTAAATTCTTCAATAAATTTATTTTAAATCCCCAAATTTAGTTTACTAATTATTATCTAATTTGGTGTTTTGCACAAGGTTCTGATCCTTAGGTCACTACCGACAGGCTAGAAAACCCCTCCTTGGTCATATGTCTGCCTTCGATGGTTAACCCGCAACCACCTCATGCTCTGCGAAAAGTCATCAGATCGCGATATCAAAAATGTATTACATCATTGTCACATAAAAGAATTAATAATATTAAGCATCATAGCTAAACAACATAAATCATCATCATTACATAATGACATTATAGAATTATATGTCATCATAGAAATAACTAATCATCATTAACAACATAATACCATCTAACATCATTATTAATCTAATTAAATCATCACGTGCAAAATGTCAACAGTATCAATATCTGGCATATCAAAGTAAATCTAACTAGGGTCTGAATCAAATCATGACAGAGGATCGGGGGCTATTTTTTGAATTGGTTGAAGAAACTAGAATATTGAGAGGGGGGTGAATTAATATTCCCACATATTCTAAAACTTTCTCCAAACTTAAACCTTTTGTCGAAATATCAAACTCATCAAATATACTTAACACATAAAAAAACAAATGTGGAATAAACATGAACACACAACCACAAGAGAAACACCAAAATACATGGAAAACCCAAATGGGAAAAACCACAAAGAGTGTTATCTCTTAAGAGAATATAACTAGTTATATGGTGTTTTACAAAAGGGTGGCTTACTGCCAGATTACAAAAATGGCTCACTGTTGGAATGCTCACTGGAAAGATACATAAACGACTTACTGTTGAAATGCTCACTGTAATAGGTATGAATGAACTGAAAAGGAATGCATCTCCAAATGCGTGAGATCAATTCCAAGATTAATCTCATATCACAATTCACAAACCTTAAAGCAGATCTGGTGAAAGATCTCTATACTACTTTCCTCAAGCACTTGCAACAAGTCCAGTAAAGGACTACTGTGATACTACAATACTATCTGCACTTTGGCTCTACACCAACTGCCTTTGTTGTCTCCAAATTATACTTCACACTTGCTTCTCTGCTATCTTTGTTGTTTCCACATAATAATCTCTCTCTCTCTCTCTCTCTCTCTCTCTACATGCACTTTCCACATATCTCATATCACATGCTTCTCTATGTATATATACATGCTAGAGGACTCATACACTAGGATAATGTGTTGGCCTAACACAACACATTACCCAATAAAACCTCAAACACAAACATGACAATTGGTTTAGCCTTCGCAAGATCTTTACACGCTTTGGTTTCCATAATTTTTTTACCGATGCATATAGCTTAATTACCGAAATGGGATAGGGTCATCCAAACTCATAGATACTGACCCATTATCACAAAACTCAAGCATAACATTTCCAAAACTCCAAAATACAGACTCCACACATACCAAGGATACCGAACCATGAGACATGAAGAGATACACCTGATATAACCAAAATAGCTAATACCAAAACACGTAACTGATATCGGGACCAATGTAAGCACAACTTAGAATTCTGGAGATAGGGATCTTCCAAAAATCACTCTATTATATCAACTCCATCTTACTGCATCACATCTCATAGCAATACCAGAAGGCACACCACCTTCTCATAACAAAAACTGCAAGTAACGACTGCATACAACATCTGGACTAAACTAGATAACAGGATTGACAACAATAAACTACATATGTTTTCGGTCCAAATGTTGTCTGATCCAAACCGGATAATTGGTTTGACATCAATGACAACAATATTCACACAAGTCTAACATTGTTTTCTTCCTTGACCCTCAACAATTTTGTATCAGGGATCAGGGATGGAGATAGAACTAGCCCTTGCCAGTACCAGTATATGACACAATCAGGGATCAGGGGCGATGACTTCCCTGACCCCCAAAAGGTTCTAAGAGGTTGTTCTAAAATGATGACCGAGGATGTCACTACCCCTAACCTCCGAATGTTTGAAAATTTTGAACTTGGGTTTGGTCTCAATAAGGTGTTTTTACCATTAGAGTAGTTTTTTTTTTCTTTATTTAGTTTTAGTAATAAGATATCTAATATTAGTTTTTGGTACAAATTTTCTAATGTCTAAATCAAGGGTGGTCACGATAAAGTACAAATTTGATTCTAACCGTCCTCTGACGAAGTTGCATTCTTTAGATCGAGATGTTATTGATACAAAAATCAGACATGTGGACCTAAATGAGTTCTAGAAAAGCATGATTAGGTCGGATGGAAGGACCACTTGGGCCACTTCATTGGTTCGATCAACACTGTTCCAAGTGGTAGGATTCCCAGTACCCTTACAATCTCTTGATTTAATAATGGCTTGTGCTTTATAAATTTGATGAAAGAAGAGTCTATGACCCACTTGATAATGTGATCCTAGATATCTCCCATGATGATATTGAAGATGCATTTCATATTCAAAAATATGATTTGTATGCACATGTCATAGTAACTTAGGGAGAACAATACTATTGAGAAGAAAGGGACCCCATGAGCTACATCAATGATAATTTAATGGAGAAGTCCAAGAAACCAATCCAACTTGAGCAGATAAAGATTTTTCATTGAGCCTATTTTCATGTAGATGCCAAGGATTATGCCACTCTCCTTAGTAGGATAACAAGAGTACAAAATGAAAAGGAATTTCACCCTTGGATGTTGTTGTTCATCAAGAGAACCCTCACTAGGACTGGACATATTGATTGGGGAAGAATGATAAGTGATAATTTGGATGACCAAATGCAACGAGTCAAGATAGACCCAAAGTTTTATATGACTTCATATGTAGTATACTTACTTGCAGCTCAAGTCACTTACCTTGGATTGAGAAGAGAGGGTTCACACACTCACCAACGTGCAGGTAGAACATGAAATTATCACCACCTCTCTTGAAAAGTAACCAATCTTGAAAGATTGCTAACTCAAAGGTCTCTGTAGTCAGGTCACGACAGTGTTGGGTAGCTCGGTGCCTTGATGTAGCTATACCAGTTAAGGGGGCTACTGATTTAGATGTTTCTGAATATTTGCAAAAGTTAGAAAATACAATGAAAACTAAACTAACCATCAACAAAGAAATACCAAAAGAGAAATAGGATACAAGAGAATGACAAATGCCTAGTGTCCATTCCATCTAACAATATCAACTAAACTTGGAGGAATTTAGAATATTCATACATTAATATGCAAATCAATAATTTAACACATTAATGAAGCTAAATTCAAAGGTAGGTATTACTAAACCACATTTGCATCAACATTATCCACCATTGAAATGCACAAATCAATGAGAAGCAAACCCGATTCTCTCTAGTTTTAGGAAGTTAAATAAGATAAACAAACACTAAACATACATCATATGAGAAGAAACAACCGAAATAAACAAGAAATTGCATTAAACTTCACAAATTCGCCTTCAAATGAGGCACTGGTTCAACAGATTTGTGACACTAAACTCCTAATTTTTGCTTATATTAGATTGTTTCCAGCTACATTAAGACGAAAATGCAAAGAAAACTAAACAAAGATGGCCTACAAACACAATTTGCAAGTTTTCCAATCTAACTCCTAAATCTACCTCTAAAAGCCTAAGCTTCTACTTGAAAATGTCTAACCTCATAGTTGCTAACCCTTTACAATGAGCCCAAGCTCCAATGTATAGCCCTTTGAGAACAAAAATCACCCTTCAGAAACATTTCAAATCATGCAAATTTTAGTGCATGCAAGCACTTTCAAAAAAAGGAATATTCCCTTCTCAAACTCAAAATCAACCTCAGTCAAGGAAACTTTCTAACTTCGACTCGGATTAACCATGTGAGTAAGCTCCTCAAAACAACAACTTTCTAATTTTGAGCTCTAGTTCACCCTTCATTTCTTGCTTTGAATTTAGAGATCTGCACATTAAAATCAAATAATAAATTATTTTGAATTTATATTTGATGTGCAAATTCATTTAAGGAATTCACATTTTGACCAAAAAAATAATTTCAATCAAATTGATTTGATCATTATTAAGATTTAAATTATTACAAAATACACTTGATATTTATTAAACTTCAAAATAAATTAAAATTTAATAAATCCTCTTTTTTATACTTTCCACTCCGTAAATGCATTCCATTTGCAATATATAAGGAAAATAATTAATTTATAAATTATTTATATCATCTCTACAAATTCAAATTCGCTAAACTTTAAATATTTCTTGAAGTAAAATTATCATTATAATTCAAATAAAATTCAAATTATAACAACACTTTCACACAACAAACAAGAAGTAATTAAAATTTTAAAATATTTTGACAAAGTTTTAGTCATTATAATTGTGAAATATTCTTTGCAACTATAATGAACTTGAAGTCCTCACATTTCTCGCACACACCCATTTAGGGTTTTCATCTTTACCGAACTCGGGGATTTCGGGTTTTACGAACTTCAGAAATTGGGTATTCCGCTGGGAATTTACAGTGATTCACCTTGCACCATCTTCTAGGTTTGCATGTAGTGACTACATTTTGCATTGGCTTTCCTTTATACCAACGATATCTTCATTGCTGGGATTATCGATTTCCTTACTCATGAAATCATCTGTCACTACACAAGCTTTGTTTCCATAAAACCCTAGAGCATGGGCTTCAACTTTCAAGATACTGGTAATTTTCTTCACTATTGCGAAGGATTATGCTAAAATCCTCAAAGAATTTCTCATTCTTTACCAAAACATTTGCTTCTTCCATGTTTCTTTCTCCTCTTTGTGATCCATTTCAAATCGAATACTATTTGGGCTTCTTTGCTCACTATTCGCATTTTGAAAAATGCATAATTTCTTCACTGCCTATTATCTCTCTGCAATTTCATTTCATTATTTTCTATTTTACTACACTCACCGCTCGAAAAAGCGTCCACTTAGTCTTCTGTAGTATTCAGTGCTTTTTTGTGTGTTCTATGGTGATGTTCTTGCTTCTCCCTAATCCACTGGTGTTGTGTACAACAAGTGTTGTGTATAGACCAAATCCTTCTCATGACTGATTTTGCTCATTTGAGAGCCTTTTCAAATTCTTAGGAAAGATCCACGCTTATCGCTCTATACACTATCCAAATGTGAATTTCCTTTCTTCAATTGCAAGCACATGTTGACTCTGCCATATTCATTTGTATCGGTGCTTCAGACTTTGCGTCCCTTTGGAGTCTGGAATTCCCGACTTTACACTGCTTGGTATGTATTTTGCACTTTAGGGTTTCGGGCTCCCGCATATCTTGTTCTGGTGCACTCTGGGATTAGGGACTTCAGAGGGCTTCTTTGTTTTTATCAACCTGGGCTTCAGACCCCGAAACCTTATTTTTTCTTAAATATTAGAGCGCTAGACTTTTATTTTTTTTTTATATTAATTTTAAATTTAAAGTTTGAATTTAATTTTATTCAAATTTTAAAACATTTTAAAAGTTAAATTTAATTCAAATCTTAAAAATTTGAATAAAATTTAATTATGAAATGATTTAAATTTAATTTAAGATTAATAATTTTATTATCAAAACATTCAAAATTTAAATTAAGTTTTATATTAATATTTTAAATACATTAAAACTTAAATAAAATTTAAATTAAGTTTTATATTAATATTTTAAATACATTAAAACTTAAATAAAATTTAAATTTTAATTAAAACTAAAATCTAAATTAAATTTAAATTTACATATCACTAGAGTATTAAAATAAAATTTATTTAAAATTTTAAATACTGTTTATTTAAAAAAAAATTTAACCTTTCATTTTCTCAAACTATTTAGTTTTTAATGATTATTGAATATTTTTTTATTTTTTTGGTATTTTCATGAACATTAATTTTTTTTTGTTATTTTCAAAGGTTTTTCGAAAAAATTATTTATTTTCAAGTTTTTAAGTTTTTGAATTTATTATTTTAATGGATTTTTCAAAGGATCATTTTCACTTTTTAGGGATTTTTGGCATTTTTCCATTTTAGGATTTTGCAGAAATTTTCAAACAATGATGAAGCAACGACGAGCGAAAACAACGACCAACATGAAGATGCACACACGACAACCAAATGAAGGAACAAAACAAAGACAATGACAACAAAGCAAATGCATGAAAACATGGGACTCCAGGGCTCGGGGAATCGAGAACTCCAGGGACTAAGTTCCTAAGGTTCCTGGGATCTCGAAGTACGAAATCCTCAAGGAAACAAAGGAAAACAAAATGGGAAGCTAGAGTTTGGGAAATTGAACTTCTACATCCCAAAAGAAAAAAAAAGAGGAGCTCGGGGTCTGGGGTTCCGGGAAACTCCAAGAACTAAGTTGTTGAAACTCCCGAGATCCAAAAGTCCAAAATCCTGAAAATGACAAACGTTGCAAAACCTAGAGTTCTATAGGAACATTTAAGGAACCCTATGAAACTTGAGGTTCCACAAGAAACTAACAATGCACGAATGCCCTTTCAGAAGCCGAGGCTTCAAAAGGGCAGAAAACAAAAGACACCCAAACAAAAACCAAGAAAATAAAAGAAACCAAAGTGAAGCAGGGGGGGGGGCCCAACTCAGGAAGTGAAAAGTTGGGGTGTGTTATGAAGGCATAACAATACCCCTATATATCATCATTACCCTTTGCTTCAATTGGATAGGAGAAGGAAAGATCACCATATGGTCAATGACTTATTCGTGTTTGTAGTGATCATATGAATTGAAGGAGACTTTAGTAAAAGGTTGTTTCTTGCAACTGACAAAGAAATCTGTCATTTTGGGAGCTACTTCACTAAGTTTAAGACATTCACATATATAAGGGTTGTCGATTGCACCATACCTCCCTATAAGCTACTGTGGTACCCTTATGACATATTAGTCATGTTGGAATTGTGTAGACAAATAACAGATTCCCACAAGTTGGTGAAGAGAAAACATAAGCCATGTTCTAGCTACCAGTCAATGTAGGAGCACATTCATGCTTATATATGAATGTGGCTAAATTTTTTGAGTTAGAGTTGCTTGAATTCTCTTTATACCTGCTGAGAAATGATCGAGATAATTTTGATTCAGTGGGCATCTTTAGTAAGGTTATGGGTTCTCATTTTAAACATGTGCCACACATTGAAGATCATTGTGACAATTGCATAGATGATCATAAATTCTGAGTCAAGGAATACTACAGGTTGAGATTGGATTTGGCAACCGAGATGACAAATTTATGGGTTTTTGAACATCTTAGAAAGGCTAATGATAGGAATGTTTTACATCCTCTATATGAAAAGAAGAATATTTTCAATATCCCACTTCATAATGTTGATCCCAAACTAGTCGAGAAAGAGGATATCAAACTAAGAGCTAAGGATGCATTACACTAGACTAAGCAATGTATGGGTGACTTGTACCCCATGCATCTAGTTCATTCAGTGGAGACTCCATCATAGGGAGAACCAACTACTGTGACAAAAGGGAAGAAAATTGCAAGACCCTTTTCCTTGAGGAAGCGTTTATCTCCATTAAACCCAATAGGTCATGCCAAAACTTATGTGGAGTAGCTTCCTTCGAAGGTGCATAAGAAGATGAAACAAATGAAGATAGAACAAGATGCACCTTCCCCAACCAATCCTCCCCATTCTAGTAAGAGAAACAACCCTCCTACTGTACCTGCTGCCCCCACTCCTTTAGTACATCAAAGGACTAGATCAACTATTGTAAAGGCTAAAGAAAAGGAGGAAGCAAGGGTTTTTTTAGCATAAGAGACTAATGTATTTAGAATATCAAGGAAGAATAAGGAGGTGCCTCTAGTTAATATAATAAGAGACTGGTCAGAGGAATAAGAGGAGGAAGACCTTAGCTCACAATTGATTAGAAAGAAATGAACAAGGGTGGAATCCTAATTGTAGGAATAATAGGACCTTTCCCCACAAAATTCTAATGCCCCACAAGTCTTGACTCTCTAGGGATGATGTCCTTTGCCTTCATTTGCAAAACCTTCATCTCAAGAGCTGCCTCAAGATACTATTCAAGTAGAGACAGATATTGAGGTTGAGCCAAAAAAGGAGGAAGAACCACAACAATAGTTTCATGAAGGAGAACATGATGAGATAATTGAGATCAATGAAATGGTGCTTGAGGTGCAACATGAATACATAGAGGTTCCTTTAGGTCAAGAGCAACAAATATCTCACAATGCTACTCCTAATCTCGAAGTCTTTGATAAAGCATCTGAGGATGTTTTAATTTCCATGTTAGGTAAGGACTTAGGTGAAGTAGAAGGAAGAAGCTAGGATATTCCTCCTCTCGACTCACAATAGAAAATTGATCAAGTTCTGACATATAGGAAAAAAAGTGTGATAAATGAACAAATGTAAGAAGATGTGTTAGAAGAACCCCTACAACAACATGCTCATTCCGAGTAATCTTCAGAGCATATATAAAGGAAAATCATGATGAATAAGAGAAGTGGGAAGAATAACTAGAGCAATAGTGCTAAGAATATGAAGATGCCTTACAAATAAGAGGAGGAAGCAATAGTTCTACTCTTGCCCGACTTGCACGATCAATTTCTCATAGAGAAAGGAGATATAAGGAAGTGACAAATACAAATTTCTCTATGTTAGAGAAAACCTTCAAGACTCTTGAAACTAGAAAATGAGCAAGGACATTAGTAGTAGTAATACTAGATGAATTTGGGCACCAAAAGGCCCAAATTTCCACTGCACAAGTGGACAAACCATAAAATGAGATGATGGTAAAAAATTATTGTAGCATCGTAAATTATCATCAAGCCAATTTACACCTCATCTTTTTGCCCCTACTTTAACGTGTCTTATCCTCATCACCTATCTAGGTCCATTTTATGCGTTAAGAGGCTAGCCTGTTAAAGCTTTACAAAAAGTCATGTTAAGAATAAATCCTGTTAGGAATCACTCAGTTGAAAGATTGACTACAATGCTTTGTTAGAAGCAATACCTTGTAAGGAGTAACCTCGGTAGAGGATTTGAAAATCCAAGCTAATGGATCTCCTTGTTAAAGGATTTGAATAACACCAAGCTTGTCAGAGCTTACTCGGTTAGGGGATTTCAATTCTGCTGTAATTGTTAGAAAATAACAGGAGTTTGCTGATCTGACAAAATAGTACTACACTTGCTTGATCAAATCCATTTCATGCTCCTATTTGCCTTTACTCAAACTGCAGATACATCATCCAGTTCAACAACCACACACTCAATTGATCTTTTCTAACTCTTTGCCAACTTCTTAAACTAAATAACTTCATCGACCTTATAAACAAATCAATCAGGTTGGTAACACAACATAAACCTAATTCTCATAGAGATTACAAACAAATCGGTTCAAGTATGACTGTTGGATTTGTAGCATCCTAAAATTGTGACACTTGCAATTTCGACTGCATTTCGGTCTTCACGATGGCGATGCAACACAGAACCTGAATGGAGACCCCGAAACCTGTTTTTGACACCGAAAACTGCATTTTCTAGCACCCTGGCCTAAACCTCCTTTGCACCCTGCTGTCCCGGGAGGTGGGACCAGAGCGCCCAGTGCCCTGGTCCTTCAGGACCAGAGCGCCCAGCGCCCTGGTCCTTCAGGACCCCCAGGACCATGGCGCCCAGCGCCCTGGTCCCTGGGCCTATTTTGGGCCCGGTCTCCTATGGGGTCTCGGGTCTTTTTGTTTGCAATTTGGAAATTAACTTTCCTGGTCGGCCTAAGGTCGGGAAAATCAGTCTATTAACCCTAATTGGCAAGTATATAAACTACATTTTCCTCTCTCATTTGGGGACATATACATACATGACGGAAAAAGCGTGGAAACTATACTCAAGCATTCAAGCATTCAAACATTCCTTCAAGCAATTGATCATTCTAAGTCTCCATTCAAGGCTAAGTGTTGCATTCAAGACAAGGATTCAACCATTGAAGAGGAGATCACTTACTACATGCTACATACAACATACTACATACAACAAACAACAACATCTATACCTTCGCACATAAGGATACAAACATCCTTACAACAAGGTATTAGTACTTGTTTTACATTACAGACATTTACATTTATAGCATTTCTCATTTCTTGGTTAATTCCAAAACTGGGGTTTGACCTAAAGGCAAACCCCTAATCCCTAACCCCCCAATCGTCTTCGCTTTTCTGTGTGTGGGTTGTAGGTACGCGGCTGAAATTGAAGATCTGGAATCCTTGTGCAAAGACGAACAGATCCCCCTTCGTTTCGTGGATTTTTCGGAGGACCGTGGCACCGGGCGCCATCGTCCTGACAACTTTTGCTCAAATTTGCAGGACAGCGCTGTATCGACATTTTACTGCTAATTCTAGGTCCGCAGCTTCATCCTATATCCCTATCTCAGTTTATAAGCGAATCTTTCTCACTTTCTATGCATTCCTAGCTTAATTCTCTTATCAACATTCTTTACAAAAGAGGGTAGCCTTGCTGTCTTAACCCTTGAAACGCATTTAGCATCCAATCTTGCCTTGTGTGGGATTGGATCTTGTGGGTTTCAACCCCTCTTTTGAATGTAAAGTCTCCCAAGTGAAAACCATCAACCCTAGCAACCTCCCTTCTCTCTCCTCGGAGTTGGAAGAGGGGAGTGCAACTAGGGTTCGATCGCGATTTTCCACTTTACATTTTGGTGAACCCGACGTGAACATCCTTTCTGATTATTCATGGTTAGATTTGAAAATTGATTCCTTGATTACATTTCCATGTTTGATCTTTTGCAAAATTTTAGAGGTTAATTGCATAAAAACCCTAAAATTTCTTTTTAGTAATTGAACTTGTGAAATATTTAATTGTTAATGCTTGTTTCAGATTTGCCCTTCTATTACAAATTATCAATTCATATTTGTGCTTTAATTTTGAAAATTAAGTGGTTAAGTATCAAAACCCTAATTTTTGAAACCCTCTTGATTCAACCTTTGTCCGACAATTTCACTGATCAAAACATCTCCAAATCAGCTGTAACTTTGGATTCCGCAATAAAATCACAATATCTTTCATCCCTGAAAATTTGGAAAAAAGTTGTGAGGACCGTGTGCACTCCGAGCGCCATCGTCCCCGACATTTTTTCTGAAATTTCGGGAGCAAGATCTTACTGTATTTTCCTGCTAAAATCCAGAATTTTGGCTGATTTTATCAAATCTAACACTTTCAAAATTACAGTCAAAGTTGGTCTTGTGATTGCTTGGTTTAGGGCTTCTAATCATTCAAAAATCATTGAAATTGAAATTTTGTGTCAAAATTGTGTTCTTACTGTCCTAAATCTAAAAAGTGTGTTTGTATTCATTCGAAATTTCAGCGCTTCATTCAAATTCTTGCAATTTGTGACTTTTGAAATTAAGTGCTTAATTACAACAACTTTGATTTCCGCTTTCAAAATTGAATTTTGCGTGAAATTGAGTCAATTTTTAAATTTCAAAACTTGCATTGCTTTTGGTATTCCCTCTAAAATCATAAAATTCAAAATTTCAGTTTCCCTCTCTTTTTCAAAATTCAAATTTTGCATTTTTCGACAATCTTGGTAGTGTTCAATTTTGATATTGCAACTTTAATTTGGCCTATCTACAGATCATAAAATCACTCAATTTTTTCAAATTAGCTCTAAAATCATCATAACTTTCATCCTTGTAAATTTCGAAAAAAGTTGCAAGGACCGTGTGCACTCCGAGCGCCACGGTCCCGGACATTTTTTCCGAAATTTCGGGAGACTGTCGTGATTGCATTTAACAGCTTAAATCTAGAAGATTGGCTGATTTTACCAAAAATTGCTACCTCTAAAATTCAAAATTTTCTCTCCCTCTCTAGTGCATGAGTTTTACAACAATAAGTCCTACTTACACTATTCCCGTTAGACGAAGTCGTAGAATTAAGTCTTTCCGAGGTTTAACTGCTGAGGAGATGGAACCTAATTTGAATAGCCTTTTTTAACGAGGACATAGGTAATTCCTCTAATCCTCCTAATGATGAAGAAGCTCTCCATGAGGTTTCTGTAGAACAAATTGCGAAATTGGATAACCAATTTGACGATTTTCGACAATGGATGTCTCAAGAGTATCCCGATAGTCAAGCTCTTCCTTTAATTGAGGGTCTAAAACATATGCTTCAAAGTGATAAGAATGGAATTGATATTTTGCATGGTATTGCACACATTGTGGATTCAAATGTGATGCCTATAAAGAGTTGTGCTGAAACTTTAGGTTATACACAACCTCCTACACAAGTCAATCATTCTATTCCTTTGACAACTTCTATTGCTAGCATACCTACCTTTACATCAAATATAATGACTACTTCTATACAAGACATTCCTCCTATGATCACTAGTCATGGGGGCAATCCTTCCTCTTCAATTAACCCTCTTCCTTCATTCAATCCGACTTCTTCATTCATCCCTTCAATGAGTGTCCCTATTACATCTTCACAAATGAACATGACGCAAGGGGGCAATTCCTTCAACCATTCCATTCCTCCTTGTAGTGTTCCTCCTATCCAATCATCTCCTATGACTAATTATCATAGAGTCCCGCCACCTTACTCTCTACCTTCTTTCAATAACATAACACCTCCATCTCAATCTAACACATCTAATATGAATTCTTCGACTGAAGCGACTATTAACAATCTCGCACAAACTGTCTCTTCTTTACAGCAACAAATTGCCTCTATGAATCAATCTAAGTTTAGTGTGCCCACATTTGATGTTGCGAGCCCACTTTCTCTTGACATTGTTCGAGCTATCCCTCCTAAACATGTTGAAATCCCGCATTTGGAACTTTATAATGGTAAAGGAGATCCTCTAACACATGTTAAGACTTTTCAAACAATATGTACTGATTTTGCTTATGACCAAAGGTTGCTTGCAAAACTGTTTACTAGAACATTAAGAGACAAAGCCCTACAATGGTATTGCTCGTTGCCTTCTTATTCTATTACTTCTTTTGAACAACTTGCAAATGCTTTCATTCAACAATTTCAAAACAATATAAGTCCTAAAGTTACTTTGATTGATTTGATGCATTGTAAACAAGGTGTTAAAGAAAAAGTGACTGATTTCATTGGTAGATATAAGCATTTGTATGCTCAAATTTCTTTTCCAGTGCCTGACAATGATATTCAAAGAATCTTTATTTCTAATTTACAAAAAGATATTCGAGACAAACTTCTGTTTTCTGAGTTTACTTCTTTCCAACAGTTGTGTGCCACTCTTCACAATTATCAACTGACTGTGAGTCAAATGGAACAATCACATCCTATGGCTCCGAGTGATAAGGGTGATAGAAGTCAACAACCATTTGGGAAGTTTAAACCGAACAGAGATTCCATCAAATTCAATGAAAACATCATCAACAACAATGTGAATGCAGCATCAGGTGTGCCTCCTATTTCTAAATTTTTCAAGAAAGAAAGAAAGTATACTCCTTTGAATGAATCATTGCATAGTATTATGAATAAGTTATTGGAACAAAATGTGCTTACTCTTCCTCCTATAAGGCAAATTGATCCTGCAAAGATTACTTCACCTTATTTTGATAACAAAGCTTTTTGTCAATTTCATCGTCAGCCTGGGCATGATACTGAAAAATGTTTTTCTTTAAAGGGTAAAATTCAAGATTTGATTGATAATAATACTATTTCTATTTCTGGAGTGAATGATAAAGGCAACACATCTGTAGCTCCTCCTAACCAAAATCTTCAGATTTTTACTGATCCATTACCTTCTCATACCTCTAATGCGATTGAGGCTACTGATTCCTCTTTCTCATCTGATGGTCTTGTGTCTATAACTCCGAATGTGATTAACTTTGTAGAGCAGCAAGAAAACCCTAAAGAACCTTCCATCACATTTGATTCTAGTGAAACTATCAGGGCACCTGATGGTCCTTTATACATAGTTGCAAAAGTCAAGAATACACCTTGCCGTGGAGTGCTTATTGATCCTTCGTGCATGGTTAATGTTATTACTGAAGAATTTCTTTTTACTTTGCAATTGAATCAAGTGATCTATGACAAAACAGATGTGATTGTGAAATTATTTGATGCATTTTCTTCTCCTGCAATTGGTTCTATTACATTACCTATTGAGGTCCATAACAAATCTCTTGATGTGAACTTTGCTATTATTCCTTCATCCGAACAATTTCGTGTGAAGCTTGGCTATCCTTGGCTATCTTCCATGAAAGCTATTGCTTCTCCTATTCATAAATGCTTGAAATTTCCCCATAATGGTGAAGTTGTTACTGTCAATCATAGTCTCTTTAAACCAGCTGAAAGAACTTCTAGTGTTCCTATTGATTATTTTTGGCCTAAACAATTCCAATCCCTTCCTCCGCGAAGTGATCATCTTTTTAAATCTTATCAAAAGTGGAAAACAGATATGATCCTATCTCTAAGTGAACCTAGAACACCTAAACTTGACATTCCTATCGTTCTTGAGAAGGAAGTTCTTCCTTTGAAAGATAAAACTAATGTCTTTCCTCAAGAAGATTCCCAACCCATCCCTATGGATGTGACTATGTCTATGCCTAATAAACCTTCTAAAAGTAGACCTATACCTCCTCGTCATGATGGACTTGGTCTTCTTCCTAAACCAAAAATTCCTCCTTTATATGGAGCAGTTCCTCCTCCTTCTTTTTATAGAGAGAAGAGACCTTCTTCTTCTCCTATTATCCAACCTAAGAGACCACAACCTAAACACCCAAGTGATAAGGATGAGAACATTCCTCCTCCTCAATTTTCTCCACTTCCTACTAAGACTAGACGAAATCATTCTACACGTGAATGCCGATGAAAGCGTCGTCTTAGAGCTCAAGCAGCTGCTTCTCAAACTTCCCAATCTCCAAAACCACCTTCAACAAGCATTATTCCATTTTCTCCTCAGTCGGAAATTGAGCCTAAATCTCCTAAACATAAGATGCATGATGGTCTTGATCCTGTGCGAGTTAAAGATCCTATTTTTATAAATCTTGATGATGATATAGATGAAAATGTTATTCATGATGAACATGTTACTCCTCTTGCTTCTGATAGTGAATATGAACTTGTTGATGTGGATAATCATTTACCTAATGAATTTTATAAAGCACTTATCCTAGCTCCTAGACAAGAACAACGTGGCTCGGTACATGAACATAGCCCTTGTTTGGATCTTGTGATAGCTCCATCTACTGTGTTGGATGTTCCTCCTCTAGCGTGTTCCCTGCCTTCCCGAAACATTGATCAGCAAGATCGGGGGGTAGATGACGTGCTAGACTAGTTACATTAGCATAGCAGATTCTCTCCTCCTCTCTTGTGTTACTTCTTCTATATGTTATTCTCGTTCTTCTATTTGTTGTCCTTAGTGTTTTCTACTTGAGGACGATGCAAAGCATTGAGATCTCTTTTGGTCTCTCTCATGTTGACTCAAAAGACACATGTGTTCCCTTCTTCTAGGTGACCTTCCTTGATTGGGGAATGAAGAACAATTATACATACATACATATGATATATATACATGAATTATCATACAGCATACTGACCCCGAGGAAAGCGAAGTCACCTTGTGCTTTGTGTCTATTATCCTTGGGTTTATCTCACACTTGGGGGCTAAATCCTTGTGATAATGTGCTCCTTTCCTTTCTCATTTCTTATGTGTATCACTATGTTAAAACAATCACCCCCATTGAGGCATGTGCGATTGCTTTAACGTAGGGGGGCATACACCCTGTCTATCCCTTCAAGATACTTGAAAATTTCTTGGCGAACTTAGCTTTGCCTTGAAAATTTTTGGTATTTCTCTTGCATGACTCATAGTGAGGGAACCTTACTACTGACAATCATGGTTCTCCCTCGTGATTTTCCCTTTTACTTTGTCAATTGAAGTTGTAAGATCCTTAGTCCACTGGGGGCTTGGTGTGTCTTGCCTCCTTGACGTGGTGAAAGTCTTTCAATGTTGTTTCCTTGTACTTTACCGGAAGTATGAGCATACATACTCCGGCTAAAGTGGGGGCTAAATGTAGCGTCCTAAAATTGCGACACTTGCAATTTCGACTGCATTTCGGTCTTCACGATGGCGACGCAACACGGAACCTGAATGGAGACCCCGAAACCTGTTTTTGACACCGAAAACTGCATTTTCTAGCACCCTGGCCTGAACCTCCTTTGCACCCTGCTGTCCCGGGAGGTGGGACCAGAGCGCCCAGTGCCCTGGTCCTTCAGGACCAGAGCGCCCAGCGCCCTGGTCCTTCAGGACCAGAGCGCCCAGCGCCCTGGTCCTTCAGGACCCCCAGGACCATGGCGCCCAGCGCCCTGGTCCCTGGGCCTATTTTGGGCCCGGTCTCCTATGGGGTCTCGGGTCTTTTTGTTTGCAATTTGGAAATTAACTTTCCTGGTCGGCCTAAGGTCGGGAAAATCAGTCTATTAACCCTAATTGGCAAGTATATAAACTACATTTTCCTCTCTCATTTGGGGACATATACATACATGACGGAAAAAGTGTGGAAACTATACTCAAGCATTCAAGCATTCAAACATTCCTTCAAGCAATTGATCATTCTAAGTCTCCATTCAAGGCTAAGTGTTGCATTCAAGACAAGGATTCAACCATTGAAGAGGAGATCACTTACTACATGCTACATACAACATACTACATACAACAAACAACAACATCTATACCTTCGCACATAAGGATACAAACATCCTTACAACAAGGTATTAGTACTTGTTTTACATTACAGACATTTATATTTACAGCATTTCTCATTTCTTGGTTAATTCCAAAACCGGGGTTTGACCTAAAGGCAAACCCCTAATCCCTAACCCCCCAATCGTCTTCGCTTTTCTGTGTGTAGGTTGCAGGTACGCGACTGAAATTGAAGATCTGGAATCCTTGTGCAGAGACGAACAGATCCCCCTTCGTTTCGCGGATTTTTCGGAGGACTGTGGCGCCGGGCGCCATCGTCCTGACAACTTTTGCTCAAATTTGCAGGACAGCGCCGTATCGACATTTTACTGCTAATTCCAGGTCCGCAGCTTCATCCTATATCCCTATCTCAGTTTATAAGCGAATCTTTCTCACTTTCTATGCATTCCTAGCTTAATTCTCTTATCAACATTCTTTACAAAAGAGGGTAGCCTTGCTGTCTTAACCCTTGAAATGCATTTAGCATCCAATCTTGCCTTGTGTGGGATTGGATCTTGTGGGTTTCAACCCCTCTTTTGAATGTAAAGTCTCCCAAGTGAAAACCATCAACCCTAGCAACCTCCCTTCTCTCTCCTCGGAGTTGGAAGAGGGGAGTGCAACTAGGGTTCGATCGCGATTTTCCGCTTTACAGGATTACATAGTAATCTTTGCACATCAATCAAGAAAACCTTGATCGCTCCTTGATCACCGCTTCATCAAACTTAGTAACCTATCATGCTCTTTGCATTAGATGCAATACATTTTCTCATTCCCTAGACAAAAACCGTTACAATAACTCGCCAAAATATCTTGAAATTGTCTTCATACAATAATCATACATGTCATAATCATTACCGCTCATCATCATATCATAAACCAATATAACCAATTCACCAAACTTAATCAGTTAGGGTTTATAAAAAACAACAGTTAGGGTTTACCAATTACATCAATAGATAAGGTTTACACTAGTTATCAGTTCACTCCACAAATTCTTCCTACCGGTTACAGTAACAATATTACAACAATATCAATAATATCATTACCGGTTAATTGACATCAATGACAACATAACATATCGTTAATGCAATCTTCATGTAAATGCCAACAATATCCCCCTTTGGAATTGATGGCAATACAAATATCAATACCATTGATTGCTGCGTGATTATGAATAGGAATCTTGGTTTACATTACCAAGTATTCACCATGCTCTCCATGTCTTTAGCTTGTCGCTGGTTCTCCTTCCCATAATCACATAATTCTTCTCCCCCTTTGACATCAATGCCAAATTGAAAGTAAAACATGTAATGTCAAATTTCACTATGCATCATCAGCAGTTTGCAACTTGATGCTCCCCCTATGGAATAAATCCACTTCTACACCAATCCTTTTGTAAAATTCTGCAAGTAGCTCCGGGACTGATGTAATCTACATCATACTTAACTTAAATTATGAAGAGGGACAACCCCTAATTGACTTCTAAGATACTCAAAAGTACTCTTAGGCAGAGGTTTACTAAAAATATCTGCAAGCTATTCCTTGGTAGAAACATGCTCCAAGATCACATCTTTACTCTGTACTTTTTCCCTCAAGAAATGATACTTCAATTCAATATGGTTGGTTCATGCATGCAAAATAAGGTTCTTGGAAATATTTATGGCACTTGTATTATCACATAAAATCTTTATAGGTTCTGAAATCCTCATCCTAAAACCTTCCAAAATGTGCCTCATCCATATAGCCTATGTACAATTCATGTAAGTTGCAACATACTCAGCTTTAACAGTAGATTGTGAAGTACAAATCTACTTCTTACTACTCCATGAAACAAGTCTTCCTCCAAGAAAAAATGCTCCACCGGTTGTGCTTTTCCATTCATCAACATTTTCTGCCCAATCTGCATCTGTGTACACCTTCAAGTCAAAATTTCCTCCATATGGATACCATAACCCATAATCAACAGTACTTTTCAGATATCTAAAAAGCCTTTTGGTTGCTATTAGATGTATTTCCTTAGGATTCTCCTGGACTCTAGCAACTATGCCAACTGCATGGGCTATGTCCGGTCTACTATGAACAACATAGTGCAATTTTCTAATCATTGACCTATATTCCTTCGCATCAACATATTTGGACTCATCTTCCTTAGACAACTTACAACCTATAACCATAGGTGTCCCAACTGGTTTACAGTCACTCATGCAAAATGTCTTCAAGACCTCTTTCACATACTTCAACCATGTGATGAAAATACCATTCTTCATTTGTTGTATTTGCAAGCCTATGAAATTTTTTATTTCTCCCACTAAAGACATTTCAAACTCATTATTCATTTCATCTGTAAAACTGTTTCTCATGTCATCATTACCTCCAAATATGATATCATCAACAAATACTTCGTTGATTAGTATTTTATCTCCTTCAGATTTGAGATATATGTTACTATCATCATTGGTACTCAGAAAGCCTATCTTCATCGGATGTGTATGAAGCCTTTCATACCATGCTCTCGGTGTCTTCTTTAATCCATATAAATCTTTATACAATCTGCATACCTTGACTTTCTTATCAGTCAGAGAATAACCATCTGGCTTCTCAATGTATACTTCTTCTAGTATCCCATTAAAAAATGTAGACTTAATATCCATCTGGTATACCTTGAATTTCTTGTGTGCTGCAAATGCAAGTAAAGTTCTGATACCTTCCAGTCTTGCCAGTGGTGCAAAAGTCTCACCATAGTCTTCTCCTTCCTCTTGTGCATAACATTTGCAAACCAACCTAGCTTTTTTGCGAACTACAACACCATCTTAATTCAACTTGTTCCTGAATACCCACTTAGTACCTATCACATTTTTATTTATTGGTCGGTGTACTAGGGTCCATGTGTTGTTCTTCTCAATTTGATCTAATTCCTCCTCCATAGCTTTAACCCAATGATCGTCACCAAATTTTTCCTTAGTAGTTCTTGGTTCAATAGTGGAGATCATGCAAGAATTCTCTCAGATTCTTCTTCTGGTTAGAACTCCAACATCCTTATCCCCAATAATTTGTTCAAGATTGTGATTCAGTCTCACATATCTTAGAATAACATGATCATTATCTTAAGGTTCAACTTCTTCATTATCATAATCTTCTTTTGAATTTATCTGTTCCGGTTGAACTGGTACATCAATATTTGCTTTTTCAGTTTCAGATTTCATAGTTTTTGGTTCCAAAAACAAAATACAAGGATCTTCATCCTTTTTCTCTAAACTGGTTTCCTCTGAGACTTCAGGATTTTCATCCACTTGAACATCAACACTCTCAATGATTCTTTGTGTCAGGTTGTTAAAACACTTGTAGGACTTACTCTTGGTGGAATAGCCAAGAAATATACCTTCATCACTTTTAGCCTCAAATTTGCTAATATAATCACCTCTCTTAATATAGTATTTACTTCCAAATATTCTGAAATAACTAACATCGGGTGATCTACCATACCAATATTCATAAGGAGTCTTGTCCTTACCTCTCTATACCAGAATCCGGTTCATAGTGTCGATAACTATGCTGACATCTTCCCTCCAAAAGGTTTTGGATACACCTCCTTGTATCGACATTGTCCTAACAGCTTCAACAATTGAGTGGTTGTTCCTCTCTGCGATACCATTCTACTATGGTGTCATTGGTGCAGAAAGCTTCCGTTTGATACCATTTTCTTCACAATACTTAGTGAATTCCTTAGAAGTAAATTCACTGCCCTGATCTGTCCTTAGACAGTTTATCTTCTTACCGCTCTCCTTCTCAGATAAGGCCCTAAATGCCTTGAACTTACCAAAAGATTCAGTCTTATCCTTCAAGAATGTGACCCACATCATCCTTGAGCAATCATTAGTGAAGATCATAAAATATATGTCACCTTAAATACTTTTTGTTCTTATTGGTCCACAAAGATCCGTATGAACCAAATCTAACAAATGTTCTGCTAAAAAAGATTTGCTCTTGAAAGTTGAGGATGTCATATTTCCCAACTGACATTCTTTGCATAGAGCATTAACTGGTTTGTCCAACTGAGGCAAACCTCTCATTGTCTTGGACTTACTCATTTTAACAATGTTATCAAATTTTATATGACAAAATATCCTATGCCAAAGCCAACTATCATCTATCTTTGCAATTAAATAGTTTTTGATTTTAGGATTAAGGTGAAACAAGTTACCTTTAGTTTGCTTCCTGGTTGCAATCAGTTCACCTTTGCTGTCATAGATTTTGCACATACCATTTTTAAACTCTAATGTGTATCCTTTGTCATTGAGTTGTGCCACACTCAAAATATTGTGCTTTAAACCTTCAACCCAATAAACATCATCTGCACTACTCTTTCCATGAAGAGAAACATCTCACTTACCTTTAAACATGCAGGGTGAGTCATTACCAAATCTTACAACTCCGCCATCAAATTCCTTCAGAGAAATAAATTTGCTTCGATCACCGGTCATGTGATGTGAAAAACCACTATCAATGATCCAATCATCAGAGTTATCCATCCTGGATACTAATGCCTTCTGGTCTGACATCTCTTCTTTAATGGCTACAAACACAATGTCTTCATTAGCATCACCATCAGATTCTTCTTTAGTGATACCACCATCAACAACAATAAGACAATCTCTTTTGCCTTTACCCTTGTACTTCCTAAATTTCTCTTGTTTGTTCTTATTATCACCATTAGGACAGTTAGCAACAATGTATCCAATCTTGTTGCATGCAAAACATTTAAAAGGTAATTTGCCTATATATTTACTTGTACCTCTAGGTAACTGCTTGGCAAACAATGCTTCAAGCTCAACTAAACTGTCTTCATCATCAACTTCTCTGTTGGATCTGGATTCATAACTGTGATTGGCATCTCTACTTTTCCTCATAGATGGGTTAGAAGCAAATGCTCTCAATGCAGACTCATATTTCTGTACACTACCATCATAACCATTTAATTCAAAAGTAGTAAGCTTTCTAATGATGTTGTCAAGAGTTATCATAGTTTTTTCAATGGACTTCAACTCTTGAATAGCTGTAACTTGGATAGCGTAGACCGGTAGCAGGGTTCTCAATACCTTACTAATCACTGTGGAATATTCCACTTTACCTCCTACACTCTTAATTTCACCAACTATATCTTTAATCCTTTGACCATACTACTAGATATTCTCACCTTCTGCCATCTGCATGTCATTAAACTTTCCTCTTAGACTCTCTTCTTTAGAAATATTAACATGTTCATCACCACTATAAATCTCTTCAAGTTTTTTCCATACCTCATATGCAGTTTCAAGACCATTAACATCCACATACTCTGCATCAAACAAAGAATTGATAATAGCCTCCAATGCTTGATGATTTTCTTGTTTCTCTTTCTTTTGATCATCAGTTAACGTCTCAGTAGATGCAACATACTTAGTATCGACATGTTCCCAATACTGGCTTCCCAAAATCTTGATATAAATTTTCATTCTATCACTCCATATCCTGTAGTTTTCTTTGTTAAACTTCAAACCTTCCTTCTTCATCATGATCTAAAAGAGATTTACCTCAAGTTGTTAGGATTTATACCTTAGACGACTTGATATGCTCTGATACCAATTGATGGTATGATGAAAGAATAAGTATCTGCTCAACTACTGGGGGGGGGGGTGAATCAATAGATAGAAAAACTGATACAAACTTCACCAATCTCAAAAATCAATCTCTCAAAGTAAACTTAGAACTAACAATTTAATACTTTTGTCAAGATAAAAACTCGTAAGATAAACCGGTTGACTATTACAACAAATCAACAATAAACAATTTCTTCATTTCTCAATGCTTCCGGTTATCATGACTTATCAAAGTATCTAAGTAGTCAAGTAAATCAACCATGAAAACATAACCACAAAAACATTCACCACTTGACACAAATATTTTTTGACGTGGAAACCCAAATAGGTAAAAACCACGGTGAGATGAGACTCACAAGATAACTATCTAAACTCTTCTAAAGTTTGCCCTGTTAAGAGCCTATCCTATTAAATCTTTACAAAAAGTCATGTTAAGAACTGATCCTATTAGGAATCACCCAGTTAAGGGATTGACTACAATGCCTTGTTAGAAGCAATACCTTGTAAGGAGTAACCTCGGTAGAGGATTTGAAAATCCAAGCTAATGGATCACCTTGTTAGAGGATTTGAATAACACCAAGCTTGTTAGAGCTTACCCAGTTAGGGAATTTCAATTCTGATGTAATTGTTAGAATACAACAAGAGTTTGCTAATCTATTAGAATAGAACTACACTTTCTTGATTAGATCCATTTCATGCTCCTATCTGCCTTTACTCAAACTACAGATACATCATCTGGTTCGGCAACCACACACTTAACTGATCTTTTCTAACTCTTTGCCAACTCCTTAAACTAAACAAATTCATTGACCTTATAAACAAATCAATCAGGTTAGTAACACAACAAAAACCTAATTCTCATAGAGATTACAAACAAATCGGTTCAAGTATGACCATTGTATTACATAGCAATCTCTACACATCAATCAAGAAAACCTTGATCGCTCCTTGATCACTGCTTCGTTGAACCTAGTAACTCATCACACGCTTTGCATTAGATGTAATACATTTTCTCATTCCCTAGACAAAATTTTTTACAACTCACCAAAATCTCTTGAAATTATCTTCTTACAATAATCATATGTGTCATAATCATTACTGCTCATCATCAGATCATAAACTAATATAACCAATTCACCAAACTTAATCAATTAGGGTTTATCAAAAACAACAGGTAGGGTTTATTGGTTACATCAATAGATAACGTTTACACCAGTTATCGGTTCACTCCACAAATTATTCCTACCAGTTACAGTAACAATATTACAATAATATCAATAATATCATTACCAATTAATTGACATCAATGACAACATCACATTACATTAGTGCAATCTTCATGCAAATGTCAACAAGTTCCTCTCAATGGGGCCCAAATTTGAATTAGGGCAGGAGTCATACTTCCCTGGTAGGAATTTATCCACATGACTTTGCATGACTATTGGAGTTCAACCTAATCAATAATTTACCTAGATACCCCTATTTAAAGACATTTTATCAACCTAATTTTATTTAAGCAACATAAGTGGACATATCCTAGCACTCTTGCATCCGTGAAGCATTCAATATCAAGCATTTTTAAAGATCTTTAAGGCTGCATATTCATAATTCAACCATTGTAGAGAAAAATTACATCATTCCTATGCAAGCATGTGTGTGTGATTAGGGTTTTGAATTTGTCATGCCATTTCACTACACCTATGTGATTACATTCAAAGAAGAAAATCATCATTATCATCAACAATTACAGATCTAAGGTATATCTATCTAGCATTTATTTTAGTATTTGCATTATTTTATTCAAGGTTAATTCCTAAATTGGGGTTTGAATTAGGCAAATCCCTATTCCCAACAATTTTCCCTTTTTCATTGTGTGCTGGAACAAGTAGATCAAATTTCTTGGAAAACAACAAAGTGCTTAGAAGAAGGATACAAGGGTTTGATTGCTTATCAAATTGATGTGCGGTGATCATTCAACGACGGAAATCATCTAGAAATTTGTTGTAATGATCTATAAGTTATTTTAGCAGAGTATTTTGCCATGCAAAATATAAATTCATTGTATCTTGATGTAATTAGGGTTTTGTAGCTACCCTAACTGAAAAGTGTATTTAAGGATAGTCAGTGAAGAGTTTTTATGTTGATGGTTTGAGAAGAAGGTATTCTTGAACCAATTTGAAGTGTTTGCATGTGTGTAGCAGAGTTGTACTAAAAAGAATTTGTACAAGCAAGAAAGGAAGTGTTGTAATCAGATCATTTGCCTTGTTGTTCCCTAGCAATAACAACATTTTGAAATCCCTTAACCGAGTAGAACCTAATAGGTCTGATATTGTAAATCCCTTCACTGGGTGGCTCATTAACTTGAGTTAGAAATCCTCAAACAAGGTTACTCTTAACAGGGTAGAGCTCCCAATAGGGCTAAGGTAAAATCCCTTGACCGGGTGACTCCTAACAGGGTCTTCTCTTAACCGGGCATATTGCAAACTCTTAACCAAGCTAGGCCTTTAACCAAGTATATTCCAAAAGAGTGCAAATATTTTGTGGGTGCTAATTCCCACCGTAGTTTTTCCCAGTTGGGTTTCCATGTCAAAAATATCTATGTTCATGTGGTGGATGCATTGTTGATTTGTGCATTTGATATCTTTACCTTGTTTTCATATTGATGAACACTTGAGTGAATGGTTTGTTAAATCATCTTAGAATATTATTTGAGTAGTTACTTGTACAGTTTTGTGAAGTGTTGCAGATTATTATTATTACTGATTCACCCCCCCTAGTAATAACTGGATCCTCATAATAACAATTGGTATCATAGCACTATGTCCTCTTTATGCAAAAGCTTAACTGATTGAGGAAAAGATCTAAGATGATGAAGAAGGAGGGTCCTAAGTTCACAAAGGAGAACTACAAAATTTGGAGTGATAGAATGAAGATCTACATCAAAGGTATGGGGCCATAGTTCTAGGAGCATGTGGTTAATAAGTACATACCTCCTATTGGTACTATGACTACAAATCAACTCAAAGAGTACCAAGAGAATATTCAAGCATTGGAAGCCATTGTAAGTAGACTATCTGATTCTAAGTTTATTGATGTTCATGGTATAGAAATTTCTTATGAAGTTTGGGAAAAGTTGAAGTTGATTTATGGTGGAGATGAGCACGTGTAAAAAGCTAAAGAAAAAAGCCTAAGAGGCAAGTTTGATGACATGAGGATGATGGAAGGTGAGAACATTACCTAGTATGGACAAAGAATAAAAGTAGTTGGAGGAATCAAAAGTGCTGGTGGAACCATAGTAGAAGGCATAGTGGTAAGTAGAATGCTTAGAACCTTACTGCCTACTTATGCAATTAGAGTATCTTCTATATAAGAATTGAGGTCAGTCAACAAAGATAAAGTTACAATTGATTCATTGATAGGCAAGCTTACTGCTTATGAATTGAATAGCTTTGATAATAGTGTACCTAAAGCATGAATATCTAATGCACCGGTAAGAAAAGAAAAGGATGTCTATCACAACCATGAATATAAGTCAAGTCATCATGGCGATGGTAATGAAGGAGTGGATGATGAACATAACTTGATGGAATTTGAGGTTTTATTGGAAAAGAAACTTCATAGAGGCATCGGTGAGTACAAAGGCAAGCTTCCTCTCAAGTATTTCTCATGTAACAAAATATGACATATTATTGCTAATTGTACTAATGGTGTTCAAAAAGTTTAAGGGAAAAGGTAAGAAACAATGTTATGTTGCAGTATATGAAGGTGTTACCGATGAAGAATATGAGGATGAAGATAATGAGGAAATTGTTTTTGTAGCAATTAAGGAAGATCTCTTTGACAAAAAGGCTTAAGTATCCCATATTGATAGTAGTGATGAGTGCGTTATTGATAGTGGTTGCTCACACCACATGACCAATGACAAGAACAAGTTCATCTCACTTGAAGAATTTGATGGTGGAGTACTGAGATTTGGAAACAATACACCATGTATGGTAAAAGGTAAAGGTTCAATCTCCTTAAATGGAAAAAGTAATGCTGATGATGTGTATTGGGTTGAAGGATTAAAGCATAACTTATTGAGTTTGGTTAGCTAAATGATAAAGGTTATCATATTGAGTTCAAGAATGGAGTGTGCAAGATTTTAGGAAGCAAAGGAGAAATAATTGCTACCAGTAAACAAACAAAAGGTAACTTGTTTCATCTGAACACTAATGTTAACAGTTGTTTGGTTACAAAAGTTGAGGACAGTTGGCTATGGCATAGAAAATTTTGTCATGTAAATTTTGATAGTTTGGTCAAGGTCAGTAAGTCAAGTATGGTTAGAGGTATGCCACAACTAGTCAAACAAAACAATGTTATTTGTTAGGAGTGTCAGTTGGGTAAGATGACTACTTCCTCTTTCAAAATCAAGTCTTTTTCTTTAAAAAATATTTTAGATTTGGTGCACACTGATTCATGTGGTCGTATGGGGATTAGGAGTTTTCAAGGTGATAAATATTTCATGATATTTACTGATGATTAGTCAAGCATGATGTGGGTTACATTTTTGAAGGAGAAGTTTGATGCTTTCAGCAAGTTTAAGGCATTCAAAGCCATATTGGAGAATGAAACTAGCAAGAACCTAAAGTGCCTACGATCTGACCGGGGTGGAGAATTCACATCCGATGAATTTGTGAAATACTGCAATGAGAATGGAATCAAGAGACAACTATCTGGACCAAGGAAACCACAATAGAATGGGATTGTAGAAAGGAGGAACTGAACCATAGTTGAAGTAGGAAGAATAATGTTGATACAAGAGGATGTACCTAAATTTTTTTGGAGAGAAGAAGTCAGTATTGTAGTATATACAATGAACTTGATATTGGTTAAGAAAGGTAGTGACAAAACTCCCTATGAATTATGATATGGTCATACTCCTAATGTTAGTAATTTAAAAGTCTTTGGAAACAGGTGTTACATAAAGAGAGATGAGTATATCAGCAAGTTTGATCCTAAAACTGATGAAGAAACTTTCCTTGGTTACTCAACTAAGAGAAAAGCATTCAAGTGCTTTAAAAAAAGAACCAAGAAGATTGTGGAAAGTGTTAATGTGAAAGTTGATGAGTAACTAGCAAGACTGATATAGTAGATGAACAAAAGCTAGTGATTATTGAGCCAAAAGTTCAAAATAATACTGAGCAGAACAATGTGGAGGATGCTACTCAACTAGTGGAAGAAGAACAATTAGAAGAAGAAGAAGAGGCTTCTACACCAGAATCGGTTATACCTAGATATGTAAGGTTGAATCACTCTGAAGATCAGATAATTGGAGACAAGAATGTTGGAGTACAAAAAAGAAGAAAGATCAAAGAAAGTGCTTGTCTGATTTCCACTATTGAACCTAGGACAGTGAGGGAAGCTCTCAAGGATGATGAATGGATAAGTGCTATGAATGAAGAACTTAATCAAATAGAGAAGAACAACACTTGGTCACTTGTCCCCAGATCAGCTGATAAAAATGTGATTGGTACTAAGTGGGTGTTCAGAAACAAATTGAATGAAGATGGTGAAGTGGTTAGGAACAAGGATAGACTAGTTTGCAAAGGATATGCACAAGAAGAAGGTGAGGATTATGGAGAAACCTTTGCACTGGTTTCTAGTTTTGAAGGATTAGGAATGTTACTTGCATTTGCAACATACAAAGGATTCAAGATATACCAAATGGATGTCATGTCTACATTTTTGAATGGAATTATAGAAGAAGAGGTTTACATTGAACAACCAGATGGGTTTGCATTGATTGAATACAAGGAAATGGTGTGCAAACTTCATAAAGATTTATATGGATTAAAGTAAGCACCAAGGGCATGGTATGAAAGACTCCATTCACACCTGATAAAGATTGGATTTCAAAGAACCATTGAGGACAAAAACATTTACTTTAAGACAGAAGGAGACAAGTTATTGATTGAAGAAGTGTTTGTAGATGATATCATATCTAGAGGAGATGATGATATGAGTATAACTTTTGCAGAAGAAATGAAAAAGGAATTAAAATTGTCTTTGATAGGAGAAATCAAAATTTTCATTGGTTTGCAGGTTCAATAGCTAGAAGGAGGAATCTTTATCAGCCAGGCCAAATATGTGAAGGAAGTATTGAAAACCTTTGGAATGGAAGACTCTAAAGCAGTTGGAACCCCTATGGTTACTGGTTGTAGATTATCCAATGAAGATGATTCGGATCCAGTGGATGAAACTAAATATAGATCAATGATTGGTAAACTAGACTATGTTGTTCATAGTAGACCAGATATTGCTGATGCAATTGGTATAGCAGCTAGATTTCAAAAAAATCCTAAAGAGACTCATATGGTGATAGTGAAGAGAATTTTTTGGGTATCTTGGAGGAACTATTGATTATGGATTATGGTATCCATACAAAGGAAACTTCTCTTTGAAGGTGTTCATAGATGTTGATTGGGCAAGTAATGTAGATGACTAGAAGAGCATAATCGGTGGTGCATTCTTTCTAGGAGGAAGATTGATATCCTAGACTAGTAAGAAAAAAGTTTCATTTCTCAGCCTACAACAAAAGCAAAGTATGTGGCTGCATCTATGAACTTTATGAAAGCAATATGGATGAGATATGTATTAGAAGGATTCAAGGAGAATATGAAAGGACTGCTAGTCATATATTGTGATAATACAAGTGGAATAAACATTTCAAAGAATCCTGTATTGCATGCTAGAGCAAAGCATATTTAACTGAAGTATCATTATCTTAGAGAAAGAGTGCAGCAAAATAAATTCGGGATGGATCATGTGTCAAGCAAGGAGAAGTTGGCTGACATCTTCACTAAGCCATTGCCTAAAGCAACCTTTGAGTATCTCAGAGGCAAGCTAGGGGTTATACCCCTACAAAAGGTCAACTAATATGTTGTTGGAACATCAATCCAGTGGACTACTTGAAGATCTTTCACTTTGGATTAATAAGAAAAGGGCTACTCCTTAGGGGGAGTAGCAAAGATGATGTAAACAATAGCAACAAAAGATGAATTTGACACTTTGCACCTTTGGCATTGTTGTCAAAGAGGGAGAAGAAAAGTAATAGGGGAGAAGAACAAGCAAAAAGGGGGAGAAGAAAAGTAAAAGGGGAGAATAACAATAAAGAGAAGAAAGAAAAGAACTGGACAACATGGAGGTTGTTGGCATGGAGATTTTGGTGATTTGATGAAGGGTGAGATTTTGGTGTTGCCATCAATGTCAAGGGGGGAGATTACTGGCATAACTGATTGTTGGCATATCTGATGAAGATGATGATGAGATGAGAAGATGACCGGTAAAGTTGATGATGATGATATATTTGCAATAGGTTGTTTGATGACTTTATTTGTGTTGTCATTGATGGCAACCATGTTTGTTTAGTCATCTAGGTCTTCTAGACCAACCGATAGTGGAACCAGTTAGACAACAAAACTACTAAGTTGTATTTGAGATATGTGATTTGGAAGATTTGTGTTGATTTAGGTGTTGCGGTTTAGAATATATGTTCATAACATTGGCATGAGTCTGTGATTGAAATCACATCAAGTTTGGTGAACTGGAAAGCAAATTTATAATTGATTGTTATTAATTCTTTGAAGAAGAATGAATATCGGTATCATATCTTTAACCGGTAATGTTTTATGGTTTGGTAGTGGATCTTATCATGATCATAACTTAGTGATGATGTGTCATAATCTGTATGTAATGATAAGATGGTATTTGAGTGCGTACAAGGATCAAATTTCTTGGGAAACAACAAAGTGCTTAGAAGAATGATACAAGGGTTTGATTTCTTATCAAATCGATGTGTGGTGATCATTCAACGATGAAAATAATCTAGAAATTTTTTGTAATGATTATGAAAAGAAGTGATAATAATACAATCCATTTTATGATACAATAAGGTGTCCAACCAGGGACCAATTAGGTTTTGGAGTTCACCTATTCGCCGTATTATTCTCTCCTTCTCCTTTTCAAAATTCCTAAGCTACTTAGTGATATTAAAAGTTTGTCCCTCTATATTTCTAGTTAGATTTGTTGTGGGATCATAGGCCTAAGAAATCTGTGCTAACTGTCCTTTAAAATTCTCTATTTACTTGTCTATGTTAGTAGTAAAATTGGTCAAAATTAGACAAGACTTGTATATTTTATCACCTTCTACTAAAGCCTCATCAACCAGTTTTAGTTATTTATCTAACTGGGCCTTATCATTACTTATCATTTACAAAAATGTCTGAATTTTGGCATCTTTAAACTTATCCATGGATTTTCAGGTGGATGCTTTAGAAAAAGAATCAAATTTGGTAGATATATGATCAATCAAATTTTGCAGCTTACCAAATGAACTGGTACTTGCATCAAATGGCACTTTTGGTACCACCTATCTCAAAACTTTCACTGATTTCTCAATAAGTTTCTTCTCCTCTGACTCTGATAGGGCTAACTCTTGACTGGCTTGCACCTAAAGAGAAACAATAGCTATCATCCTCTTAATCAAAAACATTTGATTGAATGGTTTATCAAAATTGATTTTGAATTGAGGAAAACTCCCCAGGCTCTAAGTTTTGGCAGTGTCAATTGCCACTAATACTAGAGTTTCCATACCCTTTCCCTTGTCCTTATCCTTATCTTTGTTTGGTTCAACTTGTTTTACCTCATCTTTCTTTTCTGCCTCAACAAGTCTATATTTAGCCTCCTTAGGTGCCTCTTGTGCACCGATGTCATCACTTGGTGCACCATCCATGACCTTTGAAAGTTTATTATTATCATTTGCAGCCTTGTCAGCAATATAATCTAAAACTTGTTGTTCACCTATATCCTGACTGTCCTCATATTTATTTACAATATCTGCCAAAGGGTTATCTGACTAAGTGGTATAATCATCTATAAGCCGGTTCTCAGTAAGGAACGTCTACCATATTTCATCAGTTTCTCTCCTTTTTCCTCAACTCTACCCACCATTAGACTATTAACCCCATGCTTACTATGGAATTCCTTTTTATTATCAAACAAAATCAATCTATCAATCTCTTCTATGGTGATACTGGTACATTGATTAACCTGTTAACTCTCCTTTATTTCCCTATCCATTTGATTGGCCGATTTTCTCCTAACATCAATAAGACTATACAATTATTTTGGAAGATATTTTTCCAATTCAATTAATGCTTTACTAAATACATCCATATACAAAATTACTACTTCTTCAATCTGCCTCTGATCTTTATCATCCATATTTATATAATATACATATATATTCCTTAATTTTCCATCATTAGTAATCTCATCAATTAATTCCTATGTAGACAAAGGAGGAATAATATGATACTCTATTTTAGATGATTTCATCTTACTAGATTCAATGGCTTCATCAAGATCTGACTTTGTCTTCTTCCCTTTCTTAGCCTAGCCTGTTGGTTCAGGTTTAAATCTCACCTTCTTTTTCTTCTTCTCATCCTTCACACCACCAAATTAGGGCTTCCAGATTACCCTAGTGAATTCACCTTTCTTAGGTGCCTTGTGAGTATCAGAATCAAACTCAGTCTTTGATTCCACTAGGGTAACTTCCACATACTCTCTTTGGATCTTCTACTTCTTCCTCAGAACACCTTTTCCCTTTGCATATGTACCAGAGGGTTCAACTTCGGCAGTAGGTGTCTTCATTGGAGAGGAACTAGGTCTTGTTACCTTTATCTTAACAGAAGTAGATGTAGACTTCTATTTCTCTTCCTTCTCAGCTGCATCCCTTGCTACCCTAGCAACTCTCACTTTCTCCTGGGGATGGATCTCCTCAACAAGAGTGTCTTCAACAATCTTTGCCACCTTCCTCTTCCTTGTTGGTTCGGTGAATTTGGAGTGTAACTCCATTGATGTTTCTTTGCAGGTATCGAGCCTCTCCTCCTTGGAGTCTTCCACAAATTTGAGCAAGTGCTGAGCATAAGATTCCAAGGTAGCCTCTTCCACCTCGTATCCTATAGGAATTATCCAAACAGTCTGAGATTGAATTGTTTCCATCAAACATTCATCTTTATGCACCATTAAACATATTGTCCCCTCATACTTCTTAACAATTTCCTTGGGGATTCTAACTCTTTGCTTCATCTTGTCCTGAAATGTTTTGAAGAAAGCCCACAAAGAAGCATTCTAATTGTCTTGATTGCCAAGACTGTCCAATCCTTGCTTGATCTACTACACCACTGGTCTATCATAATCCCATTGCACACAACCGGTTTCGAGGATTGAATTCATGAAATATAAGGCAAGAAAGATAATCAATGATCCAAATTTGAAAACATGCTTTTTATCTTGTTTAATATTCTTCAAATTGATCAACAACTCCTCTAACAACACATTGCATAGGTAATAGTGACCGTCTTCCTTAACCATCTTCTAAGTTGCATGAAGTGCTAGAAATTGAATTCAACTTGTTGGATTGATACAATTTGTACCCAATCACCATAGCAGAAAATTTGAATTCATCTTCCCTTATCGTGCTAATATTCATTGATCTCCCATCAAATTTTGCACTGGTTAACTTGTTTACGGTAGGGTTTGTAACCTTCTGTAACCCTGTCTTCTCATTGGTTTGATGTAAATAGGTAACAACCTTGATCGCCTCTGCATTGATCTTATATGGTTTGTCCAGTCATATAAATTTAGCACGAACCCTACTGAGCACATACCTAACCCACTCCTCATCCAAAGCCAGAAAGTTCATGAATTGGGTAAAACCCTTTCTTTTCAATTGTGCAAATTTTGGCTTAGGATTTCTCATATCATCCATGATCTTGTCTGTATATAGATCCAAAAAATATTTCAACCCAATTTCCTCAATTTCACAATGAATATATGCTCGAACATCATCTACATGCAGAACACCATGCAGGACAAAGGAAAATACACCAACCAGGTCGTCCTCCATGGACTTGTAGGGGTGTTTCTTGAATACAGGACGAGTCCTGTCCTTAAATTCAACCACCAATGGAGTAGAAATGAAGGATGCAAATGCCATCATAAAATCTCATAAAATAAGACTCAAGAAAAATTCCCTTCAATAGAATACCTTGACCAACTATCAAATGCCCTAGATCGCTTTGCCGGATTGTTGTAAGCTCTTAGATCGCCTTGAAAATTTGATCGCCTTAATTATCAGCTCAAAAATAGTATTCACAAAGTGAAGAATGATTCTCATATTTTCCCTTTTAACTTTGCACACCCTAATTTCACTTTGAAATAAATGCACCTCAAATATTCATCTGGATGCCCTATTCAGCTACTGGATGCTGCAATCAACCATCTAAGTTCTAGATATCAACTGCTATCTGTAATTCATTGACCACATACCTCATCAAAGGGTACTTGCAAGATTTTTATTGATTTTCCTCCCCCTAAGGCCAAAAGCCCTAGTTACTGAAAGAAGATCCTACACCGGATTAAAGTAAAATTCCATTATTTGCCTTAGATTCATCCTTCTTCACCCACATCTTCTCATTTTTGTATCTAATCTCTTCCACTTTCACTTTACCCTTCTCATCTGATTTAATCTTGTCCACCGGATAAGTGTTCTTTCTTCTGCAGTACTTTGCAAAGTTACCAGTTTTGTTGCATGCTTTGCAAACAACATTATTCTTCACAGATTTGAAGTTCATATGATTCTGTCTCATCCTGCACTGATTAGAAATATGTCCAAACATTCCATGTGCATAGAATCTTTTGTTTTGAAAGTTATTAATCACACTTCTTCATACATTTGACTTGTGTCCAAAATTATTGCATATGGAACACTGATCGGTAAAGGTAGAAACATTGTTCATTTTGTTCATCACATTTGTTATTGTTCCTCATTCCATTATTCATCCTACTTCTGCACTGACTTGCCATATGACCAAATTTGTTGCAAATAAAACATCTACAATTAAATTTATGAGCATTAGGCTATCTTACCAGAGGATTCTTTCTCTTCTTCTGACCAGGTTTAACATTGCCTTGTCCAGATCTAGAGGATTCACCTTTCTCATATCCAAGACCTCACATATCCTTTCCATGTCTTTGACTTCCCAGCATCTCATCAAGCCTTACTGAACTGACTTTGAATTTTTTTTTGTATTTATTGGTAGTATCAAGTTCATCCCTCAAGGTAGCAACCTGTCTTTCAAGTTCTTGACCATTATTCCTTGATTGTATCAACTCAAGCTTCAATTGATCATTCTCATAGGTAGTCTTGAAGAATTCATCATCTCTTTCCTTCAATGATTGTGACAGATTCTCTTCATTCTTCTTTTGTTCATCAATCTCCTTAGCTAGTTTCATCACAATAGATTGCATCTCATTTTTCAAAGCAACATTCTCTCTCTCATGTTTATTAACTTCAGTAGCTTTGTCCTGGATCTGATCTTCTTTCTCCTTCAACTTGTCCATCAATTCCTTCCTCTTTTTTCTATAGATACTTTCTTGATCCTTCAACTCATTAATGAATTTATCAACTACATTCAGATTCTTCTTCAAGGAACAAACCTCACTTCTAGCAACATCAAGATCCTCAAGTGCTACATTGAGTTGTCTTTGGAAACCGATATCCATTGAATCAATCTCCCATATCTTCCTTAAGTGGTTAAGCTTCCTCAGAGGAACTAGGCTCTGATACCAATTGTTGGAACCAGGGATCACTAAGAGGGGGGGGGAGTGAATCAATGATCTACAGGAAATAAAAACTACAAACTTATTCTTTATCCACCGGTTAACAATGCATACCAAATATGAACACAAACATGTAAGAATAAAAGCACAAATCCACAACACTAGAATTTTCACATGGAAACTCAGAAAGGGAAAAACCACGATAGGTATGGAACCCACGATATTCATATACTATGGCCAAGAGTACATAAATATTACATATATGGGGAATGTACTTGCATTCAAGCTCACTACCTAGAGATCACTACTCAAATATATATATTCCCAGAAGGATACAACCTTCAAGGAAGGATCATTGTCTTACAATTTGATTAAAAAAATAATGTACAATAAAATGAACTCTTAAAAAGAATCCAACCATGCCAAAATGAGTTCTATTTAGGCTTAGTAACATTGACTGTCTTTGCTCTACTAATTACCCTGTTTCGATCTTAGTCAGCTACTGGTTGATATGAAACTAAAATGTGCAAGTGAAACTATGCTCAATCGCACCAAAACTAATCACCACACGCATAATAGACCATAATACATCGGAAATCAACTGCTAGAATGATCTTATATATCTAGTCTTACCACAAAAATATTCTCCTTCAAGTCAGCTTCAACAGATGTAATGTGTAGATGAAGTCGACTCCAATCTTGATTAATACAATAGAACTAGATTAAAATATTACAACCACATGCTTCCTAAAGGTCCTACCAAACACCAAGATCACAAAAACTATCACCACAAACACTGCAATCACCAGAGATAATTCTGGATCAAAGCATTACCGAAATACCCTGTTTTTCCTTGTTTTGTCAGTTAATTGCCTATCAGTTACCTCCATCTTCTGGATAAGTTGAATCATGACTGCAAGATTGAATCACCATGAAGAGTTGACATCAATGATAACCCTAAACAAATAATTAACCACCAAAAGTCTCTTGAAATCACTGGATGAGTGTCAATTGCCAACAAAAACAACTGATAACCTTCCTTGCAAAAATTATCGAATGAGATCTAGATCTACATTGATTAGCTTTATGACCATATCCATTTCATGTATAACAATATCCATGAAAATTATAAATCACCTGTTTTGCTCCAACTGGATTATGATTTGGACTCACAACATGATTTTCTTTATGACCAAACCTTTTTGTAATTATAACACTGAATGCTTTTACAATTTACAACCTTATGTCCAAATTTGTTGCATTGAAAACAATAACCATTGAAATATGGGTACCTTTGAGTATTAGGTTTACAAACCAATGGCCTTCTTGCATTAGAATTCTAACTCTAGATCTTTCCCGCATCTTCTGATTTCTTCTTAACTTTTGCCTTAACCTCTTTTCTAATGTCTTTATCATTCTAATCTAAACCCTCATCGGGCTGAAATCCAAGTCTGGCCTTATCGAGATGATCTTTCTGCATGTTGATCAAGTCTTCCAAGAGCTTACTATTGTTAAGAACCTTATTCTTTTCCTTTAGCTTCTTCACTTCTTGTTCTAGCTTCTCACATTCCTTAGACTTTAGCTTGATTGTTTCTTTCATGGTTTCCTCTATCTTTTTTTCTGCTCAATCATCTACACTAGATCTTTGACAGTCTCATTCATCTACTTCAATTAATTGTTAACTTCTTTATGCCTCAATTTGAATTTCCAGATTTTCTCTCTCAACTTTTGCACACATTCATTCACTACTTTCATGCATTCTCTTTCAACTCCTCATTTTTTAATTTAACACTTTCTAGATCTTTAAGAGTTGTTTGTAAATCTTTATCCAACTGAAATTCTTTGGTCATGCACATGGATGCCATGATTCAACCAACAAGGATCTCCCTCAAGCGGTTAATCTTTCAAGCAAGGGACCAAAGCTTTGATACCAATTGTTAGATTGGTTGAAGTGACCAAAATAATGAGATGGGTGGGCGAATCAGTATTCCCACCAATATTAATTTTTCTCCAAATCTAGACTTCAAAATCATCAATTAAGTATATCAAGCATGAAACAACAAATGCAAAAATAAACATGAGAACACAACCACAAATGGAACACCAGATTTTAAATGTGGAAAACCCGAATGGGAAAAACCACAAAGAGTGTTAGCTCTCAAGATTATATAACTAGTTATATGGTGTTTACACAAGGGTCGCTCATTGTCAAATTACAAAAATGGCTTATTTCTGGAATGTTGACTACAAGCTTACAAAAGCAACTTATTGCCAGAATGATCACTGCAATAGGTATAATTGAATTGAGGAAGTTGCATCTCCAAATGCATGAGATCAATCCCAATTTAAGCTCAAATCACAATTCACAAACTCTACAATAGATCCAATGAAAGATCTCTATACTACTATCCATGGATACCTGCAATAGATTCGGTGAAGGATTACTACAACACTATATGCACTCTCACTCTACTCCAATTGCCTTTGCTATTTGCAAATCACACAAGTCAAACTCTGTTACTTACTTCATTATCATCATACTCATTGTCACACTCATATTGCATACTTTTATATACATACCTAGAAACTCACACACGAGGATAATATGTTGGTCTAGCTCAAAACGTTATCACATTAGGACCTTAAACATAAACAAGATAACCAAATCAACCTCTGCAAGATCTTTACATGCTTCCTTTTACATGATTCATTCACCAATGCATATACCTTAATTAGTGGAATGGGACAAGTGTCAACCAAACCCATAGATACTGACCCATAAATACAAAACTCCAAACATAACGACTTCAAACTTCAAAATAAAAATTCCATGCATATTGTAGACACTTAAAATTGTCCTGCCTAATTAAAGAAATATTTTTTATTTAATTAATTATTTTATCTTAAGTCTTCTATTAATTAAATAAATCTTTATTTATTTATTTAACTCTTTAATCCTCTTTTAAGCCTTTTTCTAATTTAAATAAATACACTTATTAATTTAAATTGTTCTTTTCCTAAATTAAATAAATACTTATTTATTGAATTAATTCATTAGCCTTTTCTACCCATGACAACTGCCATTCATTTCTTAATTCTTCTCTTACCTACCCCCTTTATCATTTAATTTTTTCCTCTACTTGCCTCTAATCCTAGCCAACCATTTATCTTTCGCACCTCTTAATCTTATACCTCCATTTCTTACAGTGTTCTCTATATACGAGGATACTCTCCTTCATTATCAACCCTAATGAGCACTCTAATCAATCTAATCATCAAATCAAGGTGTCTAATCAATCTTATGCAATCAAGTCTTCTATCAACCACATTTCCGTTCTTTGTTGAGCTCTTGTGCATGCATAAGATTTGAGAGCAAATATATAAAACAAGATCAATGGAGATAGGAAGACAATAGAGATTGAAACCCTACTAGACATGTGAAAGGTATATCTTATTTTGTTTTTGTTTATTTTCATGATCTTAGGTATCTCTATTGGTATAGGTGAATGTTTCATTGTAGGACTTAGATTGTTTGTGCTTGAATTTTTATGGTTTTACAATAGTTTATCATCACTTTTCACCATATACATTTTGGCACACCCGGTCGGACATGGATTTTTGTTAGATCTATGTTTTTTGTAGGTTTTTCTAATCCTATATTGTTGTTTTGTAAAACAATTTGGAGAATAACCTTGTGCATCTAGGGTTTTGGACACAAGATTAAGATTTTGGAGAGATTTGATCATATATCACAAATGGCTTGTAATATTTACACCTAATTTATTTTGTAGGTTGGGGACAATATCATGAGTGTTCAATCTAAAATTTAGATTTTTTGGAGCATATTTACATTTTCTATGACTTTTTATGATTTTTCATTAAAAAATGATTTTTAAAGCAAATTAGCAAATTTTTTAGGTTTTCTTACATTTCTATAAATTTATAATAATTATAAAGGGGGTCTATTTTTTTAATTTAAATTTAGGTGCAAAAAAAATTGAGAAAAATCAGATCTTTAAAAATTAGGGTTTTTCAAGGTTTTGATCAGATCTCACAAAAGGCTTGGTATTTTTGCACCAAATTTTCTTTCTAGGTTGAGAACAATGTTAGAAGTGTTCATTCCAAAATTCAGATTTTTTAGAAAATAATTTATTTTTCTATGAATTTTTTATGATGTTTCATAAAAAAATAATTTTGAGAGAAAATTAGCGAATTTTATGGATTTTCTTACATTTTTTGAAATATCTCAAAGTTATACACATTCTCTATTGTTTGTGATTTTAATTTTGGTGCAAAATAATTTGAGAAAAATCAGATCTTTATTAAAAATTAGGGTTTTGTAATGTTTTGACCATATCTCACAAACTGCTTAAAATATTTGCAATAATTATTTTAGTGAAGGTTTACAATGATATCAGACGTTTCTAGTAAAAAATTCAAATTTTTTGGATCAATTTTGATTTTTTTATGATTTTTCATAAAAAATTAATTTTTGAAGCAAATTGACAATTTTTTTGGATTTTCTTACATTTCTGGAAATTTTTGAAAATCTCTTGAAATTTTATAGGTGGTTGTTTCTTATGATGCAAAATAACTCGTGGAAAATCAGATCTTTGAATTTGTCAAAAAATGCATTGTCGAAGGCCCCTATTTCACAATCTTTTGGATCTAAAATTTACCAAACTTGTGTGCATGCAGGAGGGGTATTATCTCAAAAATACTAACAAGTCTAGTGCAGGACCTTTGGAAAAGATTTGATTTTGAAATTTCTTTCTTTGTCTTCTTTAGTCTAGCAAAACACTTCAATTGGTGCTCTAAAATGAACAAGCGTCTTTTGTGTCTTGAGCAATAGGCTCTTTTCGTGTTTCCTTTTAGAGGGCCTACCTCCTGAGTAGCCCATAAGGCCAAGTGAGAGGGAATGACCCAAGTGGTAACAAGATAAAGCCAAGCTCTTATAAGCCACTATAAATAAATGTGTTAGTGATGAAACTTGCAAGCAATGGGTGTTACATGCTTCTATAATGACGTTATGACTCCCCATAAACCCTATAGAGCACAACCTCCATAGGCTGGGAGGCCTTCCATTTAATGGAGCGTGACACACTAATGATTATAGCCACCTAGTTAGATGCACTTACTAGACACCTTTTGTGTTAAAATCCAAAAACCTTCTAGTTGTTGGCGCAGGAGGTCAAACCTCTGAAGCGGCTCACATTCTTATGGTTCTTAGTAGAGATACAAAGTTCACCATAGGGAGTTTTCATGGGGATTGGTGCTTGGCTGCCCCAAAGAAGTGAGTGCTGAGGGTGGAGCTAGTGGGGTAAAGCATCTAAGTATCTGCTTTGAATTGCGTAGCTCGGGGTAGCCCCCAAGTGAGATTCAACAACTATTGCCCCGACTAGCCCTATGATTTGTGCTTGCATGATTAAAAAACTCAAACATTTTCAAATAAAACAAAGAAAAATTATGTCTGTCATGTTTTCAAGTGTATGCAAAAACATTTCACATAGTATTTCACATTTGGAAACATTTTTTATCCTTTGGACAAAAACACCTTCACACATTGGGTCTTCACTATTTTGTTGTGTTTTCTTGTCACTAAAAGTTAAAACATTGAGATTTGGTCACATTCAACAACTTCACAATTGGAGAGAATTGCAAAACATTTTCAAAATCATATTTTGGTTTGTTAAAATTGTGTCTGTGTTCACAGTTGAGAGATTGCAAGAAAAATCTTGAGAACAATAAGGACTTAAGTTTTCAGATCTAAAGAGCTTCTAAGGCTGCTTCCTATAGGGCTTCATTTTCTAGTCAACTTGTCTTAGTCACACATAGTCAATCATTTTCCTTCATTTGCATTTACCTTATACATATCTTCTAAATTTGAGTCAAAAAGTTACTTTGCTTGTCCTCATCAAACTTTACAAACCTACTATAACACAACACTAGGTGAATCTCGCATGAAGATCCATCATCTTAGGGTCTCATTTGGTCTTCTTGAGTCAAGGTCAACTCACCTCATCAAGAGATCCAACATCTCTTTGGAAGCCACACCTTACTCTCAAACATACATACCTAGAGTCAAGGTCAACTTACCTCATCAAGAGATCCATCATCCCTTTGGAAGCCACACTTCATATACCTCTTGGTCTTCCATAGTCTTTGCATTTTCATCCTACCTTTCATTTTTGGGTCAAGACTTTAGTACATGGTTGAAACCCATTCACAAAGGTCTAGAAGAGAAGCTGAAGAAGCGTTAAGGTCTTTAAACATGAGTACCTATGAGTTTGATGGAGATGAATTCTACAATCCATTTGAAAATCACAGTAATATACCAGACAATGACAACAATCACAATAACAATGGAAATGATAATGACAATGACAATGCATATGTGGATTTCACAGAAGTTGAGGAAACTATCATGGATCCCCATTTTAACAATTGGTTCAAGAGATCATGAAAAGGAATAGACAATATTTTCTACAAGGCATGACACAAAGTGGGACAAGAATACCTCATGGATTTGATGTCACAGATTTTGGAGGATGATACAAACCAAATAAATCAAGTTAATACAAGACAAAGGAGGCCCAATAATGGCGGTAAGAAAGAAAGTCTCGTGTTTGATTCACCTTGAGCCCTATTACCAAAACCTGAGATTCCAAACACATACACTCATTCTCATGCTAGTTGTGATAGAACCTCTCATGAACAACCCCGCAATCATCCTTTCCCATGGAGAAGAACTACCACCATGCATGACCATGATGATACCCAAGATAATACCAATGCATACAATTACACTCAATCAAACATTCAAAATCATGACACAAGGAGTCCTCATGTTATATTAGGGGGAAATATCCAAGATCATTCTTATGATACCTCTTATCTTCATGATCATGACATGTATTGACCTAGACCTAGTGCTCCTCACTACAATACCATACCAAGTGGTCCATATGCAAGCTATAACTATATCCCTCCTCCATATGAGAACATCTATGATCAATGACATTCATATATGCATTATATCCCTCCTCCACTTGGTGGCTCGGGCATGGGACTAGCTCAAAGAGAAAAGACACCACCCAAGAATGACTTGCAATAGCAGATAAAGGACTTAAAAAAGAAAATGGCATACATGAATACACCAAAGAAAAGATACACAATGAGAGATATATGTCCTTACCCATTTGATAGAAGCATTCCAATGCCTCCATTCCCTTCACATTTTGTAACACCAAAGTTTGATAAGTACAAAGGCAAAGGGGATCCTAAGGCACACATAAGACAATTTTTCACAGCTTGCATTGAGGTAGCAGTAGTAGAAACATACTTGATGAGATTGTTTCCACAAAGCTTAGGCAAACAAGCAATGGAATGGTTCTCCCAACTTCCACCGAGAATTAAGTCATGGGGTAATCTAGCAGAGGCTTTTATACAACATTTTTCATACAACATTAAAACATATGTGTTAGTAGCCACATTATGAAATACTAAGTAGAAACATGGGAATCTTTTGCTTTATTTTTACAGCGATGGAGAGGTCTTTCTAGTCAATGCTCTTGTGATATACCATAAAAACAAATGGTATAAATGTTTACTCAAAATGTCAACAAGGATATTGGATATGAGCTAAGAAAATATTGTTTGTCTACCTTCAAAGAGGTCATTGAAAAAGGAATGGAAATAGAAAATGTCATTATTGAACAAGGTATCATCAAGATATTCAAAGAAAATAAAGAAGAATCAAATGGGAAAGACAAACCCCACTTTTGGAACAAGAATAAGAACACTGTTAATGATGGGGTAGTAGATGAAAATGTTGTGAAACCTAAGATATCTTTCCTCGGTGCAAGCTCATCCAATACGAATGATCAAGTGAACAATCAAAGGCAATCAAAACCTTGAAGAAAATACACACCGTTGGGAGAGCCAATTGAAACAAAATTCAAGAAGTTAGTGTCAAATAAGATCATAACACTACCAAGTAATCCACCATATGAGCCAAAAGTGAAACCAAATTGGTGGAATGATGATGAATACTGTGAATATCATAAGAGTAAAGGGCATTTAACTAGCAATTATCACAGATTGAAGAATATCATACAAGATCTTATTGATAGAGGTGACATAGAAGTGGATGGTCATACCTCCAATGAAGAACATGTGATGTTCAAGGAGCCGTTTCCTAAACATGATAAGGGAAAATCCAAAATAGATAATCAAGCTAATAATACCAAGACACCCTATGATTATGATTCAACTATTAATCACGTTTCAATGGACAATTATGTTTTTACTATTATTATAAAGGACAAAAATCCTGAAGGTCTGACCCAAAGGAGTAAAGTTGTTTTAAAAGGCATTGGACCATCTTCCTCATCTTCTAAAAAAGAAACCTTTGAATGTAATGTCACAACTTGTCGAGGTAAAGTCACCTTGCAAGGCATTCCATCCTGGACCACAGCCTCATCATCCACAAAGAATGAGTATGACCTTGTAGATAAGCTAGGGAGACACCCGCCTTCATCTCCATCCTTGAGATTTTATGCATATCCCCCACACATAAGGCTATACTTGATAAGACCTTAAGAGAGACTTATGTACTAACTGATTTGAACGTGAACCAATTTCAAGCCATGGTGGTCCATTCCACATACCCTCACATTTATAGAAGTTGATGATGCATTCGTAACCCAGCCTCATGATGTACCTCTACATGTTGAAGCCTTTATCTACAAAAACCACATCAAACGAGTCCTGATAGATGGGAGAGAAGGTCTGAATATTTATACATTGAACACTATTTTAAGCAATTGGGATATTTTGAAAAGGTTGTGAATTATTCACATGCAATAACCATAAAAGCATATGATGATGAAGAGCACTCATCTAAGGGCACATTCACCTTACCTCTCATTGTTGGACCAGTTACAAAGGATGTCATATGTCAAGTCCTTGATCTAGATCTCACATACAACATACTTTTGGGATGTGCATGGATTCATGAAATGAGAGTTGTTCCTTCTACATATCATCAATGTATCAAATTCCCACATAATGGAGTTGAAGTGACTATCAAATGTGATCCAAATCCATTCATATATTTCAATAACCTACGATCAAGATCAGAAATAACAATCTCAGCCAATCAAGAGGCTATTCCATTATCAACATATGTTGATCATGAATCATTGAAAGCTTCTACATCAAAGCAAATAGAGCTCAAAGAAAAGTTCAAGATTAAAGACTTGGGATGTGGTGAATATATCTTTCATGTTGATCATCTCCCACTATCTCCTAAGCTATTCAGTTGACAGGAACAATCTACAAATAATTTGCAATATCAAGAAATTGGGTGTGAACCACCTAGTGTAGTGGCTACTAAGTTTGAATGCACGTCTCCTTTAGTGGTGCAAGCAACTCTTGATATCAATAGTCCTAAGAGTGGTTCCAGTGAAGAATCTATTGAGTGTATCACCATCCTTCTTGAGAAATCACATAGCTCTACCATTTCATCTGTTTATTCCATTTCCAATCCTCTCATATACTTGGATCAACAAGAAACAAAAAGCCCTTACTCATTAGGGATAAAAAATCAAGCTTTGAAAAGAAAAACCTAAAAGTAAAAATAAAGAGAAGTCCATCAGTCCAAATCAAAATAAAAAGCTATTGGACTCTGCAAAAATCAAAGTCAAGAATAAAAATCCTATGAAGAAAAAGAACAAGAATTGATCTCCCCTAATATCAAAATAACTAGGGGCAAAAGTTCTATAATTTTAAGTCAAAAATCATACCCGATGATCCTAAGTCTCCATCATGTCATGATACTTTCACTTCTTTTCATAATCATAAGCCTTCATAACTCATCCACTTGTTCCGCACATCCTTTTCCTTCTAGCGATACATCATGGACCTTTAATGGAACTTCCTCGAAGGACTTTGTTGTCAAGGATGCCCAAACTTCTTTAGGTGACATGCGTATGGGCTTGTGTAGTCCACACATTAGTAATTCTACCTTAGTTCCTTCATCAAGGTAGACAATCAAGGGAGCAACATATCATTCAGTCAAGGAATGTTGCAATTACAATCATAAAGTAAAGCCTCACACATTGGAGGTGGGTGACTTATTTCTCAGGGAGAATCCAAGAAATCAAAAGGCCCAGGAAAAGAAAGGAAAACGTGAGCCCAATTGGCTTGGTCCCTATGTCATCACAACAATTTATGGATCAGGTGCATATCAGCTCTCAACACCAAATGGGGAACCTTTGGAAAATCTGATCAACAACATGCACCTTTGCAGGTTTTACACATAGCTCTTTAGAATATCCTAATTTAAAAATACAAAATATATCAAAAATATAAAAAAAATCATAAAAAGAAAAAAAATCGTTACTTGGTGAAAACCTGGTAAATAGGCACCTTATGACACAAAATAATTAAAAAATAAAAATAAATAAAGAGAAATAAATTTGTCCAATGATGAAAACCACTTTGGTGGTGCCCTGGGTACATACCATGGTGAAAACCAGGTTACCGGTGCCATGTGTAGAGACATTGCTCCTCTCTCCTTCAAGATTCAATCTTATCCTTTCACTTTGCACACACTCACAGCCTACTCCATCCATAATAAACTTACCCATTCTCATCATGGCTTGTTATTGATCTACCTAAGATTGGTTAGCCATTCATAATAAATCCTCCCTTGTCACCCCTTTCCATCCATAATAAATCAGGTCCAATCTATAACTGGGGTAAAATCCTAAATCTAGTGATGGAAGTGGTACCCTAAGCATCACATGTTTTGAGGAGCATTGTCTTTTCATTCTTCCTTATTTTCACTCACAATCCACAATAACAAATAACTTGCACCATCAATCCGCAATAAAGTTATGATCTTATTTGCAATAAAGTATCAGTTTTATGGATTCAATCAGCTTCAGATGAGACACAAGCAACAATGGTCTTTCAACAAATCAAATCTTTCAGCAGACTTTGGCAACAACATGGTTTTTAGCATAATCTGTCCTTTATCAGGATGACAACATTGTGACCAAATCAAACATGTGGAAAGAAACACAAATAACTTGAAGATTTCATTGTGTGTTGGTGTCAAGTCTTGGTTTTCTTTTGATTTTTTCTCCTTTTGGTGACATGTCTTTTAGATTTTTTGGGATGTCTTTGACTAGAGATTATATCTCTAGGATGTCTTTGAGTAGAAAGGCGAGGACGAGATATGTCAACTATTATTTTGTTGTTTGTGGATTGTCTCTTAGTAATGCTATGACTTGTCCAAGGACATGAGGACATTGTGAGTCTAGTGTGAACTGGGGCATTCCTTGTTTGCGATTGTCTGATCTCCATGCAAACGGTACAAAGACTCTCTAGGTTGAACCTATACCTCAATTGTCATAACCTATTTACCATAATAAGCTCAATGATGATAAAGTACAGAAAGCTCTTTCACTTCCATATCTTGTACCTTCCATCCCCCTTTCATGATTAACCTTCATCGTCCTTCCTGAGTTTGTGTAGCTCGCTATCACATGACTTATGATGACATGCCAAAAAAATCTGCATCTCATGTAGGTTGCACTTGCATCATCACATTTTAGCATATCTCATTTCATACATACATATAGATATCATAATTAGATCACATCCTGCACACACCACTGATTAGTATATCTTATACACATCATGTATCATATCCTATAAATAATCATAACATTCATCTACGTATAGTACATCCACATTTTCATTCTCATTATAAAAACATATTGCATATCTTCATGTACATATTTGCATCTATATCATAAGTATCACATAATCATAAAACATATAGAAGCAACACATATGAACACATGCATATAGTTTCCACAAGGATGAATCATCTCAGATATATATTCAAAAAATAATAAAGTGTCATGATACAATGATGTCAAAATCTCATATGGCTACAAAACCACCCAAAGGTGTCTACATTATCATACAAAAATTGATACAAAATGGATCCAAGAGAGCTATGATGAAGACCCTCCCTTGGAGCTAGCTGACCTCTTAGGAATCCAAGCTCTCGAAGGACCAACCCCTAGATCATCTCATCCGTCCCCTCCTATAGACCTTGTGGGACCATCTTTTCACCAAAGTAATTAATAGTCTTGTTTTTTCCAAAATCTCAGGCATATACATAATGTATCTCAATCTCATCACCTTGATCACGACATGGTCCTAAGTAGTCAAATATGTTCATAACTACTATGCCACCAGGAATTGCTCTATAGACTCAATCTGGGGTAAGCACTCTTGCATCCAATCAAATCAATTGTGTCAATCCTAGTGGTACTCATGTTCATCACATAGTGTTTCTTATCTTATCCTAGTGGTACTCATGTTCATCACATAGTGTTTCTTATCTTATCCTATCCTAGCCTAGTGGTACCTATGTCCATCACATGGTGCTTCTCATCATGATTGATCCTAGTGCTTATGTCTATCACATGGCACTGCATCCTAGTATATATGTTTATCATATTGCACTATATCCTATTTCACTAGACCATCCGCCATATTTTATCAATTCGATGGCTTATCCTACACTCAGCTTAGCAAACCTATCTATTTTAGGGCACCTATTGAGTGAATCCTCTCACTAGCTTATCCAATTGGCAACGCATGTTTATCACAAAATTGTCAATTCTAGCCTTTTTTTCAAGTTGTCTTCCTTAGGGAACCTATTTGATTGAATCCTCTCAGCATCTTATCCAATTGATAGCGTATGTTCATCACAAAACTATCAATTTTGATCTCTTAAGACATAGGCATGATTTTGTTGATTCCTCTTGAGTCAATCTTTTTCCTGCGTGACCTTGTCATCTTATCTTGTCAGTCCTTTTTAGCCTTTCTTTCTTATTGAGAGATTATGTATGATCTTTTCAAATATTTTCATCCAATCTCTTGAGTGGGCATATCATTCCTGTCATGGGGCAACCTTCTATCAGTTTATCTTACCTTCTTTGAGCCAGCGCGACAAGATGCATTATCTCAAAGAGGGGCAAAATGTAGACACCTAAAGTTTTCCTGTCTAATTAAATAAATATTTTTATTTATTTAATTATTTTATCCTAAGTCTTCTATTAATTCAATAAATATTTATTGAATTAATTAATTCATTAATCCTCTTCTAAGCCTTTTTCTAAAATTTATTTAATTGATCCCATTTCCTCTATTAATTAAATAAATCTTTATTTATTTAATTAGTTCATTAGCTAATTCTACCCATGACACATATCATTCATCTCTTAATTCTTCTCTTAACTACCCCCTTTATTATTTAATTATTTCCTCTACCTACCCTCTAATCCTAGCCGACCATTTATCTTTTACACGTCTTAATCTTATCCCTCCATTTCTTATAGTGTTCTATATATAAGAGGATGCTCTCCTTAATTATCAACCCTAATGAGCACTCTAATCAATCTAATCATCGAATCAAGGTTTCTAATCAATCTTATGCAATCAAGCCTTCTATCAACCACATTTCCATTCTTTTGAGCTCTTGTGCACATATAAGATATGAGAGCAAATATATCAAACAAGATCAATGGAGATAGGAAGACAATGGAGATTGAAACGCTACTAGACATGTGAAAGGTATATCTTGTTTTGTTATTGTTTATTTGCATGATCTTAGGTATCTCTATTGGTATTGGTGAATATTTCATTGTAGGACTTAGATTGTTTGTGGTTGAATCTTTATGGGTTTACAATAGTTTATCATCACTTTTCACTATAAACACATATCATAGACACCAAACCATGATACATGAAGGATACAACTGATATAATTAAAATAGCTGATACTAGAACACACAATTGATACCAGGACTAGTGTAAGCACAACTTAGAATTCCAAAGATCAGGATCTTCTGGAAATGACTCCAGTAGACCAACTACATCTTACTGCATCACATTCCATAATAATACCACAATTCACATTACCCGCTCATATCAAAAACTGTACATACCAAGTGCATACATCTGCATGTACCATCTGAACCAAATTAAATGATGGGTTTGACATCAATGAAAATAATGATAGAATCCACACAAGTCTAACACTATCAAGGGGAGATCTTTGAAGTTTGAGAGATTGAAAAATCATGATTGAAGAATTATCAGATAATATCATTAAACGATTCTTGGGGAGGACATATATTCACCCCAAGTTAAGTGAGCCTTTATGATGGATTTGACAATCTATTAATCATAAAAGAGTTTTTTGGAAACATCCAGAATAATTTTATGATTTCTAAATTTGCCCTTTGCCCTCTAGTAAAGCTCAAAAGTATACAATGAAATGTAGACTCCTATACACTTGTTGGTTACTAGAAGGCAGATGACTTTTTCAAGGAAAATAATTGATAAGATATTGAATACTATTTTGAGGTATAAACATCAACTAGTCCTATATGAAATTAAATCCTTGCTAGTGGAGGGTGTTATAATGGCAGATCATAGATATCGTGTGAATTTAGACATCTTGTCAATGTTTTTGGCCATTTCTCTAGACAAAGGTCTAAGCAAGTTTGTGGGTAAGAATCTAAGAAAAGTAGTGTTTAATAAATTGGTATTGGGTTGGTTGGATGACATCCTAAAAAACTATGACAATTTTTTGATTTTATTGCCCAAGGATTTTGACAAATAGACACTAGTAAATTCGGAGTTGATTTCTGATGCTTGTTTATCAGATTTGTGATGAATTTTCATCAGAGTGCCGACAAAATCAACCATCAAAAACTTGACATCGGATTGGTCGATGATGCCATGCCCGTCGAAAATACGACAATCCAATGGACTCTACTGATGGTCAAAGAAGTCATCGGAATCAGTAGATTTCGTCGCAAAGCCGATGATGATTTGGAACTTTGCACTGACGGTGATACTGTTTATCCAACGCTTGTGTCATCGATCCATTTGGAGACATCGACAACTGTTCGACTATGAAGTGTCATCGCACGTACAACATCCTCGTCGTATGTTTGTGTTGTTTGATTTGGAAGTGCGACAACTCCAGAACATTTCACCGACGAGAATGTTGTATGTCTACCGTTTACATCGTCGGTCGAAAGATTGGTATTCATCATGATTCCGATGATGATAATTTTTATCAAAAAATAATTATTATTATCTAGTCATTGATATGTATAGCGAATGATATTCTATCCCCACCACCTACCACTAGGGGCATAGGTTTGAGGCTAATATGAGGCACATGGTTTCAAGACAATATGATCGGGCGCACCATGGTTGAGATGGTCCAACTCCCTAGTCTCACTTTATGACTAAGCTCATGCCATATCTAAATCAAAGACATCTTAAATACATCATCGGTGGAAAGCTGCAAAATGCCATTTTCATACATAAGCAAGACATACACAATTTGGCACAATCACCAAGAGAACGGTAAAAAGTGTGTTTGAGATCATTGTCCTAATTGTGGTGTGGTCATGAAGAGATCATCGTAAATTTTTCAACCTCTTCGTGACCACACCACAATTAGGACAATGATCTCAAACACACTTTTTTCTCTTGGTGATTGTGCCCAATTGTGTATGTCTTGCTTATGTATGAAAATGGCATTTTGCAGTTTTCCACTGACGATGTATTTGAGATGTCTTTGATTTAGATATGGCATGAGCTTAGTCGTAGAGTGAGACTAGGGAGTTGGACCATCTCAACCATGGTGTGCCTACATATGTATATAGTTTTGTTTATTCATTAAAGATTTTCATTTAATTTTGAGCATTTTGGTTAGCAAATCAGGGGTGCACTTTACATTCTTGTTGTTATACAATTCACTTACTTTAGCTCTATTTCTTTCTTCAGATTTGGGGTCTAGAGCTCCTCCCTAAGCAGAGATTGTTGGTTTTGTCTCCCCTGCTTTGGTTGGAGAGTTTCTTGCTATCTTTGGTAGTTAGACTGGACAAAGTTCAGCTTTTCTTAGATTCATTAAGCTTTTTATTTGTTGTGTAGTGTCTTTCTTGATATGCTTGATTAGGATAGTGTTTAATCTTTGATTTGCTAACCCTAGACTAAAATTTGTTTCTCGTGCTTCTCTTTGTGCGTGTAGCAATCAAATAGGTTTTTCTAACTATCCTTCCTTTTGCAGAGCATCATATACATATACATATTATGTATATATCTATGTATCTACATATACATATATGACCAAATCCTATATATCATTTGGTTTGATTTTATTATTGGTTGTTTTCACATATGATATTATTATAATACCTAATGTTATATCCCTATTTATTTTTGTTATCCAATTTTCATTTATATGTCAATTGCATTTAATAGGGGTTTTTTTGTTGATAGCATCTTTATGCTTTGAGTCTAAATTTTAATATCTTGAAGCTTATTCCAGTCTTTTCTAAGGTCCTAGGTCCTTGTTGTTTTGGAAATCTCATTAAAAGGCTCCAAAAGGTTTCAAAAGTACCTTATAAAATAAAAGAAGGGCTATATTCTTATGATTATATTGTAAAAAGTTTAGAAAAGAAGCACATTCATGTGACTTCATGAAAGCAAAAGTTTTTTCCAAAAGAAAATACTTTGGAGGGAAGGTCATTCAAGTCTTCAAATGCATGTTCTACATGTGACCAATGATTAACTTGAGTTTGAAGGAGTCAAACTCAGGTTTGACATAGCTGGACTTGGGTTTTCATGCAAATACCCTATTAGGAAGAGGGACCAGTAGTTGTGAGGGGTAACTTTGTCAACATGTAGCCATCACGTGGAATATCATAAGACCTCCAATTTTTTTAGAAATGTAAAATGGACATTTAACTATCTAAAAATTAAGGTTTGAAGGCGTGACTTTGTTACCAATTTTTTGACTTCAAGAGATAAAAAATAGAATTATTATATACCTCATGTCTTATCATGAATTTAGGAAAGTTTAGAGAAATGATTTATTAAATACCTTGAAGGTCTCTATAAGGTTGAGCTTATTTAAAAGGATGAGATTTCACAATGCAAGGTTTGGAGGGAAAATAATTCACTTGAAAAGGCATTTTAATTCAAAAAATGTAAAGACAAATAAAATTCTTTATTTATTTACAAAAGTTTTCTAAAGGCCTCCTTCCATGTGATTATCAAGAAAATCAATTTCATGCATAGCTTGGAGGGAAATAGAAAGCTAAAAGTATAAGCTTTCATGTGATTTTAGGGTTTGCATTCTGTTTCAAATGAAAAGAACCATTTATAGCTAGTTTTTAGAAGTTATGCTAGGGTTTTGTTGGGTCTCAAATCAATAGATTGGATAGGTTATAAGGAAATGCCAACTCCTATGATCAAACCCTCCAATTGACTTGGCCAACTTATAGAGTGAACCTATTTGGTTACTAACTCTCTCACTTTAGGCTCTGTAGGACCTAGGCGGGTATACCTACTCACTAGTTGTTCCTTCAACTAATGCTTTTTATAGCAGACTTAGTGTCTTGATCTGACTTCCCCCTATCTCAGAATGGCATTAGTTCCTAGAATGGAGATATAGAAGATGAGTTCAAGATTGTTGTTGTAGAAGCTATTCGATCTTGGTGCTTGAAATTTATATATACACTATTGCTAATTTACCCTAGAATTCCTACTCAACTACTCCTATTATTCTTTATGTGAAAGTATGAATTGATGGGTTGTGTTTTATAGATGACCAGTGCCTTTCTTTGTTGTTTGGACTACAAAGTCTTTATATTTCTTTAGGACTTATTGTGTAAACTTATGAGACAATTTTTAAATCCACCCCCTCTCGATGAGTCTATCAATTACTATTTCTTATGAGATCTACTTTGATGTCTTTATTGTAAATTGCTTGAATGAATTTAACTCTAACTTTCAAAGACCATCCGAGGAAGAAATAGGAGGAACAATTACAATTTTCAAGTAAATATTTTATTCAAATCTACAATATGAAACACAGAGTTTTACTGGAAGAACACAAGTAACCTTATCTCCTTTAGATATTATCTCAAGCAACTGCCTGCAGAAAAATGCAGTAATCCGCAATGGTTCGAATCCACTTCCAGGATTCACTAAAATGCTTCATTTCAGTTTTCTACCTTATTGTTTATAGGTAGAAAGCCTGAGGTTCAATGTCGAACTTGGTTGCTCTGATACCATATGTAATATTCCATTAATTCTATACTTAAAGAAAATAAATTGTGATCTATATTAAGATAAAACATTGAGCATTTCAAAATAAAACATAACTACTTCAGTTGAAGGAGAAAACTAACTAAATGTTCTTCAACATAATAAGAATCTAACTAATTTATCTAAAAGGAAGGTAATCTTTTAATGATAAAAAACAATGAAAAAATATTATTAAGCTAATCAATATGAGAAAGGAATTCAAATGGCAAGTTTCATTTTTGAGGGAAGAGATAAAGGTTCAGAGGTTACAATTCATTTAACTTTCCAATTGAAACTTTTTGTATCAAGCCTCGACATAGTTTGGAATAGGGAGAGCATCATCAAGGGCTTCTCCATTCAATCATAGACTTTCCAGTCTCCCATGCCCCTTCCAATTGGAAGAGACCCAACCCTTCATGAGGGTGCATTCTAAGGATTGGGTCTCTTTTACATCTAGCCATCTAATCTTGGTGTTCAAAACGTACACACAACTAGTTAGTCACACACTATAGGTAACCCCTAACTACTATGACCATTTGACTAGTAGGTGTATCTAGTTCATGTGATCTAACAAAATCTTAGATAAAGCATCACCATCTTGGCCAAGGTTTTAACATTGCAAGCACCAATGCATTGTTAGTGTTCACCTCCCTTGCTTGACTTGTACATCCAATTCTTGAGCTCAACAAACTCACTACTTACCAACCATCTAAACAAGCCATCTTCTTAATGTGTACTAACAATAATGGTTATTAACGACCATTATATGATAAATAGCATACACTTGAGCCAACTAACTCACTGGTTTACTAACCAACTATCTAGCGAACTGCTTAAAGTCTACTAAGAATAACGGTCATAAATGACCATCATAAGATAATTAACATACACTTGAGTCAGTTGATTCATTGGTTACAGAACTTCTAGGTTTAGCTAATCCAATTCGTTACATAATAGTCTCATGTCTACTGACATTAACGATTTACAAGGACCTTCATGGGATTGTGGCATAGCCTAACAAGCCAACTCCTACAAATCCCCTATCTCTAACAAGCTTCAATTGTCATCATGGAATTAAACCTAATACAACATTGGTTCCCTTATTTAGCTAAATTAACACATCATATTATGACTCAACAAAAAATATAGTTCTAATATATTTTTTTGTCTTTGTATATTCCCAAAAGTATGCATCTAATTGATGATAAGAATCCTTCTTCAGGTCTTGCAACCATGGAGACTGGTTATAATATGATTATAACCGACGTGCATTGATTCCAAGATGAACTATATTCGGTTGAACTATGAGTTAAGAGTGGAAAACAAATAAATATAGAATAGCTGGAATACTCGGCTATTATCCCCTCGTGGGCTAGCAATCTGTCATGCCCAAAATTTAGAGCAAAAATGGAATGATTTTTTTAAAAAAATACTAACTAAATAACGTTAAGTTCGCTAACACGAATGCACTAAGTAGTTTTGGTTTTAACTATGTTCAAAACAATCATTTCCTACTATTGAAATAACAAAAATTAAATTAAGATTAACTATGGATTAGAATAGACTAGCTCATTTTCGCTCTATCTAATTAACTTTATAAATAAATATCAACTTCATAATATTCCGAATTTAAATATTCAAGCTATTCAAATTTTAAGCTAATAATAACTTTATTAATATTTATCTCATGAATACCTAAACCTATTTAAGCTAGAAATAAATATTAATTTCATTACTAATCAGCTCATGGACTTCTCAATAAATTTAAATTTTAAAATAAATATGGACTTCACTAACATTTAAACAAGTCTTTTTTAAAAAAAAAAATTGGATTTCTAGCATTTCAATTTTCTTGAAATTTATAATTAAATAATACCACCACACTTATATTTAAATATAATTAATATTATATAAATATAATACTAATATATTTTAAAAACTAAATGGGTTTGCCATGCAACCCTAACCCTTATTAAAAACTATAAATTAGTCCCCCCCCCTTTTAGTTTATTTTAATACTCATTCTTCATTTATTTACCCTATCCCTAACTGGGCTAGGGTTTCATATTATTTTATTGTTATGTTGCACGGTTTATTGAAGGTCGGCGACCGAACTAACAGTGGCGGCCGAATTTGTGGAGGATGGAAAAAAAAAGAGTGGCGCCACTAGTGGGACGACCCAATGTGTGGGTCGCGGCCCACACAACGGCCTTGGCCGCTGTGTGTGTCGCGGCCCGCACAGTGGCTGCGGCCACTGGTGCGATCTGCGGCCCACATAGGGAGTAGGCCCTGTGCGTTCCGCGGCCCACATAGAGGCTGCAGCCTCTGTGTTGGTCGCGGCCCACATAGGGTCTGCATGCCCTGCGTAGCCCTTCTCAAAAAGCCTCTTTTTTTAATTTTTTTTTTTTTAATAATATATATATATATATATATATATATATATATATATATATATATATATATATTCAAATATATTTTACATGCAAATTAAAAAAAAACAAAAAAAAACAAAGGTAATTCATTAAGTCAAATAAATCTATATATATATATATAATAGTATATATATTCTTAGGTTTACATCATCATTTGCTTTGCAGGTAATTTTTATGATATATTTTATATATAAGTATATATAAATATATACATGAAATCTACATGTATATAATTATATATATTTATAAATAATTTATATTATTATTTCATTTCTTAAAATAACCTGAAATCATGGGCGATTCTGATTTTTCAATCGTAAGAAAGGAAGTATAGTAATAAATCTATTTAATGTAAGGATATTTTTCTAGAAATATATTGTACTATATTCTTTTTTTTTTCTTTTACAGAAAACAGAATTATAAAATTATTTTTAAATCTACAATATGCATGCAAATCTAGTTAATGCCTCTCCTATTTATTTTTATTTTAAATGCCTAAAAATGGAATAAATTTCCTGCTAAACTATTTATCATAACCCATTGGATATACTTTTTTTTGAACTTAAGAAATACTAATTTAGGAATACATTATTCTTTTCTGCAATAAATACATTTACTGATTCTACAATTATTACAACAACTAAATAACCACTTTTTTTTATTTATTTAAAAGCTAACAACAAATACAACTCATATTTTTCTGCAATTAAAATGAAGACAAATTCTCAGACAAAAAGAAAAACACAGAATTAAATAAAACTGATTTTCATATTACAAAGACTATTGCATGCAATTCAAAAGTAACTCTTTTCAAATAGAAATAGGAATATATCTAGCTTTTTACAATATTAAAGATATTCTGCAAAGTTTACAAGATGTTTCTTTATTTAAATACAATCACTAATCTCATGTCTATATTTCGAATTTACATTTAGCCTCTCATTCCAATGAATGAGGGTGTATTTCTCCTATTAAAACTAATAACTACAAATGAAATTAGATTTCTTCAACAATAATCTTCTGCAACTTTTCACTTGTCCTATTCTTTTCTCCCGACAATCATGCATAATAATTCACAAATATGACCATGGAGTGCTCACCTCTTAGCCTAGGCTAACTGGTAGCCACCCCCGAGCTCAGAGAACCAAGCCCTAGATGGGTAACAAACATGCAAACACATAGAAGACAGAAACACACAGATATCAAACACACTCCCAACTTGGCTACACTGCACCACACTTTGGTGATGACCTTTTCAAGGGTGGTAGTGGACCAATACCCTAAGGAGAACTGCAAGTATGGAAAACATGTAGCCACCTCATGGCACAACAAATACATCAAGAATTTCAACCCCTTATTCCTTATGCCCCCCAAGGCATTCTAGCCTTATATTCCTCCTTATGACCCCCATTGCACAAACAAGCCATGCAGCAAGGGTCACACAAAAATCCCTTGTGATCGCTCTCATAACGAGAGTCTCTCACTTGAGGGTTGTCACTACTACCACCCACAAGATCCTCCTCTCTCCCAAGAGTAAGAGGTCTTGAAAAAATCCCAAAAACACATACAAAACAATATACAAAAATACCAAGTGAAATTTCCAAAAAAGACATACAAGAAAATAGATTTCTTACACCAGCATACTTTCAAATACATGCAAAAAAAAGAAGTCATTTTAAGAATAATGAAACCAACCTTAATCTGCCCAAAGGTAGGATAGTATTTGAGGAAGAGCTGCCCAATTCCATGGATCTTTTTCTTCTAGCCTTAGCCAAATTTTACTTTCCAAATCCTTTCTCTTCTTTTTCAGAAAAAATTCTCGTCTCCAAAAATGGAGAGTGGGTGATTACCCTCAAATTTTCAAATTCTTGCTTAAGAAGCTCCTTCTCTCAGTTCTCACAAGTTTCTAAAAACTAAAGAGGAAAGTAAGACAGAATGGGAAAGCGAATTCTCATTCGAATAGGAAAGTTTGCAACTAGGTTCAAACTTCTAATTTCAATTTTCACACAACTCAGAAAAGGCAAATTTTAGAATGTCAAAAAGGTCACTTAGGAGTAGAAACTTGCCTAAAATTACCCCTAACCCTTAGGTATACCTTATGGGCTTTAGGAAACCCTATTAAACTACCCCTAGGTGTTCATTTAACCCATTTTAAACCCCTCTGAAGTTTATTTTCGGGTCAAATATATGTTGACCTCTCCAAAGATTCTTTTCCCAAGGTATTCATGACATCACGTTACATTAATTGAAAAAGCTATAGTTGAACACTTTCCCACCAAGAGACAAAAATAAAATATTTAAACTTAAATCCACACGTGTCAAGTGACACAAATAAAACACTTTTACAATTTAAAACATGAAATCATCTCTTGTGGATTTTACACAATAAATTTAAACAACAGTTAACACACATGCAACATATACTATTACAAATAAAATACAACACAAATGGGGTGTTGTCTCTCCAAATAGACAACCCCTAGCTTACGAACATACATAAGTCTAGGTATGGTTCTCCGTAAATTTCCATGGTTACATGGATAACTTCTTGCGCATCTCAATTTACACATAAGTACTTTCACATATCCACATATAATATAATTCAAAGGAATAACAATACACATCATCACTTGCATACAATTTACATCTAAACAGATTAAATACATCTTTTATCAAGCAATTTCACATAAGCAATTTCATCCTAATTCACATAAACTAAACCATACATCATAGTTCTATTATCATAGTAAAGTCCTACAAATTCAATAATGTCATCTATCATCACAATATCATCTTTATCTAACAATCATGTAGTGTTCTAACTCATAAAGCATATAAGTAAATCATCAAAATATAGCAATGTTATCCAAATCCTAAAATCATATAAGTTCTAAATTCTAAAATGCATCAAAATAAAGTATCCATAATAGTCAACATATAAAAATCACTGAAATGCCAGACTGAGTCGAGGTGAGGCCTCACACCCTCCCCCTCTAGGCATGAACTTCCTCCTGGAGTTCGTCAAAGAGGTGGGGGTACTCTGATCTCTTACGTGCTGCATCCTCCCATGAAGCCGTAACCTCATCATAGCAATCCCACTGGACCCTAACTTGGTCCAGCTCTTGACCTCGAAGGGCCAGCATTCAGCGTGCCAAAATGCGAATGGGCTCCAAAGCTAGCTACCCGTCCAACTCCACCTGCAAGGCATCCCAATCTAAAATGTGAGACTCACCATAGATATATTTTCTCAAAACTAATACATGAAGCACATTGTGGATGCATGACAGGCTAGGTGGTAATGCTAAACGATAGGCAACTGGGCCTATCCTCTCAAGAATCTCAAAAGGTCCTACAAAGCGAGGTGCAAGCTTAGAACCCTTTCCGTAATGGATTGGACTCTTATGCGGTTGCACTCTCAAGAAAACTTTGTCTCCAACCAAGTAGCTATGATCTATCTTCTTTGCATCAACATATTTCTTCTGTCTATCCTGAGCCTCTCTGAGACGCTACCTAATCAAATCCACCTACTATTCCATATCCCGAACTATCTCAGGACCAATAGCAATTCTATCCTTTATGCGATCCCAACTCAAGGGCATCCTGCAAGGCCTGTCGTATAATGCCTGACAGGGTGGCATCCCCAAAGAAGTGTGATGCCCATTGTTATAGGCAAACTCCACTAAGGGAAGATACTCCTCCCACTGGGTCTGATGATCCATGACGTACATACGAAGCATATCCTCTAGCACCTGATTGACCCTCTCTGTCTGACCATCTATTTCCGGGTGATAGGCTATACTGAAATTGAGCTTAGTGCCCATAGCTGCCTGTAATGACTTCCAAAAGGAAGAAGTGAAAAGAGAATCCCTATCAGAAATAATCTTGCGGGGCATGCCATGAAGTCTAACAATGTCTCACAAGAACACCTATGCTACTGCTGGAGCTGTGAATGTAGTACGGATTGGTGAAAAGTGAGCTACTTTGGTCAACTTGTCAACTGTCACCAAGATAGCATCATGGCGACGAGAAGACATAGGAAGACCAATGATGAAATCCATGGATATAGTATCCCACTTCCACTTTGGTATAACATGAGACTGGAGCAACCCACCTAGATGGCGGTGCTTCGCCTTTACTCTCTAACACTTGAGGCATCGAGCTACTATCTCAGTAATGAGCTGCTGCATTCCCGGCCAATGATATAACTACCTCAAGTTAGCATGCAACTTTTTAACCTCGGGATGCGCTGCATAAGGAGCTCTATGAGCCTCCGTGACAATGAACTCTCACAACCCTCCGGAGGAAGGTACATAAATGCGCCCTCTATGGCATAACAGTCCATTGGACTCCAAAGAATAATCCACATATTTCCCCTTTAGAGTAACCTGAGATCGTATTACCTGACCAACCTCTGCATACCATCCATCCTCTAGCAAGTGCTATAGTATACGGTCTCTCAAATTCATGCCCATAGATATGGTGTAAACCTCATGACGTCTCCTACTCAAAGCATTTGCAACTACATTTTCCTTTCCTTTGATGGAGTGAATGTCAAAATCATATTCATACAAGAACTCCATCCATCTCCTCTAACGTGCATTAAGGTTCGACTGAGTGAAGATGTACTGAAGACTCTGATGGTCTGAATGCAACTCGAAGTGATGACCTAAAAGGAAGTGTCTCCACCTCACAAGTGCATGCACTACTGCTGTGAGCTCAAGGTCGTGAGTGGGATAATTAAGTTCATGAGTCTTAAGTTTCCTAGACTCGAAAGCTATGGCCCTACCATCTTGCATAAGAACTGCTCCTAAACCCTCTAGTGAAGCATCTATACAAACCATGAAGTTAGTTGTAGGATCTGGTACAATAAGGATAGGAGTGCTAGTAAGTGCCTTTTCGAGTTCCTGAAAGGCCTTCTTGCACTTCTCTGTCCACTCAAATTTCTTCCCTTTACGCTGAAGAGAAGTAATAGGGTGTGCGACTCTGGAGAATCCCTCGACAAAATGTCGGTAATACCCTGTTAAGCCCATGAAACTCCTGACCTCTATCACACTGGTTAGCACTGGCCAATCCGTAATAGCCCTAATCTTTGATGGGTCCACTGAGATCCCATCGCCGAAAATAACGTGCCCAAGGTACTTGACCTCTGACCAAAAGAAAGCACACTTCGACAAACTGCCAAACAACTGGTTATCCTGCAAACACTGCAATACATGTTTCAGGTGCTCCTCATGCTCCTTCTCATTCTGAGAATATATCAGTATATCATCGAGAAACACAATAACAAAACGGTCTAGAAATGTATGGAACACCCCATTCATGAGGCTCATAAAAACTGCTGGGGCATTCGTAAGTCTGAATGGGACTACGATGAACTCATAGAGACCATATCTAGTGCAAAATGCGGTCTTGTGGATATCACTCTCCACTATTCTCAGCTGATGGTATCCTGACTTCAGATCTATTTTGGAAAAGACTTTGGCACCTTGAAGCTGGTCGAATAAATCATCAATTCTGGGCAAAGGATATCGGTTCTTGATGGTTACTTTATTTAGCTGCCGATAATCCATACATAATCAGAGAGATCCGTCCTTCTTCTTAACGAAGATGACTGGTGCACCCCAAGGGGATATGCTAGGATGAATATGACCCTTTTCAAGGAGTTCCTCATGTTGTATTTTGAGTTCATTAAACTCATTTATGGTCATCTTATAAGGTGCTCTGGAAACTGGCTCGGCTCCTGGTACTAGGTCTATATGAAAATCAATCTCTCTACGGGGTGGCATTCTCAGTAACTCTGAAGGAAATACATCTGAATATCCCTTAAGGATAGGATGGTCATCAAGCGATGTTTCTTTTTCTTCCTCTTCTCCTCTGTCACTGATAGTGATAGCAAAAAGCTGACATCCCTTTCGCATGCTTCGCTTAAGTTGCATTGCGGAGATCATATGAAGGGACACGGGCCTCTGGATCTCGGTAATAATTATGAGTGAACCATGATCATCCTCACACTCGATCCTTTTCAGGCGGCAATCCATCCTGGCTCTGTGGGAATAAAGCCAATCCATGCCAAGTATGATTCCGTAAGATCCAAGTGGAGTCACTCTAAGATCTACTAAAGTGGTGGTCTTGCCAATCTGTAGCTGACATGCCCTAACCTCTGATTCCACTGACGCTCTAGCCCCTGAAGCTAATTCCACTTCCCAACTGACACCCTGTCTAGTTGCCACTAGCCCGCAACGCTCCACAACCAATGGAGATATAAAGGAGTCAGTAGCTCCTGAATCAAACAAAATAGATACATTGTTACCTTTGATCATACCTGTAGATTCGATAACTGTGGCCTAATGCTCAGCCTGCAAGTTGTCAACCACTGCAAATACTCTATGGGACCTGCCCATATCACCAACTATCGGCTTTGAAGCGGCCATCCGCTAATTCCCTGCCACCTGACCCTGAGGGCAATCCCTCGCCATATGCCCCATGGCTCCACACATAAAGCAAGCACCCTGTGCTTGAAATTGGGTGCCTTGAGGCCTAGAGAAAGCCTGACCTCCTGTCCTACTGGATCTACTGTACCCACCCCTGGAGGACTATTGAGTCCTTGCCGGCTGTGTGTACTGCCCTTGTGCTCTCTGATCATGTCTCTGTCCCTAAGTCTCCCACTGTTTGGGCTTGGAGCTCTGCTGATACTATGGAGGCTTCTGCCTCTAGTTCTCTGGTGTCTATTGTGAAGGAGGGGGTTTGGAGAACCCCTGAGAATTTCGGTTGTTTCCTTTCCAATGTGGTTTCTGGAATCCATAAGTCTGAGGTGTGGGATTTCAGTTCTGAAACCGACCCCTATTGTCCTGTGGTCTGACCTGAATTTCCTCGACAATCAGTGCCTTCTCCACAGCAACCCGAAGGCTCTCTGGAGCGGACATCCTAACAGGCCCGGCTATACCGGCATTTAACCCTCTGATGAAGCGGTTTACAAGAAGTTTCTCATCCTTTAGATAATCTACATAAGGCAACAGCTCAAAGAATTTACTCTCATACTAGATTACTAACAAGCCTTTTTGTTGGAGATCATGAAATTCATCTATACGATGTTGTCTGAAGTGTTCTGATAGGTACCTCTCATGGAACCTCTCTGTGAATATCTCCCAAGTGAGAGTATCAGGAACTAATCTGCATTTGTACTCTTCCTGTCTCCACCAAGTGGAGGCCGACCCTCTCAGTAGATGAATTGCGACATGTGCTTTTAGGTTGCTCTCGTAAGAATGCAACGCAAAGCACCTCTCAAGACTCAAAAACCATGCCTCGGCCTCTACCCCGTCGGTAGAACCTCCGAAGGATGGTGGCTGGAGGCGCATGACCTCCCTGATAAGATCCCCTGGATCTCGATGAGCTCTCTCAAAATAAACTGGTTCCACCACTGGAGGTGGTCCTGGCATATGCACAGACTCTGGCTCATTTCCACCCTAAATCTCTACAGGAATAGGAGCTGGGCTCCTGCTTCTTTCTCTATCAACAGACCTATGACTCCCAGAGTCATGACTTCTAACCTAAGGGTTCTCTACTGGGATCCTTTCCTGAACTATGCCAATAAGATTCTGTATTGCTGCTAAGAGGTCTCGGTTAGGTTCATTTGGCTATTTGGGAGGTGCTCCTGGGTTCTCCTCTGGAACCGATGCCTCCCTCACTACCTCTTCACATGCTATGCGCACACATCTAGGACCCCGTTCGTGCTTGCGAGCTTGTCGCATTGTCGGAGGCATCCTAAGAGGAAAATAAGGCAAATTAATTAATTAATTTCTTTTAGAATAATATTAATTCAATTAAATTTAAATGTCTTATAAAATCAATTTAACAAAATAATTTAAATAATCTAAGGCAAAACGTAAGTGGAGTAAGGTTCCTAGTGTGGAAACCTTGCTTTGATACCAAAATGTCATGCCCAAAATTTAGGGCAAAAACAAAATGATTTTTTTTTTAAAATACTAACTAAATAACGTTAAGTTCGCTAACATGAATGCGCTAAGCAGTTTTGGTTTTAACTATGTTTAAAACAATCATTTCCTACTATTTAAATAGCAGAAATTAAATTAAGATTAACTATGGATTAGAATAGACTAGCTCATTTTCGCTCAATCTAATTAACTTTATAAATAAATATCAACTTCATAATATTCCGAATTTAAATATTCAAGCTATTCAAATTTTAAGCTAATAATAACTTTATTAATATTTATCTCATGAATACCTAAACCTATTTAAGCTAGAAATAAATATTAATTTCATTACTAATTAGCTCATGGACTTCTCAATAAATTTAAATTTTAAAATAAATATGGACTTCACTAACATTTAAACAAGTCTTTTTTTTTAAAAAATTTAAAGTCTAATGTTAATTATTAAAATTGGATTTCTAGCATTTCAATTTTCTTGAAATTTATAATTAAATAATACCACCACACTTATATTTAAATATAATTAACATTATATAAATATAATACTAATATATTTTAAAAACTAAATGGGTTTGCCATGCAACCCTAACCCTTATTAAAAACTATAAATTAGTCCCCTCCCTTTTATTTTATTTTAATACTCATTCTTCATTTATTTACCCTAGCCCTAACCAGGCTAGGGTTTCATATTATTTTATTGTTATGTTGCAGGGTTTATTGAAGGTCGGCGGCCGAACTAACAGTGGCAGTCAAATTTGTGGAGGAGGGAAAAAAAAAAAGAGCGGCGCCACCAGTGGGACGACCCACTGTGTCGGTCACGGCCCACACAACGGCCTTGGCCACTGTGTGTGTCGCGGCCCGCACAATGGCTGCGGCCACTAGTGCGATCCGCGGCCCACACAGGGAGCGAAGGCCCTGTGCGTTCGACGGCCTGCACAGAGGTTGTGGCCTTTGTGTTGGTCGCGACCCGCATAGGGTCCATGTGCCCTGCGCAACCCTTCTTAAAAAGCCTCTTTTTTTAAATTTTTTTTTAAAATTATATATATATATATATTTTCAAATATATTTTACATGCAATTTTAAATTAAAAAAAAAAACAAAGGTATATATATACAATTTCATATGTATATATTCATATATATATATATATATATATATATATATATATATATATATAGGTTTACATCATCATTTGCTTTGCAGGTAATTTTTATGATATATTTTATATATAAGTATATATAAATATATACACGAAATCTACATGTATATAATTATATATATTTATAAATAATTTATATTATTATTTCATTTCTTAAAATAACCCGAAATCATGGACGATTCTGATTTTTCAATCGTAAGAAAGGAAGTATAGTAATAAATCTATTTAATTTAAGGATATTTTTCCAGAAATATATTGTACTATATTCTTTTTTTTTTTCTTTTACAGAAAACAGAATTATAAAATTATTTTTAAATCTACAATATGCATGCAAATCTAGTTAATGCCTCTCCTATTTATTTTTATTTTAAATGCCTAAAAATGGAATAAATTTCCTGCTAAACTATTTATCATAACCCATCGGATATACTTTTTTTTTGAACTTAAGAAATACTAATTTAAGGAATACATTATTCTTTTCTGCAATAAATACATTTACTGATTCTACAATTATTACAACAACTAAATAACCACTTTTTTTTATTTATTTAAAAGCTAACAACAAATACAACTCATATTTTTCTGCAATTAAAATGATTACAAATTCTCAGACAAAAAGAAAAACACAGAATTAAATAAAACTGATTTTCATATTACAAAGACTATTGCATGCAATTCAAAAGTAACTCTTTTCAAATAGAAATAGGAATATATCTAGCTTTTTACAATATTAAAGATATTCTGCAAAGTTTACAAGATGTTTCTTTATTTATATACAATCACTAATCTCATGTCTATATTTTGAATTTACATTTAGCCTCTCATTCCAACGAATGAGGGTGTATTTATCCTATTAAAACTAATAACTACAAATGAAATTAGATTTCTTCAACAATAATCTTCTGCAACTTTTCACTTGTCCTATTCTTTTCTCCCGACAATCCTGTATAATAATTCACAAATATGACCATGGAGTGCTCACCTCCTAGCCTAGGCTAACTGGTAGCCACCCCCGAGCTCGGAGAACCAAGCCCTAGATGGGTAACAAACATGCAAACACATAGAAGATAGAATCACATAGATATCAAACACAATCCCAACTTGGCTACACTGCACCACACTTTGGTGATGACCTTTTCAAGGGTGGTAGTGGACCAATACCCTGAGGAGAACTGCAAGTATGGAAATCATGTAGCCACCTCATGGCACAACAAATACATCAAGAATTTCAACTCCTTATTCCTTATGCCCCCCAAGGCATTCTAGCCTTATATCCCTCCTTATGACCCCCATTGCACAAACAAGCCATGCAACAAGGGTCACACAAAAATCCCTTGTGATCGCTCTCATAACGAGAGTCTCTCACTCGAGGGTTGTCACTGCTACCACCCACAAGATCCTCCTCTCTCCCAAGAGTAAGAGGTCTTGAAAAACTCCCAAAAACACATACAAAACAATATACAAAAATACCAAGTGAAATTTCCAAAAAAGACATACAAGAAAACAGATTTCTTACACCAGCATACTTTCAAATACATGCAAAAAAAGAAGTCATTTTAAGAATAATGAAACCAACCTTAATCTGCCCAAAGGTAGGATAGTATTTGAGGAAGAGCTGCCCAATTCCACGGATCTTTTTCTTCTAGCCTTAGCCAAATTTTACTTTTCAAATCTATTCTCTTCTTTTTCAAAAAAAATTCTCTTGTCTCCAAAAATGGAGAGTGGGTGATTACGCTCAAATTTTCAAATTCTTTCTTAAGAAGCTCCTTCTCTCAGTTCTCACAAGTTTCTAAAAACTAAAGAGGAAAGTAAGATAGAATGGGAAAGAGAACTCTCATTCGAATAGGAAAGTTTACAACTAGGTTCAAACTTCTAATTACAATTTTCGCACAACTCAGAAAAGCCAAATTTTAGAATGTCAAAAAGGTCACTTAGGAGTAGAAACTTGCCTAAAATTACCCCTAACCCTTAGGTATACCTTATGGGCTTTAGGAAACCCTATTAAACTACCCCTAGGTGTTCATTTAACCCATTTTAAACCCCTCTGAAGTTTATTTTCGGGTCAAACATATGTTGACCTCTCCAAAGATTCTTTTCCCAAGGTTTTCATGACATCATGTTACATTAATTGAAAAAGCTATAGTTGAACACTTTCCCACCAAGAGACAAAAATAAAACATTTAAACTTAAATCCACACATGTGTCAAGTGACACAAATAAAACACTTTTACAATTTAAAACATGAAATCATCTCTTGTGGATTTTACACAATAAATTTAAACAACACTTAACACACATGCAACATATATTGTTACGAATAAAATACAACACAAATGGGGTGTTGTCCCTCCAAATAGACAACCCCTAGCTTACGAACATACATAAGTCTAGGTATGGTTCTCCGTAAATTTCCATGGTCACATGGATAACTTCCTGCGCATCTCAATTTACACATTAGTACTTTCACATATCTACATATAATATAATTCAAAGGAATAACAGTACACATCATCACTTGCATACAATTTACATCTGAACAGATTAAATACATCTTTTATCAAGCAATTTCACATAAGCAATTTCATCCTAATTCACATAAACTAAACCATACATCATAGTTCTATTATCATAGTAAAGTCCTGCAAATTCAATAATGACATCTATCATTGCAATATCATCTTTATCTAACAATCATGTAGTGTTCTAACTCATAAAGCGTATAAGTAAATCATCAAAATATAGCAATGTTATCCAAATCCTAAAATCATATAAGTTCTAAATTCCAAAATGCATCAAAATAAAGTATCCATAATAGTCAATATATAAAAATCACTAAAATGCTAGACTGAGTCAAGGTGAGGCCTCACACAATCATATTCTATAGTGAATGCTCCGAGGTTGCTACTCAACCATACTATGCACAAGATATGAATGCAGTATTCATTTTTCTTATGAATAAGGTAAGACAGTGTATTTGATGAAAAGTAACAGAATATCATCATGATTTATATCTATGAATAAATTTATCTTCCTTAAGTTGAAGACTTCATAATGAATGAGTAAATCATTTAGGCTCTACAATTTATCTTAACAAGAAAGATCATGAACATGCAATAGCTATACATCAGCTACTCAAGGTGGAATTTACACGGCTATGTAAGACAAAATAATCATAGTTAGGTATGATAGTATGTTCACAGCTATTAGAGCAAGATTCTTTAGATAATATCACAAGCAACTGCCTGCAGAAAAATGCAGTAATCCGCAATGGTTCGAATCCACTTCCAGGATTCACTAAAATGCTTCATTTCAGTTTTCTACCTTATTGTTTGTAGGTGGAAAGCCTGAGGTTCAATGTCAAACTTGGTTGCTCTGATACCATATGTAATATTCCATTAATTCTATACTTAAAGAAAATAAATTGCGATCTATATTAAGATAAAACATTGAGCATTTCAAAATAAAACATAACTACTTCAGTTGAAGGAGAAAACTAACTAAATGTTCTTCAACATAATAAGAATCTAACTAATTTATCTAAAAGGAAGGTAATCTTTTAATGATAAAAAACATTGAACAAATATTATTAAGCTAATCAATATGAGAAAGGAATTCAAATGGAAAGTTTCATTTTTGAGGGAAGAGATAAAGGTTCAGAGGTTACAATTCATTTAACTTTCCAACTGAAACTTTTTGTATCAAGCCTCGACATAGTTTGGAATAGGGAGAGCATCATCAAGGGCTTCTCCATTCAATCATAGACTTTCCAGTCTCTCGTGCCCCTTCCAATTGGAAGAGACCCAACCCTTCATGAGGGTGCATTCTAAGGATTGGGTCTCTTTTACATCTGGCCATCTAATCTTGGTGTTCAAAACCTACACACAACTAGTCAGTCACACACTATAGGTAACCCCTAACTACTATGACCATCTGACTAGTAGGTGTATCTAGTGCATGTGATCTAACAAAATCTTAGATAAAGCATCACCATCTTGGCCAAGGTTTTAACATTGCAAGCACCAATGCGTTGTTAGTGTTCACCTCCCTTGCTTGACTTGTACATCCAATTCTTGAGCTCAACAAACTCACTAGTTACCAACCATCTAAACAAGCCATCTGCTTAATGTGTACTAACAATAATGGTTATTAATGACCATTATATGATAAATAGCATACACTTGAGCCAACTAACTCACTGGTTTACTAACCAACTATCTAGCGAACAGCTTAATGTCTACTAAGAATAACGGTCATAAATGACCATCATAAGATAATTAACATACACTTGAGTCAATTGATTCATTGGTTACAGAACTTCTAGGTTTAGCTAATCCAATTCGTTACATAATAGTCTCATGTCTACTGACATTAACGGTTTACAAGGACCTTCATGGGATTGTGACATAGCCTAACAAGACAACTCCTACAAATCCCCTATCTCTAACAAGCTTCAATTGTCATCATGGAATTAAACCTAATACAACATTGGTTCCCTTATTTAGCTAAATTAACACATCATATTATGACTCAACAAAAAATACGGTTCTAATATATTTTTTTGTCTTTGTATATTCCCAAAAGTATGCATCTAATTGATGATAAGAATCCTTCTTCAGGTCTTGCAACCATGGAGACTGGTTATAATATGATTATAACTGATGTGCATTGATTCCAAGATGAACCATATTCGGTTGAACTATGAGTTAAGAGTGGAAAACAAATAAACATAGAATAGCTGCAATACTCAGCTATTATCCCCTCATGGGCTAGCAATCATATTCTATAGTGAATGCTTTGAGGTTGCTACTCAACCATACTATACACAAGATATGAATGCAGTATTCAATTTTCTTATGAATAAGGTAAGATAGTGTATTTGATGAAAAGTAATAGAATATCATCATGATTTATATTTGTGAATAAATTTATCTTCCTTAAGTTGAAGACTTGATAATGAATGAGTAAATCATTTAGGCTCTACAATTTATCTTAACAAGAAAGATCATGAACATGCAATAGCTATACATTGGCTACTCAAGGCAGAATTTACACGGCTATGCAAGACAAAACAATCACAGTTAGGTATGATAGTATGTTCACAGCTATCAGAGCAAGATTCTTTTCAATTTGTTTTACTTTTTCTTTTAATGAGTAATATTTCCACAATCAATTAGTGATACATGATTAACCTCTACATTTCAGTCGGATATGAAATAGATGCATACCTGATGTGAGAGGAAATGAGGAAGGAAATACCCCTTGAATGCAACATTTGCATGACTATGATAGAAGAGAATCTGGAATAGTCTTTGTTTCCTCCTTCTTTCCCCACTACTAAAAGTTCACATATGCAAAGGAAAAACAACTGATTATATTATATATATCCGCCAAAATAGTATAGTGGTAAGCCTGAGGCTATAATCTACTCCTTTCTCTAAATTTCCTCCATTTTACAAAAGCTCCCTCCTTTATATGAGAGTATACATTATCACCAAGCGTCGTGGCTTTTCAACATATAATCGTCAACTAACACTTTTGTTTGGAACATTACTTCGACTAGGTATTTTCTCCCTTCATCGAAAAGCTATATTCGGTCATTATGGATGTCTCCTCACCGATACCTATCTGATATCCATCAGGTTTTTATGTTGAAGAAACCTTGGACTTCGATGACCTCCTTTATTTTTCCACCGAAATACCTCTTCCATTGATATCACTATGGCCCGTCGATGAATGGATCTATTGTCTCACCGAAGCTTTTCTTTATCCTCTCTTGTTGTCTTCCACCAATAAAGTTATATCGGTGAAACAATGCATATCGGAGAGATGCCTTTTAGCCTCCTCGAAACCTATTTCCTCATCAATATTTATCTGATGTCCATTAGGTTTCATGTCGAAGAAACCTTGGGCTTCAGTAACTTCCTTTATCCTTCCATCGAAACACTTTTTCTATCAACATCACTACACTCCTTTGATGAATGGGTCTATTGTTTCATCGAGGACATCTTTCTTTTGATGATTTTCTTCCACTATCATCTTTCATCAATGAGCTCATTAGTAATCTTCCTCGATAAAGTTTCATCGGTAAAACCACACATATCGGTAACCTGCCTTTTAGCCTCCTTGAAAATCATATCCTTATCGATATCTTTTATCGATGTAGCTTCCTTCTATTTTATCAATATCATTCTTTTGATAAGAATGCTTCTTTCGGTAAGTTTCCTTCATGTTGCGCCAATGGTATTATTTCCCCGGAAGCCTTTTCCTGTCGATGAAAACCGTCTTTGCTTTCTTTGATATCCTCTTTCGGTGGAATCATTTCTTTCGATGAGTCCCTTTTAGAGTTCATCGATGTTACCTTTCCTTTGATACCCTTTTTATATTGATGAGACATCGCTGGGTCTCATCGATACTATTTGAATTTTGGATATTTCGATAGAATGCTATTAGACTTGTTCGATAACTTATGGGTTATTACAGTATCAATGAAAATGATGATTTCTTCCAAAGATAGATGGCTTCTATGATTTAATCTCTCAAATCAAGATATTTTAATTAATTCAGATTTGATGCTCAATAGGTTCCACAAGCTACACCTTCAGTTTGTGTCCTAGCACGTCACTGCAAGGAGGAAGGTTTATAAGAAAAGGACTGCATGCAACAATCAGAGGGTTACTTCAAAGTTTGAATGAGAGGTTTCCCTCTTCGATGAAAGAGTTTCATAAAAATATGAAGAGAATCCATAAGGACATTTACAAAGCACCTCATGCCAACACCATGCAAACCACACACAGAGTTTAGGCGTGATAGAAGTTAGCATCAAAGCTTCTGGAGAGAAATTGTCATAGTCATAACAGTAGATATCCACATTTGGAGGTAGGGTTTTCAGAACCCTATTTTAGAATTTTTAGTATCTTATTGTTTAAATCATGCATTGGATACACCTACAATAATGATTCAAGCAAAAGTCGGGTTAAAGGAGAAATCTGATTATCTATAAAAAATAATATAGTTTCAGCTTTGTGTTATGACAACATCTATAAGTTTGTCAATGCTTTCTTGCTCACCGTAAGGGTTCCACATATTATTTAAAAGGGTTGATTGTCTTGCTAGATTTTCTTTTTCCTTGAAGTGAGCGAATCCCTAGGTCTCTTTTGTTCCCTAGGATAGCTTAGAAAGTACAGTCATGCAAAAGTCATTTAGTGAAATCATCAAGAGTTTTTAATCCGAAAACAAATCTCAATCATAAATAGAAAATGTGCAATAGTAGGATTGACACAAACCAGATAAAGATCAAGTACGTGAAGCAGTGAGCAAGGTCTTTTACATATAGGGTAATAAAAGTAATGAATAGTGGCCCAAAATTATTCAAAAGGTCAAGAAATAGAGCAAGCTCGAGAGTCAAATTCAAAAGATAAAGACATCATATGATCATTGAGCAGTGATCTGAAATGCAAATTATAGCAAGGTATTGTGACTATAAGATAGAAACCATCCTAGGAGCCTCCAATATATCAAAAGTTGAGAAAGTAGCAAGCTTACCGTACAGAGACTGTGATCACTATAAAGTTGCAGTCAAGTTTAAAGCATTGATTTGTGGGAACAAAGGGTTTCATATGGGGATAGAGAAGTCTCATGAAATATCATGACAATCATAATCATAATGTAAAGAGTAGTCAAATATTTAAGATAGATTGGTGATAGTGCAGTCATTCATTAATTGTTTTGGACATTTCAAGCTATGTTTTCCTAATAGATGGTCAAGTATAGAACAACAACACTCAGAAAATACAGTCTAGAGAGATTGCAGTCTATAGTAAAGCCAGTAGGCAGTCATACCCAGTACCAAATAAAATGACAGTAATCAAGTCTACTGAGTGAAAAAGAGTAGGGTATAAGTTTCGAAAAGGTCTTTTCAAACCTTAACAACAAATAACACTTTATTGTTGCAGCATTGTCAAAACTTGACAAGAACAACACCTTATAACCTCAAGAGGCATAGCAGTCATAGGGAAACTCATGTCAAATGTGCAACTCAATACAATAAATAATCTTAATTTGTAGCCCTATAGCATCATAATGCAATCCTTGACTAAGTATGCATACAATAAACATCTAGTTCTATTAAGGCACAAGCATCAAAGTCAGAGGTTATGACAACTAGTCAAAAACATCAAGTACAAAAAGGTTAGTCTCAGTCACTAGAACACAATTTGCAACATGCATTAGGAGTTGTCCTCCTTACAAATAGTGCAACATTAAAAAGGTATTATCAAAGCTACAACCACAATTCAAAGAGGAAGCTTACAAAGATAGGACAAAGCTAGGTACAATCATAAGTCAAGGCAAATACATAGTTGAAACTCAGTCCAAAATAGTGAAGAAGTGCAACAAATGACATGAGGAGTCTAAAGAAGTATTATAGAAATCATGAGTCAAGGATTAATGAAGAGATTTTTTGCATCCATGATACAATCTCAAACACACTTTTTACCATTCTCTTAGTGATTGTGCCCAATTGTGTATGTCTTGCTTATGTATGCAAATGGCATTTTGTAGCTTTCCACCGATGATGTATTTGAGATGTCTTTGATTTAGATATGGCATGAGCTTAGTCGTAGAGTGAGACTAGGGAGTTGGACCATCTCAACCATGGTGCACCTACATATATATATAGTTTTGTGTATTCATTAAGGATTTTTATTTAATTTTAATCAACTAAAGAGAAATATTCATGACTTACAAGTAATAAAAAAACTTACAAGGATGAGGCATATTCATTACTTACAAGTAATAAAAAAACTTACAAGGATGAGGCATATTCATAACTTTTGCAGTCCTACCTTGGATATCAACACTAGAAGCAACTCATATTGTTCGTGTACAGACAAGATAATATGGGAGTTCATGAAATATTGAAAAGTGTGTTATCTTGTTGAGCTTCGCTTGGTTTCGAGAATAGCTTAATATTCTCTACTTAACAGGGCCAACCACGTGAAGGTGGAAGCTCATTTGGCCCCTCCCCCCCTAACATCACTCTAAATTCCTCGTTAACATCTTATAACATTCATTCATTCATTCTTTCTACCATTAATAAAATATAGCATTCATTCATTAATATCACATAATGTTCATTAACACATAACATTGATTAACATTAATTAACATGCAACATTCATCAATATTAATTAACACATATCATCCATAACCATTAATTAGCACATAATTACATTCACTAACACATAAAAATCAGTCATTATCAAATAAGTTAGATTACAATCATTTATTTCTTTGTTTTTTCTTTGAAGCTATGAAGAGACTAAGTGGAACATCGGTTTCTTCATCATTTCCCCCCTCTGCAGATGTTCCGCCAACTGCTCGTGATGTTGATGTATGCCTAGTCCTATACTGAGGACGAGGACACTGAAGCGAAGGGGGATCCTCTACAATAACAAAGAAATGGGTTAAATTAAAAAAAAAAAAAAATTATTGTTACAATTATTTCATTAATTTAGAGAACATAATTGTTGTGCTCTTTACCTGATGGGGCCACATCATTTTGTGTAACCTCAACCTCAACATGCTGAACACCCTCTAGATCATCTAGAGTTGAAAGACTAAAGGTTACATTAATGTTGAACACCAATTGCAATTATATTTGTTTAAAGCAATAACAGTGGCCCTCTTTACCTAAGTGGGGAACATCATGTTCTTGATGTTGTGTACCCAGATCATGCTCCACTTGCTCACCACTGACTACATGCTCTAAAATATTAACAAAAAAGGTTACATTAATTACTACTCTAATTACAAATTAAGATGTTTAATTGTATTAATAGCTAAATAAATAAATTTGAATAGCAAATGAATACCTCCACTATTGGGATGCACATCTGGACCTTCATGTGCAGGTGGTGTTTCATAATTAGCAAGTTGCATTCCAATGACATGCACATTGTTATCATTGCTTGATTATTTAAAACAAATATAGTCACTTTATGTTGGAACTCAACATAAATTAGATTATTGGTAAATTATTCAATTTGAAACAACTTCCATTTAGCATATTTACTTGTGTGATGGATGCACTTGAATGTTGTGTATGCCCACTCAATTCTCATAGCCGATCAGCCACGACTGAATAGCCTTGCTAGTAGGCAATTCTCTTGTCATCTTCTGTGGGTGCTCTATTGAATTCAGAGCCTTGCATTTTTGCTTGATACCGTGAATTTTGCTTGCATTGTTTGATAAAAAAAAAATGTTTGCAATTTATTAATATTTTGATGCAATATTTTGTTTACATGAGATACTTACAATTCATGTAGCAAGTTTCATGTAACCACCAGAGCTGAGTTTGTGTTGCCCGTGCTTTTCTTGCCTTGCCTGGGTTGCCTTTGATGTGTCACTCAATCTATAAAAAGTTTGAAATATGTTAGATTATATAAATATAAAGAGTAATTAATTAGTACATAATTACATTCTTAATAGTATCCCATACCTTCTTCTGGCGTCTAGTGGTGTATTTACTTTTTTCCTTTCAATTCTCTCCTTGGCATCCAAAATCAGGTCCTTCCACTCCCTCTCTGAAATCATGGGGGGACACTCGTACTTTAGGTTCCTCTCCAAATGGGTCCTGTATTGGTCCCTCACATACTTTAGATATGTGCCAGCTTTTTCAAGGAGCTTGGTTTTGTCAAAGGTGTCATTTCCAAACCACTCAACCATTTGGTTTGTCAATTCATCTTTTAACCTTTTTTCTTGGTCATTCCACCTTTTAAAGAAAAAAAAAACCTGTTAGATTCAGAAATGAACAAATGCTACATTTATTACACTTCAAGAAATGGATCAAAGGAAAACTATTCTAGCAATGATATGAAATCAAGTGGATTAGGGTTAGTTCACATATGATGTACCACCTTTTGCATATGGTGGGCCCAAATATCTGCAATGCAATGTGACTAAGATGTTTATAGAAAATATCATTTCCTGCAAAAAATTCATGGGATCATTAGTCCAAAATGAGTGATCATAAAGTAAATTACAATTAGAGTATATATAATAATAATTTAAAAGTACCTAGAACCTTTTGTATCTTTAAGGGAATCATTTCTTCGTTGCTCACTACCAATGTGGCCTGCAACGTTCCCATACTAGCAATATGAGAAGATCTAGGAAATGATGGTATGTTATCAGCAGTAGTCCCCTCTAGCACATCCTCATGTGCATCTCCTCCTACAAAAAATGAATCCACTATGAAATGACATTAAAATTCAAGAAAGAATGCTTGAAGGGAAATAAACACATGATAAAAGATAGAGCAAAAGAGGGATCTACCAATAGTGGACAGGCCAATATGACATGGACTAGAGGATGTCTGGATGCTACGTGTTGCCGACATTGCAGTCGGCAATATAGGTGAGGGTAACCTCTGATGAGGCGGCGACGACATTTGCACAGTAACATTGACAACACCTAAAGAATAATACATTAAATATATCAAACATTAAATATATGAAAAGTGCAAGAATTGTAAACAAGGATGAACCTTTATTTTAAAAATTGACAGTATCAAGTATGATGTGTTTTGGGTACTCAGAGTGATAAGCCAAGCAAGCGATAATACAAGAAAATCGTCATCACCTAAAGATCCTGCAACACCCTAATCATGGGAATGACTTTGATGAGGGTGGATAAATTGCTGTAAAAACAATACGTACATATTTTAGTTAATGACATAAAAGAGAATAAAATATAAACCATTATTGAACTTTTGTTATAATTAAAGCTTTCATTACTACTTACTTGCAAGTTTTCTGCTGTCCGAAGCAATAATTCCACCCTCTCTCGTATCTCATCCGTGATAGGATGTACGGCTGCCAAAGCAACAATCTCTTTTCTAATTTTTATAAGAGGCATTTTAAAGAATTTCATAAGGTCTGTGGGATCTTCAGGGTCATCATCGCTTAACCCTAATGATTCCACATCCCTAGAAAGGTGCTTAGGTACTGCAACTCCCTTTCCCTTTCCCCGAACATCCGTTTGTGTCAAGAATATCATTAGCAATTACAAAATTAGTATAAATCACTAAAAAAAAGAACATAATAATGTAACAGTTTGCTTCTATCTAATTTGTACAATTACAATGAGGTTTACCTGCTCGGTAGAAGTGTCGTAAGCTACATCTCTGTCTGTGATATGTGATGGATCCATGTTAGCCTATGACAAAGAAAAAATATAAAAAACGTTAGCGAAATTAAACCAATAGACTTAGCAAAAAAACTTCATAATAAAATGGTATATTGGATTCATTAATTGGAGGTTGATTAATTTAAATGGTATATAGTACGTACCACCCCTATGATATTAACTTTGTTTGTATCTATACGATTCAAACTATAATTGATTAGAAGCTCTTTGCCTACACTTATTGATTTTATCACACATACAAATACACAATTTCCCTCGCGCGCCTCAAATATGCAATTGGGTTGTTTATTAGTTGACCCAGGTCGTGTACTATTTATAAAACTTGCAATATTCCCTGTTGCTTTTGGCCGACCATCAATGTATACAGCCACTCATTTACTTTGATCATTATCATTCTGTTGTATATAATTTGTTGACAGTGCATACCTACGCATACTTTTTTTATATTTAAGAATCTACATCCAATGTTTGTAATTGTAACAAGGTCCAACAAACTCCATCAATTCTGCAACTCTACTGTAACAGACCTTTATGTCGTCCATGGAAAATAAGCCTAAACCATGTAACGACGAAGGTACTATGCAATATATCCTATCATTAACACACAAATCGATGTTTATTGGAGGAAGTTCCTTGGGCACCCATTGTTTCTGTAGATGTTTGTACCTCAGTGGTACCTTAATGTCGCCTTTGGTCTCATCATCATAAGAACATGACCCCCCGTGAGCAAGGAAAAATTTCATGCATTTATTGAATTTTCTTCTAATCTTTTGACCTCTTGTCGATCTCCCTATTGTAGACCTACTACATGTGTCACTTTCATTTTCTATTACTGCATTTTCCTCACTCGATGAAGACAGATTTGACAAATACCTATTTGGGGGTACCTGCACTCCATGAAATGAGAGAGTTAATTGGTAATGAGAAAGAAATTTTGCAAATGAGGGTAATGTTGATGAAGAAGTCAACCCTAAATTTGATTTTGGGATGAAAATTGGAATAAGTCCAACCGGGGCCTCAAGTGTTGATAACTGTATTAGATTTGCTGCTAATGTCGAGGTTCAAAAAATTGAGGAAGTTTGTTTTCCAAGTAATTTAAAAAAAATAAACTGTTTCTATAGGGTGTATTGACTAGTTATACCTGTCCATCCATGAGACTGTGCAAGATCCTTGTCAAAGGGGTTCAGGGTCCTATACAATGTAGGCTATGCAGGATCCTTAACTAAATGGTTGACGATGTCTATAGTCAATGACCTGTTCCCACCAAGGGTGACAGCATCACATAGGGACTATACCTGAAATCAACACCATCAGTTGAGCATCATAAGCATTACTACATTTGTAAGTTGATAAACAATAAATACATACCTATCATAAGCATCAGAAGCATCACATGATGTGTCAACATATATGTAATTGAGCATCACAATTAGCATCACATATCATGTGTCATCATAAACATGTAATCCATTACATATGTATCATAAATCACCATCCATCACATAGGTAATAAACAATCCATGTTCTATAAATAAACACAAAGTTCAAAAAATGCACATGCATCATCATAAACATGTGATCCATCACATATGTATTTAAATCAACATCCATAACATAGCTAATAAACAATCCAATTTCCATAAATAAACACAGTTTAAAAATTGTCACATAAATAGTCACTCTCCCTATCTCCATCTCCATATATGAGATATATGACATACCTTAACAAACGTGACATTATTATGTTGGATAAACCATTCATAACCTTCAAGTTCACCAACAACAATACAATGGAGAGAAGAGTTTCCTGCAAGCCTTCGTAAAGGGCCTCAGATTCCTTCTCAAGTAGAGGGACATCATGAACAACATCAAGGTCATCTTCATCATCATGATTAGCTGCGCGAGTACTAAATGAGTCGTGGATCAATGTATTTGTACCATCATCTTCAATTGTGTTTTCTGGCTCATGATTGTCATCTTCCATGGGATCATTATCTTCAGCTTCGATATTCACACCTCCATGTTCATCCACTTCGAAAACCATATTCTCAGGGTTGTGTTGATCCATACCATGTGCTTTGGGGTGCTCAACCTATATAAAATTGATAAACATAAATAAACCATGATCATGATCTCATCATCATGTGATTTATTATGTATATAAATTGTTAAAACGATATAATGAAAAACTTACCAATGAATGATAATCATGTCCACCTTCAATGTGACCATGCAGCCTACAATGTTTCTTCACTGTTTTGATTAGAAGTCTTCTAGTCTTTAACCCCTTACGAATTTTGCACAGACAATAACATTTTCCATCACCTTTTCTTTTCAAGTTAGACCACAATCTAGCAATTGTCTCCTTATTTTGTTGTTCGTTGATATTGTCTGACATGGTCTTTCTTCACAGGAAAGAAAATAGAAATTATCATTATTGAACAAAGCATCTTATTGAATTTAGATTTCTAGTTTTCTTTTGGTACATCACACAACATGGAAAATAAGAAATACTCAATAAATAGTAGGATTCACTGATCTAGTATTATCACAATCTACACTTGGCCTTCAATATTTTCTCCTCCTAACACTATTTATCCATTACCTGTCAAGTATAGAACTCTAAAACCAGTGGCTATTAAAATACATAAGACAACATTGTAGCATCTTATAATCATCTGTTATAAAACCAAAGCACTTGGGAGTGATTCTTTTGTTTGTCACAGTCTAGGAAAATGGTGTCTACTGGAGCCTTGAATAACTGACTAGAAAGATTTTTAATTCCTTTTCTTTTTCCTTCTGATTTTTTCACTGTCACTTCCATCCTCCGAGTTAGATGCCCTCACCCTTTTCTTTCTTCTTGTTTTTTCATACTCATTGTCATGCTTTGAATTATTTTTCTTTCTTGGCAACTCCTTACTGCTCTCACTATCAGTTTCACTCTCAGAATTTGAGTCTGATGTATCAGAATCTGACGAACCTAATGAACTAGAAGAATCGTCATTAGAGGTAGATTCATCTGACTCAGGAATAGACTTTTTCTGCTGCATTACAAGCCTTGGCATATTCTTCAAATACTCACGTAAATTCTCAGTGATACCACCAAGACCAATAGAAGTAAAGAAATTGATAGCAAATCATGAATTTTTGGGATTGTCCTTTGGAGAAATTGAATCAAAAGACTCTTGCATTGTTGGATCATTCAACCTTTCATTAAGCAACAATATACCAAGCTGCTCTGTCAGCTCTTGCAAGAGAAACTTTATAAAAATATGGGAAGAGGAAGTAGTATCTTCCTCTGTCAGATGTATATAAGCAAGACAATGCCATGGAAGAGCATCTGTGCCAAGTAAGTGGGCCAAAAAATTTGCAACATTACGCAGTTTATTTGTTTCCAGTCTATGTATCATAGAATACTGTTGTACAAAACACTTATCAAAAAATTCCTCATAAATTTTTTTGATCATACAAAATCTTTTCCCAAGAAGACCATAATAACAAAGGTATGTTCTCTCTTGACCAGGTTCAAGCTTTATCTTTAGTAGCTTATGACCAGCTTCCTCAAAATCAACACTTGACATGATTGTCAAATAAATTGTACATCTTAAATTGACCAAGTTTGTCTATGTCTCATCCTGTATTCTCAGTGCTTCCTCATCATCATCATCATCATCATCATCATCATCATCATCATCATCATCATCATCATCAACATCATCATCATCATCATCATCATCATCATCATCATCATCATCATCATCATCATCATCACCTGAATCATTCTCCCCTTCTACTTCATTTGAAGAAGCATCTCCAAGGATATCTTTCTTTAGTTTTTCATAGGTTGCCTCATATTCTAAGAAATCAGGATTTGGCTTGAAAACATCCAAACCAACTTCTTGATCAAGTTCATCTTCGAGGAAAACTTCATGTGTTAACTGATCTGGACGCACAACTGGATGACCCTCGAATTTAGCTTTGTGAATTGCAAAAAGGCCTTCAATTAAAAACTGTACTCATTTGTCAATTTTCCCCTTATGGAGAATACCTCTAAATCTTTCAAAAATCCCATAGAGACCTTTGGGTGAAAGGTCTTGCAACAAAGAACCACATTCTTTCATGAACCCAACAACAACCTCTACACTATCATCTGTGGGGTTCTCTAGTAAAAGGGTGAGAAGTTCCAAGGCAATGATCTTACGTGCAACTTGTTGATTCACTAAATGAGCTATGAATTTGGTTGTTGCTATCAATATGTGCTTGTCATTGCGTTTGTATGCCCTCTTAAGCTGCAAAATAATTCTTCGCAAAAGAAGATTGCCAACTTTAGGAAATTTTGTATTTACCACAGCAACCAAGACAATACAAACATCTGTAAATCCAAGGGAAGCCATTTGGGATTTCATACAAGACCTACAAAATAGACCCCTCCCATAGATGAGATTCTCTGCAAATAACTCTGGAATGATGTTCTTGATGTTAGATGCATTTACCTTGTTTACTAACCCATTGATACTCTTCCGAAGTGCATCCCATGTCATGCATTGGTATTCCACAGTGCCCTTGTCTTCCACATCTTTCATCATTTGAGATAGCTTAAATGGGGGAATGTAAACACCCCCACTTCTTCCAACACCCTTCTCAGCTCCTCTTATAGCACCTTCGCCATTCCCATTCTGAGATGGAGTAGACACAACACCAAAAGTTTTCACTTCCACTGCCTCTCTGTTGCTCTTGTTTCCAGAAGCCCCTTTACCACTTAATTCGTGCTTATTTCTGTACATAAACCCATCAGGAAGAATGAGTTTTTGCATATAAGCTCGCCCAAATATTTTACAGTTATTTTTTTATCAAGATTCCCTCAGGAGCTGGCAGATCCTGCTTCCATACTTTAATTCTATTTTCTCAAAGGACAATCCTAAAAATCCATGCATTGCAAACAACTTTTTACACCTTTGTTGGTTGTGGTGGCATCACAAAGAGTTTACATTAATAAATGAAGAACATGCCAATGCTTTTAATGCAGTAGTAGAAGTCTATCTCTCATTCAATATCTCTAGTGAAACCCCCATGATCTTTTGTTGGAGAAGAATTTGTTATATTCTAGAAAGGGTCTTGTCCTTTGTTGATGGGATATTCATCTACCTCAAGAAATAACTATTCTTTTCTCCAACAAGAAGTGGAACTAAATGAAGATCTAGCACCTTGAAATGAATCCTCAAAAGGATTACTATAGTTAGTTTTGGTAGATAATGATCTGGGTAAAATACTAATGTGGCTTTAGGAAACATTATGTACTAGCTTAGCATACTCTAACAACTTTGGTGCGACATGCTACATCCAATTAAGTCTCCATTGGTATCTCTATTATGTTTATGGATTGGGATTCAATGTACTCTTTTTATACATAGATTTTACTTTCAACTGAGGAGGTTTGTATGTACTTACTTGTCTTTCTATTGTATCCCTATTTCAAGAATTTCTTCTATCAACAAATCATTTGTTGTAAGTTGTACAAGTGGAAGCTTGAACATGCCTTCCATGCTAGCCTTGTTGATACGTTCAACACCATCTTGTGCAACAAATCTTTATAACTCCACTATTTCATTGAAGAGTGAGTAGTAGGGACAATCTAGGACACTTACAGAGGTTTTGCAAGAGAGATAAATAGACCTAAATATTATGGCTTAATAATGATCAATAGGTAAACAGATAAGAAGTCTCAATATCAAAATGACTTTCTCAATTGTCTTTACTAGAAATGGATAGATCTACTAATAATGGCTTTATGACTGCATGTGAACTTTAGACTCAATCCAAGAAGAGCTAGAACTAATATGTGATATCTAGATTTATGATCTCTATAATATAACAATCCCATAATTATGTTTCCATCCATCTATACCACAACACAAACATCATGCTAGTGTTCAGCCATAGCAATTGATATCCTAATTATAGAATGTGAAATATGCACATAACTATGAATAAAGATTAAGAAAAATTAAGAAAGATGCTTATTGCAAACATAAATGACTAATGGACAAGAATTGAATTCATTGTAGATAGTTTTGAATATCAAATTCACTTATTTGTGTGCATTTAGTAACTCATGTACTTGTGGCCAACCATTTATCTCTTTCATAAATTAAACACATATTAATAACATTAAATGACCGAGTAATTATGTTTTAGTTGAAATTGAAAATAAAATATTTTATTTCAGGACAGCTCACACTATTCCCTATCATATTTTAGACTCTCGGTTTTGTTAGTAGTGGTTTGATGTCTTTGGAGCTGATCATTGCATTTATTTAGTTACGTTTGCCAGCGTAATCCTAGCCTGTGCCAAAATGGGAGCTTTGGAACAGGGTATGGACATCCATCAAAGCATAAAAGATAGAGGAATTTTGTCAGATGTAGTTGCAACTGCTCTGTTAGCATGTATGCAAAATGTGGAAGCATAGACAAGGCACGGGAACTGTTTGACATATTGCCTCAAAGAAATGTGGTTTCCTGGACTGCAATGATTGTCAGATATGCACAAAATGGATTTTTTGAGAATGCTTTAGAAACTTTCAAGCAAATGCAATCAGCAGGTGTAAAGACAAATTCCACGACCATTGCTACTATCCTCCCTACCTGTGCCAAAATGGGAGATTTGGAACAGGGTATGGACATTCATCAAAGCATAAAGGATAGAGGAATTTTGTCAGATGTTGTAGTTGCAACTTCCCTGGTAGACATGTATGCAAAATGTGGAAGCATAGACAAGGCACGTGAACTGTTTGATAGAATTCCTGAAAGAAATGTTGTCTCATGGACTGCAACGATTGTTGGATATGCACAAAATGGATTTGTCGAAAAGGCTTTAGACACTTTCAAGAAAATGAAATTGGAAGGCATAAAGCCAAATTCCACAACCTTTGCCAGCATCCTCCCTACCTGTGCAAAAATGGGAGCTTTGGAACAAGGTATGGACATCCATCAAAGCATAATGAATAGAGGAATTTTGTTAGGTGTTGTACTTGCAAATGCCCTGCTTGACATGAATGCAAAATGTGGAAACATGGACAAGGCTCATGAATTGTTTGATATGATGCCGCAAAGAGATGTGATCTCATGTGAACAATCAACACACGTGTATACGGGATGAAGGGATTGCTGCTACAAAATTGAACGCTCACTCCTCAATCACAGTTCTATGGTTTTATGAGATTAAACTAGGGCAATTAACCACCAGATGTATATTTTTTGCAACATGAAATTAAAAACTAGGGCAATTTGAATCTACCTCCTACGCGGGATTGCAAGCAATGCCACAAATGCCTTCAACGCGGGTTTGATGTTCTTGGGGGTTGAAGTCACCACAGACACCTACGCAGGATTGCAATGCACAAATGAATTCCCCTCTTTTTCTTTTTTTTCAAGTAATGGCCATTGTCGTCAGAATTACGATGAACTCGAGCACTTTTTTGAAAAAAAGAAAATTCTCATTGCTAATGCCTTGTTCATCAAAACCAAATGGGAAATTGCCATCAGAATTACAACAAATATGGGCATTTTTTCAAAAAAAAAAAATCAAATTTGGCCACAATATACCTTCTCTATTGGAAACCTCAGTCGAAAATCTAGTCCAAACGTATTAGTGAGAACAAAAATTCCAAAACTCCCAATAATTTTAATGGATGATGAGGATGATTACCAGGACAACAAAGAGGCGGCAATTAAGAGTTTGAATTTCCAAATAAATTGGATACACATAGTGGAGAATGCAGACCTAGATTGGATTTCAATCTACATTCGCCAAGAAGTTTCGAAGGAACAGATTCAAGCAGCTGAGGTGGAAAGAGAGAACCTAGTGGATGAGGACAAGATGGAAATCGATGAAGAAGTTTAGAAGGATCAGGTGACTTTCTAGGCTTGCATTTTGTTTTTAGATTATTAATATAAGTGATCTAGTATTTTATAACAAAGTAGGAGTTAGAATAGTTTGGAGTGTTCTGAGGTCAGAGAAATTTTTTTTTTTGTTTATAGAATGCCTATGATTTTGCTTCTAGAGACTATTAGAAGCTCTTTTTTAGGTAATAGAAGGGCTAAATGTATGGTATTATCTGCTTAACTAAGCTTTTAAGAATGGGAAAGGTGTTTGTTTCCCTTCTAGTATTACAAACTTGTTGTATGGAACTTGAATATTTTCTATAATGAATGAGGACTAGCCTTTACCAGAGTAGTTTAATTGTAAAAAAAAAGAGAAATTTATAACATCCTTGCATTGCTTCTTTTGGTTATAAAAAAGTGAAACTCTACACATGTTATTTTTGATCTATTTCTTATTGTAGCGTCCTAAAATTGCGACACTTGAAATTTCGACCGCATTTGGGTCTTCACGATGGTGACTCAACACTGAACCTGAATGGAGACCCCGAAACTTGTTCATGACATCAAAAACTGCATTTTTCAGCACCCTGGCCTAATCCTCCTTGCACCCTGCTGTCCTGGGAGGTGGGACCATGGCGCCCAGCGCCCTGGTCCTTCAAGACTAGGGCGCCCAGCGCCCTAGTCCCCCAGGACCATGGTGCCCAGCGCCCTGGTCCCTGGCCCTATTTTTGGGCCCGGTCTCTTTTGGGTCTCGGGTCTTTAAGTTTGCAAATTGGAAAATAACCTTTCTTGGTCGGCCTAAGGTCGGAAAAATCAGTCTATCAACCCTAATTGACAAGTATATAAACTACATTTTCCTCTCTCATTTGAGAAGAGGGAAAAAAGGCAGAAATGATATTCAAACATTCAAGCATTCAAGCATTCAAGCATTCAAGCATTCCTTCAAGCAATTGATCATTCTAAGTCTCCATTCAAGGCTAAGTGTTGCATTCAAGACAAGGATTCAACCATTGAAGAGGAGATCACATACAACACACAACAACATCTACACCTTCACATGTAAGAATACAAACATTCTTACAACAAGGTACTAGTACTTGTTTTACATTACAATCATTTACATTTCTCATTTCTTGGTTAATTCCAAAACCGGGGTTTGACCTAAGGGCAAACCCCTAATCCCTAACCTCCCAATCATCTTCACTTTTCTGTGTGTAGGTTGTAGGTACGCAGCTATAATTGAAGATCTGGAATCCTTGTGCAGAGATGAACAGATCCCCCTTCGTTTCGTGGATTTTTCGGAGGACCGTGTGCACGCCGGGCCCCATCGTCCCATCAACTTTCGCTCAAATTTGTAGGACAGCATCGTCTTGACATTTTACTGCTAATTCTAGGTCCACAGCTTCATCCTATATCCCTATCTCAGTTTATAAGTGAATCTTTCTCACTTTTCATGCATTCCTAGCTTAATCTTTCTATCTACATTCTTTACAAAAGAGGGTAGCCTTGCTGTCTTAACCCTTGAAACTCATTTAGAATCCAATCTTGCATTGTGTGGGATTGGATCTTGTGGGTTTCAACCCCTCTTTTGAATGTAAAGTCTCCCCTAAGTGAAAACCGTCAATCCTAAGTGACCCCCTTTCGCTCTCCTTGGAGTGGTGGGGGGAACACTTAGGGTTCGCTCGCGATTTTCTGCTTTACATTTTGGTGAACCTGACATGAACATCCTTTCTAATTATTCATGGTTAGATCTGAAAATTGGATGCCTTGATTACATTTCCATGTTTGATCTTTTGCAAATTTTAGAGGTTAATTGCATAAAAACCCTAAATTTTCTTTTTAGTAATTAAGCTTGTGAAATGTCTAAATGTTAATGCTTGTTTCAGATCTGCCCTTCTATTACAAATTTTCAATTCATATTTGTACTTTAATTTTGAAAATTAAGTGGTTAAGTGTCAAAACCCTAATTTTTAAAACCCTCTTGATTCAACCTTTGACCGACAATTTCACTGATCAAAACATTTCCAAATCAGCTGTAACTTTGGATTCCGCAACAAGATCATAATATCTTTCATCCCTGAAAATTTGGAAAAAAGTTGCGAGGACCGTGTGCACTCCGGGCGCCATCGTCCCCGACATTTTTTCTGAAATTTCGGGAGCTAGATCTTACTGTATTTTTCTGCTAAAATCCAGAATTTTGGCTGATTTTATCAATTACAACACTTTCAAAATTAAAGTCAAAGTTGGTCTAGTGATTGCTTGTATTAAGGCTTCTAATCATTCAAAAATTGTTGAAATTGAAATTTTGTGTCAAAATTGTGTTCTTACTGTCCTAAATCTGAAAAGTGTGCCGACATTCATTCAAAATTTCAGTGCTTTATTCAAATTCTTGCAATTTGTGACTTTTGAAAATAAGTGTCTAATTACACCAACCTTGATTTCCACTTTCAAAATTGAATTTTGTGTGAAATTGAGTCAACTTTTAAAATTCAAAACTTGCATTGCTTTTGGTATTCCCTCTAAAATCATAAAATTCAAAATTTCAGTTTCCCTCTCTTTTTCAAAATTCAAATTTTGCATTTTTCAACAATCTTGGTAAGGTTCAATTTTGAGATTGCAACTTTAATTTGGCCTATCTACAGATCGTAAAATCACTCAATTTTTTCAGACTAGCTTTAAAATCATCATAACTCTCATCCCTGCAAATTTCGTAAAAAGTTGCGAGGACCGTGTGCACGCCGAGCGCCACGGTCCCTGACATTTTTTTTGAAATTTCGGGAGATTGTCGTGATTGCATTTAACAGCCTAAATCTAGGAGATTGGCTGATTTTATTGAAATTTGCTACCTCTAAAATTCAAAATTTTTCTCTCCCTCTCTAGTGCATGAGTTTTACAACAATAAGCCCTACTTACACTATTCCCGTTAGACGAAGCCGTAGAATTAAGTCTTTCCAAGGTTTAATTACTGAGGAGATGGAACCTAATTTGAATGGCCTTTTTAACGAGCATATGGGTAATTCCTCTAATCCTCCTAATGATGAAGAAGCTCTCCATGAGGTTTCTGTAGAACAACTTTCAAAATTGGATAACCAATTTGATGATTTTCAGCAATGGATATCTCAAGAGCATCCCGATAGTCAAGCTCTTTCCTTAATTGAGGGTCTACAACGTATGGTTCAAAGTGATAAGAATGGAATTGATATTTTGCGTGGTATTGCACACATTGTGGATTCGCATGTGATGCCTATGAAGAGTTGTGCTGAAACTTTGGGTTATACACAACCTCCTACTCAAGTCAATCATTCTATTCCGTTGACAACTTCTATTGCTAGCATACCTACCTTTACATCAAACATAATGACTACTTCAATACAAGACATCCCACCTATGATCACCGGTCATGGGGGCAATCCTTCTTCTTCAATTAACCCTCTTCCTTCATTCAATCCAACTTCTTCATTCATTCCTTCAATGAGTGTTCCTATTACATCTCCACAAATGAACATGACGCAAGGGGGCAATTCATTTAACCATTCCATTCCTCCTTGTAGTGTTCCTCCTTTTCTATCATCTCCTATGACTAACTATCATAGTGTCCCGCCACCTTACTCTCAATCAATACCTTCTTTCAATAACATAATACCTCCATCACAATCTAACACATCTAATATGAATTCTTCGACTGAAGCGACCATTAACAATCATGCACAAACTATCTCTTCTTTACAGCAACAAATTGCCTCTATGAATCAATCTAAGTTTAGTGTGCCCACATTTGATGTTGCGAGCCCACTTTCTCTTGACATTGTCTGAGCTATCCCTCCTAAACATGTTGAAATCCCGCATTTGGAGCTTTATAATGGTAAAGGTGATCCTCTAACACATGTTAAGACTTTTCAAACAATATGTACTGATTTTGCTTATGACCAAAGGTTGCTTGCAAAATTGTTTACTAGAACATTAAGAGATAAAGCCCTACAATGGTATTGCTCGTTGCCTTCTTATTCTATTACTTCTTTTGAACAACTTGCAAATGCTTTCATTCAACAATTTCAAAACAATATAAGTCCTAAAGTTACTTTGATTGATTTAATGCATTGTAAACAAGGTGTTAAAGAAAAAGTGACTGATTTCATTGGTAGATATAAGCATTTGTATGCTCAAATCTCTTTTCCAGTGCCTGATAATGATATTCAAAGAATCTTTATTTCTAATTTACAAAAAGATATTTGAGATAAACTTCTATTTTCTGAGTTTACTTCTTTCCAACAGTTGTGTGCAACTCTTCACAATTATCAACTGACTGTGAATCAAATGGAACAAGCAAATCCTATGGCTCTGAGTGATAAGGGTGATAGTAGTCAACAACCATTTGGGAAGTTTAAACCGAACAGAGAGTCCATTAAATTGAATGAAAACATCATCAACAACAATGTGAATGTAGCATCAAGTGTGCCTCCTATTTCTAAGTTTTTCAAGAAAGAAAGAAAGTTTACTCCTTTGAATGAATCATTGCATAGTATTATGAATAAGTTATTGGAACAAAATGTGCTTACTCTTCCTCCTATAAAGCAAATTGATCCTATAAAGATTAATTCACCCTATTTTGATAACAAATCTTTTTGTCAATTTCATCGTCAACCTGGGCATGATACTGAAAAATGTTTTGCTTTAAAGGGTAAAATTCAAGATTTGATTGATAATAATACTATCTCTGTTTCTGGAGTGAATGATAAAGGCAACACATCTGTAGCTCCTCCTAACCAAAATCTTAATATTTTTACTGATCCATTACCTTCTCATACCTCTAATGTGATTGAGACTAATGATTCCTCTTTCTCATCTGATGGTCTTGTGTCTATGACTCCGAATGTGATTAACTTTGTAGAGCAGCAAGAAAACCCTAAATAACCTTCCATCACATTTGATTCTAGTGAAACTATCAGGGCACTTGATGGTCCTTTATACATAGTTGCAAAAGTCAAGAATACACCTTTTCGTGGAGTGCTTATTGATCCTTCGTGCATGGTTAATGTTATTACTGAAGAATTTCTTTTTACTTTGCGAATCAAGTGATTTATGACAAAACAAATGTGATTGTGAAATTATTTGATGCATTTTCTTCTCCTGCAATTGGTTCTATTACATTACCTATTGAGGTCCATAACAAATCCCTTGATGTGAACTTTGCTATTATTCCTTCATCCGAACAATTTCGTGTGAAGCTAGGCTATCCTTGGCTATCTTCCATGAAAGCTATTGCTTCTCCTATTCACAAGTGTTTGAAATTTCCCCATAATGGTGAAGTTGTTACTGTCAATCATAGTCTCTTTAAACCAGCTAAAAGAACTTCTAGCATTCCTATTGATTATTTTTGGCCTAAACAATTCCAATCCCTTCCTCCGCGAAGTCATCATCTTTTCAAATCTTATCAAAAGTGGAAAACAGATATGATCCTATCTCTAAGTGAACCTAGAACACCCAAACTTGATATTCCTATCATTCTTGAGAAGGAATTTCTTCCTTTGAAAGATAAAACTAATGTCTTTCCTCAAGAAGATTCCCAACCCATCCCTATGGATGTGACTATGTCTATGCCTAATAAACTTTCTAAAAGTAGACCTATACCTCCTCATCATGATGGACTTGGTCTCCTTCCTAAACCAAATATTCCTCCTTTATATGGAGTAGTTCCTCCTCCTTCCTTTTATAGAGAGAAGAGACCTTCTTCTTCTCCTATTATCCAGCCTAAGAGACCACAACCTAAACACCCAAGTGATAAGGATGAGAACATTCCTCCTCCTCAGTCTTCTCCACTTCCTACTAAGACTAGACGAAACCGTTCTGCACGTGAACGCCGATGAAAGCGTCGTCTTAGAGCTCAGGCAATTGCTTCTCAAACTTTGCAATCTCCAAAATCTCCTAAACATAAGATGCATGATGGTCTTGATCCTGTGCGAGTTAAAGATCCTATTTTTATAAATCTTGATGATGATATAGATGAAAATGTTATTCATGATGAAAATGTTACTTCTCTTGCTTCTGATAGTGAATATGAATATGTTGATGTTGATAACCATCTATCTAACGAATTTTCTAAAGCACTTATCCTAGCTCCTAGACAAGAACAACGTGGCTTGGAACATGAACATAGCCCTTGTTTGGATCTTGTGATAGCTCCATCTGTTGTGTTGGATGTTCCTCCTCTAGCGTGTTTCCTTCCTTCTCGAAATATTGATCAGCAAGATCGGGGGGTAGATGACTTGCTAGACTAGTTTCATTAGCATAGCAGATTCTCTCCTCCTCTCTTTTATTACTTCTTCTATGTGTTATTATCATTCTTCTATTTGTTGTCCTTAGTGTTGTCTACTTGAGGACGATGCAAAGCATTGAGATCTCTTTTGGTCTCTCTCATGTTGACTCAAAAGACACATGTGTTCCCTTCTTCTAGGTGACCTTCCTTGATTGGGGAATGAAGAACAATTATGCATACATACATATGATATACATGAATTATCATACAGCATACTGACCCTGAGGAAAGCAAAGTCACCTCGTGCTTTGTGTTTTGTGTCTATTATCCTTGGGTTTATCTCACACTTGGGGGCTAAATCTTTGTGATAATGTGCTCCTTTCCCTTCTCATTTCTTATGTGTATCACTACCTTAAAGCAATCACCCCCGTTGAGGCGTGTGCGATCGCTTTAACGTAGGGGGGCATACACCCTGTCTATCCCTTCAGGATACTTGAAAATTTCTTGGCGAACTTAGCTTTGCCTTGAAAATTTTTGGTATTTTTCTTACATGACTCATAGTGAGGGAACGTTACTATTGACAGTCATGGTTCTCCCTCGTGATCTTCCCTTTTACTTTGTCAATCGAAGTCGTAAGATCCTTAGTCCACTGGGGGCTTGGTGTATCTTGCCTCCTTGACGTGGTGAAAGTTTTTCAATGTTGTTTCCTTGTACTTTATCGGAAGTATGAGCGTACGCTTATACTCCCGCTAAAGTGGGGGCTAAATGTAGTGTCCTAAAATTGCGACACTTGCAATTTCGACCGCATTTGGGTCTTCACGATGGCGACGCAACACTGAACCTGAATGGAGACCCCGAAACTTGTTCATGACATCAAAAACTGTATTTTTCAGCACCCTGGCCTGATCCTCCTTGCACCCTACTGTCCTGAGAGGTGGGACCATGGCGCCCAGCGCCCTGGTCCCTGGCCCTATTTTTGGGCCTGGTCTCTTTTGGGTCTCGGGTCTTTAAGTTTGCAAATTGGAAAATAACCTTTCCTGGTCGGCCTAAGGTCGGAAAAATCAGTCTATCAACCCTAATTGACAAGTATATAAACTACATTTTCCTCTCTCATTTGAGAAGAGGGAAAAAAGGCGGAAACGATATTCAAACATTCAAGCATTCAAGCATTCAAGCATTCCTTCAAGCAATTGATCATTCTAAGTCTCCATTCAAGGCTAAGTGTTGCATTCAAGACAAGGATTCAACCATTGAAGAGGAGATCACATACAACATACAACAACATCTACACCTTCGCATGTAAGAATACAAACATTCTTACAACAAGGTACTAGTACTTGTTTTACATTACAATCATTTACATTTCTCATTTCTTGGTTAATTCCAAAACCGGGGTTTGACCTAAGGGCAAACCCCTAATCCCTAACCCCCAAATCGTCTTCGCTTTTCTATGTGTAGGTTGTAGGTACGCAGCTGTAATTGAAGATCTGGAATCCTTGTGCAGAGACGAACAGATCCCCCTTCGTTTCGCGGATTTTTCGGAGGACCGTGTGCACGCCGGGCGCCATCGTCCCGTCAAATTTTGCTCAAATTTGCAGGACAACATCGTCTTGACATTTTACTGCTAATTCCAGGTCCGTAGCTTCATCCTATATCCCTATCTCAGTTTATAAGTGAATCTTTCTCACTTTTCATGCATTCCTAGCTTAATCTTTCTATCTACATTCTTTACAAAAGAGGGTAGCCTTGCTGTCTTAACCCTTGAAACTCATTTAGAATCCAATCTTGCATTGTGTGGGATTGGATCTTGTGGGTTTCAACCCCTCTTTTGAATGTAAAGTCTCCCCTAAGTGAAAACCGTCAATCCTAAGTGACCCCCTTTTGCTCTCCTTGGAGTGGTGGGGGGAACACTTAGGGTTCGCTCGCGATTTTCCGCTTTACACTTATTTAACCTAACATATTTAGTTTATATCAAGCAAATTTTTATAAATTTATCTAATTAACTAAAATTTAAAGAAAGTTGTTTCTATAGATATGACTTCAATTTATTATATTTTGATTTACTTTGATAACATAAAATTGCTTAAAGTTTAATATTTGATCTCCTAATTAGTCAATTTTATTTATATTTTCCTATTTATTATTAATTTAAAAGATAAATAAAAAATTACATACAGGTCACCAAGATGTCACACAATGTGTATACATAAGAATCCACTTGGTTTTCAACAATAAGAAATTATCTAAATAGTGATGCATTCCATATAAGAAAAATAAACCATTCGATCATCATATCTCAAAGTTTACGATTCTTAAGAATCAATTTAGATAATTTTCATTAATTGCTCCTTCAAAAATAGTATTACATCCTCTCTCTTTTTGAAAATATTCTCCACATTCTAATTTATAGCTGAGTTTTTAATAGCTATCATTAGAGGTAACAACTTCTTGAAGACAATTGTTTTTGATTAAGGTAAAAACAGGTTTTGAAGGGACCCCAAAACCCTTGACAAAAGGAACTTAAAAGATATAGCGTTAAGAAACCAAAAAGAACAAACCAATGAAAAGCCAACAAAAAAACATAGAAAATCGGCTAAAGCCCCAAAAAGCCAACAAAAACCAGCCAGACCCGAGAGAAGAAACTAATTGATATTTTTCAGGGCATTAGCCAGGGTATTGCTAATCCCATATAGGTCTTTGATAGTTTCTCTAAGATTAGGGACATCCTTAGCAGAAGTAGCCACAACTTTCTTGACACTTGCCCTGGTCCTCTTTGCAGTAACACCTAGGGTAGCTTCCCCACTGCCAATCTCGATAGTATCTTCATCCATGTCAAGGTCCACCACCGGTTTAGGAGAGCTATAATTATCGAGGACCTTAGCAATATCCTCAAGGTTTTTAGTGACAGTTGACAGGATATTCAGGATAATGCCCAGCAAATTTTTTATCGCCACATTCCCTTCTTCCAGCGATTTAACCTTCTCCTCCATATCTTGCTTCTATTTTATCCAATCCCTGTCATAATCCTTCCTTTTCTCGTCTGCCTGTTTCACATTTTTTTCCAAGTTCTTCAAAATTTCATATGTCCATCTTTCATAATCCAATCTAGCCTCAGTGAGTTTTTTAAGGTTATCCAGGAATAACCCTTTACCAGTACTTTCCTTATCCTCACTTAAACTATCCTTAGTCAAATCCTGCTTAGGTTCCTTGTTCTCCTCCCTCTCAGAATTCACATCTTTATCCTCATTATCCTTGTCTTCCACATCCACCATAGGTTTGTTGTTGTAATTGCCAAGGCTAGCACCGTGGATTGGGCTGTCATTATCGGACTCATTCTCACCACCTTCATCCTCTACACACACCTCCTCATCTTTCCAGCTGTCTTCACCATCAGAATCATCCGTATCCATTTCACTGCCGTCTTTTCCAGTTTCCTCTGTATCATTCTTTTCTTCATGGGTTTCCGTCCCAGAGGCACTCTTACTTTTTTTGCTAGAGGTCGCCTTCTCCTTGCTGGATTCACCTCCTTCCAGTTTTCTCTTGGCTTTCCCTAGAGAAGCAAATAACCTCTTGTTTTCCAGCATGGTGAGGGTTTTACAGTGCTCATAAATAAGTAGCAAAAGCCCGCAATGGAGAACCGGATTTGAGGGATTCTTACTATGTTTGTTGTTGGACCTTGAAAGGGACCTAAATAGATAGTAGGGCAGGGATACCCTTTTGTCATGTCTGAAATGGTTTAATATAACAAAGTGATAAGTGTGGGCTCTAGAAAAGCGACCCTCAACAGTTATATATTCCATTATGGCATTCAAAACCCAGCCCCAGATTTTCTTGATATTGGAGGCTTCATAGTAACCCCTTGTGGTTTTGCCAATTTTAGCCCTCTCTTTTTCCTTACGCGGGAAAAGATTAACCACATTGTTGGAAACTTTAAGGTCTCTAAGAAAATTGAGCCCATAGTGGGGCATACTAGTCACAGTAGCTATGAGTCCTGTGTCCAATTTGAACTTTACCCCATAGATTTTAAAGGACCCATTACACCAATTTTCAGATTTTTTGGAAACAGCGAGATTTACCCTACCTTTGTCGTAATCCACCAACTTCTCCATAAACCCTGTGAGGGACCCTTTTTTCAGCTTCGCCCACACTTTCGACATCGCCTTCCATCTTGACGTATTGTCTGGTTCCTCCCTCCTTAAATCTCCTCCCACTTTTGAATTCAGACTTTCAGCTCTGTTTCTTTGTAAACTCAATGCTTCTTTCTTGTAGTTACTCAAAATTTTGAAAAGGATGACCCACAAAGTGTGCAAAGTAATATTAAAATTGGTTGGGATTCTGCCGCTTTGCCAGGCAATCATTACCTTTCCATCAAAGCATAAATTATTCATATACCCTATCATGAATATGCGGTCCTTCTCTCCCCATAAATCTGTCCTTTCTAAGGACCTCTTTAATATTCATATTAATATCTTCCCCATGACACATCATTTGAGAATCAGAATTAACTCCTAGGTTCGCCAGACAGTCCACCACCATATTTTTCTCTCTAAAGGCATGTTGAATAATTATTTCTTTAAAACTGGTGATGATTTCCCTAGCTTTCAAAATAATGTTTTCAATAGACCATGATGGCTCAGACTCCCCCTTCAAACACTTAATAATATTAAGTGAATCTCCCTCAAGCCATACTTTATCATGATTAAGGTTCTTAGCTATAATTAGGGTATTCAGTGCAGCTGAGGCTTCAGCAAAATGACTAGTTTGACTCCCCAAAGGACCAGCCACCACTATGCAACTTCCAACAAAATTCCTAACAATGCCCCCATATCCAACCTTACCCAGGTTCCCCTTAGAGGCCCCATCAAAGTTAGCCTTAATCCATCCCTGAGGAGGAAAGCACCAAACTAGACCTTCTCTTCCCTTCTCCTTACTAGGTATGGTAGTAGAGAGGTTCCACCTATCATTGAAGTCATCTTTAGCAGCTGGTCCATTATCAGTACCATAGATACATTCAAATATGCTCCTATAAATTTTATCCACCACCACTTCAGGAATGGCACTTTTATCCCTAAAAATCCTATTGTTGCGCTCTTTCCATATATTCCAGATAACATTTGGGAGAGTAAGTTTCCAAGTCTCCACAATCTTTGGATTGGAATTAGGGCAATGCCATTGCTGCCAAGATTCCCCTAAGGAATTAGGAAAAACCCAGCTCAATTTGCACCTACTTAAGATGATTTTCCATATTTCTTGACTAAATGTACACTGATTAAGAATATGGCAAGTAGTCTCTTCTTACCTACAACAAAGAGAACATCTATTAGGAAAAAAAAAACCTCTCTTTTGAAGGTTGTCTAGAGTTAAAACCTTGTTTTGGATGAAAATCCAAAAATAGATATTAACCTTAGGAACTAACTTCTTGTTCCAGACTTTAGCCCAAATAGGAATTTTTTCCACAACTTCATTTTGGATAGCCACAACTAAGGACACATAATATTTCCCATCCGAGGTTTCCCTCCATATCAATCTGTCTTCTTTGTTGTCTCTAGGAACTTTAGCAGAGAGAGCAATCTGAAGGAACTTTAGCTCCGGACACTGCTGGCTAAAATCAATCAATTTCCCATTTCTCCAGTAGTCTCTGACCAACTCCCCAAACCTGCTTTTGAACCAATCTTTCTAGTCATTGAGGATTGGAAATTCCTCCAAAGGTTTATCCATTATCCACCTATCTTTCCAAAATCTTATACTCCTGCCATCCCCCAGATTCCACATTCGATCAGCAACGGCCCAACTTTTAGCCGATTGGACTGCATTCCATATTGTAGAACCTTCAACAATAAAAGATTCTGTAAAGCGAAAAATCGAACCCTAGTTGCTCTCCCCTCTTCCAACTCCAAGGAGAGAGAAGGGAGGTCACTAGGATTGACGGTTTTCACTTGGGGGAGACTTTACATTCAAAAGAGGGGTTGAAACCCACAAGATCCAATCCCACACAATGCAAGATTGGATTCTAAATGAGTTTCAAGGGTTAAGACAACAAGGCTACCCTCTTTTGTAAAGAATGTAGATAGAATGATTAAGCTAGGAATACATGAAAAGTGAGAAAGATTCACTTATAAACTGAGATAGGAGTATAGGATGAAGCTGCGGACCTGGAATTAGCAGTAAAATGTCGAGACGGCGCTGTCCTACAAATTTGAGCAAAAGTTGACGGGACGATGGCGCCCGGCGTGCACACGGTCCTCCGAAAAATCTGCGAAACGAAGGGGGATCTGTTCGTCTCTGCAAAAGGATTCCAGATCTTCAATTTCAGTCGCATACCTGCAACCTACACACAGAAAAGCGAAGACGATTGGGGGGTTAGGGATTAGGGGTTTGCCCTTAGGTCAAACCCCGGTTTTGGAATTAACCAAGAAATGAGAAATGCTGTAAATGTAAATGTTTGTAATGTAAAACAAGTACTAGTACCTTGTTGTAAGGATGTTTGTATCCTTATGTGCGAAGGTATAGATGTTGTTGTATGTTGTAGTATGTGATCTCCTCTTCAATGGTTGAATCCTTGTCTTGAATGCAACACTTAGCCTTGAATGGAGACTTGGAATGATCAATTGCTTGAAGGAATGTTTGAATGCTTGAATGCTTGAATGTTTGAATATCGTTTCCACGCTTTTTCCATCTTACCATCTTACCAAAATGGGAGAGGAAATGTAGTTTATATACTTGTCAATTAGGGTTGAAAGACTGATTTTTTCGACCTTGGGCCGACAAGGAAAGATAATTTTCCAATTTGCAAACAAAAAGACCCGAAGCCCCATAGGAGACCGGGCCCAAAATAGGGCTAGGGACGAGGGCGCTGGGCGCCATGGTCCTGGGGGACCAGGGCGCTGGGCACCCTAGTCCTGAAGGACCAGGGTGCTGGGCGCTCTGGTCCCACCTCCCGGGACAGCAGGGTGCAAGGAGGGATAGGCAAGGTGCTAGAAAAATGCAGTTTTTGGTGTCGTGGACAAGTTTCGGGGTCTCCATTTAGGTTCCGTGTTGCATCGCCATCGTGAAGACCGAAATGCAGTCGAAATTGCAAGTGTCACAATTTTAGGACGCTACAGATTCATCTAAAAAATCTTCCTTAGAAGGTTGCATATGAAGATATTTATTTTTCTAGATTAAATTCCATTCTCTTTCCTCCCCTTTCATTCTCCAAATTTGTTTAGCTAGTAAAGCCTTATTCATAGAACTAATATTCCTTAAGCCCAACCCCCCTGAGGCCTTAGGAGAACAGGTTTATTCCAGACAATAAGGGGAATTATGTTTTTGACTTCCACCCTCAACCAAAGAAACTTTTTTTGGATTCTTTCAATTGCTTCCACAAACTTTCTAGGTATCTTGAACAAACTGAGAGCATAAACATGCAAGTTTTGGAGTGGCTTTGGGTAGAGTTACTTTGCTCGCTTGACTTAGGACTACCCCTTTCCAACCAATTTTGAGTTAAATCTATCCACCAACTTATTCCAAAAATTATCTGCAAGCTTAATACACAGAGGAAGCCCCAGATAAGAAGAGGGAAGCTCAGGTATTTTACAGCCAAGAATTCTTTCAATCCTTAATTGCCTTTGAACAGGGGTATTGATGAAGAACAAAGAGCTCTTATCCCAATTAATTTTTTGACCAGAGGCAGATTCATAAATATTCAACATATTCTTCATATTTTTAGCTTCCCTAATGGTAGCTTCCCCCATAGTGATAGAATCATCAACAAACTGTTCATGAGTACAAGTGAAATTGGATGAAGATGGTTTCGGACCTCTAAGATTGCCTTCTTCCACATTATAAATCTACCCAGACTTTCAGCTAAAATAGTAAACAAGATAGGGGAAATGGGGTCTCTTTGTCTAAGACCTCTAGAACTTTTGAAGAAACTTGAAGGGGATCCATTGACAATAACAACAAAAGAGGAAGCTTCAATAAGTTGAGAGCAAAGCTGAATAAATTTTTCACCAAAACCAAACGCTTTCATAATCCTTAAGAAAAACTGCCAATTCATTCTATCATAAGCTTTAGCCATATCTAACTTCAGAAAGAAACCCTGATTATTAGCCGCTTTTAGAGAATGGATATTTTCATGAACAGATATAATGGAGTCCAAAATCTGTCTACCTGGAACAAAACCATTCTGCTGGACAGAGATAATTCTTGGAAGAATTCCCAGCAGTTTGGAAGTAAGAACTTTGGATAAGATCTTGTAAACAAAGTTACAGAGACTAATAGGTCTAAACTTATTGAGAGAGTCAGTCCTGGGATCTTCAGAATTAGGACAATGAAGGTATAATTAAGTTCTTTTAAAAGCCTTCTAGAGCCAAATAATTCTTTAACACCTTTACAAATGTCAGTCTCCACAATATGCCAAAATAATTGGAAGAAGAACATTGGAAAACCATCCGGTCCAGGACACTTATCTCCCTGAAAGGAAAAAAATGGCCTTTTTGATTTCCTGATTAGAGGGAATTCGAGATAAATAGTTATTCTTCCATAGTCAGGGTGGAAGGAATAGCTTGCAATAGGATGTTTTGATTCTGGTATCCAGGTTATCCACTTCTCCCAAAAGGGTGCCAAAATACTCCAGAGCTTCCTTTCTAATATCATTGTCCTCCGTTAAAATCGCTTTATTACAGGATAATCTAGATATCCTATTAGCCACCCTATGCTTAAGAGCGGTTAAGTGAAAAAACTGGGTATTTTTATCACCTTCCTTCAAGTACAAGGCTCTAGATCTTTGTCTCCAGAACATCTCTTCATTAGAAATAATGGTGTGGTATTTAGACAACAGACCATTTTCTACAGCCCTCAGTTCATTAGATAGCCCATTCTCTTGGATTCTATCCTGAACATCTTTTATTTCAATTTTAATTTGAATTTTACTCTTGAAGATATCCCCAAAAATCTCTTTGTTCGAGATTTTAATTTTACCCTTTATAATATTGAGCTATTAGCTATTCTAAAGAGAGTCATACCCTCAACCTCAAAATTCCACCATTCAGCAACACAAGCTTCCAAGGAAGGATGGGATAACCACACATTTTCAAATCTAAAAGGGAAGTTTCTCTTAGCCGAAAATGAGTTGGTAGTAAAAGAGATTGGATAATGATCTAAACCAATTTTGATAACAGATGCAAGAGAACAACTATACTTGGCTAACCATTCAGGAGAAATTAAGGTTCTATCTAACTTAACTTGAATTAGGTCAGCTCCGGTTCTTCTATTAGTCTAGGTATAGTTAATCCCTTGAAGATCCACATCCATAAGGTCTTGTTTACCATCAAGATGCAAGGGGAGACCTCCCATCTTCTCTTCCTCTTTTAGGGGAGTATTGAAATCTCCCATTATTATCCAACTTTGATTAGCAAACTTAAGTCTGTCTTTAGCAAGGCTTCTCCAATATTTAGCTCTCCCAATTTTGGTATTAGGCGCATAGACATTAGTTAACACCCATACAAAGTTATCCTTGATATGCTCAAGCTGCACAGAGTTCCTATTAAAAGCAGAGATGATTTCCTTACCTTTAATGGTTTTTTTGTTCCAAAAAATCTCAGTTCCTCCGGAAGCTCCCTCCGAGCTAGATCCTATAACTCCATTATTTTTAAAAATTCTAATCTTTTCCACTTTATCCTTACACATCTTGGTTTCCTGAACAAGGACCACATCTGGTTTATGATCTCTTATGATGTTTCATAACACATCCTGCTTATGAGGGGCATTCAACCCTCTATTATTCCAAGAGATTATCTTCATACTTTAATTGGAGATAGGGCTGAGTCGATGGAACATTGTGTTCCATTAGCGCGGTTCTTCCAACTTTCCTATTCCCTATGATATTTTAGAGATGGTCTACCCTGCTTTTTGTTTTGACTTCCAACATCTGCCTTTTTCTTATTCTTGCTTCTAGTTGAGATACCTCCATTGGGTTCCTCCTTATTCAATTTACCCTCTTTCATACTAAGAATCCTAAGATTTCCTTCCAGGATATCCATTACCACACTATGTGATGGGGTTTTACATTGGAGAGGCTTTGGGCTTCCATTGGTTAGAAGCAATAAGGGCTCAATATCAGAAGGGTTAAACTCTTGAGCTTCATTGAAGTTTTCCTCAATTGATTTTGAGAAAGAAGAAACAGGCACAACTTCTTTGGGACTTACCTCTTCCTTCTCCTGACTGACAGAACCAACTTCCTGGTCCTCTGGATCATTTTTGTTGTTTAACTCTTCCTTGCTCCCCTTATTTAGTACTCTCTGTTTGGTTATTAGAGCAGACACAATCTTGATTTTCATTATTACTATTCTCACCCTTCTTAACCTCATTTTCTGGTTCCATTACTTCCTTATTTGGATCACACTCAACTGATGGGTCTCCTTTTTTCTCAATCATTTGCTATTTCTTTTTATACTTCACATTGCTGTCGGTCTTGTTTTCCTTACTCTTCTTAAGTGGACATGATTTTGCCCAATGCCCCAATTTTTTGCAATGGAAACAGGCAAACGGAAGTGATTCATATTCAATAGCTTGGGTCCATTTCCCTAGTTTAGAAATAATCTCAATTGATTGGGACATATCCATCATTTGATTAACATTTACAAAGATGCGAGCAAAGACTAACCTTGATTTAGCAGCCGTCATTGGGTCAATCGAAAGAAGTTCTCCAAAAGAGTTCGCAATACCCTTAAAGACTTCCTCATTCCAGAATTCCAGCAGAAGACTAGGGAGGCGTGTCCAGAAAGGCACTGATACAAAGAAGGATTCATGAAGGGAAAGGTTAGGGACCCATTTCTGAAGAGCCAAAGTTGACTTGCCGAACATCCATGGACCTTCACATAGAGCCTTATTCATACCTTCTTTAGAGTTAAAAGCAAAGGAAAAACCCCCGTGGACAGTGCTGCCACATCCACTTGACCTTTTAAAACTCATTTCCTCCTTATGAAATTCCTAACAACATCAATGTTAGGCCTAAAGCTAGCAAATCGGCCAACTAAAGTCAGAGTTAAACTAGCGATAGTCAGATCTACCAATTTGTCCAGAACAGAAATAGCAACCAACCCTGAAGTTGGATCAGAGATATTTGTAACTTTCGGAAGCCCTGATTTAGATAGCGGCTTCACTCCAAAAAGCGAAGACCATTTTTTTCCTTTACCTCTATCATGTGGGTCCCCAGTTTTGGAATCTTTGTCCTCCACTGATTTGACTATATCCTTGTCCTCTTCTATACCTTGAGACACCTGTCCGCTTGCCTGATTTCTAGTTCTGACCCCAGAGAGACTGTCTTCACCAGGAAATCCGCCATTCCCAGATTTGAAATTTGGGATTCCCGCTCGCCGGTCTCCTTGTCGCTCCGCACCCATTCCTATTGCTGGAAGATAATTGTTACAAAGATAGTTAAACAAGACTTTAGGAAAAATGACCCTCGCATAGCCATGCCACATTCTTCTCTAAATACAAGGGATACATGTGTCTTTCTCATTTATATCCCTTATACCATCAAGGTCATACCCTTTTCTTAGTGATGTCAAACGATGTAGAATTTCAAGCATAATAAATAATCAACCAAGAGAATTTTGTAGTACTTGAATACAACAAGTGATTTTGTAGAGACTTGGGGGAAACACATTTTACGGGGTCAAGAGAGGAAAATTTTAAGGCGTTCAAGATAATTCACATGAAAATGGTGCCCTAAAGAGATGAAAGTAAGGGAATGAAATAAATTGATCCTGAGCTATCTCTTTGCCTCTTAGTAACTTCCTTCACATTTTATGAAAACTAGAGCTCTTGTCATTGCATGTTTGGGATGAAAAAAAAGTTAGAAAGATGATAACTATTTTAAGAATCAAGGCATTAAATGCATTCAATTATGGTGGCTAAGGTCCTACAATTTCCCTTGAAAATTATGCTAACACACTTCTCGTTCCTTTTATCACCTACTGGTCATGAATAAACTAAACTAGTTGTCATCACGAAAAGACAACACCTCGAGAATTGGAAATTCTTTAAGTCAAGTGGTTGACAAAATGTTGAATTACTGAACCAGGTTAATGAAGGGTGCATGGGTTCCAACATTTCTCGACTGGTCGATTACAAGAATTCATACATCATAAGGATTGACATCATTTTGAGGAGGTTTGGATAGTTGGGGATTCTTTGAACTTGTGAACCCAAAGGAAAGGTTCAGAGACTTGTTAACTTGCCGATTAGGTACAAAGGCTTCATGAAGACTCAATCGCAAACGAGGTTTGGCAAAACCAAGTAATGTTTTGTGACAAATAATGACATATGAACCAAGATTTTAAGCTTAAGGTGGGAAAATGATTTTTTTTGAGATTAAGGCAACAATATTGACTTCTATTTTTTCTTCATAAATAGTTATCACACCAATATAAGTCTATATTGTTAGAATTGCATACTTTATCATTATGATTATTAACAATTCACTTCAAACTCATTACTAACAACCTCTTTATTATTATTATTATTTATGAATATTAAATATGCTCATAATTTGATATCTCTCAATGCATCTTTACTTAGATTTTATAAAATATAGGTATGCTAGTAATTAAGAAATAATAATATAAAAATCCTAATGTATGTAAACTAGAAATAAAATTTTGCCTTTATTTATTATAATCTACATTCAATTGAAAAATAAATAAATTATTAAGAGATGATTATTTTAATTTCGTACTTTTGATTTATGAAGTACGTTTTTTAATATTTTATTATTATTTTTTACACATACAAAATGATTTCTTTTGATTTTGATCTTTTGAAAATTTATTAACTATTAGTCCACATGTGTTGTCATGTAGTTAGGTGTCTCTCAATCAAATAGTATATTAAATAAATTTAAAGAATTATATATATATATATAGAGAAAGAGAGAGAGAGAGAGAGAGAGAGAGAGAGAGAGAGAGAGAGAGAGAGAGAGAGAGAGAGAGAGAGAGAGAGAGAGAGAGAGAGAGAGAGAGAGAGAGAGAGAGAGAGATACGGTCAACCATTTCTGTAACTGTAATTTAGTTAGGGACCGTTAAGGTTCCACTTGAAATTGAATTGTTAATTTTATTTGAAAACATGCATGATTACAGAGGTAAATGTCATGATTTATGTTCTTTTATTAATGTCTACCATTATGGATCTTATGTTTTTTTTTTCTCATGCAGCTCACTCCTCTCATTTCTACCATTGATAATATATATATTTGTAAATTAAAGGAAGATTTAGATTTAAATTAATATGGTTTTTTTTTTCTAGATTACTCTTTATTTTTGTAGTTAGGTTAGGGTTATCCTCATGTTACTTAATATTATATCTAACTATTTCTAATACAATCTCATTTCTCAAAATTAAAAGTAAAAATCAAATTATACATATAATTTTAACCTACTTAACCTACTTTGCATATATTTCCAAGTTTCAACTATAATTCAAATGAAATTGAACTATTTCTATTTCTAAAATATATAAATCAAATCAACTATTTCACACAACCAAATATAGTTACATAAAATTAAAATCTTATATACCTATATTATTACATTTTTTACTTCTATTACAATATTTTAAGGCAAGTACTCACCACTATGTGACACTTGCTAATTTTATTTTTGAAAATGTAATTTATATCAATTTCATAAATACATCAATATTTAGTATTAAGTTATTTTATTTATTTAAGAATTACTATAAGTAACTTAAAGATTGAGATGGTAATTGTTAAGAAGAAGATACAATTGTGAGGTTTAATATAAAGGAAGAGATTACAACAAAGATATTGCAATTTTTTTTAGAAGTTTGTTTTACAAGATAATCTACAATTGAATTTGACTTTTGATAGCTTTTAACAAATAAACAACTTTAAATTAAACAACCTAAAAAATCTATTCAACTATAATGACTAAATATAAGAAAACACAAAACACCATCTCAATGAAGAAAATAAACTATTATTAAAAAAATTATTTAATACATAATAATAATTCTATTTATTTTTATAAATTTTATATTTTTAACATTTTAAAATTTTAACCAATATTTTGTATAGATGTATTCAATGTTACACCTCTACTTTTTATAATTTTCAAGATTTCTTTCGCTTTTAAATTTATGGCGAGTGTTGAAGGTTGAAAAATATACTCAATGTGTCCCTGTTTTAGACATAATTTCTGCTGAGTAAAGACCAAAGGGACAACAAGGCTTGCCGCCATATCCGTGTACTTGGTAGTGCTTTAATGGCATATATACTATTTACTTGAGTCAAGGCGGCCAGGAGAAAAGGACCCTCGCCCACCCCCGCTCTGGCCCCACGCCCACCTTACCCCACCCGGGTGCTGCAAATTTCACCTTCACATGCACACCCACTGATTTCTGCTGTCAGAAGTCTTTTCCACCCTTTACATAGAGACAAACCTTCCTCAAATTTTATAATATTTTTAAGACAACTGTGGATTAACATAACTAGATGGCCATCGAATGCAGGCTAATAATTCTCGCTGTTACTTTCAGCATTAATTTTATGATCTTAATATGATTTTGAATACGTAATTTTCGGTTTGTTTTTGTCAAGTGGCTGGACATGATGCGTTAGTAGGGATTGTACGGGGGGAGGGACCTTGAAACGTATGGAACCATACCCTGGATTAGCTCACGGGTTAAGCTACGCACTCTAGATTAGTTTAAAGCTTATTACGTTAGTACGCGGCTGCGTTATTCCGTTTGAAATTCCCCGTTGGCTGGATTTTGACATGTTGGTTTTAATGGACGGTGTTTACATTTCATGCGCCCAATGGCTTAAATCACACGTTAAGTTTTGATTTTTGTGTTTGATGTTTCTTTAACTAATGTTAAACATTCAGAATTCTCTGAGTGACTGATATATTCTCACCAGATCATTATCGTAGTAGTTATGAGGGGCTGCTGCTACTGAAGTAGTGATGCTTGTGCGCCAGGTATTCTCCAATTGTAGTACGAGGAGTCTGATGGGCATGAAAATAAGCACACTGCTTGTCCTGCTCTTGATTCCGATTGTCTCCAGGAAGGTTGTTTCCTCAAAAAAGCTGGATCATTGCCCAAACTGCAAAGGCAATGATGAAGACTCAAGACCCTGCTGCTCATCACCCTCCAAGGCTGTTTTCTCAGAACAGATTGATCACTGTCCCAACTGCAAGAGCAGTGGTGAAGACCCAAGAGCCTGTTGCGGAGCCTCCAAGAAGGGTGTTTTCTCAGAACAGTTAGATAATTGTCCAAACTGCAAAGGCAATGGTGAAGATACAAGACCCTGCTGCTCACCTGCAACCTCCAAGAAGGGTGTTTTCTCAGAACAGTTAGATAATTGTCCAAACTGCAAAGGCAATGGTGAAGACCCAAGACCCTGCTGCTCACCTGCAACCTCCAAGAAGGCTGTTTTCTCACAACAGCTGGATGACTGTCCGGATTGTGAAGGGAATGGTGAAAACCCAAGACCCTGTTGTAATCATATTCCATGAGCAGTTGACTTATTCTTTCATGTTGTGCTTTTCCTTTAGGGGCATATACTGCAATCATTGTATTCCATGAGACGGTTATCTTCTGAGTTGAGTATGTTCTTTCCTTTATTAGTATGTTCTTTCCTTTACTAGGAAATATATGAAACTCTTTTTCCTGAAACAATTGTATTCCATGAGAATGCATATGATTAAATTGGATTAAAGACTTGTTTGAAACAATATGGCTGCTTTGCAAGGGTATCCGTGTACCCTGTATGTTGTGATAATCATATACCCTGAGAATTTATGTTATTCTTTCATGGGCATATACTACAGTCATTGTCTTCCATGAGACAGCATCTCTCTCTCAAGCAGTTCACATGTCTGGCCACTGCTTTGGTGTTTTCTGTACATGGCTAAATGAAAATGAAAATGGGAATAACCCTAAACTTTTTCCCGCAACAAATGTATTCCATGAGAATGCTTATGATTAATCTGGATTAGAGACTTGTTTTGAAACAATATGATTGCTTTGCAAGTGTATCCGTGTACCCTGTAAGCTGCAATAAACATATACCATTAGGATTTCTGTTATTCTTTTATGGGCATATACAGCAGTTGTGCGTTCGATCAGACAGAATCTCTATCTCAAGTAGTTCACATGTCTGCCCTCTTCTTTGCTGTTTTCTGTACATGTCTAAATGAAAATGAGAACGGAAATAAGCTTCATCTTTTTCCTACAACAATTGTATTCCATGAGAAGGCTTATGATTAAATTGGATTAAAGGCTTGTCTGAAACTTGATATGGTTGCTTTGCAAGGGTATCCGTGTATCCTCTCTGTTGTGATATTCACATACCATGAGGATTTCCGTTATTCTTTTGTGGGCAAATACTACAGTCGTTGTGTTCCATGAAACAACATCACTCAAGTAGTTCAAATGTCTGGCCTCTTCTTTGGTGTTTTATATGTCTAAATGAAAATGAAAATGGAACTGGGATTCATCTTTTTCCTGCAACAATTGTATTCCATGAGAATGCTTATGATTAAGTTGGATTGAAGGCTTTTCTGAAACAATATGGTTGCTTTGCAAGAATATCCGTGTATCCTGTATGTTGTGATAATCATATACAATGAGGATTTCTGTTATTCTTCTATGGGCATATAATACCGTCATTGCGTTCCATGAGACAGCATCTCTCTCAAGTAGTTGACACTGGCCTTTTCTTTGGTGGCCTTTTCTTTGGTGTTTTTTGTAGATGGCTAAGTGAAAATGAAAATGGAAATAATCTTCATCTTTTTCCTGCAACAATTGTATTCCATGAGAATGCTTACGATTAAATTGGATTTAAGGCTTGTCTGAAACAATAAGTTTGCTTCGCCAGGGCATCCAGGTATCCTGTAAGCTCCAATAATCATATACCTTTAGGATTTCTGTTATTCTTTTATGAGCATATACTGCAGTCATTGCTGCAATCATTGCTGCAGTCATTACGTTCAATGAGACAACAGCTCTCTCTTTCTCTCTCAAGTAGTTAGCATATCTGCCATTTTCTTTCGTGTTTCTTGTACATGTCTAAATGAAAATGAAAATGGAAACAACCTTCAACTTTTCCCTGCAACAATTGTATTCCATGAGAAGGCTTATGATTAAATTGGATTAAGGGCTTGTCTGAAAACAATATGGTTGCTTCCCAAGGGTATCCTTGTATCCTGTATGTTGTGATAATCATACACCGCGAGGTTTTCTGTTATTCTTTTATGGGCATATTTCGATGAGACAGCATCTATCTCAAGTAGTTCACTTGTCTGCACTCTTCTTTGGTGTTTTCTGTACATGTTTAAATGAAATGAAAATGGAAATGGAAATAAGCTTCATCTTTTTCCTGCAACAATTGTACTCAATGAGAATGCTTATGATTGTATTGAATTAAAGGCTTGTCTGGAACAATATGCTTGCTTTGCAAGGAATCCGTGTATCCTGTATGTTGTTATAATCATATACCAAGAGGAATTATGTTATTCTTTTATGGGCATATACTGCAGTCATTGCGTTCCATGAGACAGCATCTCTCTCATGTAGTTCACATGTCTGCCCTCTTGTTTAGTGTTTTCTGTACATGTCTAAATGAAAATGAAAATGGAAATAAACTTCATCTTTTTCCGGCAACAATTGTATTCCATGAGAAGGCTTATGATTAAATTGGATTAAAGGCTTGTCTGAAACAATATGGTTTCCTTTGCAAGGGTATCCATGTATCCTGTACGTTGTGATAATCATATACCATGAGGATTTATGTTATTCTTTTATTGGGCATATACGACAGTCATTGCGTTCCATGAGACAGCATCTCTCTAAGTAGTTCACATGTCTACCCTCTTTGGTGTTTTCTGTACATGTTGGAATGAAAATGGAAATGGAAATAAGCTTCATCTTTTTCTTGAATGCTTATGATTACATTGGATTAGAGGCTTCTCTGATACAATATGGTTGCTTTGCAAGGAATCCGTGTATCCTGTATGTTGTTATAATCATATACCAAGAGGTTTTATGTTATTCTTCTATGGGCATATTCTACAATCATTGCATTCCATGAGAGAGTATCTCTCTCATGTAGTTCACATGTCTGGTCTCTTCTTTAGTGTTTTCTGTAGATGGCTTAATGAAAATGGAAATGGAAATAAGCTTTATCTTTTTCCTGCAACAATTGTATTCCATGAGAATGCTTATGATTAAATTGAATTAAAGGCTTGTTTGAAACAATATGGTTGCTTTGCAAGGGTACTCGTGTATCCTGTAAGCTGGAATAAACATATACCATGAGGATTTCTGTTATTCTTTTATGGCCATATACTGCTGTCATTGTGTTCCATGAGACAGTATCTCTCTCAAGTAGTTCACATGTCTGCCCTCTTCTTTGGTGTTTTCTGTAAATGTCTAAATGAAAATGAAAATGGAAATAAGCTTCGTCTTTTTCCTGCAGCAATTGTATTCCACGAGAATTCTTATAATTAATTGAAGGCTTGTTTGAAACACTTTGGTTGCTTTGCAAGGGTATCTGTCTCCTGTGTGTTGCAATGGTCATATAAATGTTGAGGAGTTTTGGTCAAGCTCTTTACTGGCATCCCTAATTTTGCAGTTGACATATGTATGTAAATAAAACCATGATGAAATTTATTCATGTATCAACAACAAATGACATGGGCATGAGAGGATGCTACCAAAGGCATGTTGTTTGGCATTTTAGCCACCAGCTACATTTGATCAAGAGTCTCTCAAACCTTATCAATAATCCACTTTTTGCATACACTACAATCATTGCAACGAGATGGCATCTCTCTGTTAGACATCATGTCATATAGTTCACATGCCTTGCCTTCTCTTTGGTATTTTGTTTACATGACTACCATTGAAGTTGCAAGTTTAGCACCTAATATATCCCATTTTGTGTTTTGGTTTGATGGATATCCATACTTGTTATTAGTGGAGACCTGCAACTTGCCCTTTCACGGACAACTCTAATGATGGCAACGGTATAAATTGGGTAATCTTTCAGAACGAAATTTCATTGTTATGATAATGCTCACATTTATTCATCAAAATTTTCTTTGTTTCTTCTGTAACGACTCTATTTTCTTCTTTTCTAGCAAATATACAAATAAGTTTTTTGAAAAAGAAAACAGACGTGGAAAGCGACAATGTTAAACTGGAAGCGATCTTTGAAACGATATCCTTTTTTTAATACGAATACAGATGCATGCAAACAATTCTCTAGACTTTCTTTTACTTTAATTTGCTGAACAATCACCCATGATTAATTTTTTTAGGGTTTTCTTTCTTTGTAGTGCGTGAATATCGGTTGACACCAGAATTTACCTACGATTTAAAATCCAGATTTGACTAGTGTTCACAACTTTTTATGCTACTTTTAAAAAAAATCCTGATATTATTTATTTATTACATAAATAAATAAATTTCAAATAAATAAAATAAATCATAATCTTTCCTAAGTTATATAGATAACTTCCATACCTCGCACATATATACATAGTTATAAGAGTTGCTTTATTTATTTTTGCTATGTTTTTTCAATATTATTTTAATATTATATATTTTTATTTTTACAATTGAAAATAAATTTAGTTTTAATAATTATATGTTTTAGTTTTATAAAATGTTTGAATTGTTTATGCTTTGTAATTATAGTTATTTATAAGATAGTTTGGTCAATTTTGATTAGAGAAGATTTTTATTCTAAAGTTATTTTATTTGAATATTTACATTGGAGAGCTCTTTTCATCTTCTTAAAAAATTATTTTCTTGCTTAGATTTATTTTAATTTTAGTGTTATTTTTTATATATTTTAAATATATAATATATATTAATTTATCATTAAGTTTATATAATTATATATTATAGTTTTATAGAACCAACAATTTTTTTATAATTGCTTGTTGCTTGTTGATAGATTTAAGTTAATATAATATTTTGAATGTTATATTAAATATTTATAAGGTTATTATCAATTTTACTTTCAAATGTTCCAAACAATTAGAATAATAAATATTTGTTTTTCTTTAATAATTAAGAGATCTACTATAATTTTAATACAAGTAAATCTACAAAATTTCTCTACTAACAAATCTCTAGTCATCAATATTAACATATATGATTATAAAAATAAAATCAACCTCAACTAGACTACAAACCTCAACTAGACTACAAATATTTTAATATAAAATTCCTAATCAATCATTCAATCTACAAAGTCTCTTTAACAATTGATCATTCTATGGAACAAACTCAACTTCAACTATACTACTCATAGTTATCTCTAGTTCAAATCAAACTAACATAAGCTAATAACTATAATCTATTGATCACAAACTATTATCCAATCTAACTAAAAAATATTATTATTATAATACTGCAAAGCAAGTACTAACTACTACATGACTCTTCTTTCTTTGATTCCATTGTTTAAGAAAACATATTTTACTTTTGGATGCATTTTAATTTCACTTCAAAAATATCATTCATTTTTTCAATTATTTAATTATTTTTCCTTTGAAAAGTATACTAAATATCAGATATATTTATGTTAACACTTCTTGATATTAATAATATTTGATGTGTATAATATTGTCAAATTTGAAGTAAAATGTAAGAGTTTTTGTTAGCTTTCTCACACCATTACACTCCACCATTTGCTATCACCACAATACACCTTTACATGTAATACATTTTTTAAAGATAACAAAAAAATTTAACTAATTAAAGTTTATTTTTAAATAATATTTAATATTACGAATTTCTTTTACATAATCAAATCATTATGGTGAAAATTTTCATGTTATAATTATACTTTTTAAAATAACAATTATGTAAGCAAATTTTAGAAAATCAACTAGATAAGTACAATTAAAAAAAAGAGATTAACATAGCTTTTTATATTAGTTAGAAAATATTGAACATGTATATTGAACAAATGTGATCAAGGGGATACTTTCTTTATGTATATTGAACATGAATGCAAAAATATTTTTTCCAAATTGTTGTAGACTATAAATATGTCTTAAATATGTCTATCCAAAATTATTTTTTTAATTATTTTTCATTTAAGAATTATTTTAAATTATTATTATTATTGATTAATAAATTGTTACCTTGCTAATTTCTCCCATTTATAATAAATAGAGAATGCATTCCATAGTCTAAAATCTAAGGCTTAATAATGCTACTAGAGCCCCATAAGCTAGGTTATTAAAACAAAAATTGACATATAGATTCTACCATCCTAAATACTAAAACTACCTTATAAAGTCTACCAACCTATGGAAAAAAGAGACGAAAAACTTAAATTGCAAAAAAATAAGTGAGACTCATTGATTAATCCCTTGAGCTTGCATAGGAAAAGACCATCAACAATTCCATACCATCTATCTCCATAAAACTTATCATCTTATTTAGGAAATTGAATCCCTTTTCAACATTTTGATGCCTTTGGAACATTGAAGTTGACCCAAAGGAGGGAATAAATATAATTAGCCACCATGTCACCTTTGGCTTGGAGCTTGTGCAATTCAATAGGAAAAGGAACACTAGCACCAAACTAAGAAACTTTCAATAGTTCATTTAAACATCCATAAACTATTTTTTTATTACAATCATTTTCATTCTTTTCACATTTTCTTTGAGCTCCCCCAAGTCCAAGAAAATCATGATCATAGAGGAAATATTTGAATTTAATTAATACCTATACTTCAAAGTGAGAAACTTATAGCCTATAACTCAGTAAAGAAAAATTAGTCCATTCAATATCTTGAACACACATTACAACCTCTTCTTTGATACTATGCTAAGAAAATCCATTTTCCTTTGAGAGCATATCAGTCATATGGGAGTATCCATGATGCAAAAATAAAGAGGCGAAGAAAAAAAATGAATGTTTATAAGGCATGATCAACCCCAATAAAAAGTAGAGCTCAAACTAATTTACATTGATGATGGAATAAGGAATAAACAACCTGCAAATTTCATTATGATCAACCACTTGAACTATCGCATTCACCAACTTTGAAAACACATGCTTAATGGATGAATAATTATCTAAAATGACATTTCCATTGAATGCAATTATTTAGTACTCCTTGAGAAAGGAAGTATGTCCAAAATTAACTTCATGTTCCTATCCACTATTCAGCTAGCAATCTTGTCAACCTTAACATTAGGTTCCTTATAGACATGACTCATGGTATAATCTTCAAAGAATTTAGGTAAGAAGAGTGCAAAAATGAGAAGGAAATTTAACTTGTATCAATGTGATTTCTTAGTCCTAATAGCATTATTATCTATAAACAAGTATTTGTCTATCATGATCCTACCTAGATTCAACTTGATACATAGTTGTAAGCCTAAGAGGGCACAAAAATTCACCTCATTATTAGTCCCTAATTTAAGTCTTTTGGATGGAACGCAAACCACTCCCCCATCTATGATCCTACCTAGATTCAACTTGATATATAGTTGTAAGCCTAAGATGGCACAAAAATTCACCTCATTATTAGTCCCTAATTTGAGTCTTTTGGATGGAACGCAAACCACTCTCCCATCTAGTCTTGAATCACACAAATAGCCACATATTTCCCAAGGGTTTACCTTATTAAAAAAACCAAAATTTAAGTTATTTGACCTCCAAATATTTTTTCTAGAAATCAAATCCCCAACTCCACTAATGGGGGGAAATTATTTATTTCATTTAAGAAATATTTTATTTAATTAAATGTTTTACTTTTTTTTTATTTGAATAATTATTCTAATAGAGTGTGTAATTGTTATTTTTATTTTGAAAATTATGATTAATACATATTTCTTAAACTCGTCTATTTGAAAAATAGTATTGAGTTATTTTTATTTATTTAAAAGTTGCAATAACAATAAGTTGGTAGAAAATATGCGTGGATGTGTGGAATCTATTTGTATTCATTTTAGAAGGATTATATGATGCATCTTGAAGTTTTCAAAGCTTTGGTGTTGGTTTCAAGGATCCATAGTTGGTGTTTAGTCAAGTGTGACTATTTTGGTGTTAGTATATAGAAATGCATTGCATTCCTATAGCTCCTAGTATTTTGATGATGTGGCTTGATCATTTAGTATTGTGGATATTTTTGATACCATATTTAGAATCAACAATTACTCTTAGCGGTCCACATTGAATTTTGTGCAAAGTTGCGATAGTGCACTTTAACAGTATTATCTTTCACACCTAAACTACAATGTTTTGGTCAATATGGTTGCATATGGATCTATAGCTTAGGATTTAGGATGGACAAGAAGGTGTGTTGACATGGTGTGATGCCTCACACATCTCATTTTTCCTTTCTCTTTGCACTGGAGTTTTTTTTTGTTTGACTGATTGATTTGTATTTGCATGTTACATCTAATTAGGCTAACCTAATTGATGTCATTGAGGTTGCAGTTGGTATTTAAAGGAAAAAATATTTGTGGAAATAAATAGAAAAGTTTTGTATATTGTGCAAAGTAAATATGAAGTAGTACAAAGGTCCAAAAGTATAGTAGAGTAGTAATGAAGACAATTTCTAATGTGTTTTGAACAATGTCAAATTATGATCAACATTTCAATGGATGCTTCTTTTTAGTTCAATTATTCTATTGGTATTATTCTATCAGATGTTTTGTATCTTACCATGAAGAAGTGATCTTCAATGATTGCAAGTCCTTATTATATCTTTCCCCAAGGCTATGCACCTTAGTCTTGCAAGTCATCTCAAGAGTAGTGAGCTCCTTGGCCTTTGGCCTATGTAACTTAGTTATTCATATAGTGAGATAGTTATCACCGTGGTTTTTCTCAGTTTGGGTTTTTGATGTAAAAATCTTGGTGTTCATGTGTGCTTTATTTTGTGGGTTCATTTATTTACCTTCATGCACATGGTAGATGGAATGAATGTTAAGAAAATTGTTAAAAGTGATTAAGTTTTAGTGTATACTGCTTTTGTCCCTCCTCTCAATATCCAATAGTGTTCAACAATTGGTATCATAGAAAGGTTCCTAAAGTTACAGCCTAATATCTAAGGTAGATCCGAGTTTTGAACATTATGTTTGATTCTAAAAGAAATTTGGATGCTATGGATAAACTTGAGTGGGATAGTGATGTTGTGGTAGATATGTACGGAGAATTGAGATTTGCTCTAGCAGATCCCAAGGATAGTAGACATAAGTGCAAAAAAGAATAAAAAATATTCCCTATATGAGAAAGCTTCTTGGTGAAGGAAAAAGGGCCACTGATGATTTTGAAATGAAGTAAGATAACAAAACCAAATAATATACCAAACATGAGGAAGAAGTGAACATGCCAAGGAAAGAATTGAAGGAAGTAAAATAACATATTAATAATGGTCTAAAGCTTAAATGTGGTTGTGAAGTACTTGATGTGATGATAAGTGCTCATAAGCAACATAAAGATAAAGGTGTAGTTGGTTTTGAGAAAGGTGAAAGCTCTAATATTCCTAGAAAATGTGATAAAGGAAAGGAAAAGGTCAAGGATGAATTCAAGGACACTAATAAAGATCAACAACGTTCCATTCCTATTCGGAACAAGAACAATGATAAAAAGACTTCTCTTTCTCAAACCAGGTATTCATCAACCTCTAATGGTTACTATTTTTCATGCAATAAGTTTAAACATAGAGCTAGTGAATGTATAAGTCAGATAAGATCTTGATCATTTAATAGTTAGTGCTACCCTTGTAATAAGTTTAGACACAAAGAAAATGAGTGTAAAAGTAGGATGATATGGAATGGATAATGTATGAATATAGGATATGGTAGAAATTTTTAGTCATTCCATATGAATATTGTTATGCATGCAACCAATTTGGGTACAAGGTTGTCAAGTGTAGGTCTAATTTTCAAAAAAATAGAAATGATTCACAACAAGATCTAACTTGTTGTAACTGCAATAAATTAACACTTTGCTAGGTTCTGTAGAGGAAAGAATGAGAAGACTACTAGTTTGGTAAAGAAGATTGACATTAGTGAGGAAAACGAGAAGATAAAGATGACACAGGTGAAGAAATTAGATGAGAAGGTGGAAGAAAAGATTGAGGATGGGTTCGCACCTGTTGATGGCGTGGATTCATCTTCTAGTAACTAGAAAATATGTGTTGTCTAGGGGAGAACTAATTGAAGATCTTATGGAACCCCTTTTGATTTAAGAAGTAAAAGAAAGAAAGTTCAGTTTCGGGATGTCATCTAAGGCCGAATATGTGAAAGTGAATCTCATGGGCTAAGGAATGAAGGGGAATAAAATAAAGACTTAAGTTATGACTGAAATGTGGATAACATCATGCACCGATAATCATACTAATTTCCATCAAATTCTAGAATGGGCATGCTATTAGAATTTGACATGATCAACTTTGGTGAAATTCCAATAGCAAAACTTCAACCCAAAACAAAATTACCTACTCTGATACCAATTGTAATTTCTAAAAAAGCTCTACCCTCTTAACCAGCTGATTGAATTAAAATAATTATAACAAATGACAAACAACCATACTCACACAGCCATTAAAACATTCATCCAAATACATAGAATTAGAAGGTAGAGCACCCCTGTTTTTAATACAAGTTGTTTCAGAACTGTATGTAAAATCAGTCTTTTTATTGCAGCTTCTCACAAAACAAAATACAGACAATTTATTTATATTATCTATAGCCTCAAATTGTAACAAAAATATGCATTGTACAACTATTTCAAACTAGTAAATTAACTACAAAACTCAGATGCCAATCTAAACTTAGCGATTCTTCATTTGGTTACATCTACTTAACTGTCCAATTACATGAACAAAATATAAAAAAAAAATGCATAACATGAACAACATGCTCTATTAGTTGAAAAGCTATGAAAAAATGAACTAAAGTCAACACCCACTCACATAATCCTTAAAAAAGACTAACAATCTAGACCTGAAAAAAACTAACTAAAAATATGCTACCCAGTGAATCTCTTAAACTAATTAATAAGTGCATAATGTGAAAATACAAAATATTGCAAGGATATTCTAATGTTAAAATTTTAAATTTGTGAGTAAATATTTCATTTTTATTGTAGACTGAAGGACAAATGAAAACAATTTTCATCATCAAAGGGATCAAAGATGCATAAGGTATGGTGAAATTATCATTTGCCAAGTGTGAAATGTTTTCACTAAAGATGCAAGGTGAGTAAGATAAATTATTTTAACAAAAGGTAAAAAGAGTGAGTTTTATTTCATGGGTGTGTACGTAAAAAGGTGGGCATTGTTCATCCGCAATGGCAAAAATAGAAGAAAAATAGTTTTCAAAATGAAAATTATTTTTGCCAAAAAAGACTTGTATTCAACAACTATAAAGTTTCATTTTATTGTTCACTCAATGAATTCATATTCACATGAATATTTTTATTGTAGAGAAAGGTATATAAAGATAAAGGACTAAAATGTAAATCAACAAATATATTTTCATCGGATGTGAAAGTGTATTCTTGGGAATGGGCAAAGGTGAGAAGGGACAATAATATTTATTGTAAATGAAAGAATGAAATTGAATATCAAAGGAGAGGGAAAATAAATAAAGATTTCAAAATCAAATCTGAAGAAGATGCTACTAGGCATTAACTCCAAGTGTAATCTAAGGAATTCTCTTCTTTTCTTCTCTTTCATATATATATATATATATATTTTTTCTTCCTCATTTTTCAGGGATTTGAAGTGCAAGTAGAAGCTTAGTGTAAAATTGTAAAGTGTCATAATTAAAGTGATTAGTCTAGAATATTTTTGGATTTTGAAATGGATTTCATTGATTTTATTTTTTCTTGTGACTATCTCCTTAAACTATGATGTAATACCTTTTAAATTTGATAATCAAGGAATAATTCAAGTTTTTCATTCACATTGCTGCATTTGAATTACACTTGTAATTGTTGTCTTCTCAAGGGATAGAGTAAATGCTTTTGTGAATATAATGGGGCATTGTATTTTCAGATGGATTGTTAGAAGAATGATTACTTGACAAATCTTAAGTTGTCTTTGTGATGCTAAATATGTGTGTCAAATATAAATAAGCATGCACATAAATGAGACAATAAAACATAATGGAAAGCTTAATTGAAAACTAAATTAAAGATGAAAACCATAAGCCTCCCTTGAAATGTCCCATTTTTCTCTATTCTTGAGGACCTTGAAGGTGTTGGATTGTTTGGCTCTCAGCAAGGTAATGGCCTCCAAAGTGGCAACTCAAGAGTTGAGTAGCTACTTCATGATTGATTGTGCAAATGGTATGAAATGCATGATCTAAGAAACTAGATTAATATGCTATGATTAATCCAAAATGCTAATTACTAGATGATTCAAATAAAATTTGCCTATAATAAGGATGCTAAAAATATGAATGCAAGGGATCTTTATTACTCCAAAATGAGGGGTATTTATAGGAATTCCAAGGCCAAAGTTGAGGTGGAAGGAATCAACAGTGTAGATTTGATCTGAAGATATCAAGGGTCAAGATTGAGGAAGTTGGAGAAGAGGTTGGAGGAAAGGACACTTGTCATCTCTGTGGTGACAAGTGTCAAGAAGCCTTACTCATGAGAGGGCAAGTGTCCAAGGGAGGAAACATGTGGCAAAAGTGTCATGTGTCTCGAGGGGAGAATATCCAACCCATAAGAGGTTAGGATAAAAGAGGTTAGGATGTGAAAGAGGATAGGCTTAGTTAGACCCCAGGATTAGATATAATGGGTTAGGTTAGAGGGTGGTTAGGTTAGGTGGCTAAAAGTTAGGAGCCATGTGCTCATTTGAATTTAGAAATTCAAATAATTGGAAAATGGTAATTAATCTCAACAAACTCGAGTTTGTTAATTTTAATTAGGGATTAGAAGAATTGATTTAGATGGGGGGAAGATTAATTAATCAAAAAGGGATATGGAATGAACTATACAAATAAATCATGTAGATTTATTTACTAGTAGATGAATAGGAAAATTAATCAAATTGCTTGTGAATTCAATTAATTGGGAAGGGGGATTAATTAAATAATTACGTATTTAATTAATTATCTTTAGACCATTTTTAGGTGTATACAGTCTTATTATTACAAGGTAGTGACATTTTAGGAAGATCTTCATAACATGTTTAATATTGTAGATAAAATACTTGATGTGTGACTTTGTAGCTTTTCTTTTGGCACTAGCCAATCTTACACGTTCTGTCTTCCGATTAGTTCTAGTTTTAACTAATCGACTAAATCTTTTACTTTTTGTCCTTAGGTGTAGGTCTAGAGTTAGAATCTTTTTTCAAAATTGCTAAATGAGTGTTGGATGACCAATAATATAGCCAAATTCATGGCAAATCATACATTCCTTGGTATCTTTTCATTGGGAATAATCTACAATAGATACAATGTTTGTGCATAGTTGAAGTAGGTCTTTATGCATTGCATAGGCTCACCCACATTGCTTTAGTAGAGCCAAAAGTGTAGGAGATTTCATTCTTGTGACTAAATCTCATTTGCTGGCCACTAACCTAGAGTTTTGTGGATTAATAGTTGGCTATCCTATAGGATTATTTGGACAATTATTTGGGGAACCAACATAAAGGATAGGGGATTTGAGTAAATTGGATGATTTTTGATAGATTGTAATATATAATCATCAATTGGAGTAATACAGGAAGAAGACATGACATCATAGGAAACTAAGGTTGAAGACATTCAGAATAGGGGACCTAGTGTTGATGTATGATGACAAGTTTAAGATGCAAGAAAATTTGAAGGTGTGAGGTTTAGGACCTTGCTACATCTATGAAATTAGTGATTTCAGAGTAGTAAGACTAAAATAGTTGGATGGAAACCTCATGATAGGGCACATTAATGGTGTGAGAATCAAACACTGTTAGTTACAACCAATTCAAAAAGCAAGTTAGAAATGAAATAAGATCTTGTATCATATGTCTTATAGTACATTAGGAGCAAAATATTTAAAAAAAGCAAAAAATCATGAACCACAAAAAGAAAAAAGTAGGAACTAGAAGTTAACAGCTAGAATTCAGCATCAATAGACATTGCATTTATTACCTGCCTAGATATTTTCTTATTTAACAACTCATTCCCACTTATTTCACTTCACTTTCTTTCTTGTTTATTTAAGATCTTGTTTTTTCACGAGTTCTGTGACCTAACATGCATTCACAAGATATTTCAAACCCTAGAGAACCCTAGCATTCTGCAACCACCAAACCATTTCACTCATCTGACATTCCACTATAGCCACTCTAAGTTTTATCAATTTTGCAAACAAACCCCACCATATTTAGGAAAAATTCCCTTACAAAACCACGTTGGATGAAAAAGATGATGTATTTTCAACTATCCCAATTAACATCATTTTCTTAGATTATGTTTGAAAACATATCCATGAGTAGATTTCAAAATTGATCATAAATTATTCAAGGACTTGAGGCAAGAGTTTATAAAGAAGGATGAAATCCATTACAAGGATAAATAACAAAATATTTTGTCCAAGAAACTCGATTATTAGAAGTAAATTTTAGACTTGAAGACATGCATGAATGTATCAAGATCACTCTCAAGAAGGTACACAATTAATTTATCTATTTGGACCATCCCTGTTGGATAAAAAAGGAGGGAATTTATGTGGAAACATTTTTGCTATTGATAGGAGGGATATAGAAAAATAAGGTAATCACAAACAATGAGGTGAAGGAGAAAATTAGGGATACTCTAAATGGGAGATGCATGAGAGTAATCACAATCATAGAAAAGGGGGTTTGATACACCACAATGGGTATCACATATAAATTTTATTACATGAAAAAAGAAGATTAAAAATGACAACCACCATTCATATTGCATACCATATGGTTGTTGGAGGGAATTTTGATTTTTGTGAAGTAATGAGTCAATAGGTGATGGAGAATTAGGGCAAGGTAAAGAATGAAAGTACCCATTATAGTATCTAATACATTCTTATCTATTTAAAAGGAAATATATTTTTGAGCACATCTAGAGGTTTATTGATGACACTTAATACAATGTAATGCCCCACCAAGGAATTCTAGATAATAAGAGAAAAAAAAGAAAGGAATAAATTGATTTTTCTTTTTAAAGCAAATAAGTTCCATGTATACAACACAACCAAACTTTTCGATACATGACAATGCACAAGAAAAAGAATAAATAATAGAATTAACAAATAAATATGGGGAAAGGTCTCAAAATTCATGGGATGAGATTAGTAAGGTGAATAGGTTCACATAGGACCATCCTTGAAGTTTCTAGACTTGGTTCAACAAATAGGAACACGTTCTAGGTCCTACGTGCCATAGATGAGCTTCAATGATACTCTAGTCACAAATAGATGCTCTTGAAACCAAACAAACCAACTCAAATCCCTTGAAAAATATAACTCAAGTGTTCCCAGACTTCACTATCTTCGCAACACAATAGAAACAAAGATAATAAGACACCCCTAGCTCCTAGAATCCTCCCAAGGCAAAAATACAAAAGATGACTCTTGAACCTGGCTCAAAGAAACCTAATAGGACATATGCATGCTTGGAAGAAAATATCATGACATTATAGTGTCCCTAGGATGCACTAGTATCATTGGGATTGGTGACCCCACACTGTTGCCCTTTGAGATGTGCATGTATCCAAACTGGTAAGCTTCCCAGTCAAAGAGATTGGACCCCTAGACACCCTAGACCCCTTGGTGAAGTCATAATACCCACATGACACTTGATTCAATAAAATAGGGAAAAGGGGCAACAAAAGACAAAAAATAGTGTCTCCAAGTCACCAAAGGACACATACTAGACAAGTTGGGAATTGAGTGAGTCCATAACACATGATTCCACCCAAAACTTCCCAAAATGTCCACCAACATAACAATAAAACACATTGAGACACCCTTCAAGTTATCATTAATAAGTCTAAAATGACTCTAAACCTCACTAAACTACTCTCAAATAGATAAGGCCACAATAATATACTAAGAGATGTCTAAATCAATATTTAAATCTACTCAAGAGAACCTATATTGATTTTACAGAACCAATCTAAGTGTTCCTATGATAATCAATGATGTAATTTTGAAATCACAAGATATCTATAATATAATTCATTTTATGCCTGATACCAACATGACACACGTAAACCTACTAAAACATATATACATCATATTATTATTACATTTCCCTTCATAATGAGGGTCCACTACACATGATTACATGATTATATTTCATAGGACTTACATCCTATATATATATATATACATGTATATATGTACATATACATGTACATGTATATGTATACATGTACATCTAAATGTATATATATGTATATGTATACATGTACATCTACATGTATATATATGTATATATACATGTGTGTATACATGTGTATATACATGTATATATACATATACACATGTGTATATACATGTATATATACATATACACATGTATATATACATGTATATATATACATATACATGTATATATGCATTTATATATATACATATATATATGTGTGTGTGTGTGTGTGTATATATATATATGTATGTATATATACATGTATATAAACATGTATATATATGTATGTATATGTATATGTATATGTATATGTATATATACATGTATATATATGTATGTATATATATACATACATACATAGATATATATACATATATGTATATATGTATATATGTATATATGTATATGTATATATATATGTGTGTGTGTGGGTGTGTGTGTGTATACATACATATATATGTGTGTGTATATATATATGTATGTATATGTATTGTATATACACATATACACACACACATATATATACATGTATATACATACATACATATATATACATGTATATACATACATACATATATATGTATATGTATGTAGATATGTATGTATATGTATGTATATTTGTGTGTATATATATATATATATAATGAAATATTTACGTTAGAGAAGAGAGAATAAGAGGACTAGAAGAAGAATTTTGTTGCCAAGTCTCTAGACCCAATGGTGGTTTGCAATGCCACCCAACCATGTGGTGCAAATAGGCCCAACCCACCATTCTCATGGAGATGAACACACAACCCAAACACAACAACCATAAAAGACACATGGGGAAGGGGAGACACACACACAAAAAATAGAGTAAACATACCAATCACATGATCATTGAGAGTAATATCATAGAATATTGAATATAATTCACCAAGGGTTCTACTCATTTAATATTGGATTTAGGTGGTAGGGGAAACAATAGGAAAGTGTCATCTCATAGCACCAATGGATCACATAGAATGGGTAATCCTTTCATGGAGATAAAAAGATCACTATGCATATTTTATCTCTCATGGAAGAAGAGTTAGTAAAAAATGATGGTGAAAGGTTTATTGGAATCCAATAGCACTAAGAGGGGGGATGGGGGTGAATCAGTGTTATACTGGAACTATTAGTTTTAACCTTATTAAAACATGCATACACCAACCAGTATATCCATACATACATAATTGAAAGAAGTAGAGAAATGAATAAGCCAATCACATAAATGGGAACCATAACATAGAATTATACGTGGAAAACCTCAAAGAGGAAAAACCACAGTGGAATTTGTGACCCACAATATCAATCCACTGGCCATGTGAAGAGATATTACAAAATATAAAGGGGCTTGCACTTGCAGGAAGGCTTACAACCTAGAGCACACTGATCAATCACAAAAGGAGCCTCAATGACTACATAAAAATCCAGACTGCCATCTGGAGAAGTGTTGAACTGTTAAGATAACATCTTCTATGCCAGAATACAGCTTTGGTTTAAGCTCTGTCTGTTCCGGTCTGAAACCCTAAACCCTTTACTGGAATAACCCTTACATGAATTTCCTCACACACATAATCTCTTTGATATATTTCACAGCTTATTACATTCGCATATCCATAATCTCCCATTTCTTGAATATTTCAAAATGATCTAATCCAACTGACCTATATACCCTATACAATTTTCATGCCTTATGTTGGCTTACAAAGATATATACAATATCAAATTACATGTCGGCCGGATAACATAAATGCATAAATATTAAAACCAATTTCCGATGTCAGATTCAAGAGATGTCGGCCTCCAATACCGATAACGTTTTACTAAACCATGTCGGCTTGCATTATCGGTAACCAAAGAAATCCTTTTGTCTTGCCAGTGCCGATGCTGATACACAACTGAACCAAAACATGAAGCTGGAATAAGATACCATGTTGCCATCAATGAAAACATAGTGAAACCAACCAATTGAGTGTCAATTGCCAACAATCTCCCCCTTTGGCATTGATGGAAACACTCATGTGAAAAATGGTCAAGGTTTCATCTATCGGTTTCATCCTGCCTGGTCCCCCTGAGCTGAATATTCATTAATGCATAATACTCCACATTTCAATATCTTTATAAATCCATAACTCCCCCTAATGTGTACAACTCCTTCTATTTTTCACATCTATACTACTCCCCCTTTGACATCAATGCCATAAAAAATTCTAAAAAGAATGTCAAAGATAAAAAAAAAAACTATACAATGAATATCCCCAAAATATCTTACCGGAGCTTAACAAATTTCAAAATTTCTGGATAAGCCTTCTCTAATAGCTCAAGATAGGTATCCCAACCTGTTTTGAAAGTGCCGGAAATAGATACAAGTCCACTTAATATATGTGCAAATGACCATTTCTCATTTACCTCTACTGATGTGGGCTTTCCCACCATATCCATACACTCTTTCTTATGTACACTGAGTGAATCCAACCGCGGACTCACCAAGCCTCTCAGACTTCTGGCTCTTCTTGTAATTTTGTCTCTTTCCTTTGGTTTTCCAAAATCAAAATTTGACCATTAATGAATGTAGTCAATGAAGTCAGTCTGTCAAAAGAATTAGCTATATTTGCAATTTTCTCTTGAAGTTCTTTTATCTTTTATCCACATTAGCTGTAAGTATATCAATGTTACAACATACCTTATAAATATTTGTACATTGCTTTAGAGATTTTTCTATTAGTTTCAGCTTCTCATCAATATTTTTCTTCTCAAATTCAATCACCTAATCAAATGCAACTCTCTTAGCCTGAGTGAACCTCTCTAGTGCTTGCCGGTTTGAAATCTGTTGTAAGGATTGAAAATCCTTTGAAATATTCTTAGTAATCATCTTAAGCTTTCCGGATGGGTTTGCTTCATTGTCAATCTTGCACTCCGGAACTATTCTATGTAAAACGGTGATTGATTGCTCAATAATCCCTTTATATGTAGATCCCTCCTTCATTAGTTTTTGTCCTGCCATCATCATGAGTTCAGTAGGACTCATCTCTGTTATGTTTTTCTTTTCAACCTGTGAGGTGTCAATTGACAACAATGATCGACCAACTACCAGTTCCCTATCGGATTCCCCTTTCTTTTCCTCTAAAGATTTATCCTTTATAGCTTCCTCACTTGCACTGGTGGCTTCACCACTTAGTGCAGTCTGTGTAACTACCTATTCCTTTGTAGGAACTATAGGTCTCAACCTATACATTTGTATCTAAAGGACTGTTATCCTCAATATTAGTATCTTGTACAACATTAAATTTTTCACTCTCTATATTAACCGGTATCTCAATATTTGTATGTACATTTATATCAGCCGGGGGCTTGATTTCCACTATCTTAATGGTTTTCATAACTGAGGGTGAAGTACCCATAATCCCCTTTCCTTTTCCTTCAACCAGGGTATCTACACTGTCTGTCTTAGATTCAAGTGAAGTAAATAATCCTTTGTTCTCTCCAAAGAACTTAACCCATGCTTTTTGAGTTTTCTTTATTATTTCATTTACCCTTCCTAGCATCAAACTAGTTATTCTATGTTTTCTATTAAAGACTTTTCTATTTGCCACCTCAAGTGTCTTTTCCATTTCATCTGGAGTAATAGTAACACAAATAGATAATAGCTATTGAATTTTAATATGCTTATCTTCTTGCATAATTGACAGTCTTCTAGTATCTAATATATTATACAACTCAGCCGGTATTTGATTTTCAATTTTTATTAAGGCTTTCTTATAAATATTCAAGTATAATAAGACTACTTCCTCTACCTCTCTTTATTCATCATCCTCTAAATGATCATAGTAAAACTATACATTCTTTAATAGGCCATCCTTAGTGATTTCATCTACTAATTCTGCACAAGTTTTAGGTGGAACATTGCCAGTTTGAATAGCTGTATAAGTGTCATTCTTCTTCTTCCTCTTTGCAGTACCGGATGTAGTTGAAGGTGTTGCCTTTGGTGCTTGCTTCTATGCCGGTATTTTGAATGTAACCTTCCCAACCGATTTCCTTTTAGCTTCAACCTTTGCTTCCTCTATTTTCTTCCTTACAACCCTCTTGAATGCCAACGGTGTGTCATCCTCAGATTCAAACTCTGCTAGAATAGGCTCAATGTGTACTTCTAGATTCTTCCTCTTCTTGCCTTTCTCTGGGACAACATAAATTAATTCCTTAATGTCCTGTGAGACCTTCTCAACAAATTTGCTTGCTTTTCCTTCCCGCTTCTCTCTCTTCTTCCGGTTGAACTCTGTTTCAACCTCATGTGTTTTCTGTTGTGCAGTACCACAGGACTTCTCTGCCTCATCAATAGGTGCATCAATCAATATTTTTGCATAGGCATCAAGAATCTGTGCATCCACCTCATAGCCCATTTCCTCAATCCAAATCTTTTGGGCTTAACCGCTTCCATAAGTGTTTCATCCTTCTTTACCATGAAGCATATGTTAGTTGAATATTTTTCTACAATATGCTTAGGAACCCTTACCCTATACCTCATATACTTCTGGAATGCTTTGAAATATCCCCATACCTTATCATCTCTCTAACTTCCTAAAGCAACAATTGACTGTTTCAATTGTCTCCCTACAGGGATGTCAAATTCCCATTACCTTTTACCAAAATAGGGTGTATCATTCATGAAAAATAAAATCAAGAAGACTATCAAGTTGCCATACCGGAAGGTACCCTTCTTTTCTCCCTTAATCTTCCCTAGGTTTATTAACAACTCATCTAACATCCAACCGCATAGATCCAATTTCACATTTTCTCTCATCATTTTGTATGCAGCTAAAACACATGAAGTAGAAATAGAATTCAGTCGGTTTGACTGAGTTACCTTATACCCGATGATCATGCTACTGAATCTGATGTCCATGTCGGTAATAGTGCTCACTCTCGTAGATCTTCTATCATATGTCGTGCTGGTGATTTTGTTTACAAAATTATTCGAAACCTTCTTGTCTAGATGTCGCCTAACTGATGGTAAACTAGTGATTTCTCGGATGACTTCCTTGGTGATTTTGTAAGGTCTATCTAGCCAAATAAATTCCCCATGTACTTTTCTCAAACATACCTAATTATCTTATCTTCAAATTCTGAAATGTCCAAAATGTCGATAAACCCTAAGTCTTCAATGTACTTGTATGCCGGTTTGATCTTTCTAGATTCTCCCATCAACTCATTCATGTGCATACCTTTTATTTCAGATGTTCCCAAGTCCTCTATGTGATAGTGTATGTATGCCCTAACATCCTCAACATAGACAACTCCCTCTGGAACATGGGAAAATGATCCAACCGAATCTTCCAGGGTAGCCACATGCAGATACCACTTGAAAATTGATCGAGGGAGGTCCTTGAACTCTACTATAGTCCTTTGCAACAAAGATAGGAATAGATGATGATCCTGTTTCCATGTTTAGAGATAAATACCTTTTGATCACTCTCGGTGAAAACCCTTAACAAATTCTTCCAGTCGCCAGTGAAATCGCTCAAGAAGAAATCTAATTTCTCTTAAATGCCTTGATCACTCTTAGTAACTCTTAATCTCTTTGAAGTCGCTTTGAATGTAAGGTGATCAATAATGAAGTCAATTCGACCTTTTAACCTTCAAGAAAAAACCTAATCTTCCATTGACATAAATGACTGTCGGTGAAAGATACCACATCTTGAACATAACATATCCATGCCAGATAAGTATCTCCAATGTCTGGAACATCTTCCAAAACCTCTTCCCGGAGCATATGCAACATCTTCATGAATTTTTCCTACCCCTAAGGCATTTGCCTCAATTATTGGATGAGCTACCTGCCAGTGTAGGAGCAACCTCTTCTGTTAGATAAGTAATCGGTGCATTTCCATCTGATGATTGTTCTTTAGTCTTCCTAACCCATCTCTAAGTATGATCTTGTCAGATTTCACTAACCTTCTCTTTCCCTTTCTCATTTGATCCTCCATTACCAACCCGTGGATTTCTGCTTCTATAGAATTTAGCAATATGTCCAACCTCATTACATGCATAACATGTAACATTGTTCCTTTGAATTGCTTTGCTAAAACCAGTGAAATTGCTTGACCTGCACTGATTAGCCATGTGTCCAAACTTTCCACATGCATAGCATTTAACATTCTTTCTGCAATCTTCTATCTTATGACCATATTTATTGCATTTATAACATTTACCAGGAGCAAAATCAGGGTTTTGATTTGCTTTGTTTCTACATTGTCTAGCCATGTGACCAAATCTATTACAAACAAAACATCTACCATTGAATTTATAAGCATTAAATTGCCTTACTGGTGCCTTATGGTTTTGATCTTCATTAGTAGTACCGGAACTCTATCCTTGCTCAAATCCAAGTCCACTGGAATCTCCAATATGCCTTTGTCTCTTCAATAACTCATCTAGCTATGTTGAGCTAATCTTGAATTTTTCTTTATACTCACTTGCACTAGTTAGATCTTCTCTCAAAATTATCATGTCTCTCAATCTCTTGTTCATTACTTTGGGATTGTACTGAATTAGTTCTCAACATATCATTCTCATGAACCAACCTACCACATTCTTCAAATTTGTTCTTCAGGGATACAACAAGATTTTATTCCTTTTTCTTTCGGTCCTCAATCTCCTTAGACATCCTCATAGTTATAACTTGCATTTCATTTTTCATAACCATGTTCTCCTGACTCAATTTTTGACATTGTTCCTTAAGTGCATCTTTCTCTTCATCATCTTGACTTTGCAAAAGTTCCTTTCTCCTAGCCTGAATAGATGATAGCCTCTATTGTAGGACAAGAATGAATTCCTTAGCAGAATTCAATTTATCTTGTAACTTTAAGTTCTTCAAGTGCCATCTCAAGTTTCTTCTCCAAGGCCATAGCCATGGATTCCGGATCTTCCTCAAGCTATTAAACTTCCCCTGAGGCACAAGGCTCTGATGTCAATTGTTGGAATCCAATAACACTAAGAGGGGGGGGGGGTGAATCGGTGTTATACCGGAACTATTAATTTTTGCATTATTAAAACATGCATACACCAACCGGTATACCGGTACATACAAAATTGAAAGAAGTAATGTTAGATAGACAAGATAAATTTAATATGATTGGAATTTTAAACAAAAAAAGAATTAATAAGTGAAGACACATATGAGGTCATAAGATTTATTTATAAATTATTTATTCTAGCACAATGTCGTAGGAGAATTTGGGAAGATTCTAGAAGAGTCTTTTCAAATTTCCGTTCTTGCATGTAACTCCCACTATGTCAACAATCAATGTTGCCTGAAAAACAATTTTAGAAAAAAATCTCCATTTCAATTAATTCTTTTGAAAGTGGAATATGGTGCACTCTTTCTATATATTGTATGTCAAAATTTTTATAGGGGAGTTCATGGGTTTTGGTGTGAAATAATTTCTCAAGTTCTTGTTAGTAGTAATAGGTTTTTGTTTGTAGTCACATTTCATTGTAGAATTATTAAGTTTTCTCTTGAAGAATTCTCACCAAGCTACAAGGAAGGATCTAAGAAGGCTAGAGAGGATTCAACATCAAAAAGCTTCATCAATCCAGGTTCCCTTATTTGCATTCGCTTATTTGCATGTGTGAAATTTGTATTTTCAAAAAGAAATATATTTTATCTCTATCTTAGATTTTTTTTAATTTATTTTTATTTTATTGTATGAAAATTTTGCTTCAAAAAAAAATCATCTCTTAATTATTTAGAAAGATTAATCAAAAGGAAAAATCTTTTTTTTTTTTTACATTGATAAAAATTCCTTCCAAATATGCATATGCAGATTCCTTTTTATTTATTTAATTTGTTTTAGAGAAAAGAAAGAAAATCAGATTTCTTTTTACTTTTTGCTTTTTTTAATTTTTTTTTTTTAAATCTAGGAAAAAGATCTATGAGAAATCTTTGTATTTGATTTTCTTGTGAGTAATTTTCTTCTCCTTTTCCTCATAATGTGCATAGAACAAAAAAACATATATTGAACAACTTTTTTTATGTGTGTGTGTGTTGTGGAGAAATCCCTTCTCTGTGTTAATTCAAACCTAGTAGTTATTATTATGCTGAGAGGCGTTCCTATTCAGTCACAACAGGGGGAGTGAAGGATAGAATAAAAGTAGAATATTTCGTGTAAACATTAAAGAAAACGGAAACATGATGGAAGATCAAGCCCCTGTTCACATGCCTTGTCTATGCCTCCAAAGATATGATTCTAAACATAACGTCAAAGATAGCAGTTACATGCAACAATTGGAAGGAAGAAAGAAATAAAGGAAATTTATTATTTGTTTTCATTGCATTCTATGCATGTTGAGAGTAATTTGTTTGCATTCTCGACACAAATCGGAATACAAGTTACATTGATAAGGTTGGTATCATGTTATTGTTATTGTTAGCAGTCTACTTTGGGAACAGGTATGTGGTAGATGGATTTCTCTGAACATAGCTAAGAATTGTAAAATTGTGCAGAAGTACTGTTAATCAGCTAAGAATTGTAAAATTGTGCAGAAGTACTGTTAATCAGCTAAGAATTGTAAAATTGTGCAAAAGTACTGTTAATCCCCAAAAACATTATAGAGTGATCCTGTATGAATTTTTGTTGCTAGAGTTTCTATGCAATTTTTTTTTTTTCTTGAATAAAAAACTTTATATCTTTGAATTATTTTATGTGAAATGTATAGAAAGATAGGAAAAATCATTTCAAACTTCTAAAATGTAGCATAAAATCTTATTTGGATAAGAATATAAATCTTAAATGCAACTACAAGACTTGGTGAAGAATGGGGTGTATTCTCCTACTAGTTGAGCTTCATCTCTCATGCTCTTCTCCATTTTGGGCAATGATTATGGTTTCTATGTGCAACAAAAAAGAACAGAAGTAGTAAGTGATTTTTTGTACGGTTTAATGATATCAAATTTCAAAACCTATAATGTTGATATTGTATCTGAATTGGATTGTGTTATTTTTTCTTTCAATGTATGGAGCTATGATCCATCACCATTTGAAAATTTTATTAATATTTTAAAATATTGTGAATCATGACCTCTTCATTATATAATCGATAGTATTGCCTTGTTTATAAATTGTGGAAATCTCATTTTATGGATGCGAATGAGATTCATGGGATTCATTGTAATGCCATTTCTAAACGACAATAGAGCTTCCACATCCCTCTTCTCAAAAGATTCTTTGTCACCTTTGTGGAGTAGCATACGCTCTTTAATAGAAGAAAACATTTCATCCATGGCAGGGCTTGTAAAGCAAAGACATGAGGAGAAGAGGAAGTGTTGTGAATGGCTAATGCATTGGTAGTGGTAAATGCCAATGCAAGGGCCAAGCTTAATCTTAGCTTTTGAATTAACATACCTCTTAGCTCTTAATCTTTGAATTTCAATAGTTCATGTGAAATTAGTACAAAAAGGGAAGATGAAGGGGCAATTACCCTTTGGGTTTCACTACCCTGTTGCAAGTATTCTTTAATAGTTGTGTTTACTCTTTCTTTTTGTTATTGGTTTTATTTCTGTGTGTTTAATCTTTGAATTCAGTTTGGGAATCTATCATTTTTATAATTAATAAAAAAAGTTGAACAGAAGATTGAAACAACTTTGTGTTTATTTTAATTTGCATGCTCTCCATTTGCTGGATATTTTGATTAGAATGAAGTTTCAAAAATATAATAATGCAAATTTTTTGAAAATATTTTATTAAAAAATTCAATGAATTTTAAATTTTATGTTGTGAGATAATACTACATTTTGTTAGATTATTCTTTCATTTATTTTTCCACTTTCCAATCATTGGTTTAGATTTTAACATTTAGAATCATGTTTAAGAATTAAGTAAAGAGGATAAAATAATATATTTTGATGATCTATTTAATTAATTTTACAATTATATATTAATTTCATTCTTTATTATATCAATTATATATACATATTGAACAAGAGAAACACTTCATTTAAATAAAATATTGTAAATAATAGTATATTAGAATGGTTAGTTTCAAATTGATATCAACAATTTTTCATTTGCATATAGTGATAAAACATGACTTTAAATATTTCTATTAAGATATTGATATGCCTACATAAGATGTTGGTTTTTGCCAATTATTTTTCTCTAGAAAAGTTAAGAATAGGAATAATAAAAGTAGAACAAATATTTTTACAATAAAAGGAAGGAGAGATAAAAAAATACAAGGTTTCTAAATTTTAAAAATCTAAAATACAATTACATGCCTAGACAAATATTTCAAAAATAATATATAATTTATTATTTTCAATTTAGAAAAGATCAAAAAGAATTTTTCATGTTTCTAAATTTCAATCATAAAAAATATAATGTTTCTATATTAAAAAAATTAAATTAGATGCTTACAAAAATATTAAATAATATTTAATATATAAAAATGTTTATTATTAAAAGTTTCTAATTTATTACCTAGCAATTTTTTTTTTCTAATTTATCATATAGATGTGATTTTTCTATTTATATTCTATTTACTAAGTTACACAAATATTTCAAAAACAATATATATATTTTAATTTTTAATCATACCAATATGATAGCTTTGACTATGTTGATCATGCAAGTTAGATTATATTATAATGTATTTATTATTACAATTTTCTAATTTATCATATACATGTTAGCTTCACAAAATACAAAGGAAATGCTATAGGAAATCCAAACTCAACCAATGAAACTACATGAAATACATATACAATAAAAATATTATTACCTTCATGATTTAAGTCTCATTGTGTCCTAACTCCAATGTTCTTGGTTGCAGGTAATTTTCTCTCAGACAAGCTCAGATAGCTTCCAAGATGGCATATGAAAAATGGACTGCTATTTAACTGATACTATGATATGCATATGCAAAATGATTTGATCTAACATGATATTAAGCTATGGTAAAAACTCTAAAATTGCTAATTGCTTCAAACTCAAACTCATGGATGCAAGATAAAGACTCCTAGATATGACTACAAGATTAGCTATTAGAATATTAGTTTAAAAAATGGCTTAGGAGACCTCTTTTAATAGATTTTTGAGTGCAAAAGCTAATGTGGCAGAGATCAAAGGTCCGGATTAAATCTTGCAGATTGGATGGCTATGAGCAAGAGATTGAGATGTGAGAGAGAAAGGGGGAAGATGTTCCTCCTACACCTACATGATGGAGGAAAAAGGGGGGAGAAGAAGAGAAGTGTCACTCATCTCACCTTGACTGGGTTAAAGACTTGAGAGGATATATGATAGTTGGAGAGGATGTAGGGATGAGAGGATAAGTGGACTCAACTTCCTCCAAAGATGTAGGAAGGTTGGAGAAATATGTGTATGTACACAATATTTCATTTATTTGGAGGTTGGAGATAAAGTGGCTAATGAATGTTTATTTTTATTGAATTTTATTGAATTAATTTAGCCATGTGAGAGATGAGTTGGCAAAGAAGAAGTGATATGGAGATGGAAAGGTGAGATGGAAAAGGGATTAAATAATTAAGAAACTATTTAATTAATGAGACTATAGAATAGAAGATAGAGAGATAATTAAATATTAGATATTTAATTAATTGATTAGAAGAAAATGATGAATTAATTAATTAATAATTAAATTAATTAATAGAAGAATATAGAAATAATTAAATAAATTAATCTTTTCAAATTAACTACTTAATAGAAGAATAAATATTAAATATTCATTTAATTTCTCATAGCCATTTTTATGTGTATACAATATGAAATAATTAGGATGCAATTGAAACGAGAAGGAACCTTAATGAATGGATTAGTTTTAATGAGAATGTTGGATAATATGATTAGATGAATGATTCGTGTAGATGCATTGGTAGAAAGGAAATTATGCATTGTCTGTAAGGGATTATTAAGTAACAAGACTACATTAGGTTTCTTGCATTATGCATTTGGAATTAATGTTAAAATAAATGGTCATGTTAGGGAATTAGATGCAATTGAAGTATGTTTAAATGGATTAGTAAACATGGAATATACCTATGCAATAGGATTGTATTATCATGGAAAAGGATAAAGAGCATGTAGATAGGAAATGTTGGGTTAAAACACATTTGGATTTGGTGCATAAAATAATTGTAGATCTAAGGGGGTTAGTCTTGCATTGAAATGGTTAAATGTATTATGCAAGAAAGATGTTAGAATAGTATGCATATCATATTGGATAAATATCATAGTAGATTGCATATCTCATGGTTAGGAAATGGATATAATGCATTAATTTAGAATGGAATGTGATTATCATGTGAGTAGGTTAATTAAGTAATGATGTTGAAGTTTCTAGGGAAAGATTAATGTTGTTTATGTTTATTTCTGCTTGCCTAAATTAAAGAAATGTGTAGTGTTGCATGTTCGTAATGGTTAATTGTTTAATGAGTGTAATTAGATGGAGATGTTATGAGTTGAATTAGTTGTTAAAAGATATTAAATAAATTTTCATTATCTCCATTAGTATGTTAGATGCTTAGTTTCTCTAGGGTATTTTGGCGAGCATTACACACTCATTATGAGCATGGTGTGATGTTGTGATTCTCTTTCACCTGTTTGATTTATTTTATGTTATATAAATATGTATATGTTGTGTATAGATGGTTGGTGTTATGGAAGATGTAGGTACTAGACATTGACTGCAACCGGTTTCACAAGTCTCGACATGTCTCTAATCCCAATCAAAAGTTGATTGAAGGTGACATAAGGTCTTATCACACTCTAAACTTGGTGTCTTGTCAGTCCTACTATTTTTGCTAGAGTTTCCTTGTTAGGTGTTATGGGGATTTTTATTTATTTTATGTTGGGTTGATCTATGGACTTGTGGTAATTGATTAGTTAATTTATTAATCGTTATATATAGTTCATTTGTGTAAAATCAATATTGATAGTAGGTATGGTATATATAAAATTATTGCAAGTTTATAATAAGTTAATGATTATTTTGTGGAATTATATTGGTTGAGCATTTCTATTTATTTGTGCATTTAATTATTTATTTTATTTGGTTGGTTATTGGGAGTTGTATTTGGTGGTTATCATTTAATTTATTTTCACTTGAATTTTGAGAAGGGTTATTATTACACATATTATTATTATTATTATTATGAGGTATGATTATTATGATTATTGTAAAACAACTAGAGGAAGGGGGGTTGTCGTGAAAGTTTTGGAGAGAGCTGTATTTTGATTTGTTGGATATTGTTACTACTAGGATATGTTGTTGTCATTGATGTCAACATATTGTTGTGCTCTGGTGTTGAAGAGAGTTTATTTGGTTGGTTTATTGGTTTGATGTGATGGTGCAGATTTGAGATTTCAGTAATGAAGTATCTCTAGTTGATTCAATGTTGATTTCAAGATTCTATGTGGTGATGTTATTGAGTTATGGATTTTGGTATGAGGATTGGTTTTTCCTATGTTCAGTATTGCAATGTTCTATAATTCCATCCATTGTGCTCCGATATGATTATTTCTTGAGTGGCAAATTAGGGAGAGTGTTTGGGATGTTCATGTGTATCTTAAATTTAGATGGTTCATGATTTGGTATTCTGCAAATCATCTTCCTAGTCCTAGTTGTTGTTGTTGAGTGTTCTTGAGTATTAGTGTGTTGATTGATGAATATTTGATTAAGTCATGTTGGTGCAACTATTGTAGATGGTTCTAACATGCTTGTTGGTGTTTCCTAATTGTGTCCTATTTGTTTTGTTGGTCCAAATTGATCATTGTGTGCATTATTGAAGATCTTATGGGTCCGGTGATGTTATTCATGTTATGTGACATTTTTGGTGGTGTATCATGTTGCGAATGATCTTGGCGAGACTTCTGGTGGTGTTGCATGTTCAAGGATTTGATTTGGGTCCATGCTATGTCAATGCTATGTCATTAATCACATTGCATTGGTATGGTGGTTGGTTTATGTATCGTGTAATATAATTTTGTAATTAGGTGTTATGTGTTGAGACAACCTTGAGGTCAAGGCTAATGGTTTATATAAATAGGTGTTATATGTTAGACAGTTCAAATAACCGAAAGACAACTAAAATGGGGGGTGAGTCAGTTGTCACAAATTACCAAAACCTTTAGCAATTTAAACTTTAATATCGGAAGCCAAAACATTAACAACAAAATAGTAGATAAACCAATTAAGCATAAACAATAATTACAGAATAAATACCATCCACATGACACCAAGATTTGTGCGTGGAAAACCCGATAAAGGGAAAAACCATGGTGGGAAGCCTACCCATAGTCAGATAATACTTATGCAGTAAGTATGTGAATTACAGTTGAGGGGCCTACACCTGCAGGAAGTCCAACATCCTAGAGCAAATTGCTCATCACAAAAGGAGCCTCACTGACTACATAGAAATCCAGACTACAATCCGAAGAAGTGTTGAACTGCAAAAGATAGCATCTCCTATGCTTGAGTATAGTTTCTGTTAAGCTCAATACTGGAGGACTAAATCCTCTTACACAAATCCAATTCAATCTCCAATGATTGACCAACTCTTCTCCCTAAATGATATTACATTATTCGCACATTACATTTCTTGACCATGACCTTTAACAATATCCATGATGATCTACAATGGGATCTTACATCTATATATACAAAACCTCAACCATAAGAAATCAGGTTAGCAACCGGACAATAAGACATTTATATAATTACAAACCATGTCAGCCTAAGACCAAACAAATAATATCAACACATAAGACATCCTAGAAATACATCAATAGGTCCTATCCACATGTTACATTAAAGTCAGTCCATACCCTAGATCAACCAGGACCCAGTATAGGTCCACACACTTCAGCAGTGATCTCCATTCACCAAGTCTCAAACATGATCACTGACAACATCCCAAAACTCTACCAGAAGCTGCACCAACACCACTTATGCAATTCATCAAAGATACAAAAAGATCTACTGGTGAAACCCTCGCTAGAACCATAAACCAATCTTCTAAGTAAGCAGGATAACATCCGATCACCAGACCAAAACCAACTAACCAAATATAAGAAGGAGTATCATGAACAAGCCAATTCCATCACCAGACTATACCAGAGCCTACCAGATCATGTCAGATCCAAGTTAACTAGAAACCACTCAATCTACCAAGACCAAAAGGGTGTCAGTAAAGCATCCAAACAACTAGTGTTGGCATCATTGAAAAAACATCAATGTAACACATAATCAATTCCACCAAATGGCCAACAATCTCCCCCTTTGGCATTGATGGCAACACTAGATGTGAAAAACATCTAAGTACCAAGAAATGCCAAACAAGTCCCCCCTATGGAAGATAGCCAACAAAATCCCACATATAGCTTTGAATATCGATATCTCTCCCTTTCTTTTTCTTTTTTACATCAATATCACTCCCCCTTTGACATCAATGCCAGAAATCTAACAAAAAATATCAAAGAAAAAACATAAACCACTGAATCACAAAGATGACTACTCCTCCTAAGCAGTAGCATCCCACATCAGTGCTGGAATGAATAGTATCTCTGATAATGCATGTCGGACTGATGCCAAACTGCATCAATCAATTCTCTACTGGAGGGGCAGAAACTCCCAATTTGTCTCTCAGGTACTCAAATGATTCTTTGGGAAAAGGTTTAGTGAAAATATTTTGAATCTTCTCTTCAGTGTTCACATAAACTAGTTTAACTTCATTTGTTTCCACCTTTTCCTTCAAAAAGTTATACTTGATAGATATGTGCTTTGTTTTAGAATAAAATTCTAGATTTTTTGATATATTAATAACAATAGAGTTATCACAGTGAATAACTACCAGTGCATCACAATCCATCTTTATATCCTTCAATATTTGCTTCATCCATAAAACTTGTGTATAGTTAGTAGCAACAACAACATACTCAGCTTCAGTAGTAGATAAAGATGCACATGACTATTTTTTGCTAATCCATGAAACCAACTTCTTTCCAAGAAAGAAAGCTCCATCGGAAGTACTTTTCCAGTCATCAACATCTCTGGCCCAATCAACATCTGTATATGCACATTAAGTAAATTTATCATCCTTAGGGTACCACAAGCCATATTTTGATGCACCTTGCAAGTATCTAAAAATCATTTTCACCGCCATCTCCTGATTTTCTCTAGGATCACTTTGAAGTCTTGAAACAATACAAACAACATTCATAATGTCAGGCCTAGTCTAAGTCAAATAAAGAAGACCTCCAATCATAGATTTGTATCTTGTAGGATTTATCGATGCATAAATATCTTTTCTTGTCAATTTCTCACTTGTAACCATAGGAGTACTTATCGATTTAGAATCTCCCATACCAAATTTCTTCAACAATTCCTTAGCATATTTAGTTTGATAGATGAAAATACCTTTGTCAATATGAGTAATCTACAAACCTAAGAAATTTTCATCTCACCAATCATAGGCATCTCAAATTCTTTCTCCATATTCTTAGAAAATTCTATGCATAACTTATCTTTGCCTCCAAAAATAATGTCATCAACAAATACTTCAATAATCAATATATCATCAACAATGGTTTTATAATATAAATTACTATCAGCACTACCCTTAGTAAAACCAAGCTTGAAAAGATATTTATCCAACCTTGCATACCAAGCTCTAGGTACTTGTTTCAATCCATATAAAGCTTTCCTTAACCTGCAAACCATATCTGTATCATCTGATCGTGAAAAACCACTAGGTTGCTCAATATAAACTTCCTCATCAAGATCTCCATTCAAAAATGCACATTTAACACCCATCTGATAAACCTTGTAGTTTTTATAAGCAGCATAGGCAAGAAATAATATTACAACTTCAATCCTAGCTATAGGTGCAAAAGTCTCTCAATAATCAATTCCTTCTTTCTGAGATTATCCTTTACAAACCAGTCTAGCCTTATTCCTTATAACTTGACCATGCTCATTCAATTTATTCCTAAAAACCCATTTAGTTCCGAGAACATTTTTATTTTTAGGCTGGGGAACCAAGGTTCATGTGTTATTTTTCTCAATCTGATCTAATTCTTCTCCCATAGATTTCAACCAATATTCATCTTTACATGCTTCAATTATTGATATCGGTTCAACTTGTGAAATTAAACATACCTCATTAGTTGCCAGTCTTCTTCTTGTCATCACTCCATTGCTCTTATCCCCAATGTTCTGATCTTCTAAATGATTCAATCTCACATACTTAGGAGTCTTCTGACTTTTTGTTTCTCTTCCCTGTTCTTCAGTTACTGTATAATTCTTTGATACTACCGAAGTAACTAATTCAACTCTCTATTTTGGTAAAGGTGCTACCGATTCAGATAATCATTTTCACTTCTATTTCCTTCTCATAAACTCTAATTTGACTTCTATTCAACTCATCTACTTTGACATTAATTCTCTACAATCTCTTCTTATAACAACTATATGTTTTCCTTTCATTAGAATAACTAAGAAATATGGCTTCATCACATCTAGGATCAAATTTCCCAATATTATCATCTCTCCTGATATAACATTTACTACCCAAAATTATGAAATACTTAACTGGAGGTGTATTGCCAAACCATAATTCATAAGGTGTCTTATCGGTTTCTCCTTTGATATGTACTTTGTTGAATGTATAAACCATTGTACTCAATGCTTCTCTCCAATAGATATGAGGTAGACTAGATTCCATCATCATTGTTCTAGCACCATCCAAGATAGTTATGTTCTTCCTTTCTACAAATCCATTCTACCAAGGTGTCCAGGGAACAGAAAATTGTCATCTTATACCATGCTTGTCACAAAAGTTGTTAAACTCATCGGATGTGAATTCTCCACCATGATCTGATCTCAAATATTTAATCTTCAATCCTGTCTCAGTTTTCACTTTAGCCTTAAAGATTTTAAAATTTTCAAATGCTTCATATTTTTCTTTCAGAAAAGTAACCCACATCATTCTAGAATAATCATCAATGATTAGCATGAAATATCTATCACCTTGAAAACTTTTAACTCTAGCAGGGCCACTCAAATTAGTATGAATAAGATCAAGAACATCATTTGATTTATCTTGTATACTCCTAAAAGAGGTTTTGACTTGTTTACCCATTTCAAATTCTTTACATATCAGATTATAGGGCTTCATAATCTTAGGTATATTCCTAACTACCTTAGTTGAGCTGATCTTCACAATGCAATCAAAATTCACATGACACAACCTTTTATGCCATAGCCATCTCTCATCAATTTGTGTAATCAAATATGTCTTTTCATCGGAGTTCAAATGAAATATATTACCTTTTGTCTGTGTATCGATTGCAATCTCCAAGCCAATTCTGTTAATGATTTTGCATTTTCCATCCTGGAACTATAATTGAAATCCCTTATCTACCAATTGTCCTACACTCAAAAGATTATGCCTTAAACCTTCAACATAATAAACATTATCAGTATTGTTCTTACCATCCATTGATATAGTTCCTTTTCCTTTGATCATACATGCTTTTTCATCTCCAAATCTAACTAGACCACCATTAAATTCTTGCAAAGACAAAAAATTCCCTTTATCTCTAGTCATATGATGTGAACAACCACTGTCAATTACCCAATCATCCTTGTCTTCAATTTTAGTAGAAAGTTCTTTCTCTTCAGGTGCATTCTCTTCTAGTTTCGGATCATCTTCTTTGATAGCCAGGAATACCCATTCCTTCCCATTGCCGGATCCACTAGCATAGTCTTCTACCGGTTCATCATCAGAATCAATAATGCCATCCTCATCCACTATGTAGCATGGTTTGTCTCTATTTTTCTTGTATTTATACTTGTTTTGATATCCTAGGCTAGGCTCTCTTTCTTCAAATCTTGAATTCCTTTTAGGACATCTGGATGCAAAATGACCAATCTTATTACATGCAAAACATTTAAAAGGTTATTTTCCTTTATACTCACTTCCTACCGATCCTTTAGGTACTCTTCTAGAAAATAGTGTTTCAAGTTGCTCAAACTCATCATCTTCTCTTTTCATATCTTCCAATTCCTTTGCATACAAAGCTTTCCAATCTTGCTTACCAGTTGTAGATGTAGATGAATGAAAAGTAGGTTCAAACTTCATAGCTCCAGAAGGTCCAAATTCTTCAAGCTCAAAAGAAGATATTTTCCCAACCAAAGTATCTTTGTTGATAGATGTATTAGCCATTGTTCTCAACTCATTAATAGTAGTAGCCTTCATTTTGTAAGTAGATGGTAGGGCTCCTAGGACTTTAGAAACAATTTCATCTTCGCTCAGAGTTCCATCACAACATTGAATTCCCATAACAATCTCATTTACCCTTTCAATGGATGCCATAATCCTTTCATCTTCTTCCATCTTTAGGTTTTCATAATTCACCCGGTAACCATCAAGTTTAGCAATCTTCATTGTAGGGTCACCTTCATTAAGAGTCTCCAACTTATCCCATATAGCCTTTCCAGATGATTTGTCAGTTAATCCCATTATTTGTGATCAAAAAGTGCACACAAGAGGGCTTCTCTTTCTCTACAATCATTCTCAACCTCCTTGTCCAGGTTTGTCGGAGGAGGATTCCCAGATCCTGGATTATAGGGTGTGACACCATTCTGTGTGATCTCTAGAATCTCCTTGCTAGGAAATCTTAGATGAGTCTCCATCTAAATCTTCCATACTGTGTAATTTGTTCCATAAAGCCTCAGAATATTCCTTTGAAAGATAGCTTTAGAAGAACTAGATGAACTTGAACTGTTAGTCACCATAGGATCTTCCTCAAATGGTTAAGCTTTCTATAGAGAGGACCAAAGCTCTGATACCAATTGTTTGATAGTTCAAATAACTAGAAGACAACTAAGAGGGGGGGTGAATCAGTTGTCATAGATTACTGGAACCTTTAACAATTTAAACTTTAATACCAAAACCCAAAACATTAAATAATAATTACAGAATAAATACCATCCACATGACACCAAGATTTGTATGTGGAAAACCCGGTAAAGGGAAAAAAACACGGTGGGAAGCCTACCCACAGTTAGATAATACTTCTATAGTAAGTATTGTTGGCATTATAACAGACAAAGGGAGATTGTTGGCATTATAAGAGACAATGAGAGATTGTTGGCATTTCAAAGGATATTGAAAAGGTTGTTGATGATTATGGATATAATTGATTAAGGATATTTACTATCTTAATATTATTATTTTGTCATTGATGTAAATAAATTGATTTTCTAATTCAGTATGATGTTTCCATATCTTCATAAGTATGTTTGGATGAGTATAAAGAAGTCGGTAAAAGATACAGAAAGAATATGATGAATAAGGGGAGAAATAAGTTTTTCAATGGGCAACTATTACCGAGTTAGACAATGATAAGATCATGATGTTTTAGATTGTTTTGATATCTTACATATGTTGTTGTTTGCAAGGTTAATACTATTCTATGTTACCAAGCTAAGGAACCTAGTTGGTAAACCCTAAGGTTATCGCTATTGGTTAATGAAGGTGAAATGTCTACCGAGTGAAGTTTAGTATTCATTGAGTTGCAACTGAGTAATAACAGAATGCATTGAATGAATAAAAGCATTATTTAATGAAGGAAGCTGATGAGTTGGAACTAATTAAATAATTGGTATGTCGTGCATCAAGTTTGTTAAAGAATCTATGGCAAAGGAAAATTGACAAGAAGATCTAGAGCTCAGATTGAACCGCAATACCCTAGCACAAGTTCCAAGAAATGTATGCAAGTTCCAAGGCGGGGTAAAACATTTTTCAGATCAAAGGATACATTGAACCTAGTCAAGTTTGAAGATCTGATGACTATGATTGATCATGGGAAATGTGATCAAGGAGATTAAGCGGTTAGCAGATTGTTTATAAATAGGAAACTGTTGATAAACAATGCATGCAGGCAAGTGTCAGCAAAGGGGATGCTACATAGTATTTACCGAGCACTGAAGCTTGAAGACTTGTTTGAGAAATAGAGTATAGAGACCAGCAGAAGGACAAGATAAGTCCTATGAATAGATTGTATTGAGCAAATAAGAATCTTCTTTAGCATTTTAGATGTGAAGTTGTAGATAGATTTTTATTACTGTTATTTTGTAAAGTAACAGAAAATCTCTTAACCGAGTGGACTTAACAATCTTATTTGTAAATCCTCTAGCAAGGTGGCATTTTGATTGAGTGTTTGAAATCCTTTGACAAGGTCACTTCTAACAAAGTGAAGATCCTAACAGATCTGAGGGAAATCCCTTAACCGGGTCACATCTAGCAATGTGTTTTGTAATCTTTAACAGGATTTGCTTTTAACTGAGCATACTCTAGAAGAGTATATTTCTTAGTGGGTCCAAAATCCCATAGTGGTTTTTCCCTATTTGGTTTTCCACGTTAAATCTGGTGTTATGAGTGTTATGATGTTTATATGCTTTTGAGTTTGCATGTTTAGCAGTTTTGGTTATATTACTAATGTATAGGTTACTGAGGTTGAATCTGATAATTTTATGGAAGATTAAGTTTGTATGATTCACCCCCCCCCCTCTCATCTTGTTAGCTTGGCATATGTACTAAACATTTAGTATCAGAACTATCAATTGGTATCAGAGTTTTGACTCCGAAAAAAAAGTTTAAAGGTACTTGAGGCAAAGATCCAAAGATGTATAAAAGGGATGCACCAAAGCTGAAAAAATCAAGTTTCTCTACATGGCAGAAAAAGATGAAGCTGCACTTATGAGGAGTTGGAGAATATGTTGTATATTATCTGGAGAATGATTTCATTACATTGAGCACCTATCCATTGACAATGGAAGAGATAAAGGCAAAGAAAGAACATATCCAAGCAATGATTGAAATAATATCTGCATTGACCGACTCATAGTTTAATGATCTAGAAGGATGCAATGATGCAAAGGCAATGTGGGATAAGCTCATATCTATGTATGGTGGTGATGAACATATTCAAAGAGAAAAAGTAGATAGTCTAAGAGGACAACTTGAATCTATGAGGATGAATGAAGGTGAGAAGATAACCCAGTACAATACAAGGCTAAAAGAGATTGTCAATCAAATCAAAGGAGCAAGTGGAACCATTGAAGAAAAGGATATAGCAAGTAAGTTGTTAAGAACCCTTCTACCAAATTATGCAATCTGAGTCTCTGCAATCAATGAATTGAGGTATGTACCCAATATGCCAGTTTCTTTAGATGCTACTATTGGTAAGCTACATGCTTTTGAGTTAAGTAATTTTGATAACAGTGGGTCATCGTTAAATAAAGTTGAATCTACATTCAGTTCTTTTCATATTGATGAATCTAATGATTACAATGATAGAATGAGTAAGTACACTAAAGGAGATCACAGTGGAGCAAGTGAGAGATTTTGCAAGAATATGGAAAAAGTACACAAGCTGTATGAGGAAATCAGGAAATAAGAAGAGTTTGAAGCACTATTAGTCAGAAGGATACCAAGAGGAAAAGGTAAGTATAAGGGAAAGCTACCTTTGAAATGTTTCAATTGTGATATGATTGGACATATGGCTTCTAACTGTCTTGACAGAGAATCTAGTGAAAAGAGAGATTATCGAGATGACAGACAGAAAGATAATCATTATAGAGGACATCGAGATTTCAGAAGAAGAGATAAGAAAACATGCCTAATAGCAAATGAGGAATCTAATGATGATAAATCAGATGAAATTGATACAGAGGAAGTTATTTATGTGGCTATTAAAGATGGATTAGATGAAGAAAGGTATGAAGAAAAAGCCCTACTATCTCATATAAGTAAAAATGATTCTTGGAGCATAGATAGTGGATGTTCACATCACATGATAGGTGATAAACACAAGTTTGTTATATTAGAAGATTATGATGGAGGCTATGTAAGATTTGGTAATGATGCACCATGTCCGGTAAGAGGTAAAGGATCTATAACACTTCTTGACAATGCAAATTGCAATGATGTTTATTGGGTTGAAGGTTTGAAATACAATTTGTTGAGTGTAGCACAGCTAAACAACATAGGTTGTCAAATAGAATTTTAGAATGGAATTGTCAAAGTTCATGACAAGCATGAAAAGTTAGCTACTACCAGGACTCAAAAAAAAGGTAATACATTTCACCTTGACTCAACTCGAAATAAGTGTTTATATGCAAAGATAGATGATACCTGGTGTAAAGCGGAAAATCGCGATCGAACCCTAGTTGCTCTCCCCTCTTCCAACTCCAAGGAGAGAGAAGGGAGATTCACTAGGGTTGATGGTTTTCACTTAAGGGAGAGACTTTACATTCAAAAGAGGGGTTGAAACCCACAAGATCCAATCCCATACAATGCAAGATTGGATGCTAAATGTGTTTCAAGGGTTAAGAAAGCAAGGCGACCCTCTTTTGTAAAGAATGTTGATAGAAGAATTAAGCTAGGGAAGCATAGAAAGTGACAAAGATTCACTTATAAACTGAGATAGGGATATGATATGAAGCTACGGACCTGGAATTAGCAGTAAAATGTCGATACGGCGCTGTCCTACAAATTTGAGCAAAAGTTGTCGGGACGATGGCGCCCGGCGTGCACACGGTCCTCCGAAAAATCCGCGAAATGAAGGGGGATCTGTTCGTCTCTGCACAAGGATTCCAGATCTTCAATTTCAGCCGCGTACCTGCAACCTACACACAGAAAAGTGAAGATGATTGGGGGGTTAGGGATTAGGGGTTTGCCTTTAGGTCAAACCCCAGTTTTGGAATTAACCAAGAAATGAGAAATTGCTGTAAATGTAATGTAAAACAAGTACTAATACCTTGTTGTAAGGATGTTTGTATCCTTATGTGCGAAGGTATAGATGTTGTTGTTTGTTGTATGTTGTATGTTGTATGTAGCATGTAGTATGTGATCTCCTCTTCAATGGTTGAATCCTTGTCTTGAATGCAACACTTAGCCTTGAATGGAGACTTAGAATGATCAATTGCTTGAAGGAATGCTTGAATGCTTGAATGCTTGAGTATAGTTTCCACGCTTTTTCCATCATATCGAATGAAAGAGGAAAATGTAGTTTATATACTTGTCAATTAGGGTTGATAGACTGATTTTCTCGACCTTAGGCTGACTAGGAAAGATAATTTTCCAATTTGCAAACATAAAGACCCGAAGCCCAAAAGAGACCGGGCCCAAAATAGGACCCAGGGACCAGGGCGCTGGGCGCCCTGGTCCTTCATCTGGTCCCACCTCCCGGGACAATAGGGTGCAAAGGAGGTTCAGGCCAGGGTGCAAGAAAATGCAGTTTTCAGTGTCATAATCAGGTTTCGGGGTCTCCATTCAGGTTGCGTGTTGCATCGCCATCGTGAAGACCGAAATGCAGTCAAAATTGCAAGTGTCACAATTTTAGGATGCTACATTTAGCCCCCACTTTAGCAGGAGTATAAGCGTACGCTCATACTTCCGGTAAAGTACAAGGAAACAACATTGAAAGACTTTCACCATGTCAAGGAGGCAAGATACACCAAGCCCCCAGTGGACTAAGGATCTTACGACTTCGATTGACAAAGTAAAAGGGAAGATCATGAGGGAGAACCATGACTGTCAGTAGCAAGGTTCCCTCACTATGAGTCATGCAAGAAAGATATCAAAAATTTTCAAGGAAAGGCTAAATTTGCCAAGAAATTTTCAAGTATCTTGAAAAGATATGAACGGGATGTATGCCCCCCTACGTTAAAGTGATCATACATGCCTCACTGGGGGTGATTGCTTTAAGGTAGTGATACATATAAGAAAATGAAAAATGGAAAGGAGCACATTATCACAAGGATTTAGCCCCCAAGTGTGAGATAAGCCCAAGGATAATAGACACAAAACACAAAGCACGAGGTGACTTCGCTTTCCTTGGGGTCAGTATGCTGTATGATAATTCATGTATATCATATGTATGTATGCATAATTGTTCTTCATTCCCCAATCAAGGAAGGTCACCTAGAAGAAGGGAACACATGTGTCTTTTGAGTCAACATGAGAGAGATCGAGAGATCTCAATGCTTTGCATCATCCTCAAGTAGATAACACTAAGGACAACAAATAGAAGAATGGGAATAACATATAGAAGAAGTAACAAAAGAGAGGGGGAGAGAATCTGCTATGCTAATGAAACTAGTCTAGCATGTCATCTACCCCCCGATCTTGCTGATCAATGTTTTGGGAAGGTAGGAAACATGTTAGAGGAGGAACATCCAACACAGCAGATGGAGCTATCACAAGATCCAAACAAGGGCTATGTTCATGTTCCGAGCCACATTGTTCTTGTCTAGGAGCTAGGATAAGTGCTTTAGAAAATTCGTTAGATAAATGGTTATCAATATCAACAAGTTCATATTCACTATCAGAAGCAAGAGAAGTAACATTTTCATCATGAATAACATTTTCATCTATATCATCATCAAGATTTATAAAAATAGGATCTTTAACTCGCACAGGATCAAGACCATCATGCATCTTATGTTTAGGAGATTTCGGCTCAATTTCTGGCTGAGGAGAAAATGGAACAATGCTTGTTGAAGGTGTTTTTGGGGATTGCAAAGTTTGAGAGACAGCTGCCTGAGCTCTAAGATGATTCTTTCATCGGCGTTCACGTGCCGAACGATTTCATCTAGTCTTAGTAGGAAGTTGAGAAGATTGAGGAGGAGGAATGTTCTCATCCTTATCACTTGGGTGTTTAGGTTGTGGTCTCTTAGGCTGAACAATAGGAGAAGAGGAAGGTCTCTTCTCTCCATAAGAGGAAGGAGGAGGAACTACTCCATATAAGGGAGGAATATTTGGTTTAGGAAAGAGACCAAGTCCATCATGATGAGGAGGGATAGGTCTACTTTTAGGAAGTTTATTAATCATAGGCATAGTCACATCCATAGGGATGGGTTGGGAATCTTTTTGAGGAAAGACATTAGTTTTATCTTTCAAAGGAAGAACTTCCTTCTCAAGAATGATAGGAATGTCAAGTTTGGGTGTTCTAGGTTCACTTAGAGATAGGATCATATCTGTTTTCCACTTTTGATAAGATTTGAAAAGATGATCACTTCGCGGAGGAAGAGATTGGAATTGTTTAGGCCAAAAGTAATCAATAGGAATGCTAGAAGTTCTTTCAGCTGGTTTAAAGAGACTATGATTGACAGTAACAACTTCACCATTATGGGGAAATTTCAAACACTTGTGAATAGGAGAAGCAATAGCTTTCATGGAAGATAGCCAAGGATAGCCAAGCTTCACATGAAATTGTTCGGATGAAGGAATAATAGAAAAGTTCACATCATGGGATTTGTTATGGACCTCAATAGGTAATGTAATAGAACCAATTGCAGGAGAAGAAAATGCATCAAATAATTTCACAACCACATCTATTTTGTCATAGATCACTTGATTCAATTGCAAAGTAAAAAGAAATTCTTCAGTAATAACATTAACCATGCACGAAGGATCAATAAGCACTCCACGGCAAGGTGTATTCTTGAATTTTGCAACTATGTATAAAGGACCATCAGGTGCCCTAATGGTTTCACTAGAATCAAATGTGATGGAAGGTTCTTTAGGGATTTCTTGCTGCTCTACAAAGTTAATCACATTCGGAGTCATAGACACAAGACCATCAAATGAGAGAGAGGAATCATTAGCCTCAATCGCATTAGAAGTATGAGAAGGTAATGGATCAGTAAAAATCTGAAGATTTTGGTTAGGAGGAGCTACAGATGTGTTACCTTTATCATTCACTCCAGAAACAGAGATAGTATTATTATCAATCAAATCTTGAATTTTACCCTTTAAAGCAAAACATTTTTCAGTATCATGCCCAAGTTGACGATGAAATTGACAAAAAGATTTGTTATCAAAATAAGGTGAAGTAATCTTTGCAGGATCAATTTGCCTTATAGGAGGAAGAGTAAGCACATTTTGTTCCAATAACTTATTCATAATACTATGCAATGATTCATTCAAAGGAGTAAACTTTCTTTCTTTCTTGAAAAACTTAGAAATAGGAGGCACACCTGATGCTGTATTCACATTGTTGTTGATGATGTTTTCATTGAATTTAATGGACTCTCTGTTCGGTTTAAACTTCCCAAATGGTTGTTGACTACTATCACCCTTATCACTCGGAGTCATAGGATGTGATTGTTCCATTTGACTCACAGTCAGTTGATAATTGTGAAGAGTTGCGCACAACTGTTGGAAAGAAGTAAACTCAGAAAACAAGAGTTTGTCTCGAATATCTTTTTGTAAATTAGAAATAAAGATTCTTTGAATATCATTATCAGGCACTGGAAAAGAAATTTGAGCATACAAATGCTTATATCTACCAATGAAATTAGTCACTTTTTCTTTAACACCTTGTTTACAATGCATTAAATCAATCAAAGTAACCTTAGGACTTATATTGTTTTGAAATTGTTGAATGAAAGCATTTGTAATTTGTTCGAAAGAAGTAATAGAATAGGAAGGCAACGAGCAATACCATTGTAGGGCTTTGTCTCTTAATGTTCTAGTAAACAGTTTTGCAAGCAACCTTTGGTCATAAGCAAAATCAGTACATATTGTTTGAAAGGTCTTAACATGTGTTAGAGGATCACCCTTACCATTATAAAGCTCCAAATGCGGGATTTCAACATGTTTAGGGGGGATAGCTCGAACAATGTCAAGAGAAAGTGGGCTCGCAACGTCAAATGTGGGCACACTAAACTTAGATTGATTCATAGAGGCAATTTGTTGCTGTAAAGAAGAGACAGTTTGTGCAAGATTGTTAATGGTCGCTTCAGTCGAAGAGTTCATATTAGACGTGTTAGATTGTGATGGAGGTGTTATGTTATTGAAAGAAGGTAGAGAGTAAGGTGGTGGGACACTATGATAGTTAGTCATAGGAGATGATTGGATAGGAGGAACACTACAAGGAGGAATGGAAGGGTTAAATGAATTGCCCCCTTGCATCATGTTCATTTGTGGTGATATAATAGGAACACTTATTAAAGGAATGAATGAAGAAGTTGGATTGATTGAAGAGGAAGGATTGCCCCCATGACTAGTGATCATAGGAGGAATGTCTTGTATTGAAGTAGTCATTATGTTTGATGTAAAAGTAGGTATATTAGCAATAAGAGTCGTCAAAGGAATAGAATGATTGTCTTGAGTAGGAGGTTGTGTATAACCTAAGGTTTCGGCACAACTTTTCATAGGCATCACATTTGAATCCACAATGTGTGCAATACCACGCAAAATATCAATTCCATTCTTATCACTTTGAAGCATACGTTTTAGACCCTCAATTAAAGGAAGAGCTTGACTATCAGGGTATTCTTGAGACATTCACTGTCGAAAATCGTCAAATTGGTTATCCAATTTTGAAAGTTGTTCTACAGAAACCTCATGGAGAGCTTCTTCATCATTAAGAGGATTAGAGGAATTACCCATGTCCTCGTTAAAAAGGCTATTCAAATTAGGTTCCATCTCCTCAGTAACTAAACCTTGGAAGGACCTAATTCTAAGGCTTCGTCTAACGGGAATAGTGTAAGTAGGGCTTATTGTTGTAAAACTCATGCACTAAAGAAAGAGAAGATTTTGAATTTTAAAGGTAGCAAATTTTAGTAAAATCAGCCAATCTCCTAGATTTAAGCTGTTAAATACAATCAGGACAATCTCTCGAAATTTCGGAAAAAATGTCCGGGACCGTGGCGCTTGGGGTGCACACGGTCCTCGCAACTTTTTTCGAAATTTGCAGGGATGAAAGTTATGATGATTTTATAGCTAACCTGAAAAAATTGAGTGATTTTACGATCTGTAGATAGGCCAAATTAAAGTTGCAATCCCAAAATTGAACCCTACCAAGATTGTCGAAAAATGCAAAATTTGAATTTTGAAAAAGAGAGGGAAACTGAAATTTTGAATTTTATGATTTTAGAGGGAATACCAAAATGTAAAACGGAAAATCACGTTCGAACCCTAGTTGCTCTCCCCTCTTCCAACTCCAAGGAGAGAGAAGGGAGGTTGCTAGGGTTGATGGTAACCTCCCTTCTCTCTCCTTGGAGTTGGAAGAGGGGAGAGCAACTAGGGTTCGATTGCGATTTTCTGCTTTACATTTTGGTGAACCCGACGTGAACATCCTTTCTGATTATTCATGATTAGATCTGAAAATTGGCTTCCTTGATTACATTTCCATGTTTGATCTTTTGCAAAATTTTAGAGGTTAATTGCATAAAAACCCTAAATTTTCTTTTTAAGTAATTAAACTTGTGAAATGTTTAATTGTTAATGCTTGTTTCAGATCTGCCCTTTTATTACAAATTATCAATTCATATTTGTGCTTTAATTTTGAAAATTAAGTGGTTAAGTGTCAAAACCCTAATTTTTAAAACCCTCTTGATTCAACCTTTGTCCGACAATTTCACTGATCAAAACATCTCCAAATCAGCTATAACTTTGGATTCCGCAATAAAATCACAATATCTTTCATCCCTAAAAATTTGGAAAAAAGTTGCGAGGACCGTGTGCACTCCGAGCGCCATCGTCCCCGACATTTTTTCTGAAATTTTGGGAGCGAGATCTTACTGTATTTTCCTGCTAAAATCCAGAATTTTGGCTGATTTTATCAATTTTAACACCTTCAAAATTACAGTCAAAGTTGGTCTAGCGATTGCTTGGATTGAGGCTTCTAATCATTCAAAAATTGTCGAATCTAAAATTCATGTCAAAATTGTGTTTCTTATAGTCCTAAATCTGAAAAGTGTGTTATCATTCATTCGAAATTTCAGTGATTTATCCAAATTTTTGCAATTTGTGACTTTTGAAATTAAATGCTTAATTACAACAACTTTGATTTCTGCTTTCAGAATTGAATTTTGCGTGAAATTGAGTCAATTTTCAAATTTCAAAACTTGCATTGCTTTTGGTATTCCCTCTAAAATCATAAAATTCAAAATTTCAGTTTCCCTCTCTTTTTCAAAATTCAAATTTTGCATTTTTTGACAATCCTGGTAGGGTTCAATTTTGAGATTGCAACTTTAATTTGGCTTATCTACAGATCATAAAATCACTCAATTTTTTCAGGTTAGCTGTAAAATCATCATAACTTTCATCCTTGCAAATTTCGAAAAAAGTTGCGAGGACCGTGTGCACCCCAAGCGCCACGGTCCCGGACATTTTTTCCGAAATTTCGGGAGATTGTCCTGATTGTATTTAACAGCTTAAATCTAGAAGATTGGCTAGTTTTACTGAAATTTGCTACCTCTAAAATTCAAAATCTTCTCTCTCTCTAGTGCATGAGTTTTACAACAATAAGCCCTACTTACACTATTCCCGTTAGACGAAGCCTTAGAATTAAGTCCTTCCAAGGTTTAATTACTAAGGAGATGGAACCTAATTTGAATGGTCTTTTTAACGAGGACATGGGTAATTCCTCTAATCCTCGTAATGATGAAGAAGCTCTCCATGAGGTTTCTGTAGAACAACTTTCAAAATTGGATAACCAATTTGACGATTTTTGACAATGGATGTCTCAAGAATACCCTGATAGTCAAGCTCTTCCTTTAATTGAGCGTCTAAAACGTATGCTTCAAAGTGATAAGAATGGAATTGATATTTTGCGTGGTATTGCACACATTGTGGATTCAAATGTGATGCCTATGAAGAGTTGTGCCGAAACCTTAGGTTATAAACAACCTCCTACTCAAGACAATCATTCTATTCCTTTGACGACTCCTATTACTAGTATACCTACTTTTACATCAAACATAATGACTACTTCAACACAAGACATTCCTCCTATGATCACTAATCATGGGGGCAATCCCTCTTCTTCAATCAACCCTCTTCCTTCATTCAATCTAACTTCTTCATTCATTCCTTCAGTGAGTGTTCCTCTTATATCTCCACCAATGAACATGACGCAAGGGGGCAATTCGTTTTCCATTCCTCCTTTTAGTGTTCCTCTTGTCCAATCATCTCCTATGACTAACTATCATAGTGTCCCACCACCTTACTCTCTACCTTCTTTCAATAACATAACACCTCCATCACAATCTAACATGTCTAATATGAACTCTTCGACTGAAGCGACCATTAATAATCTTGCACAAACTGTCTCTTCTTTACAGCAAAAAATTGCCTCTATGAATCAATCTAAGTTTAGTGTGCCCACATTTGACGTTGCGAGCCCACTTTCTCTTGACATTGTTCGAGCTATCCCCCCTAAACATGTTGAAATCCCGCATTTGGAGCTTTATAATGGTAAGGGTGATCCTCTAACACATGTTAAGACCTTTCAAACAATATGTACTGATTTTGCTTATGACCAAAGGTTGCTTGCAAAATTGTTTACTAGAACATTAAGAGACAAAGCCCTACAATGGTATTGCTCGTTGCCTTCTTATTCTATTACTTCTTTTGAACAACTTGCAAATGCTTTCATTCAACAATTTCAAAACAATATAAGTCCTAAAGTTACTTTGATTGATTTAATGCATTGTAAACAAGGTGTTAAAGAAAAAGTGACTGATTTCATTGGTAGATATAAGCATTTGTATGCTCAAATTTCTTTTCCAGTGCCTGACAATGATATTCAAAGAATCTTTATTTCTAATTTACAAAAAGACATTAGAGAAAAACTCTTGTTTTCTGAGTTTACTTCTTTCCAACAATTGTGCGCAACTCTTCACAATTATCAACTGACTGTGAGTCAAATGGAACAATCACATCCTATGACTCCGAGTGATAAGGGTGATAGTAGTCAACAACCATTTGGGAAGTTTAAACCGAACAGAGAGTCCATTAAATTCAATGAAAACATCATCAACAACAATGTGAATGCAGCATCAGGTGTGTCTCCTATTTCTAAGTTTTTCAAGAAAGAAAGAAAGTTCACTCCTTTGAATGAATCATTGCATAGTATTATGAATAAGTTATTGGAACAAAATGTGCTTACTCTTCCTCCTATAAGGCAAATTGATCCTGCAAAGATTACTTCACCTTATTTTGATAACAAATCTTTTTGTCAATTTCATCGTCAACATGGGCATGATACTGAAAAATGTTTTGCTTTAAAGGGGAAAATTCAAGATTTGATTGATAATAATACTATCTCTGTTTCTGGTGTGAATGATAAAGGCAACACATCTGTAGCTCTTCCTAACCAAAATCTTCAGATTTTCACTGATCCATTGCCTTCTCATACCTCTAATGCGATTGATACTACTGATTCCTCTGTCTCACCTGATGATCTTGTGTCTATGACTCCGAATGTGATTAACTTTGTGGAGCAACAGAAAATCCCTAAAGAACCTTCCATCACATTTAATTCTAGTGAAACCATTAGGGCACCTGATGGTCCTTTATATATAGTTGCAAAAGTCAAGAACACACCTTGCCGTGGAGTGCTTATTGATCCTTCTTGTATGGTTAATGTCATTACTGAAGAATTTCTTTTTACTTTGCAATTGAATCAAGTTATCTATGACAAAACAAATGTGGTTGTGAAATTATTTGATGCATTTTCTTCTCCTGCAATTGGTTCTATTACATTACCTATTGAGGTCCATAACAAATCCCTTGATGTGGACTTTGCTATTATTCCATCATCCGAACAATTTCGTGTGAAGCTAGGCTATCCTTGGCTATCTTCCATGAAAGCTATTGCTTCTCCTATCCACAAGTGTTTGAAATTTCCCCATAATGGTGAAGTTGTTACTGTCAATCATAGTCTCTTTAAACCAGCTGAAAGAACTTCTAGTGTTCCTATAGATTACTTTTGGCCTAAACAATTCCAATCTCTTCCTCCGCGAAGTGATCATCTTTTCAAATCTTATCAAAAGTGGAAAAAAGATATGATCCTTTCTCTAAGTGAACCTAGAACACCCAAACTTGACATTCCTATCATTCTTGAGAAGGAAGTTCTCCCTTTGAAAGATAAAACCAATGTCTTTCCTCAAGAAGATTCCCAACCCATCCCTATGGATGTGACTATGCCTATATCTAATAAACTTCCTAAGAGTAGACCTATACCTCCTCGTCATGATGGACTTGGTCTCCTTCCTAAACCAAAAATTCCTCCTTTATATGGAGCAGTTCCTCCTCCTTCCTTTTATAGAGAGAAGAGACCTTCCTCTTCTCCTATTATTCAACCTAAGAGACCACAACCTAAACACCCAAATGAAAAGGATGAGAACATTCCTCCTCCTCAATCTCCTAATCTTCCTACTAAGACTAGATGAAATCGTTCTGCACGTGAACGCCAATGAAAGCGTCGTCTTAGGGCTCAAGCAGCTGCTTCTCAAAATTTGCAATCTCCAAAAACACCTTCAACAAGCATTATTCCATTTTCTCCTCAGCCGGAAATTGAGCCTAAATCTCCTAAACATAAGATGCATGATGGTCTTGATCCTGTGCGAGTTAAAGATCCTATTTTTATAAATCTTGATGATGATATAGATGAAAATGTTATTCATGATGCAAATGTTTCTCCTGTTCATTCTGATAGTGAATATGAACTTGTCGATATTGATAACCATTTATCTAATGAATTTTCTAAAGCACTTATCCTAGCTCCTAGACAAGAACAACGTGGCTTGGGATATGAACATAGCCCTTGTTTGGATCTTGTGATAGCTCCATCTGCTGTGTTGGATGTTCCTCCTCTAGCGTGTTCCCTGCCTTCCCGAAACATTGATCAGCAAGATTGGGGGGTAGATGACAAGCTAGACTAGTTCATTAGCATAGCAGATTCTCTCCTCCTCTCTTTCATTACTTCTTCTATGTGTTATTCTCATTCTTCTTTTTGTTGTCCTTAGTGTTGTCTACTTGAGGACGATGCAAAGCATTGAGATCTCTCTCGATCTCTCTCATGTTGACTCAAAAGACACATGTGTTCCTTTCTTCTAGGTGACCTTCCTTGATTGGGGAATGAAGAACAATTATGCATACATACATATGATATACATGAATAATCATACAGCATACTGACCCCGAGGAAAGCGAAGTCACCTTGTGCTTTGTGTTTTTTTGTCTATTATCCTTGGGCTTATCTCACACTTGGGGGCTAAATCCTTGCAATAACGTGCTCCTTTCTCATTTCTTATATGTATCACTACCTTAAAGCAATCACCCCCGGTGAGGTGTGTGCGATCGCTTTAACGTAGGGGGGCATACATCCCGTTCATATCTTTTCAAGATACTTGAAAATTTCTTGACAAATTTACCTTTGCCTTGAAAATTTTTGATATCTTTCTTGCATGACTCATAGTGAGGGAACCTTACTACTGACAATCATGGTTCTCCCTTGTGATCTTCCCTTTTACTTTTTCAATCGAAGTCGTAAGATCCTTAGTCCACTGGGGGCTTGGTGTATCTTGCCTCCTTGATGTGGTGAAAGTTTTTCAATGTTGTTTCCTTGTACTTTACCGAAAGTATGAGCGTACGCTTATACTCCCGATAAAGTGGGGGCTAAATGTAGCGTCCTAAAATTGCGACACTTGCAATTTTGACTGCATTTCGGTCTTCACGATGGCGACGCAACACACAACCTGAATGGAGACCCCGAAACTTGATTATGACACTGAAAACTGCATTTTCTTGCACCCTGGCCTGAACCTCCTTTGCACCCTGCTATCCCGGGAGGTGGGACCAGAGCGCCTAGCACCCTGGTCCTTCAGGACCAGGGCACCCAGCGCCCTGGTCCCTGGGTCCTATTTTGGGCCCGGTCTCTTTTGGACTTCGGGTCTTTATGTTTGCAAATTGGAAAATTATCTTTCCTGGTCGGCCTAAGGTCGGGAAAATCAGTCTATCAGCCCTAATTGACAAGTATATAAACTACATTTTCCTCTCTCATTTGGATATATACATACATGATGGAAAAAGCATGGAAACTATACTCAAGCATTCAAGCATTCAAGCATTCAAGCATTCAAGCATTCCTTCAAGCAATTGATCATTCTAAGTCTCCATTCAAGGCTAAGTGTTGCATTCAAGACAAGGATTCAACCATTGAAGAGGAGATCACATACTACATGCTACATACAACATACAACAAACAACAACATCTATACCTTCGCACATAAGGATACAAACATCCTTACAACAAGGTATTAGTACTTGTTTTACATTACATTTACAGCAATTTCTCATTTCTTGGTTAATTCCAAAACCGGGGTTTGACCTAAAGGCAAACCCCTAATCCCTAACCCCCCAATTGTCTTCGCTTTTCTGTGTGTAGGTTGCAGGTACGCGGCTGAAATTGAAGATCTGGAATCCTTGTGCAGAGACGAACAGATCCCCCTTCGTTTCGCGGATTTTTCGGAGGACCGTGGCGCCGGGCGCCATCGTCCCGACAACTTTTGCTCAAATTTGCAGGACAGCGCCATATCGACATTTTACTGCTAATTCCAGGTCTGCAGCTTCATCCTATATCCCTATCTCAGTTTATAAGCGAATCTTTGTCACTTTCTATGCATTCCTAGCTTAATTCTTCTATCAACATTCTTTACAAAAGAGGGTAGCCTTGCTTTCTTAACCCTTGAAACACATTTAGCATCCAATCTTGCATTGTGTGGGATTGGATCTTGTGGGTTTCAACCCCTCTTTTGAATGTAAAGTCTCTCCCTTAAGTGAAAACCATCAACCCTAGCAACCTCCCTTCTCTCTCCTTGGAGTTGGAAGAGGGGAGAGCAACTAGGGTTCGATTGTGATTTTCCGCTTTAGCACTTAATTAATCAAATTAATTAGGTCTAAGGTTCTATTTTATCATCTCCTACATCATAACGTTGGGCTTTTTCATTAAAGTGTGCCCCTTTCAATTTATTCCTCCAATACATCATTTAACCAAAAACCCTGATTAGGTCCTATTTTGAACTTGGGGGCTTGATTTCGGGGGTCAAAACATCTTGAAATCACCTGTAACTTCGGGATTCTCTCTAAAATCATCATATCCGACAGTCCTGAAAATTTGGTGAAAAGTTGTCAGGACCATGGCGCCCGGAGTGCAACATGGTCCCGGACATTTTTCCCGAAATTTTAGGAGCGCGATCCAATCATAAAATAAAGCTTAACCCCAAGAAATTGGCGGGAGATTCAATCTCTAGGTCGGCCAAAAGACGAAATTACGACCTAGGGTTTCATACATAAGAGCTCTCTTTCTTCATTTGAAAGGATGGGAATTTTGGCTTTCAAGGACCTTCTACGCAGTGAAAGAGCAAATCTTTGAAGACTTCAACAACATTCAACATCCCTCTATCAAGCATTCATCAATTTCATTCATACATTTAGGGCTTTGAAGACATTGAAGAACAATAGGAGATTACCGACTGAAGATTGGCTTGTACTCCTCCCTTGAGGGTTGGGTATGATTTCATGTTGTTTTCATGTCTTTGCATAAGCTTCAATATATCCTTTATTCATGCTTTAGATCACTTTGCATCTTGATTTAGAGCATTCACATTATCATTTACAAGCAATTAGGGTTTACTTTCTAGGTTGCTCTAGTTTGCTTTCTTGCATTTTAGGACCTTGCACACACACTAGGTCTGCACACACAATACATTTTACAATACAACTTGGCTATTCGTGGAGGTGGAAATCACCAAAGCGGGGGTTTGACTAAGGCAAAACCCTATATAGCCGCCCACCACACCTTTTCAGACATAAGTGCAGGTTTCAGAATTCGGACGATGCCACAAGTTACAGATCCGGAAGAAGCAGACGGAGACCGAACTTCACACCAAATCTCAAAGCAAAAGACCAGGATAGGGGCGTTGGGCGCCCTGGTCCTGCCAGGATAGGGGCGCTGGGCACCCTGGTCCTCCTGACAGACAGCATTTTCAGCATTTTTGACAGCTTTTCCAGAGTGCAAAACAGCAGTTTCCGGAGCAGTTTCAGGGGCAGAATCAGGACAGTGGCGCCCGTGCCCCCGTCCCGAACATTTTCAGTCAGATTTTAACTCCGGGTATGCATTTGCATTCTTGTCTTGTCCTTGTGTTTACAGCTTTCCATTGTTTAAGTTCAATTCTGCAATCTTGTTATTAGTTCATACTTGCATTTTGGGGTTAGGAATTGAACTTGCATCATTTTATCTTTGAATTACAACAAAGGAATAGAAATCCTAATAGGTAGCCCGTGGCTCTCTCTTTCACAAGAAGAAGTAGCCAATTGTGTGATACCTCTAGGCTCTTTCGTATTCCACAAGTGTGTGGTTGAAAGTGAGATTAGGGCATGTTTGCTTAGTGTCACTTTTGATAATTTGATCAAAATAAGTAAGAAGCACCAAGTAAGAGGTCTACCGAGTCTTGAGAAACCTAAGAATGCTATATGCCGAGGATGCTAGATGGGAAAGATAACAAGATCAAGCTTTACAAGCAAGTCTTACACTTCTAACAGAATTTTAGATCTTGTGCACACTGATCTTTGTGGTCCTATGAAAGTTCAGAGTTATTATGGTGATAAATATTTCATATTATTTGTGGATGATTACTCAAGGATGATGTCAGTAATGTTTTTAAAAGAAAAATCAGAAGCTTTTCAAATGTTTAAATGGTACAAGGCAAGAGTTGAAAATGAAACAGGAAGACAACTGAAATGTCTTAGATCAGATAGAGGAGGCGAGTTCACATCTGATGAGTTTAAATTATACTGCAATGATCATGGTATTAAAAGACAAGTCTCCGCACCAAGAACTCCACAACAAAATGGAATTGCTGAGAGAAGAAATAGATCTATTGTGGATTGTGCCAGAACCCTGATGATTGAAAAGAAAGTGCCACAAACATTTTGGAAAGAAGCAATAAGCATAGCAGTTTACACACTGAACCAAGTACAACTGAAGAAAGGAACTTTGAAGACACCATATGAAATCTGGTATGACAAGAAACCTAATATAAGTTATTTTAAAATCTTTGGAAGTAGATGCTATGTACACAAAGATGATAGAAATGGCAAGTTTGATCAGAAAAGTGAAGAAGGAATATTTGTAGGCTATTCTTTTAGAAGCAAAGCATTTAAATGTCTGATAAAATCATCTAACAAAATGGTAGAAAGTGTAAATGTGAAAATTGATGAATTTGCAGAAAGAAATGATGAAGGAAATTCCAAGGAACCAGAAGATTATGATGAATTTGTCTATGTTCAATCGACAAGTCTTACCGAGAAGACTGCTGAAGGAAATGAAGAGAATATCCAGTTACTGAGTGATGAAGAAGATCATACAGATCCTACCAAGCCTGTATTAGCCAAATATGTCATAAGACATCATGCATCAAGTCAGATTATAGGAGATAAGGATGATCCGGTGATGACAAGGAATAAACTGAGACAGAACACATGTCTGATATCTAAATTTGAACCGAGAATAGTGAAAGAAGCATTTAACAGTGAAGATTGGACAAATTCTATGACAGAAGAGATTGATCAAATCAAGAAGAATGACATATGGACACTGGTCCCAAGACCGAAGGACAAAAATGTAATCGGTACAAAGTGGATTTTTAGAAACAAGCTGAATGAAAAAGGTGAGGTCATTAGAAATAAAGCAAGACTAGTTTGCAAAGGTTATGCTCAGGAAGACGGAATTGATTATGGTGAAACTTTTGCACCTGTGGCAAGACTTGAAGGAGTAAGAACATTGTTGGCATATGCTTCTTACAAGAATTTCAAGATATATCAAATGGATGTCAAATCTGCATTTCTGAATGGTATATTAGAAGAAGAAGTTTTTATTGAACAACCTGAAGGATTTGTTGAAGACAAGAATAAAGATCAGGTATGTAAATTGAACAAAGCTTTATATGGTTTGAAACAAGCACCCAGAGCATGGTATGACAGATTGCACTCTTATTTGATCAAAATTAGTTTTATAAGAACAAGTGAAAACAGTAACATGTACATGAAGAATGATGAAAATGGAATACCGATCTCAGCCATATTTGTTGATGACATTATATTTTGTGGAAATGACTCTCTATGCAAGAAATTTGGAAATGAAATGAGCAAATAATTTGAGATGCCATTAATACATGAGATAAAGTATTTTATAGGTCTATAGATACTCCAAATGAAAAATGAGCTTTTCATTACGCAATCCAAGTACATAAAGGAAATCTTGAAGAAATGTGGAATGGAGGATTCAAAACCAGTAAGTACTCCTATGACTACCAACTATAAACTATCAAAGAATGATGAATCCGCATCTTTTGATGAGACACTCTACCGATCTATGATTGGAAAATTGCAATATGTTGTTCACAGTAGACAGGATATAGCACATGCAGTAGGTATAGTTGCAAGATTTTCTGCAGATCCCAAGGAAACACACATGAAAACAATCAAGAGAATTTTCAGAAACTTGAAAGGCACTAAAGATTATGGCTTAGTATATCAGAAATGAAATGATTTTGATTTAAAATTTTATACTGATGCTGATTGGGCAGGCAACATTGATGACAGGAAAAGCACAAGTGGTGGAGCTTTCTTTTTAGGAGAAAGACTAGTGAGTTGGCTTAGCAAGAAACAAGGATGTGTTTCACAGTCAATAGCAGAAGCTGAATATGTTGTTGTAGCATTGAATTGCACTAATATAGCATGGATCAAACAACTGTTGGAAGTTATAAATGAGCAAGTTACCAAGCCAGTAACTATATTTTGTGACAATACTAGTGCCATTAACATTTAAAAGAATCCTATTATGCACTCTAAGACAAAGCACATCTCTATCAAATATCATTATCTTAGAGAAGAAGTTCAAGAGAAGAAAGTGGTGTTGGAGTATGTTAGCACAAAGGAACAAATAGCATATATCTTCACCAAGCCACTACCAAGGGACACTTTTGAGTATCTCAAAAGCAAGTTAGGGGTCCTACCCCTATCTTCCATTCACTGACCAAGTTCAGTGAAAGCATCAATTCGATGACTCTACAGAATATCTTTTAGGAGTTGATGTTGATTTACACACTTTAGGAGGTTTTCTAAAGGTGTACAAGAAACAATAACAGGGGATAGGAATTGAAGACAAAATGCTTTGACCGAGACTGAGTAGATACATATCAAGAAGGAATTCACTTCGCAACAAAATAAATTATGTTTTAGTTCTTTTACTTTTTCGCATTGTTGTCAAAGGGGGAGAAGACTAATATATGGGGGAGAAGACTGATGATCAAAAAGGAGAAGACTGATGTATGGGGGAGAGCATTTTAGCATTTTACAGCAATCTAAATCTGAATCAATTAGGTCAAATCAATTGGTTTTGCCATCAATGCCAAAGGGGGAGATTGTTGGCATTATAATAGACAAAGGGAGATTGTTGGCATTATAACAGACAATGAGAGATTGTTGGCATTTCAAAGGATATTGAAAAGGTTGTAGATGATTATGGATATAATTGATTAAGGATATTTACTGTCTTAATATTATTATTTTGTCATTGATGTCAAGAAATTGATTTTCTAATTTAGTATGATGTTGCCATATCTTCAGAAGTATGTTTGGATGAGTATAAAGAAGTCGGTAAAAGACACAGAAAGAATATGATGAATAAGGGGAGAAATAAGTTTTTCAATGGGCAACAATTACCGAGTTAGACAATGATGAGATCATGATGTTTTAGATTGTTTTGATATCTTACATATGTTGTTGTTTTCAAGGTTAATACTATTCTATGTTACCGAGCTAAGGAACCTAGTCGGTAAACCCTAAGGTTATCGCTATCGGTTAATGAAGGCAGAATGTCTACTGAGTGAAGTTTAGTATTCATCGAGTTGCAACTGAGTAATGATAGAATACATTGAATGAATAAAATAATTATTTAATGAAGGAAGCTGATGAGTTGGAACTGATTAAATGATTGGTATGTCATGCATCAAGTTTGTTAAAGAATCTATGGCAAAGAAAAATTGGCAAGAACATCTATAGCTTAGATTGAACCGCAATACCCTAGCACAAGTTCCAAGAAATGTATGAAAGTTCCAAGGCCGGGTAAAACATTTTTCAGATCGAAGGATACATTGAACCTAGTCAAGTTTGAAGATCTGATGACTATGATTGATCATGGGAAATGTGATCAAGGAGATTAAGCGGTTAGCAGATTGTTTATAAATAGGAAACTGTTGATAAACAATGCATGTGGGCAAGTGTAAGCAAAGGGGATGCTACACAGTATTTACCAAGCACTGAAGCTTGAAGACCTATTTGAGAAACAGAGTATAGAGACTAGCAGAAGGACAAGATAAGTCCTATGAATAGATTGTATTGAGCAAACAAGAATTTGCTTTAGCATTTTAGATGTGAAGTTGCAGATAGATTTTTATTACTATTATTTTGTAAAGTAACAGAAAATCTCTTAACCAAGTGGACTTAACAATCTTATTTGTAAATCCTCTAGCAAGGTGACATTCTGATTGAGTGTTTGAAATCCTTTGACAAGGTCACTTCTAACAAAGTGAAGATCCTAACAGATTTGAGGGAAATCCCTTAACCGGGTCACATCTAGCAATGTGTTTTGTAATCTTTAACAGGATTTGCTTTTAATCGAGCATACTCTAGAAGAGTATATTTCTTAGTAGGTCCGAAATCCCACAGTGATTTTTCCCTATTTGGGTTTCCACATTAAATTTGGTGTTATGAGTGTTATGATGTTTATATGCTTTTGAGTTTGCATGTTTAGCAGTTTTGGTTATATTATTGATGTATAGGTTTCCAAGGTTGAATCTGATATTTTTATGGAAGATTAAGTTTGTATGATTCACCCCCCCCTCTCATCTTGTTATCTTGGCATTTGTACTAAACATTTAGTATCAGAACTATCAAGTATGTGAACTACAATTGAGGGGGTTGCACTTACAAGAAGGCCAACAACCTAGAGCACAATACTCATCACAAAAGGAGCCTCACTGAATACATAGAAATCCAGACTAAAATTCAGAGAATTGTTGAACTTCAAAAGATAGCATCTCCTATGCCTAAGTACAGTTCCAGTTAAGCTTAATACTAGAGGACTAAATCCTCTTACAAAAACCCAATTCAATCTCCAATGATTGACCAACTCTTCTGCCTGAATGATATTACATTATTCACACATTAAATTCCTTGGCCATGATGATCTACAATGAGTTCTTACATCTATATATATAAAACCTCAACCATAAACAATCAGGTCGGCCACCAGACAATAAACTGACTACATAATTACAAACCATGTTGGCCTAAGACCAAACACATAATATCAACACACAAGACATCCTGGAAATACATCAATAGGTCATATCCACATGTTACATTGAAGCCGATCCATAGCCTAGATCAATCGGGACCCAACATAGGTCCACACACTTCAACAATGATCTCCATCCACCAAGTCTCAAACATGATCACCAACAACATCCTGAAACTCCACCAGAATCTGCACCAACACCACTCATGCAATTCATCAAAGATCTCCACAGAAATATCTTTCGGTGAAACCCTTGTCAGAACTAGAAACCAATCTTCTAAGAAAGTAGGATAGCATCTGATCACCAGACCAAAACCAACTGACCAAATATGAGCACGAGTATCATGAACAAGCCAATTCCATCACTAGAATATATCAGAGCCTACCGGATCATGCCGGATCCAAGTTAACTAGAAACCACTCAACCTACTGGGAGTAGAAGGGTACTGGTAAATCATCCAAACAACTATTGTTGGCATCAATGACAAAACATCAATGCAACACATAATCAATTCCACCAAATAGCAAACATTATATTCATGTAAGTTAGATATCGATGGTGTGTCTGCATTATCAGAGAATGTTGTATGTGTGAAAAATGAATTGATCTTTTAGTGTGAAGTGTTGAGTGGAGAGTGTTGTAGAGCAGACAAATGTTCTTAACCGGAACTATCATTAGGAATTTGGAGATGTTATTCTTTCAGTTCATCTAATCCATATTGTCATTCGATCTTTGTAAGGCAATGAGCCTTCCTTAGGCTGTAGCCATTTGTTGTTTTAAGCAGTGAGCTTTAGGTAGTGTGCCTGAATGCATGTGCATTCCCCATTGTAATATTTTCACATACTACTGTAGAGTATCATCTTATTGTGGGTAGGTTCCCACCATTGTTTTCCCCTTATTTGGGTTTTCCACATCAAAATCTTTGTGTTATGTGTGTTGTTGTTATTGTGTTCATCTTTATTCTTGCTATAGCTGATCAAATTTGAAGTTCTTCTTAAATTGTTTAATCCAGTGGAAATTGATTCACCCCCCTCTCAGTTTTCCTTCATTGTTGTTTCCAACAATTGGTATCAAAGCTAGATCCTCCAGAAGAAGCTTAATCGCTTGAGGAGATCTGAGATGGCAACCTATGTTTTCAAGAAGGAGAGTTTGAGATTTGATGGAAGCAATTACACCATATGGAAGGACTGGATGGAGTGTCACTTAAAGTGTCTTGGAGATGATTATTGGAAGATTATAGAGAATACCTATAATTTTCCTCAGAATGGTCCAGTTACTGGAAATGAGATCAAGGATGCCAAACATAACATAAGAGCTATACAAGCATTGTTGAGTTCATCGACCCATTCAAAGATGACTAATGTGATGGGATTGTATACTGCTCATGAGATCTGAGAGAAGTTAGAGACCTTGTATGAAGGAGATAAACATGTGAAAGTTGCTAAATTGTAGAGTTTGAAAGGAAAGTATGAGATGCTAAAAATGGGAGAAGATGATAATATTTCATCCTTTATGGCTAAGGTGAATGAACTTGTCTTGAACATTAGATGTGCCGATGGAACTCTTGAAGAAGATGAGATTTTTGCTAAAGTGTTGAGATCCTTGCCTCCTGCTTACAAGCTTAAATTTGTTACAACTGATGAGATCCAGATTGTGACCACTATGACAAGAAACATGTTGGTTGGCAAGCTTGTTGCTTTTGAGTTGAGTGAATTTGGAGAATTACATGGCAAAATTGAGACTGCATTTAAAGCCTCTCTATTTGGGAAGCATAAGTATTTTCTAGGAGAAAATCCAACTAGGTTTTCTAGATATGAAAGAGAAATGGAAGAACAAGAAAAAGAGTTAAAAGAGCTTGAAGCACTTATTGCTCGGAGATTGCCTAAGGGAGCTAGTAAGTATGATGGGTAGTTACCTTTGAAATGTTTCCAATGTAATAAGATAGGACATTTTTCTTCTAGGTATCCTAAAAGAATGCCAAAATATGATAGGGATGATAAATATGCTAAGCATGATAGATATGACAAGAATGATAAGTATGATAAGCCCTACAAGCCTAACCAAAAGTACAAATATCAGAAGAAATGTTATTATGTTAGGGATGAAGGTGTGACAGATGAAGAGTTTGAGAATGGGAATTCAGAAGATGAATTTGTATTTATTTCTATCAAGGAAGATAATCTGGTACCGATAGATTCTACAAGTTGCATTATTGAAGAGAAAGATTTGGCTGCTAAGATTGAAGAGAAAGATGAATGGGTAATTGACACTAGCTGTTCACATCATATGATAGGTGATAAAAGTAAATTTGTAAATATGGAGAAGTATGATAGTGGTATAGTGAGATTTGGTGATAATAAAGCTTATGTATTCCATGGTAGAGGTTCTATTTTTCTTGATTGTAAGCATAATATTGATGATGTCTTACATGTTGAAGGTTTGAAGCATAATATTTTGAGTGTTGGATAGATGGTTGATAAGGGATATGATTTGCAATTCAAGAATGGAAAATGTAAGATTCTGAATGCCTCTAGTATAGAGATTGCATCAGGAACTAAAACTAAAGGTAATATCTTTCATTTGAATGCTGGTGAGAAAAGTTGTTTGATTTCTTAGATTGATGAAATTTGGTTGTGGCATAGAGGGATGTGTCATGTTAATTTTGACTGCATGATTAAGATAAGTTCTACTCAACCTATTAGATATTTGCCTAAGATTGTGAAGCCTAGTAATCTAGTATGCAAGGAATGCCAATTAGGAAAGAAAACAAGAATTTCATTCAAGAGTAAGTTGTATTCATCTAATGGATTATTAGATCTTGTGTATACTAATTTGTGTGTTCTTGCAAGAGTGAGTAGTATGGAGGGTGACAGATACTTTATGTTGTTGATTGATGATTATTCTAGAATGATGTGTGTTACCTTTCTAAGGGAGAGATATGAAGCACTGGAGAAATTAAAGATATTAAAAGATAAGGTGGAGACAAAGACAAGATTGAAGCTAAAGTGTCTAAGATCTGACAGAGGAGAATTACATCCGGCGAGTTTGATTCATTTTGTGAAAAGCATGGAATAATAAGACAATTATCTGCTCCAAGAACCCCCTCAGCAAAATGGAGTTGTTGAAAGGAAAAACAAAACTATTATGGATGCTTCTAGGACTATGTTGATTGAAGGGAATGTTCCAAAGACCTTTGGAGAGAAGCTATTAGCTCTACTATATACACATTCAACTAGGTGCATATAAAAGGTGATTTTGGTAAGACTCCTTATGAGTTGTGGTTTGGTCATGTTCCTATAGTTAGATATTTCAGAATTTTTGGAAGTAAATGTTATATCAGAATTGATGAGGATATAGGAAATTTTGATGCAAGATGTGATGAAGAAATATTTTTGGGTTATTCTACTAAGAGAAAAGCCTACTGGTGTTACAATAAGAGATTGAGAAAGATAGTGGAAACTACAAAGATGAAGGTTGATGAATGTCATGGGAAGAAAATAGCATGCGGATATGAGTCAAATGATCATGATGTTATTTCAAAGCAAGTGTAGACTGAGAGCCTAAAGCAAACTGATCTAGTAGAGATAGTTAATCCAGATATTTCTACTGCCGGTGAAGAAATTCAAGAATTAGAGAATCAAAATAATCAAAAGACTCTGAGGTATGTAAGATTAAATCATTCAGAGAATTAGATTATTGGTGATAAAAATAAAGGTGTGATGACTAGGAGAAGGATTTTTGTTGAAGAGATATGTTTTATTTCCAAGATTGAACCTAACGATATTGTTGAAGCCTGTAAAGATAAAAATTGGATAAAAGCTATGGAACAAGAGTTGAATCAGATAGAAAAGAACAATACATGGGACCTTGTTCTAAGACCTAAAGACAAGATTGTGATTGGTACTAAATGGGTATTCAGAAATAAGTTGAATGAAGCCAGTGAAGTTGTTAGAAACAAAGAAAGATTGGTTTGTAAAGGATGTCCACAGATGGAAGGAATTGACTATGAGGAGACTTTTTCTCCAGTAGCTAGAATTGAAGTTGTTAGATTACTTCTTGCATATGTAAATCTTATAATAATTTCAAGGTATATCAGATGGATGCAAAGTTAGCCTTTTTGAATGGTGATTTGGAAGAGGAAGTCTACATTAAACAACCAGATGGATTTTCATTATCATATAAAGGAGACATGGTATACAGATTGAAGAAAGAATTGTATGAACTTAAAAAAGCCCCTAGAGCTTGGTATGCTAGATTAAACAGGTATTTGATGAAGTTGGGATTCTATAATGGTACTATTGACAGTAATTTATACTTAAAGGTTGATAATGATAACATTTTGATTGTTGAAGTTTTTGTTGATGATATTATTTTTGGAGGAGATGATGATCTGAGTATGAAATTTGCTGATGATATGCAAACAGAGTTTGAGATGTCTATGATAGGTGAGATGAAATTTTTCTTGGGTTTGCAAATTACACAGACTAATAAAGGCATTTTCATATCTCAATCTAAGTATGTGAAGGAATTGTTGAAATTTTTTGGGTTAGATGACTCCAAACTTGTTGGAACTCCCATGGTGACTAGATGTAAGCTATCTAAGCATGATGAATCTTCGAAGGTTAATTAGACCTTGTATAGATCTATGGTTCATGGAATGCTATACTTGACTCAGACTAGACCAGATATTATGCATGCTATTTGTCTTTGTGTGAGATTTCAGGCTGATCCTAAAGAAAGTTGTGTTACTGTTGTGAAGAGAATATTTAAATACTTGAAGGGAACAATTAATTATGATTTATGGTATCCAAAGAATGACGATTTCATGATATGTTCTTATACTAATGCTAATTGGGAAGGTGATGTTGATGATAGAAAGAGTACCTCTGGTGGTGCATTATTTTTGGGAAATAAGTTGGTTTCTTGGGCAAGTAAGAAGCAAGATGCTATTTCTTTATCTATTGTAGAAGTTGAATACATTGTTGCTGCTAGCAACTGTACTCAAGTAGTTTGGATGAAGTAGATGCTGAAGGAGATTAGAGTTGTTTATGATGAGCCTATTGTTATATATTGTGATAAATCAGGTGCTATCAATATTTTAAAGAATCTGGTACTGCATTCTAAGATAAAACATATATCAATCAAGTATCATTTACTGAGGGAGAAAGTCAGTGAGGACGAAGTCAGATTGGAATATATATCTACAAAGGATCAGATTGCAGATATCTTTACTAAGCCTTTTCCTGCAAATATATTTGTATATTTGAGAGATAAGTTAGGGGTATCTTCCCCTCTTGATGAGAACTAGATGCATTGAGATGCATCAATCTGGTGGACTTCATAATCTTATCTTGATATTCAAATTGATGAGCTGGTGTTGCTACTCAACAAGAGTAGTCAGTGTATGGTTCAATTGTTTATGGTTATGTATTTTTGGGGTAGAGAATCATGATTTGCATATTCTTAGAGGGAGAGATTTTTTTTCAGAGCCTTTTGCATTGATGTCAAAGGGGGAGAGAAGCATGTAAAAAAATGTCTTATCTTGGAAGCTTTGTGTGCATGATCTCAAGGGGAGATTGCCGGTATTAATTTATTTCTTTGCATTTATTGTTTTTCATATTCATATGTTGTCGTCAATGCTAAAGGGGGATATTGTTGGATAATGTTGTTGCTAGGATATGTTGTCATTGATGTCAACATATTGTTGTGCTCCAATGTTGCAGAGAGTTGATTTGGTTGGTTTATTGGTTTGATGTCATGGTGCGAATTTGAGATTTTAGTAATGAAGCATATCTAGTTGATTTAGTATTAATTTCATGATGCTATGTGGTGATCTTATCAAGTTATGGATTCTGGTATGAGGATTGGTTTTTCCCATGTTCAGTGTTGTAGTGTTTTGGAATTTGATCCGTTGTGCTCTGATATGATTATATCTTGAGTGGTGGATTTGGGAGAGTGTTTGAGATGTTCATGTGTATCTTCAATTTAGATGGTTTGTGATTTGGTGCTTCACAAGTTAGCTTTCTAGTCCTAGTTGTTTTTGTTGAGTGTTCTAGAGTATCAGTGTGTTGATTGACAAAGATTTGATTAAGTGATATTGGTGCACCTATTGAGGATTGTTCTAACATGCTTTTTGGTGTTTCCTAATCATGTCCTATTTGTTTTTCTGGTCCACATTGATCATTGTGCATGTTATTGAAGATCTTATGGGTTCGGTGATGTTCTTTGTGTTATGCAATATTTTCAGTGGTGTAGCATGTTGTGGATGATCTTGGTAAGATTTCTGGTGGTGTTGCATATTTGAGGATTTGATTTGTGTCCATGATATGTTGCTAATGACATTGCATTGGTCTGGTGGTTGGTTTTTGTATCGTGTGATGTAATTTTGTAATTAGGTCTTATGTGTTGAGCCGACCTTGAGGTCAAGGTTGGTGATTTGTATAAATAGGTGTTATATTCATGTAAGTTGGATATTGATGGTGTGTCTACATTATCAAATAATTTTGTATGTGCGAACAAGTGAATTGATCTTTTAGTGTGTAGTGTTGAGTAAAGAGTGTTGTAGAGTAGACAAATGTGCTTAACCAGAACTGTCACAAGGCATTTGGAGATGGTATTCTTTTAGTTCATGTAATCCAGATTGTTGTTTGATCTATGTAAGGTCGTGAGCCTTCCTTGGGTTGTAGCCCTTTGTTGTTTTGAGAAGTGATTTCTAGGTAGTGTGTCTAAATGCATGTACATTCCACATTGTAATATTTTCACATACTATTACAGAGTATCATCTTATTATGGGTAGGTTCCCACCCTGATTTTTTCCTTAACTAAGTTTTCCACATCAAAATCTTGGTGTTATATGTGTTGTTGTCATTGTGTTCATCTTTATTCTTGTTGTAGTTGATTAGATTTGAAGTTGTTCTTAAATTGTTTAATCTGGTGAAAACTGATTCACCCCCCCTCTTAGTTTTCCTTCATTGTTGTTGCCAACATGATTTTGGTTTGGGAACATGATTTTATGGGTTTGTTGAGGATTGGAGTTCTTTTTTAATATGCATTATTAATATGTATGCATTGAACCCGAGCTTATTGGATTGTGGATTGTTTGGTGTTTCAAATTAACTATGCATCTTCTTTTTCAAGTTTTATTGTTGATTCTTTGTTATTGAATATGGTAATAAGCATCAAAAGAAATATAAATAGGCACAAAAAAAACTAATTTTCTATGATAAAAACTCCCAATTCAATCAATGAGAGCTATGAAGACAAGACAATCAAATTAGGCCCAAACCAATAAAGATGTCTCCTCATGAGGGCTTTGCAAGATAGGCAATATTATATCACGTGCATTCATATTGGGGGGTTTAATATCCAAAAAAGGAGGGTGCAATATATTTCCTATCAATGAAAATAGGGGGTTTTTAATTCAGGCTATGAAAAAAATCCAATATTTGGCAAAAATAAGGGGCTTCTAATTCAGCCTATGTATTGGGAGGGGGTGACAAAAAAGGAGTTTAGGGCAATATTTTTTGAAAATAGGGGGATTATTTAGTATGCCATGAATTCACGTGCTATAAAATAGGCTCACTAAGTGAATCCCCCATGTGTCTCCTCCATGATTCTCCATTGTTTTTCTTTCAACCTTCAAATTGGATGTGGATCTCACCTACAAACACAAATGCAAGTGAAAAGCAAATGAATTATGGGATGAAAATAACAACATAAGGTTACTCAAAATTTGGTTGTTAAAAATGAACAATGAGAGCTCGATTTATAGAAAAGTTGGGATTGATTGGATAGCTAAGATTGAATAAAATCAACAGACAAGATTGATTGAGAGAATCAGGTTAAGGGGAAATTGCATTTTGAAGTGAATGAGAAAATGAAGTTAAGTAAAAAAAGAAAATGGAAGCTTTTATTTGAAGTCCAAATATTCTATTTAAAATCAAATGAGTGTCATAGATGTTGAACATAAGATGCCACTGGGAAGGGGGGTGAATCAGTGGTTTCCAAAAATCTTAAACCTTTTAATCCTAAATGTGAGTATTGGTTAACATTTTTTAGACCAAGTGTCTATACCAATAAGATAAGGAAAGACATCCAAATGTAGGTAGACACAAAAAACATCACATAACACCAAATGTATGAGGAAAACCCAATATGGGAAAAACCTTGGTGAGAAATGTTGCTGGAGTCTACTGCTCCAATCCAACCTCACAAAGAACAACAATTATATTATAACATTTAGAGAACCAAACCAAGGAGTACCAACCCCTACTGATTTAGGGCACCAACCCAAAGAGAACCAACCCCTACACCAAGCACCAACACAATGAAATATAATGAACATTATCAAATCAATACAATAGTAATAACCCAGTTAAAAATTAATTTTTTAACCTCTGCACATAACTTCTTTGCCGGTTTCACTCCTCCTTTGCCTTACTAATTCAATCCTCTTTCTATCACTATGCCTCTTCTCTGTCAGCTCACTTTTCTCTAACTCACTCATACCTTTCTCTATGCTCTACTTCACTCTTTGTTGTGCTTCACTCTCTTCTACCTCATTTGCTCACTGTTGTTGCCTTACCGGTTCTGACTATACTGGTTAGATGGACTATCTCATCATACACCAAGCTACCAGTTACTCTTCTTACCATTAAACTCTTCTCTATTGAAGCTCTATCCTCTCTATCTGATTTCTCTTCTTCTTTTCTTCTACCTTGCCGGATCATGCATTGTCGGTCCACACAAATGTTATACTCAATAATAGGTTGTCAGTTATCTTAACCTTACTAGTTAAAAACCCCTGTTAGACCCTTCTTACTGGTTGCACCTTTCAACACTCAGTCACTATGATCTTCTCCAATTTGAACTTTGACCATTCTTCTTATACGCTCACTCCTTATTCTCCTGCATCCAGCATCATCAATCTTGGTCTTTGATCTGCACAATTATACCTATGCATTCCTCCCAAAATAATGATTCAAACTTCACCCCATAGAGTTTTATCCACTACCCATGAGGCATATCAAATCAAGTCGTATCTTATTCTTGGGATTGATAACCTATAACAAATCAAGCCTCAGTGCCATTTCCATCTCTTCCAGTACACGTTTGCTATACTTAGCAACCTACGACCTGTCTGTCGGCCTTTCTTTTTGGTCAATCACCATAAATATTCTCATAATTCCCTTCATCAAATCTGATCTACACTTGGATATCCTACACCGATCATTGCATCACATATTTCCTCCTTTCAGTCAGCATCGAGCTACAAACACCTACACAAAACTCATGAATATCACAATTGATATTTAATGTCTCACCAATCACCAACTACCTTGACAATACACAGTTCATCTGCCACTGCCCGTTTTCCACCTGGAGTCCATATGTCACCTCTATAGGTGTCCAACTTAGCTCAGTGTGTCGGTTTAGGCCAAGTCACCAACCAAGCATACAACTAGTGTTTACCTACTAGTTTTCATACCCTATCAATATACACTGACCGGTTCACCTTATCATCATGCACTTTCCTGTTCTGTCAGTTGGAACATATCACCTTGTCATCAAACCAAGGTACTTGTTGGCACTAATGTGACTTCCCTATTATTGAGAAGATACACCTTCCTTATTGTCCTACAGTATCATTTTTTTAGTCCTCTCTTTTTCACGTGATAACATCTCTATCTAGTGGAAGTCCTGCTAGTTGTCATCAAAATGTATACCGATTGCTTGCAGACTCTTCATTAGTTCACCTTACTTGCTTACCAGTCGGAAACAACATAATGCCAACACATCACTCACCATAATGCCAACACTTCACTCATCGGTTGACATGACTATCTCGAATGCCTACTCACTGGTTAGTACTGACTTATTAAATGTATGGTCAACTACTAACATTTAATAGTTTGGACCATCCATTGATACTTTCAATAGTAATCCATCTCTCATGTATAGATGTGTATCCAAGGCAGTAACTACACACATTACCATCTCATCTTCTTTCTTATACTGATAGCAACATGTTCTTGTATTTGTCCTTTTCAAATTAGGGGGTGAATAATGTGATCAATATGTAGCTCCCCCATTGCATATCCTTTAAGACTTAGGAGATATCACTTGTGCATTGAATGCATAGTGTCTACCCATTGTTGTGTCCTCTTGCTTCTTCCTCCATACCTACTTGGTCTCCCTCCTTTTCTCATTTGCAGTCTTTGGAGCAATGTTGACTTTCTTTTGTCTGATTTGTCCTTGCTCTAAAAAATTCTACAGTATGATCAAAAGCATTGTTGTAGTAACACACCATGTTAATGCTAATTGGATGACCATGGGGTCTTCTATTAATATGATTACCTCTTCTTCTCCTAGTCATGCAACTGTATCCCACTGTCGGAATCAAATGATTTTCAGAATTTGTAGGAACATATCTCCATTTGTTCCATGTAGTTCTTTGATTCTCATATGGTCTATAACTTCTTCCATATTAGGCATGACTGTTACACTAACTACCATATGACTAAAAATTCTTCTTTCTACATTCATGACTTCTATGGCCAAATGCATTATATTGATAACATATAACATTTACATTTCTTGGAATAGCTAAATAATTCTTGTTAGCATAATCAAGAGAGGACATATGCATGTTTCTACATTCAAAAATCTTATGTCCATATGCATTACATGTTTGACAAACTAAATTGCTATTCCTAGGTGAAACACTTTGTCTCTTCCTAGACCTCCCTTTACATTCATCTTCTTTATGGCTATATCCATTGCATGAAAAACAATAACTAGAGAAAGAGGACTTATAACTTACAAATTTGTTTTGCCAAACATGAGGTGATCTTACTGATTTGGCTTCTCCATTTCTACTTCTCCAGGGATTGTTCTTGAATTGTCCAATTTTCACAGTCTTTTCATTTGATCGCTTCCTTTTCCACACTTGTCTTGTCTTGTGGGTAGCAACATTTATTTGTCTTCTACCAGTAGGAGGTCTTCTAGGTTGTCTTCTCATGTTCTTATTTTCAATGAAGCCATCTTCCTTCATTATTTCAGTAGCTGACTGATCCAGATTTATCATCTGTATCAGTTAGCTACTTCAATGAGTTTTGTTTCTCTTCTTACTTCCACAACCTGGTTCAGCAGTGGTAGGTTCATTTCCATAAAGCTTCTTCAACCTATCCCATAAGCTCTTTGTAGACTTGCACTTATCCACCTTTGAAGAAACATCACCAGAAATTCCACCGAGTATAGCCTTCATTTCTTCAGTATTGCACTTAGATATTCTTTCTGCTTTAGGACCGGTGGGAGGACTGACCGGACTAGAGAGACCATTAACAACCGACATCCAAACATCATATCCTAAAGAGGATAGGTAGAATTCCATTCTACAAATCCAAATAGAATAGTTTAACCCATTAAACATCGGAGTAGGGATTGACTCAAATTCAATCATTGTGTTCTCACACTAGAATCTACCCAAGCTGCAGAAAGCTTATCTAATCGGGAACCTGGGCTTTGATACCAATTGTTGAACACAAGATGCCACTGAGAGGGGGGTGAGTTAGTGGTTTCCAAAAATCTTAAACCTTTTAATCCTAAATGTGAGTACCAATTAACATTTCAAAGACCAAGTGTGTATACCAGTGAGATAAGGAAAGGGATCCAAATGCAGACACACACAAAACACATCACATAACACCAGATGTATGAGGAAAACCCAATATGGGAAAAACCATGGTGAGAAATGCTAATGGAGTCTATTGCTCCAAATTAGCCTCACAATAAAAATAGTTGTATTACAATGTTTAGGGCACCAACCCAAGGAGCACCAACTCAGTGAAATACAATGAACATTATCAAATCAATACAATAGTAATAACCTAGTTACAAATGAGTTTTGTAATCTCTGCACATAACTTCTCTATCAGTTTCACTCCTCCTCTGTCTTACCGATTCAATCCTCTTTCTGTCACTCTGCCTATTCTCTACCGGTTCACTTTTCTCTAACTTACTACTACCTTTCTCTCTACTCTTCTTCACTCTCTACTATGTTTCACTCTCTGTTGCCTCCTTTGCTAACTGTTGTTGCCTTACCAGTTCAGACTGTATCAGTTAGATGGACTCTTTGATCATACACCAAGCTACTAATTACTTTTCTTACCAGTTAAACTCTTCTCTGCTAAAGCTTTGTCCTCTCTATTTGATTTCTCTTCTTCTTTTCTTCTACCTTGCCGGATCATACACTGCCAGTCCACACAAATTTTATACTCAATAATAGGTTATCTTAACCTTACTAGTTAAAAACCCCTATCAGACCCTTCTTACTAGTTGCACCTTTCAACACTCAGTCACTATGATCTTCTACAATTTGCACTTTGATTATTCTTCTTACATGCTCACTCCCTATTCTCCTGCATCCAACATCATTAATCTTGATCTCTGATCTACACATTTATACATGTGCATTCCCACCAAATAAATAATTCAAACTTCACGCCATAGAGTTTTCTCCACTGGCCACAAGGTATATCAAATCAAGTCGTATCTTGTTCCTAGGATTGACAACATGCAATAAATCAAGCTTCACCACCATTTCCATTCCTTCCAGTACATGTTTGTTATACTTAGCAACCAACGACCTATCTATCGACCTTTCTTTCTGGTCAATCACCATAAATGTTCTTACGGTTATGTTCACTAAATCTGATCTGCACTTGGATATCCTGCATCAATCATTGCATCACATATTTCCTCCTTTCGGTCTACATCGAGCCGCAAACCCCTGCACATGACTAGTGAATGTCAAGATCGATATTTAATGTCCCACCAATCATCAATGACCTCAATAATCCACAGTTCATTTTCCACCTCCTGTTTGCCACCTAGAGCCCATGTGTCACCTCTATCGGTGTCCAGCTTAGCTCGGTTCAGGCCAAGTCATCGACCAAGCATACAACCGGTGTTTACCTACTAGTTGTCATACCCTACCAATATACACTAACTGATTCACCTTCTCATCATTCACTTTCTTGTTCTCTTAGTTGGATCATATCACCTGGTCATCAAACCAAGGCACCTAACCAAAGTGATTCATTATGTACATCATCATTAGATGAGAGTCTTTTCACTTGGTCTCTTTGCTTGCTTTCCTATTAACATACTTACTAGTTGACTATACTCCTGCCTGCATACCAGTAACATCCTTGATGATACCATACCATCAATCTCCAACTATCATGCACTAGTCTACATTTGCATTCCATTTGACATCAGTATCCCAAAGTACATCCATGTCTGAAAATGCAAACACTTTCCTTCTCTTTCGTCAACCTGGTTCTCATCTCAACTTGTTTGCCAAAGTGACAAACTCAACACAACTTACTCTTCCTCTTTTGTATTGTTAACACATCATGCCTTCTCTTATTGATCCAGTACATATCTCTCATATCATATACTAGAGGCTCATGATTCATTCCATGCATGAAGTGGGGTAGGTAAGTATTACCACTTACCGGTAGGACTAGATGGACATTTGTACTTAATCTTCCAATCAAACATATAACCTGGTAAGAATAGATCTTTGTCACTTGCCGACACTATTGTGTCTTTCTTGTTATTGAGAAGATACACCTTCCTTATTATCTTGCAGTATCATTATGCCAATCCTCTCTTTATCCTATGATAGTATCTCTATCAAGTGGGAGTCCTCCTTGTTTTTATCAAACTGCAGACTCTTTATTAGTTCAACCTGCTTGCTTACCGATTGGCAACAACATAATGCCAACACATCACTCACCACAATGCCAACACTTCACTCACTAGTTGACATGACTCTCTCCAATGCCTACTCACTAGTTAGTACCAACTTGTATACTAGGGACATCAACATACATACCATTTTCTTCTCCTCCAACACCAACTCACATACTCACATACTGGTTGACATCAATGACAATACAATGCCAATAATAGAAGAATATGACACAAATTATGACATATGGAGAGAAAAGGGGAGAGGGATAAATGAGGTGGAATTAATAATTTAAAATTATTAATTCCACTCATAACTCAAATTAGCCAATTCATATATAAAAATATTAATTATGACATGGACAAAGAGGATGAATAAATAAATATAAATTTTATTTATTCAAAAAAGGACATATTAACAAAGGAATATTAACAAAGGGACATATTCAAATTATCATTTAGAGCAAATAGGTGGACCTGGAAAATAAGATACACAATTTGATTAAGGAAACAAATTTGGGAAAAAAGAATGAGGAGACGGAAACCAATGAAGCCATGGAGGAAATTGAGATGGAGGACTGGCTGGAAAAGGACCTGATAAAAGGGGATTTGAAACATCTGGAGGATGTTATCAGAATTGTAAAAGAATAGGCTGAGGAGGATAAAGACAATATCAATACTTGGGTTGCTTGAACTAAGAAGGCTCAGAAAAGATTCATGAACCACAGTCTTGAGGTCCTAAGAGTTTCGTCACATAATATGAATGCCTTGGTCGATCACTTAGAGAGGAAAAATTAGGATAAGAACTTGGTAATCATTGAAGATGTACCGACCTCCAGCTCCACCCATCAAATTTCCAAGTGAAGGACTAGGCAGAACACCACTGAGATGGAGAGCAAAATGAAAGATATCCACCTGAAACAGGAGAGCAATGATCCGAGAGAAGCTGCTAAGGCGATGATGCTTTTGGTTCAGAACACTGAGTCTATTAAATTTTTCAATTGATATGTAATGCTGGGTTTTGGATGCCAATTTCTTGTTGGCTCCTTGATGTCTTTTTGTCTTAGCTGTGGGTTTTTGTGTTGGTCTTTTGCAGCTATTTTGTCTTGTTTCTTTCATGCTCATCTTTTGTAATGTAAGCGGGTTTCGGGTCCCTTAAAATCTATTTTTTCTTAATCAAAAACAAAGGAATTGAATAATTATTTAATTAATCAACCTAGAGGAAATGATATGAATAATTTAAGAAACCAACCCTAATGATGAATTAGGTCCCAATAGTGATGATTGATTGGCTAATAATTGTTAAAAATTAATGACAATTAATTGGTGTTGAGAACAAAATAAGACAAAAGATTGAAAAAGACTCAAGATTGATAATGATTTTGATAAGAAACTAATAAGATTGATTGACAAAGTGCCATGAAAGGCTGATAGAGTGTCACAAAGGACTGATTGAAATTGATTGATAATGAGGTTGATAATTAATGACTAATTAATTATCAACAAAGAGGGAATTAAGTCTAATTGTCAAGATGAGACCAATTCAAATGATTTGACAATGATAACATGGCAATTATAATGACTTAGGACGAAATGCAACTAAACAAGACTAATTAGGGTTGGATTTGAAAAGAAATGAAACCAAAGGAATGGCACAATGTCAACATATGATGACTATCAAATGCAACATATAAGACATGTTAAAAATTAGGTTAGTGACGTAGGAGTGATGACCAATTTTGAGTGTGTACATTTTGCCCCTCTTTGACACAATGTGATCCCGAGTGTTGTTTCAAAGAAAAAATTAAAAGATCATGCCCCAGTAGATTGAGGGATGAAGATAGGATTCCCCCTCGAGAGATTGTTTATGTATGGAAGGAATGAATGATCTCTCGAATAAAAGAAAAAAATGTTAGAAAGAGGAAATATGATGAAAGAAAAAAATGTTAATAAGAAGTGAAGAATGTTAATTGATTGTAGAAAAGGGTTGCTTGATATCGAATGAATAAATTCTTGATTGATTAGATAGAATAGATAGCATGATAATTATTGATTTGATGAATAGATAAAAGGATTGATGGGATAGAAGAAATGTTGGCTAGAAGAAATGCAAATTAGAAGTGAAGAATGATATGGAAAAATGGATGCGGTGCACCATGGCAATGAAGGCCAAGGCAATAATGCAGTCCCTTTGTGTAAGGCAGACATGTTGCAGACAAGGAATGGTTCAACCATCCTAAGACATTATGAGTGTTTTCCCTAGAATTTTATGAAACACTCTGCAAATAGAAAACAAAAAGCAAGAAAGACCATGAGCCATCTGAGCCACTCATCAAGAGACATATGAACATGATCAAAGATAAATTAATGAAAAATAAGATTCACAAATTCAAACAAGTCAAACAACCATTCTAGTCTTGTTATCAAAGCTGATAATGTTTTATTTTGATGATAGGATGATCATATTGCTTGGTTTCAGGGAACGTAGTACCCCATCTAAGACTCATGATAATGTTGACAAGGACCAATGATATTGATGTTTATTGATTAATTAGACAATTTCGATCAGGTTGAATGCTTGGTTGATTGAAAAGTTCATTTGTTGATGCATGATTTATTAAGCACAATGTTTTATGTGTTTTCTGTCTGACATCTTCTCAAATGTTTGTCTATCTGCAAAAGGGCCAATTTATTGATGGAATAAAAATGATTATTTTTGGATTTTGATGTTTTCCAATTTTTAGGGTTTTTTGAGTTTTTTTATATTTTTTTGTGCTTTTTATAGGATATTTTACAAATGTTTTTGGACTATTTCAGGACATTTTTTGATATTTTTTGGACTATTTTAGAGAGTTTTGCACACTTTTTTAGATTATCTTAGGATCATTTTTTATGTTTTGAGATTATTTCAAAATGTTTTTTGATGTTTTTGGATTATTTAAGGACATTTTACAATTTTTATTATTTTTTGCCCCTAATGTCTACCAAGGCAAGGAAAATGACAAATGAATAAAGAAGATTTCTGAAATGATGATGGATAGAGGGAAGAAAAAGGCTATTTATTATGGAGACAAAGAACATTCAATTTCCAAGGGCTATCACACGATGGGATAAGGGATTGGATATGATAATGTAAAGAAATGGAATGACATGAGGGGCATGTCAAGAGGTTTTTGAAACCATATTTTTCATTTAATGTTCTTATGTCAAAGAAAGATCAAGGGACGAAAAAGAGTATATGGATAGGGATAGGATATGGATAGGATAAGCAAGGTAAAAATGGATAAGGGACATGAATAGGATAAGGGTTAGCGATAGAAGGTTGCAATAAGCCAAGTAATATGAATGAAAGGTTGTAATAAGCCAATGGATAAAGACCAAAATCTATGATAGATTGAAAGCTACAAAAAAGATACATAATACTGATGAAGGTCCTCAACCTTGTCAAGATCAAATGTGAAAAGGGGGATATGGACATAAGGGATGATAGGATAATGTGATAATGAGGGGTAATAAGATGGATGAAACTTGCCCCCAAGTATGGTATGCAATATGTTTAGAGATTATGCATCACACATAATTGCTAGGTTTTCATCATGGTACTGTCCCAAGGCACCCATTTGCCAAGTTTTCACCAGAGGACAAATTATTTTTTTTAACTTTTTTTTCTTTCTTTGTTTTGCTTTTTTTGACTTTTTGACCCTTTCGGAAGAAAATGGACACATGATAGGATATGAAAGAAGGACTCAACCATCTTGTTGTTTGGATAGTAGCCTTGAAAAATGGACCATGACTATTAAAAGTATGCTCAAAGACATTGGTAGGATAATGACATGGAAATGAGATGAAACTAAGGTAAGGGCTTATGCAAAGGATTGGATAGGATGGAAAAGAGGTGCTAGATAATGGATAGGGTATTGGAAAAATTGTGCTTGAGTGGATGGAAATTTTGGCAAGATCAACATTGACACACACCTTGAGGGGTGGTGGATTGATGGAGGAAAAATGGATTGTGGATATTGAGATTTTGATGGATGAATAGCTAGGGATTTTGGGACATAAGGACCCAAAATGAATTAAGGAGGGGATGGAGGACCACCAATTTTGGATGCCAATCTGGATTCTTGTTTAGACTGTTGTACTTCAAGGAGCTTTTTAGAAATCCACATTGTTTTTAATTTTTCATTTTTTTATGGTTCTTTGGAACGCATTGATTGCACTAGGGATTTAGGAACCCATATATCTTTTGACTTTTATTTTTTTGCTTAGTGGGCTTTTGTAGCCTTTTGGACATTTCTTTTTCTTTTTGGATCGTATGTTTCTTTGTTTTGACATGTCGATTAGATTGGACATGTTGATCCTTAAATACTTGTGAATTATTGGAATTATGGACTTTATGCTTGACATCCAAATTTCTTGGAGAGGGAAAAGAATGTGTGAATGGATAGGAATGAAATGGAGGTTGTTTGTGTTGGAATCAGGGAACACTGAGAGGGGGGGTGAATCAGTATTCTGCAAACTTTAGCTTCATTAATATGCTTTTCCAACCACTTAATATATTAAAAAAAAGAAAGATGCAAGAACACAAAGCAATCAACCACAACACCATAACACAAAGATTTTATACGTGGAAAACCTGATCAAGGGAAAAAACACAGTGGGGATGAGACCCAAAATGAGTATACTTAAATATATTTTTTTACAATGAGAATGCACATTCTTTCAGGCACACTACCTAGAGCTCATTTCTCAAGAAAGAGAGGCTCACTACCTACAAATGAATTACAACAGATCACTGAAGTACATGAACTATGTAAGGAAAGAAGAGTGTGAAAAATGCCTTCCTAATGTTAATTCTTAGAGAAGTAACTAGATGTTTGTTTCAATTCAAATTACATCAACTTAAGATACTCAACGCAAGATAAACATAGGAACATGAAAAACACAAACACAAAGATGTACACCAGATTTCACATGGGAAAACCCTTATGGGTGAAAAACCCACACACCAAAGTAATCTCTTGTATTACAATAAAAAAATTACATAAAAGTTTTATACCTTTGATCTGATCTTTGTTCAAGGAGAAGTTAGAAGATTACAACCACAATCAACTTATCAATTCAGCCTTTACAGAATTACCAATCAATGTCTCAATCCTCTTTGCACAATGACAAGAAACACATCTCACCATCATCACATCCTGCAACTATTTTTCAGACATTTTAAATTCTCTCTTGAAAAATAGTTCATTTTAGTTACTACACCATCTAATTGTCGAACTTCTCAGAATGTCAATAACATGCATATTGTTTCCATCGCACCTCCAAGACGTTCCAATTTCCACCAATCGTTAGTAGATAGCTCGACAAGTTAAAAAAAGTCCATCGTGGTTCTCACAGAATCCCAAACGATATCAGACCAATCATCAACTTTGGCCAACCCCTTGAAGTGTCTTACCGAAAGCCAAAACTACAATGAAATATTTATCTTCATTTTACCCCATAATGCACTTATGACTTCTAGAGAACCCCCACAAGGTAGCAAGAAAGGAAAAACAAATTGTCTTTTTCTTATCACCTAGGTCCTCTTATTGGGTCCTTAGAGTCCCATAGGGGAATGGGAGAGAGACTGAGTCACCTTCTTCTTTCTATCTCACAACCCTTTTCACTATGCCTCTATTGAGCTAGGAAGTAAAACAAAGGTTATCAATTGCTCTATCAAAGACCAAGTGTCATTTGTCTAAGATTTTAACCAGTAAGTTTGAGACACCCATTCTCAACATTCTCCCACTTGATCAAGAACTTACTGGTATCTCCAAAACACTTAGAGATCAATGAGAATCATGGGCTCCAAGGTCGATCAAGTTAGCACACCATCTAAACTTAGTTATGCTCATATATTTCATTAATGCATCTACAACATTCTTTAGAGTATCCACCTTTTCTAGATTAACCTTTCCATCTTCCACCATGTCACAAACAAAATGATACTAAATATAAACATGTTTCATCCTGGCATGGAAAGTGGGATTTTTCACCAAATAAATGGCACTCCGACTGTCGCAAAACATAAAAATCTACCCTGCATTAAACCCAACATCAAAACACAAATTATTATGTCAAACAACCTCTTAATAGGCATGAGTTGCTTCCATGTACTCTGCCTCTATAGTGGACAAAGCAACTATAGCTTGTCGCTTGCTCATCCAATTGATTGCACCACCATTCAATGTGAATACTTTTCCACTGGTGGATCTTCTACTGTCAATATCTCCTACCCAATTAGAATCCACATTTCCCTCAATGCTTGCAGTCCTATGTGATCCAACCGAGTTTCCATAGTAACATAGAGCATACAGAGAGGTACCTTTCAGGTATCTAAACACTCTCTTCATAGCATCCCAATGTCGTCTTCCTAGATTTGCCACAAATTGACTTAATACTCCCATTGCTTGGAAAATGTTTGGCCTTGTACATACTGATGCTCTGCGAAATGGGGGAAGGTTAGACTAGAACCTATGATGGAATAACACACAACAACCTAAGAAACCGTTAGTGTTAATCCATTCAAAAACTAATCTAAGCAAGCATATCAAAAGAGAGACCAAAAACATGAAGAAATATTTAACTAGGAAAGTAAATATAACGAGACATCTCCAAATGCCTCCTAACATGCTCTTAGCTCCTTCTCCTTTGTTCCTCTCCTCTCCAAGTTCCAAACTAGTGTAGCTCTCAGCAGCTTTTTGCACTATGGATGTTTATGGAGGTTCAAGATTGAAATGTTTACTCTAAAATGCTATGCAAATGTGAATAAAAGCTAATATTAGATGCTATGATGCTAAAATGATTTATTTTAGGCCAAAATAACAAGATATTAGTGATTTATGCTAAATGCTCTCTAAAATTCTCTATAACTTAGATGCATACAAGTTTTCAGGATCTGGATTATGAAGAAATGGGCTCTATTTATAGGGAAAATGGAGAAATGGATGGTTGAGATTGACTAATCTCAACAAGGGTCAGGATTGAATGATATTCAATCCCTGTGATGACTTTCAACCCAATCCCAGGATGACAAGTGTCCATATGAGATAGGTTGAGAGGAGAGGGAATAAGTATTAAATGCTTGACATGACTTGAGAGTTAACTTGGGAGTTAAGTCAAGGTTGGGTTGAGTGAATAAATTCTTTATTCAAAGAATAAAGCTTTTATCCAATGGATAAACTCTTATGCAAGGGCAAAATGGATAACCATGGTCAAAGCATAAAATGCTTGAGGAGACACATGGGTGCAAGTTGAATTAACCATAAATGGTTATGTAGAGCCATAAGTGGTTTGGAAGACTTTAGAGGTTAAATTGTTGAACACACAAAGCATTAAATGCTTTTCAAAGATTTTGAAGTCTTTGAGAAGTGACTTCAAGTTGGTTAAGAATGTGCCAATAATTAAGGGATGGATTAGGTTAATTAGGAAGGGGTTAGAAGAATCTAGAAGGGGGTTTAGGAGTGCAAGTGGATTTGGTGGGTGAAGGAAAATAGGATTTTAATTAAAATAAATTTAATTTATTTCAACTTGTGGTTGCAACTTGCATTTGTAGGAAAATGGAAGTGGGGGGGGGATAAATGATTTAAATAAATGTTTTATTTAATTTATTTAAAAGAGGAAAGAGGATTAAATTGAATAAATAGGATTTATTCATTTAATTGATTTGTGAATTTGGTATAGTGAATTAATTAAAATAAATTGAATAATTTATTTAATTAATAGGAGAATGTTTGAAGATGAATTAATTAAATATTAATTTAATTAACTAATGGCTAGTGGGTTTTTAATCAAATAAATAGCAAATATTCATTTAATTAAATTGGACATATTTATGTGACTATATTTGCCCCTCTTTGAGATGGTGCGGTTCATTGCGTTGTTTCAAAGAAAGAAAAATAGGTGTGAAGAAATGCCCCATAAAATGTTAATTTAATAGGTGGTATACCCCCTTGAGAGATGGGCCGATAAATTTTGAAAAATCGGGCGATCTCTCGAAAAAAAATGAAAATTGGCATGGTGATAGAAAATAAGAATTTAGCAATGCTGGTGAAAAATAGAAGAAATCGGAAATAAAATGGAGAAATGGGAGGCTCAGGAAGTTCATGGGGACCATGGCGGTGAGTGGGGAAAAATTAGGAGTACGACGAAGGGTTTATAAGGGGAGAAAGGGGTGAAAACAGACTCATTTGTATCCGCGACCATAGTGAAATTGCAACTCTGATAGTGACTTTCTAGAAGAGCAAGGGGCAGTTAGGATGCCAGTTCTCATAGTAGAGCACCGATTAGAGCTGGTCCGTCGATTCCAGCAGCCAGATGACTACGGACCCATGGTATGTGAATTTGAATTTTTGAATTTTATGCATTTTGATGTGTTTTTAGCTAGGTCCAATTTGAGTCGAGACAGTAGAGCTAGAACTTTGTTTTGACACTTTTGTCAATTGAATTAGCACTATTGTGCCGCAATGGCGCTATTGTGTAGTCATTTTAGTGCTTTTATAAAGGTTAGCTCTATTGCCTAGGTGTTTGAGTGCTATTGTTTGTTTAGTGCTATGGAGTAGTTGATTGAGCGCTATTGCTATTAAGTAGCGCTATTGCATAGCTAATGTAGTGCTTTTGTGGTTTGAGCGCTTTTGCATAGTTGATTAAGTGCTTTTGTTAGGGTATTAGCGCTATTGTTAGGAGATAGCGCTTTTGTTTGCAAGATAGTGCTTTTGTGCAAGAAAATAGATGCCCTAGTTTGTGTGAACAAAAATCTCTCGATGCCAATGATGGATGGATGGAGAGATGAAGGTGAGAGTTGTTTTGAACCATAGCAGCCTCGATGAGACTTAGGTCATTAGGATAAATGTCTATTGAAGTCTAGGTGTGCCATGATTGCTTACCTGTTGAGACCCAAAGATACTTGATCAAAGTATTTGTTGATAGTTTAGGTTTAAACTTAAGAAAGTTTGAAACAAAACAACTGATGATGATGATTGATACACTTGTGTAGGAGGATCTTCATGTCTTATAGTTGCGTGAGAGGCATCCTGCCACATAGTGGTTGCATGATCGGTTGACTGAGGCCGAGGTGGATTGTATTGCAATGACAAGCCTATACGATATGATGTATATGCCTGTGATTCAGATGAATCACAGTTTGATTACAACATTGGTAGAGCGTTGGCATAGTGAGACATGCACGTTTCACTTGGCATAGGGGGAGATGACTGTGACACTGGAGGATGTATGACGCATCCTACATATTCCCATTTGAGGTGAGCTGGTGACGTATGACAAAGCATGGGGGACCCTAGCGGTGCAGAGATTTTTTGATGAGGACATCTTTATTGATGATGGTTCGATAGCCTGGGAGGATATAACTGCTTTGTACAAGCCATTACCAACAATGCTATCAGGGATTGTGGGGGGACTATTGTGCCCAGATCGACAATCACATGGACTTGTTGTTGGTTGGGATCAGGTGATTAAGTAGATGATGACAGAGGGGACCCGGTTTGCATGGGGAGCGTGCATGCTGGCGCACTTATATCAGGAGCTTCATGAGGTAGTATACCGAGGGAGGGGCTCTTTGGTAGTGGGAGTCACGCTGCTGCATATTTGGGCGTGGGAGCACCTACCAGTTACCTGACTAGTTAGTCTGAGATTTCGAGCAGTCGACTAGCCATATGTATATATGTATAGTGGTATGATGAGTCAGCCCCACTTGGGGAAGCTAGAGTGGTGGTGGTGGGCACTGGATGATTTGGATGCAGTGATCTGGAGACCATATATTGAGTGTGAGCCCTGGGAGGATGATGCGGAGGCATTGTCGTATGTGTTCATGACCCGATTCCTCATTGGGAGGATAGCCTACCATGTGGAGAGACAGTTGCCTGGCAGAGTTTTGAGACAGTTTGGACAGTGGTAGGGATTGCCTAGGGGATCGAGAGAGTATGTCAGGGTGGTCTGATAGAGGTACGCAAGGGGGCTAGTACTACCTTATGATCAGGCATTAGCATAGTTTTGGATGCTATAGGCGAGACCATGGGATATATGGCCGAGGATGGTAGATGCAGAGGTGTCAGAGGAGTATATGCAGTATATGGCGGCTCATCCGATTCCTCGGATATCAGATCCGGCAGAGCCGATTCTAGATTTTGAGGAGGATAGGGGACATAGATGGAGGGGGAGAGGAGGTCGAGGACCTATAGTAGATGGACGAGGGAGAGGGGATGGTGGTGATGGAAGAGGTGGTGATGGAGGAGGAGGAGGAGGGGGGATGGTGGAGGTGGTGGTGGTGGTTGAGTTCAATAGAGAGGAAGAGGCGGTTTGCCATTGTGGATATCACAGGGACCTTTGATGTAGGGAGGAGTTAGATTGGGTGGGAGAGGTATGGGGGAGAGGGAGGTACCGATGGATAGAGCGGAGGGAGCCACTGGAGAGGGAGCTACAGGCAAGGCAGCCATGGATACAAGGGAGGGAGCCAATGGAGATCTTCAGGATCATATGATATTACATTTGCAGACTCGACTTACAATAGCTGTGACACAGGTGGAGGATCTGGAGGCAGAGGTTGCAGCTAGAGATGTGCATCTATTTGCACGAGAGTCAAAGCTTATTGTGGTACTGTAGGAGAGAGATCAGGCCATGGATAGGGTGATCCAGTTGCAGGAGAGAGTGCAGGCCTTGGAGGGAGTACCGAGATAGGGGCCGTTTGTGGAGGCTTTGGCGAAGGAGATACAGAGAGTAAGTGTAGAGGTGGATTACTAGCGGGGCCTATATGAGTAGGAGGTGCCATCTAGTCGACATGCACTAAGTTATTCATAGATGCAACAGGCCAGATTAGAGCAGTCTCAGAGGATGCAAAGTAGTGGGGGTGTGATGGGTCCTCTAGAGAGAGATAGGTCAAGTGGTGTAGGAGCTAGTGGGGGTTTGATTGGGCCTCCATGGTGAGATAGATCAGATGGTGTAGAGACTAGTGGGGGAGTAGGTGGTGATGGTGGTGTAGCATCTAGTCAGAGTGGCATCTGAGAGAGCATTTTGTATATTTTGATATTGTCATTTCGGACTGTACCTTGGATGGCTTGTGGTAGCTGATTTTGTGGACTTCATTGTACTCTGAGATATGACATGATATATATGAGGAGATCCCATATTTTGTGATGATATGCATTTTGATATGTATGGAGTTTATGCTTGATGGTGATTTCATGATTTATGCTTAGATGGATACTTGTTCTTTGCTATATGTATGTGTTTATGAGATGATTCCTATATGCATGTTTTATGATGATTTATGCTAACATGTGGATGCAAGTTGATATATGTGTGCATTGATGTTTTGGGATAGAATGCCTGATGTATGTAATGCCATGATGGTTATGTATACATAATAAAATGATGATTTATGATGGTATAGATAGTATTTTGTACTTTATATTAACACAATGATGGGATAATGATATGCAATGATGTTAATGTAATGCTTTTGAATGAATGATTTATTAATGAATATGCATCTAGATGGTTTAAAAATGAATGTATATGTGGATAAACAAAATGTAAAGTAAAAATGTTTAAATGATGATTTCTAAATGTCAAAATATGAGGAAGTAAAATGATGATGTGATTATAATGCAAATCATGTTTAATGAATAACTGCACCTTAATGCAATTAAGAGGGATAATGAATGCAATCTAATGCATCCTAAGTGAGATAAAATGAGTATAAGAATATACTAAAATGGATGAATGAATGTACTTTAACTAATGGATAGATAAATGAATGTATGCAATTTATTGGAAACCTAAACAAATGTATGATACATAAGTGTTGAAATGATGATAAATGATGATCACTAACTGATGTTAAATGAATGTATAGTAATGAGTAATCATGGTAGGAAATGCAAATAAGGACAATTATTTATGTAAGTGAATCTAAATGTCATGAGGGTAATAATGAAAGGATATAATGATACTAATGCAAGTAAAATGAGAATGAACTATATGGGGTAAGTGCAACTAAATAATATTAAATGCACGCTAATGAATGGCTAAAGAGTAATGCAAATGTGACTAAAATGTAATGAAATGATGATGGGATGATGATAGATGAATGCAAGGTTGTTTTAGACTTTGCATGATGCACTTGATGATGTATTAGAGTACTCTGTCGTGATTGTATCCAAAACCAACTCAATTTTCGCATAATTGCTCACATTTAACTTTGTTCACACTTGCATGCAAAATCATGTATATGAATAATGAATGATTAAATGGATGGATGGTATGCAACGGAATGAAATATAAATAGATGAGATGAAATGATGATCCATAGTGCTTTATTTTTCATCATCGAGCTTTAAAATGTTGTAAGAAAATACAAGCAACTTGACATAATGATTCAAGATAACGTGAGTATTCTTTACATGGATTTGATATAGCAAGTTAATACAAACAACTTGATATAATGGGTCAAGTTGACTTGAGTATTGTTTGCAGAACAAACAAGGATTATCTTCTTTCATGCATGACTTGGATCGTCCTCCTTGATCTTGGGCTGATCATATCCTGAGACAAGTTCATATCATAATAAGAGATAAAAACCTTTATCTAGTTTGGATGAGATAGGAGGAACCAAAGAAAGAGAATTGTACCTATAAGAAAACAACATATATAAAGAATAAATAATATGGATCCTTGGTAATGGTTCTTGCTCATATGGTTGAGGTATACGCTGTAGTCAGCAAGTCATAGTGATCTATGACTGTATTTTGCCTATGATCATGTAGCTTAGTGAACTTCCCACGTAGACACCATTAGGACATGCCCCAGTACTTCATTGGAATAATATGCAGAAGATACACAAACAATGTTGTAGGAACCTGATATGAATAAATAACCCACAAATCAACCAAGTATTTGATAGCTTAAATAGAATTTTCTTGTCAAAGAAAATGTCATTTTGTCTTTGTTTTGGTAAGGAAGGATGCATCCTTGTTGAAGACAGTTTGAGTGTTGATGCTGATTGTTTGGTTAAATGTGATAAGTGGTCGTCGTTGGAGTATTTCATAGTGTTTGTTTGGTATCTGCTTTGAAAAACATATGTACAAGGTGTTGTCATGTTTTTGATTGATTTTTTATGTTTTCTGATGTTTTTGGATTTTGTGATTTTTTTGAATGTTTTTGGATTTTGATGATTGTTCTCCAATGTTTTTGGGTATTTTGTGAGATAGTTTTCCAATGTTTTTGGATTTTGTGAGGTGATTTTCCAATTTTTTTGGATTTTGATGATTGTTTTGAATGTTTTTGGATTTTGTGAGATAGTTTTGAAATGAAGAACTTAGTGAATCACAAAATAATTTGTATCCACTTCCATCAAACAAGTTAAGGGCATTGCCCCCAGTTTCTAGACATGACTATGAAAAAGCGAGATACAAGACGCATGAAGTACTTTCTTGATTGCAGATCAATAACAAGCCATGGTTTGGATGGATGGATGTGTGCATGTAATGAATGTGATCACAACAAGTCTGAAAGACAATGGAGCCATAGCCTTTACGAGTGGCACCTGTTTGCTAGGTTTTCACCATCACACTTACCCAAGGTGCCACCGGAGTGGTTGTTCATCGTTTGGATGCATGATTTTTCTTCACTTTATTTTTTTTTGATGTTTATGTATTTTCTTCAGGACATTTATCTGAATGTTTTTGGTGTTTTTGCTGATATGCATGGGAGCTTGATGCTCTATGCAACTTTATGTATAAAATCTTTTGAGGTGCATGTTATTGATCGGATCTGCTAGCGGTTCTCCTTCTGAAGTAGTCAACTGATATGCCCTGGACCCAAATACATTAGTAATAACATATTGCCCCAGCCAATTTGACTCAAACTTTCCCTGATGTTCTCTATTTGGTTGGTTATGAGGATTTTCTCAAAGAACAAGATCACCTACCTTGAATGTACGAGGTCTAACCCGATGATTATAGCTTCTGCTCATGCATTACTGATAGGCTTTAAGGTGATTGTATGCAGCTTATCATTTCTCATCAAGTAGTTCTAAGTCCTGAAGATGTGATACTCTATATGCTTCATCATCAATGAGATTATGCAATGAAACCCATAGAGATGGTATCTTGACCTCAATAGGAAGGATAGCTTCTGCACCATAGACCAGTGAGTAGGGAGTTGCACCTGTAGGGGTTTGAATACTAGTTCGATATGCCCATAGTGTTGGATTCAATTGAACATGCCAATCACGACTAGCATCATTGATTGTCTTCTTGAGGATTCTCAATATGTTTTTGTTTGATGCTTTGGCTTGACCATTGCCTTGTGGGTAATAGGGTGTGGAAAAGTGGTGTTGGATGTGAAACTTCTCACAAAGCTCACAAACATCTTGATTCTTGAATGGAAGACCGTTATCTATGATAATGGACATGGTTACACCATACCGGCAGATGATGTAATTAAGGATGAATGAGGCGATCTGCTTGCTGGTGACTTGGGTAAGTGGAACAACTTCGATCCACTTTGTGAAGTATTTAGTGGCAGTAATGATGAATTTGTGGCCATTGGATGAAGATGAATGGATTTTATCCACCAGGTCAAGTCCCAATTGACAAAAAGACCATGGTGTTGTGATTGGTTGTAATTCCTATGCCGGTGCATGTATCAGGTCTCCATGAACTTGGCATTTTTTGCACTTTCTGACAAAGTAGTAGGAGTCTTTTTCCATTGATGGCCAATAGTATCCTTCTCGTATGATCTTCTTGGCTAGTGAAGGACCACTTGCATGAGTTCCACAAATTCCTTCATGTACTTCTTCCAAGGCCTTTGTTATCTCATCTTGTTCCAGACAAAGAAGGAGAGTACCATCAAGATTGCATCGATATAGGGTTTCAGTAATAATGGTATATCGAGCGGTTTGGTGAATGAAGGTTTTATGTTGGTTATTCGATTGGTTAGAAGGAAGTGTGTGATCATGGAGATAGGTGTAGAACTCACCATACCATGGGGATTCAAAACCAACAAGGCAACATATCATCTCGGATTCGGGGATATCATAAGCAGGAATCCAAAGTTGTTCAACCAAGAACTCATAGCGTGTTGAATTTTGTGGAAGATCTAGGAGAGATGCGATGGTAGCCATAGTGTCAACAACTCGATTCTGATCTCTAGGTATCTGCTCAAAGGTGATAGTAGTGAATGATGTTTTTAATTTGTCCACTATTTTTTTGTACAGCATGAGTTTGTCATCCTTGGTCTGATATTCTTCTGTGGCTTGCCGAATGACCAGTTGGGAGTCGCCATATACATGTAGTTCTTGTAACTTCCATTGTATGGCCAATCTGAGTCTTGTGATCAAGGCCTCATACTCATCTATGTTGTTTGTACATAGAAATGTGAGCTTGTAAGACTTTGGGATACTTTCACCTTGAGGTGTGATAAATAGAATGTCTGCCCTCGAGCCATGCCTAGTGTATGAACCATCAAAGTATAGTTTCCATGGTTGTGTTGATGTGACCATGCATATCTCTTCATCTAGAAAATTGGAAATGAGCGGATGATCCCCTATGAGTGGTGCATTGGCCAACTGATCTGCAATAACTTGTCCTTTGATAGCCTTACGGTCTATATACTCGATATCAAATTCACTAAGAATCATCACCCATTTGGCCAAATGTCTAGTCAATGTGGCTTTACTGAGTAAGTAATTGAGTGGATCGATATTTACAATGAGCTGTACTTTGTGTGTTAATAGATAGTGCCTCAATTTAGTGGCTACCAAGATTATTGGTAGGCAAGCTCACTCAATAGGGGTGTAATTGAGTTCATAGCCAACCAGTGTACGAGAGATGTAGTAAACAACACACTCTTTCCCTTCTGTATTGTGTTGTGCCAATAGTACTCCCAAAGCTGTATTAGTTGCTGATATATAGAGTAATAGAGGCCTACATGGATCTGGTGGAATCAGCAATGGCGTATTCATGAGATAATTCTTAAGCATCTGGAATGCTTGCTGGCATCTAGCATCCCATTGAAAGCCAATGTTTTTGTGTAACAAATGTGTAAATGGGTGACACTTATTTGCTAGTTATGCAATGAATCTTCAGATGGATTGAAGCCGCTCTTGTAGTGTCCTTAGCTGGCTGATGTTCTTGGGAGGCGGCATGTCCATGATTGCCTTGACCTTTGCTGGATCGACCTCAATACCTTTGCTTGAGATAATGTATCCTAGAAGTTTCCCTCAGGTTACTCCAAAGACACATTTCTTTGGGTTGAGTCAAACATGATATTGTTCTAGTCTATCAAAGATTTTCTCTAATATGCCCAAATGACCTTCTCTTGTGAGTGATTTTGCTAGTAAGTCATCAACATAATCTTCCATTATGGTATGCATCATATAATGAAAGATGGTAGTCATTGCTCGTTGATAGTTCACTCATGCATTATTTAGACCAAAAGGCATGACATTCCAGTAGTATGTGCCCCATGGGCATGTAAAGGCTATCTTATGTTGATCCTCAGGTGCGATTTTTATCTGACTGTATCCTGAAAATCCATCCATGAGTGAAAGCATGGCATGTCCTGTTGTTAGGTCTACTATGATGTCGATATTTTGTAGGGGGAAGTCATCCTTAGGACATGCCTTGTTCAGATCTCTAAAGTCAATACAAATATGGATGCCCCCATTTGGTTTGCTGATAGGCACAATATTGGATATCCAATCTGCATAATCAATTGGTCGAATGAAACCAACATCCAAGAGTTTCTTAAGTTCTACTTTGACTAGTACCGCAATCTGAGGGTGCATCTTGCAAAGCTTTTGCTTGATAGGCTTAGCTCCTTTTGCTACTGTGAGGTGATGCATGACTAAATCTAGATCAAGCCCAGGCATGTCTGCATATGACCGTGCCAAGTTGATTTGACACTTTTGGAAAAATTCTTCAAACTTAGGCTGTTCCTCTGGAGTTAAAAGAGATGCCAAATGTATGTGGTGACGTGTGTCAAGAGTCCCCACATTGTATTCTTTTGTGTCCTTGATGAGAATCATTGATCTTTCCTGCTGTGTACTAGAGGAAAGGATGTCAAACCTTTCATCCTCAGGTGCCTCAAGGAGGTTTTCACCATTGGATACGCTCTTTCTTTTTACTTTTGTGGGATCAAACAGTGCCACAGTGTGGTTTTCACTGGGAGATCCATGTTTTATTATTATATTTTTGCAGCTGAAAGGTTTGGCATCTGCCCCGAAGTATGTTGCGCTATTAAGTTCAATGGCGAATCTAGCTTTATGATCCCCGCTTGGTATGTTATTCCGTAGTTCCAAAAAGTCAATGATCGCCTCATCATTTTGGAAATGATCAAGACATGGGGGATTAGGTTTGTTCCATTCGATGAGTTTAGGATGGATAATGGGCATTACTTCATCGATTAGGTTAAGTTTGTTAGATGTATTAGTGAGGGTTAAGATGTTATGGTGAAGGTCATTGATGGTACCCTCCCTGTCAGAATTAGGTGTAGGATGCGATGTAGGGTCTGTGAAAGATGTTTCTAGCTCAGGAACCCAAGAGGTCTTTATCTGTGCTTCTCCATAAATAGGGATGTCTTTGTAGGGTGGAGGTAGTGATGTGTCTTCCTCATTTGAAGTATTAAGTTGTACTGAATCGAATTCCCACTCATGTGAGTCAGTTTCTGAGTCACTTTCCAGTAGCCGATTACTGTACCATATTGGGATATCTTTTGAGTTAAATACTGCAGGTGTGATCAGTTGATGTACCTGTGTAGATGAAATGATCGGTGCTGCAGGAAGGATTATGAGGATCAATGAATCTGATACCAGGAGTATCAGTAGTGTTGACTTTTTTGCTTCTACTGGAATTGTTGATGTCATAGATATTGCTATGGGTTCTGATACAGTTGCTGCTACTAATGGTGTTATTGCTAGTTTGTTTGGTGGTATGATTGGCATTGTGGATGGTCTTGTTGAGATTTTTATCCTTAATGGGGCATTTGCTATGGTACACGGTGCTGCTTTTATAATCAAAGCTACCTCTTTGTATTAGGCTGATATAGAGGTTGGCTGGTTTTCCCTTTGAATTTGAGTTTAGGAAGGATCTCCTTTTGAAAGCCTAGGCCAGTGTTATCCTTGGGTTTTAATTCTGGCTATAGTGGTTCATGTCTTCTTTGTTTGCAGGGTCCCAGAGCACTCTGGCCATCATAACCCATTCTTTGCATAATGAGAAGGCCTTTGCCATACTGATATGTGGTAAGCTTAGCTTGTGGAGTGTCGGTAGTGATAGGATCTTTATAGATCCATTTTGCTAAGTCTTCATCTCTGGTCTCGTCTTCTTGACTCTTTCCAAGGATGAAAGGTGTCAATGTACATGCTGGTTTGACCAGTGACGTTTGAAGTATTTGTTGAGGTTTTCCATGTGTTTTAAGAGAAGTGGGCATTTGTCCAACACAAAAGAGTTGGCTAGGGTATAATGGTGGTTGAACTAGAAAGAGAGGCTGGACTTATGTATGATGTGGAGGAGATGGATTCTCTATTGTTGGGAATAGTAATCTCTAGTTGATGATTGATATTATGACAATATGCAAAGGGGTTTGCATCACCCAGGATCATGATTTCTATACCATTATGTGGGAACTTGATACACTGATGGTAAGTGGATGGAACGACTTGCATGACGTGTATCCAAGGTCTTCCCAACAAGAAATTGTATGGCAGAGGAAGGTCCAGAACTTAACATATGATGTGTTTCACTACCAAGCCCATGCAAATTGGTAGTACAACAACTCCTTTGGATGAGCGTTCTACATCATCATAAGCTTTGATTGTGATCTTCTTGCAGGGATCCACTGATTCAATTGCATATCCCAAAGTTGTGACTAATTATAGTGTACAAATATTCAAACCTACTCCATTGATGATCAAGAATCTCTTGATCCTATATGGATTGATGAATCCTTCAATGTGTAGTGAGGCATTATGAGGTTGCTGGAAGGAAGAGTTGTCACTTTCATAGAAAGTGAGACAAGGTGATGACCTTAGATTTCCGACCATGGCTTGGAACTGATCTATGTTCAAATTGACAGGGACTGACACCTCTTGGAGAGCTTGATCCAAGATTGTTTTATGAGATGGAGATAGACGCAACAACTCTAAGATGGATATCAGTGTGAGCATTTTATCTAATTGGTCCACAAGGTTATACTTCTTTGGGATAGATGTGATACCTTATGGAGCTTCTTTTATGGCAATCTTTCTGCAACGTGTAACAACATTACAAGTGGAGCTGGGATTTTTATAGTAATAGTTACAATTTGTTCTCTGGCATCATATAGGTGATTCATAGTATAATTATATGCGGCTTGCGTATAATTGGTGGTATCTATGTTTTTCTCTGAAGTGGAAGGACCCATTTGATCTTGTGATGGAAGTGGATTTTTGAACATTAGATGATCATTGTTTGTTGTCTTTGGGTCATGTCCTTCGATTTCGATTTCACCTCGGTCAATAAGATCCTGAATAAGATCTTTCAATTTGTGATAATTGCTTGTCTTATGCCCTTTCCCTTGATGGAAATCACAATGTTCAGTATCCCTCCACCATGAAGGTTTGACTTGAGGTTCATAGTTTGATGTTTTGGGTAAGGTTACTAGATTTTGAGAAACCAGCTGTCGTAACACTGTTTCGATGGGTTCCCCTAAGGGAGTGTATGTTCACTTTGGTTTTTGTTGACATTGTCTGGGTTCATCTTGAGATGTGATGCGGCCTTGATTTGGAGGAGCGACTGTGTTAGTCTTAGGTGGGGGATTATGTCCTGCAAATCGAACTACAAGTTGTGCACTTTTGATAGTTCTTGTATCCACAAACCCGTCGTTGACGACATTTTTGTTTTTGTTCCAGAAGTTTGGTTTGTCACTATTGAAGTGTGGATGAGGTCCATCCTTTGGTTCATTGTAGATTTTGATAAGTCCTTTCTTGATGAGAGCCCGCTCACATTTTAAGCCTTTGGTGATCATGTCATTGAAAGAGTCTATGTCTTTCATGTCTAGGTGAAATTCCATTTCTTCATTTAAGTTGGAAATAAATATTTCCACTAGTTCTTGTTCAGGTAACTGAAGAGAGCGTCTTCTAGAAATTTGACGCCATCATTGTAGAAAAACTGAGAATAGTTCACCTGGTTTTTGTTTAGTGTTACATAGATCAACCATGGTGATATCACATTCAATGTTGTGTGAGTAATGTGCCAGGAACTTCTGGATGAGTTCTTCAAATGTCCTAATGCCACCTGGTAATCGGGAAAACCATGATGTGGTTGTTCCTCCCAAGCTTTGGGGAAAAAGGTGCATGAGGTATGTATCCTCATATGCCACTTCGAGGCAAGCTGAATGGAATTCTCTGACATGATCACGAGGATCTCCTTTTCCTCTATACTTTTCAAACTTGGGTGTTTCAAACCCTCACATAAAAGGTGGCATATGAAGATTCCTATCAAAGGGATAGGGACAAATGTCATTGAGTGAAAATTGATTGGTTTTTATACCACTATGAAGTTGTTGGGTGAGATTTTCAACTTGTTGCCACAACATATCTATTTCATTTGGAGGAGGAGGTGGGGGATTACCTTGAGGAAGGTTGTATCTGATGTGTTCTCAACCTCGTGCATCCTCATCATGACTTTGGCATTCTGAGGCTTGTCTTAGTTGTGCTATATCAAAGTTAGAGGGTGGTTTAGCCCCTTCTTGAGCAAGTCTTAAAAAGTGAGCATCAACATTGTTCCTGAGTATTTCGTCAAAAATTCTATTGAAGAGAGGGTTGTGTTGTGCCCTTTATATTACTGCTGGAGTAGGAGTGTCTAGATTTTCATCATTTATATTTCCTCCAATGGCTTCTTGGAACTCATTGATATTTTCCTCCTCTTCGTCTTCAATTTCTAGTTGTCTAGATCATGATCTGGTATGAGCCATTTTGTTTATAAGTTTTTGTTGAAGTTGAATGAAAATGATGATGAGTTGTTGATAAAATGAGAGATGTATGTTTGGTGTGGTGTGTTGCATATGGATCTCTAGCTCTTAAAGGTAGATGTGACCAAAGTTCTTTCTTGAATTGCTTGTTGTGTTTGATAAGGTTTGATATGATAAGGTTTAGAGAAATCTGACATGTGTTACATATTTAACTACCTAGTAATGAGAGGATTCACTCATAGACTAGTTTTAACCTGCATAGAAATGCCTCTTTAGGATGAGTTTATCCTAGATGTAGAGACAATCAAAAAGTTATGTGTTTGTGTTTGATTCAAGCAATTTTGAAAATATAACTTGGGATAGAAACCTTTTGATGTTTTGAGAGTTGGAATGGAGTGATGATTTGTGAATGTGAGAATGGATGAGATGTTAACTTCAATAGAAACTTTGTGTTACAAAAGGAACAAACTCTTCTTCTTCTTGTTCAAGAGTTGGTGGTTCTTCCCTAGTTATGTTATATGTGATGCAAATGTCGGGAAAGAAATCAGGATTGATTTTGCCTCCTTTGTTTTTGTGATAACTCAAAGCTTGATATTGCGTAAAATCTCTATGGTTTAATGACTCTTGATCAAATTCGTCTGATTTCCCTTGAAGATATAGATGCATGTGATGTAGAAAAGCTCTATTGGAGATAAAGATTTGTCTATTAAGATAGAAGAATTTCCTCCTTTTGATAAGAGTCTTTGAGCTCAATGGTCTTTTCTTCAAGTTGATGTTTTGATGAAGATTCTTCTTTCTCAAGATGTGAAGAATGGTCATATAGTTTGATAGTTTGATTGTTTCTCTTTGTTTTTGATCTTTTGTTGGTGTTTAGAAATGTTTATGTTGGATGAATACTTGTTCTTGGAATCTAATTTTTTATTTTTCTTTGACATGAAAACAAAGCAAGCACACAAACACAAGAATGTTGCCTCAAAAGGCACAAATAAGTATGGGTCTAGATCAACCCAATCCTTGGAATTTTTATGACCCTTTTCCTTTAAGTGTATTTTTAGGTGTGTTTCTAAAGCCTAAAGTCGGCTCAATTTGCACTGGTCTTGACTAAAAAACTGAACACACTTCAAACACTTTTTAGCCCTAAGGTCGAATGGCCAGTTGCGATAAATTCAGCCCACATCTTGATATTTCTTTGACTTTGGTACTACATACCTTATGAATCATGTCGTGGCAGGTAAGGATGTGATATACTAAGTCTTACACAAGCATAACAAATAGATGATCCCTATGATGGGGGAGTCACCACTTTCATCAAGACACAAGTGACTTTTCAAAAACTATGTTTCTACTCAAGGAAATATGTATGGTGAGTATCTTGGGAGCAAAACCATCTATGCTCTTGCACTGAATTGTATCACAAATATCATCCATCAATAAAATGGGTGGGCTACTACTTAAAGGTGTTTAGTAATGTTTGATGTTTTTGGACATAAGTTCATTCTACAGTGACTCACTTAAGAGCCTTGTAACTTGTGGTGGGGCCCATTTGTCCTTTCGGCAAGTTACACTATAGGAATAGCTATACCCAAGGCTATAGCTTTCGCTCTCACCTGATTTCTATAGCGGCTCGAAGGATTTACCATGCGAGGTCGTTCCCAAGAGTGATGTGTCTCTTGGCAGGCCTCTATTAAAAAGATAAAACTTGAGTGTTACTAACACTTTTCTCTTGCACATAGGACCACGAAAGCCAAGGGAGAGGATAGTGTGTGTTAGAAGTAGGACCACTCGACAAACTCTTTTTGCACAAGTGTGCCAAACACAAAATACACTTGTTCTTTTTAACTTGTAATTGCAATGATGTTTTATCTATTTGGAGATGTTGCTCCAACAACCATGATGTTCTTTTTAACTTCAAAAGCAATGTGTTTGAGTAAACTAGAATTTGAAATCCTGGTCAACTGAAATAAGAGCATGTATGCATGAAGTAAATCATTTTGCAAAATAAGACAAATTGATTGTTCTTTTTAGTTGCCCAAAAATGGAAGTGTGGATTGTGAATTCTTAGTTTGATGCAAGAAATAAATTTTGCTTTGTTGATTTTAAGAACCAAATGAAGTGAGCCTATCTTGCAAGAAATGAAGTTTGTTTTTGTGAATTTTAGAGTAACTTGCAAAGAAAGAGAGTTTGTTGTTGTGATTTTTAAAGCACCAAAAAGAAGTGTTTTTAAGCTTAAAAAAGAAAGTTATTTTAAAACCTGTACATGAAGCAAATAGTTAGAAAAAACTGAAAACATGGTGGGCTTCCACAAGCGTAAGAAAATTTATTTCATCAGTTACATGGCATTTTTTACAATGTTCTGTTACAATAGCGCTAGTCTGTGTGAAAACAAAAGTGCTATTTTAACACAAACACGCTAAACTACTACAAAAGCGCTAAAAGAAAAGATGTCTATAGTAATACAAAAGTGCCAAAAGATATGCAAAAGCACTAATTATTTGACAATAGTGCTATTGTAATAACAAAAGTGCTAGAAGACAAAAAAGACAATAGCGCTAACACGCGAACAGAAGTGCCAAAACCCAACCTGTGTGTCAAGCTAAATAGTCAAACAAGTTAGTTTTGTTAAAAAAAATATTTTTGGGTGTTTGGATTCACGTCAGGTTCACCAAATGATGCTCTGCAAAATGGGGGAAGGTTAGACTAGAACCTGTGATGGAATAACACACAACAACCCAAGAAACCGTTAGTGTTAATCCATTCAAAAGCTAATCTAAGAAGGCATATCAAAAGAGAGACCAAAAACATGAAGAAATATTTAACTAGGAAAGTAAATATAATGAGACATCTCCAAATGCCTCCTAACATGCTCTTAGCTCCTTCTCCTTTGTTCCTCTCCTCTCCAAGTTCCAAAATAGTGTAGCTCTCAGCAGATTTTTGCACTATGGATGTTTATGGAGGTTCAAGATTGAAATGTTTACTCTAAAATGTTATGCAAATGTGAATAAAAGCTAATATTAGATGGTATGATGCTAAAATGATTTATTTTAGGCCAAAATAACAAGATATTAGTGATTTATACTAAATGCTCTCTAAAATTCTCTATAACTTAGATGCATACAAGTTTTTAGGATCTAGATTATGAAGAAATGGGCTCTATTTATAGGAAAAATGGAGCAATGGATGGTTGAGATTGACTAATCTCAACAAGGGTCAGGATTGAATGATATTCAATCCCTGTGATGACTTTCAACCCAGTCCCAGGATGACAAGTGTCCATATGAGATAGGTTGAGAGGAGAGGGAATAAGTATTAAATGCTTGACATGACTTGAGAGTTAACTTGGGAGTTAAGGTCAAGGTTGGGTTGAGTGAATAAATTCTTTATTCAAAGAATAAAGCTTTTATCCAATGGATAAACTCTTATGCAAGGGAAAAAGGGATAACCATGGTCAAAGCATAAAATGCTTGAGGAGACACATGGGTGCAAGTTGAATTAACCATAAATGGTTATGTAAGAGCCATAAGTGGTTTGGAAGACTTTAGAGGTTAAATTGTTGAACACACAAAGCATTAAATGCTTTTCAAAGATTTTGAAGTCTTTGAGAAGTGACTCCAAGTTGCTTAGGAATGTGACAATAATTAGGGGATGGATTAGGTTAATTAGGAAGGGGTTAGAAGAATCTAGAAGGGGGTTTAGGAGTGCAAGTGGATTTGGTGGGTGAAGGAAAATAGGATTTTAATTAAAATAAATTTAATTTATTTCAACTTGTGGTTGCAACTTGCATTTGTAGGAAAATGCAAGTGGGGGGGATAAATGATTTAAATAAATGTTTTATTTAATTTATTTAAAAGAGGAAATAGGATTAAATTGAATAAATAGGATTTATTCATTTAATTGATTTGTGAATTAATTAAAATAAATTAAATAATTTATTTAATTAATAGGAGAATGTTTGAAAATGAATTTATTAAATATTAATTTAATTAACTGATGGCTAGTGGGTTTTTAATCAAATAAATAGCAAATATTCATTTAATTAAACTGGACAGATTTATGTGACTACACATACCATTGCATACATAAGGCTACCAGCTACACTTGCATAAAGAACCTTGGTGATGTCCTCATCCTTAGATGAAGATTTTGGACAATCTTCAACAGAAAGCTTTGTTTCTTGCAACACTGGAACAACTAATTTCTTGTAATCTCACATGTTAAATCTCTCCAAGATAGTACTAATGCACTTTCTTTGACTAAGACAAAACTTTCTATTCTTTCTATCCCTATCGATTTCGATCCCTAGAATATACCTAGCTACATCTAAATCTTTCATTTCAAACCATGCTGACAACTGAGATTTTAAGTTTGAAATCATACTCTTATCATTCCCAATGAACAAAATATCATTCACATACAGAGCAATGATAAGTAAGTGAACATTATTAGGTTTGTAACACACACAATGATCAGACTTTGATCTTACAAACCCCAAAGATAACACAAAGGTGTCAAACTTTTGGTACCACATTCTAGGTGATTGTTTCAAACCATAAAGAGACTTTTTCAACTTACAAACCAAGGATTCTTTACCTTTTACCACAAAATGCTCAGGATGGGATATATAAATCTCTTCCTTCAAGTTACCATGAAGGAATGTTGTCTTCACATCCATCTACTTAATCTCAAAGTCAAATGTTGCTGCAAGTGACAGAAGAAATATGATAGATGGTATCTTTGCTAGAGGAGAAAAGATTTCCCTATAATCAATTCCCTTGACTTGGGAATAACCCTTCACAACCAATTTGAAGGTATGATGAAAGAATAAGAATCTAGTTGATTATTGAGAGGGGGGGGGGGGGTGAATCAGTAGATAGAAAAACTAATACTAACTTCACCAATCTCAAAATCAATCTCTCAAAGTAAACTTAGAAATATCAATGCAATATCACTATCAAGATAAAAACCCTCAAGATAAACCGGTTGACTGTTACAACAAACTAACAGTAAACAACTTCAAACTCATAAATATCCAAATGATTTTACTGAAATAAGTAAAACTTCATTTCACAATGCTTCTGATTATTATGACTCATCAAACTAGATTAAGTAGTTAAACAAATCAACCATAATATCATAACCACAAAAACATTCACCACTCGACACAATATTTTTAACGTGGAAACCCAAATTGGAAAAACCACGGTGAGATGAGACTCACAAGATAACTATATGAACTCTTCTGAAGTTCACCCTGTTAGGAGCCTAGCCTGTTAAAGCTTTACAAAAGTCCTGTTAAGAACAGATCCTATTAGGGACCACTTGGTTAAGGGATTGACTATAATTCCTTGTTAGAAGCAATACCCTGTAAGGAGTAACCTCGGTAGAGGATTTGAAATCCAAGCTAATGGATCACCTTATTAGAGGATTTGAATAGCACCAAGCTTGTTGGAGCTTACCCGGTTAGGGGATTTCAATTCTATTGTAATTGTTAGAAAATAACAGGAGTTTGCTGATCTATTTGAATAGAACTACACTTACTTGTTCAGATCCTTTTCATGCTCCTATCTGCCTTTACTCAAACTGCAAATAAATCATCTGGTTCAGCAACCACACACTCAACTAAAACTTTTCCAGCTCTGAAACTAAACAACTCATCGACCTTAAAAACAAATCAATTAGGTCGGTAACACAAAAAAAACCTAATTCTCTCATAGAGATTACAAACAAGTTGGTTCAAGTATGACCGTTGGATTACATAGAAATCTCTGCACATCAATCAAGAAAACCTCAATCGCTCCTTGATCACCGCTTCATCGAACTCAGTAACTCATCATGTGCTTGGCATTACATGCAATATACTTGCTTATTCCCTAGACAAAAATCATTTCATCAACACGCCAAACTCACTATGAAACTCTCTTCATACAATAATTATACGTGTCATAATCATTACCGCTCATCATCATATCATAAACCAATATAACCAATTCACCAAACCTAATTGGTTAGGGTTTATCAAATCAACAGGTAGGGTTTACCAGTTCAACTCTCCAATACATAAAAATACCGGTTCACTCCACAAATTCTTCCTACCGGTTATATTTTCCTTCACTAGCTCTTCCTACTAGTTACAAAACATCATTACAACAATATCAACAATATCATTACCGATAAATTGACAGGAATGACAACATAACATATCATTAATGCAATATTCATGCAAATGCAAGCAATCTCCCCATTTGGCATTGATGGCAATAAAAATATCAATAGCATTGATTGTTGTGATTGTGAATAGGAATCCTGGTTTTCGTTACCGAGTATTCACCTTGTCTTCCTTCTCTCTATCAATCATACAAATCATATAGTTCTTCTCCCCTTTTGACAACAATGTCAAATTGAAAGTAAAACATGCAATGTCAAATATCAGTATTTAGTATCAAAAACCTGCAACTTGATGCTCCCCCTGTGGAATAACTCCACATCTACACCAATCTATCTTGAAAATTTTGCAAATAGCTCTGAGACTGATGTAATCTACATCATGCTCAATTAACCTCATGAAGGGGTACAACCCGTAGCTGACTTCTAAGATACTCAAAAGTAGTCTTAGGTAGAGGTTTAGTAAAGATATATGCAAGCTACTCCTTGGTAGAAACATGCTCCAAGATCACATCTTTACTCTACACTTTTTCTCTTAAGAAATAATACTTCAATTCAACATGCTTGGTTCATGCATGCAAAATAGGGTTTTTGGAAATATTTATGACACTTGTATTATCACATAAGATCTTTACAGGTTCTAAAATATTCATCTTAAAACCTTCCAAAATGTGCCTCATCCAGATAGCCTAGGTACAATTCATGTAAGCTGCAACATACTCAGCTTTAGTAGTAGATTGTGATGTACAACTTTGCTTCTTACTACTCCATGAAACAAGTCTTCCTCCAAGAAAAAATGCTCTACCAGTTGCACTTTTCTAGTTATCAACATTTCCTGCCCAATCTGCATCTGTGTACACCTTCAAGTCAAAGTTTCCTCCATATGGATACCATAATCCATAGTCAACAATACTTTTCAAATATCTAAAATCCTCTTGGTTTATATAAAATGTGTTTCCTTTAGGATTCTTCTAGAATATAGCAACTATCCCAACTACATGAGCTATATCCGGTCTGTTGTGAACAACATAGTGCAATTTTCTAATAATTGACTTGTATTCCTTCTCATCAATAGACGTGGATTCATCTTCCTTAGACAACTTACAACCTATAACCATTGGTGTCCCAACTAGTTTACAGTCACTCATACCAAATGTCTTCAAGACCTCTTTAACATACTTAGACTGTGTGATGAAAATACCATTCTTCATTTGTTGTATTTGCAAGCCTATGAAATTTTTTATTTCACCCACTAGAGAAATTTCAAACTCATTTTTCATTTCATCTACAAAATCATTGCTCATGTCATCATTACCTCCAAATATGATATCATCTACAAATGCTTCGCTAACCAATATTTTATCTCCTTCATATTTGAGATATATGTTGCTATCTTCACTAGTTCTCAGAAAACCTATCTTCATCAGATGTGTATGAAGCCTTTCATACCATGCTCTCGGTGCCTGCTTTAATCCATATAAAGCCTTATGCAATTTGCATAGCATGTCTTTTTCATCAGTCAAAGCATAAACATTTGGTTTCTCAATGTATACTTCTTCTTCCAGTATCCCATTCAAAAATGTTAACTTAACATCCATCTGGTATACCTTGAATTTCTTATGTGCTACAAATGGAAGTAAAGTTCTGATACCTTCCAGTCTTGCCACTAGTGCAAAAGTCTCACCATAATCTTCTCCTTCCTCTTGTGCATAACCTTTGCAAACCAACCTAGATTTGTTGCGAACTACAACACCATCTTCATTCAACTTGTTCCTGAATACCCACTTAGTACCTATCACATTTTTATTTACTAATCTAGGTACTAGGGTCCATATGTTGTTCTTCTCAATTTGATCTAGTTCCTCCTCCATAGCTTTAACCCAATGATCATCACCAAATGCTTCCTTAGTAGTTCTTGGTTCAATAATGGAGATCATGCAGGAATTCTCTCTGATTCTTCTTCTGGTTAGTACTCCAGCATCCTTATCTCCAATAATCTCCTCAGGATTGTGATTGAGTCTCACATATCTTAGAATAACATGATCATTATCCTCAGGTTCATCTTCTTCATTATCATCATCTTCTTCTGAATTTATTTGTTTCGGTTGAACTGGTACATTAGTATTTACTTTACCAGTTTTAGGTTTCACAATTTCTAGTTCCAAAAACAAAATGTAGGGATCTTCATCCTTTTTATCCAAACTGGTTTCCTCTAAGACTTCAGGATATTCATCCACTCGAACATCAACACTCTCAATAATTCTCTATGTCTGGTTGTTAAAACACTTATAGGCCTTACTCTTGGTGGAATAAGCAAGAAATATACCTTCATAACTTTTAGCCTCAAATTTGCTAACATAATCAGCTCTCTTAATAAAAAATTTTCTTCCAAATATCTTGAAATAACTAGCATTAGGTGATCTTCCATACCAGTATTCATAAGGAGTCTTGTCCTTATCTCTCTTTACCAAAATCTGGTTCATAGTGTAGACAGTTGTGCTGACAGCTTCCCTCCAAAATTTTTTTGCTACACCTCCTTGTATCAACATTGTCCTAGCAGCTTCAACAACTAACTGGTTGTTTCTCTCTGTGATACCATTCTGTTGTGGTGTCCTTGGTGCAAAAAGTTATTGTTTGATACCATTTTCTTTAAAATATCTAGTGAATTCCTCATAAGTAAATTCACCACCTTGATCTATCCTCAGACATTTTATCTTCTTACCACTCTCGTTCTTGACTAAGGCCTTGAATGCCTTGAACTTACTAAAAGCTTCAGTCTTGTCATTCTAGAATGTTACCCACATCATCCTTGAGAAATCATCAGTGAAGATCATAAAATATTTGTCACCTTGAATATTTTTTGTCCTTATTGGTCCACAAAGATCTGTATGAACCAAATCTAATAGATGTTCCACTGAAAAAGATTTTCTCTTGAAAGTTGAGGATGCCATCTTTCTCAACTGAAATTCCTTACAAAGAGCATTAACTGGTTTGTCCAACTGAGGAAGACCTCTCACTATCTTGGACTTAATCACTTTAACAATTTTATCAAAGTTTATATGACAAAATATCCTATGCCAAAGCCAACTATCATCTATCTTTGCAATTAAATTGTTGTTGACTTTAGGATTAAGGTGAAATAGGTTACCTTTACTTTTCTTCCCAGTTGCAATCAGTTCACCTTTGTTCCCATAGATTTTGCACATACCGTTCTTAAACTCCAATGGGTATCCTTTGTCATTGAGTTGTGCCACACTCAAAATATTATGATTTAAACCTTCAACCCAGTAGACATCATCTGCACTGCTCTTTCCATTAAGAGAAATAGTTCCCTTACCTTTAACCATGCAGGGTGAGTCACTACCAAATCTTACAACTCTGCCATCAAATTTCTTCAAAGAAAGAAATTTTCTCTGGTCACTGGTCATGTGATGTGAACAACCACTATCAATGATCCAATCATTAAAGCTATCCACTCGAGATACTAATGCCTTCTGATCATATATCTTCTCTTTAGTGGCTACAAACACAATATCTTCATTAGCATCACCATCAGATTCCTCATCAGCAATACCACCATCAACAACAATAAGACAATCTATTTTTTCCTTTACCCTTATACTTCTTGAATTTCTCTTGTTTGTGCTCATTATCACCATTAGGATAGTTAGCAGCTATGTGTCCAATCTTGTTGCATGCAAAACATTTAAAAGGTAATTTACCTCTAAATTTACCAGTAGCTCTGGGCAACCGCTTGGCCAACAATGCTTCAAGCTCAACAAAACTGTCTTCATCATCAACTTCTCTGTTGGATCTAGATTCATAACTGTGACTGACATCTCTACTTTTCCTCATAGATGGGTTAGAAACAGAAGCTCTAAATGCACTCATATTTTTGTACACTACCATCATAACCATTTAGTTCAAAAGCAGTAAGCTTGCCAATGATGAAGTCAATGGCTACCTTAGTTTTTTCAATAGTTTTTAGCTCCTGAATAGCTACAAATCGAATAGCGTAGACCGGTAGTAGGGTTCTCAATACCTTACTAATCACTATGGCATCTTCCACTTGACCTCCTGGACTCTTAATTTCACTAACTATCTCTTTTATCTTTTGACCATACTATTGGATATTGTCACCTTCAGCCATCCACATGTCATCAAACTTTCTTCATAGACTCTCTTCTTTAGCAATCTTAACATGTTCATCATTGCTATAAATCTCTTCAAGTTTTTTTCCATACATCATATGCAGTCTCCAGACCATGAACATCTACATACTCTGCATCATACAAAGAACTGATAATAGCCTCTAATGCTTGATTGGTTTCTTATTGCTCTTTCTTCTGATCATCAGTCATAGTCCCACTAGGTACAACATATTGAGTAACAACATGTTCCTAGTATTGATTTCCTAGATTCTTGATATAAATTTTTATTCTATCACTCCATATCCTATAGTTCTCTATATTAAACTTTGGACCTTCCTTCTTCATCATGATCTGCAAGATCTTTACCTTAGGTTGTTAGGCTTAGACCTTAGAGGACCTGATATGCTCTGATACCAATTTATGGTATGTTGAAAGAATAAGAATTTGGTTGACTACTAAGAGGGGAGGTGAATTAGTAGATAGAAAAACTGATACTAACTTCACCAATCTCAAAATAAATCTCTCAAAGTAAACTTAGAACTATCAATGCAATATCACTGTCAAGATAAAAACCCTCAAGATAAACAGTCTAACAGTAAACAACTTTAAACTCATAAATATCCAAATGATTTTAGTGAAATATGTAAAACTTCATTTCACAATGCTTTTGATTATCATGACTCATCAAACTAGATTAAGTAGTTAAGAAAATCAACCATAATATCATAGCCACAAAAACATTCACCACTTGACACAATATTTTTAACGTGGAAACCCAAATTGGAAAAACCATGGTGAGATGAGACTCACAAGATAACTATATGAACTCTTCTGAAGTTCACCTTGTTAGGAGCCTAGCCTGTTAAAGCTTTACAAAAGTCCTGTTAACAACAGATCCTGTTAGGGACCACCCAGTTAAGGGATTGACTATAATGCCTTGTTAGAAGCAATACCCTGTAAGGAGTAACCTCAGTAGAGGATTTGCTTGTTCAGATCCTTTTCATGCTCATATCTTCCTTTACTCAAAGTGCAAATACATCATCTAGTTTGGAAACCACACACTCAACTAAAAATTTACCAACTCTGAAACTAAATAACTCATCGACCTTAAAAACAAATCAATTAGGTTGGTAACACAAAAAAAAACTAATTCTCTCATAGAGATTACAAACAAGTCGGTTCAAGTATGACCATTGGATTACATAACAATCTCTGCACATCAATCAAGAAAACCTTGATCGCTCCTTGATCACAACTTCATCAAACTCAATAACTCATCATGCACTTTGCATTACATGCAATATACTTGATCATTCCCTAGACAAAAATCATTTCATCAACGCGCCAAAATCACTTTGAAACTCTCTTCATACAATAATCATTACTGCTCATCATCAGATCATAAACCAATATAACCAGTTCATGAAACTTAATTAGTTAGGGTATATCAAATCAATAGTTAGGGTTTACTGGTTCAACTCTCCAATATATATCAATACTGGTTCACTCCACAAATTCTTCCTACCAATTATAGTTTCCTTCACTAGCTCTTCCTCAGGTAACAAAATATCATTACAACAATATCAACAATATCATTACCGGTTAATTGACATCAATGATACCATAACATATCATTAATGCAACCTTAATGCAAATGCCAACACAATCTAGCTTTATACTTTTCCATACTACCATCCAAACCAATTTTCTTTTTAAATACCCATTTGCAGGCAATAGGTATTCTACCTTCAGGAAAGGGAATTAGATCCCAAGTTTCATTCTTCTTTAGTGAATCCATTTCTTCATTCATGGTTTCAGGCATTTGTATTGCCTCTTTCATAGTCCTAGGCTCATCAATGTTAGTAACCAAAGCATAGGCACAATTTGTATCCAATAATGAAAGAAGATTATGAGCTAGACCTAGTATGTGCATTATGCCATCAATTCTCTTCATTCTTCCATCAAGAAATTGAATTTTGACTCTTCAATGGCCTACAATTTCAAGAGATGAATCACTAGCTAGGTAAACCTTTCCACCATCATACTTTTCATACTTGAAAAACCATTCTCTATGAGATGTCATGTGCAAAGATGCACCAAAATAGATGAACCAGACATTGTTAGCTATCTGTGTTTCCAGGGCAGTAATGAAGGAATCTGCATCACTATGAGAAGATTCAGTATCAGAAGAGTTATTCTTCTTCTTCTTTTTTTTCTCCTCTTTACAATACTTTTAGATATGGCCAATCTACCCACAATTCCAATATTTCACCTTAGAATTCTTCTTAGGAGATTTTGATCTCTCCTTTGATTTGGATTTGGACTTCTTGTCCTTCTATTTGCCTCTCTTTTGATCTTCCATAAACAACAAGGGCCTCCTTGGCCATTTCAGAAGACTTTCTCCATGCCTCTTGTGAGAGTAGTGAAGAAACCATATCCTCCATTTTGAAAGTGGTTGTTGTACTCCCAATAGCCATCACTAGATGGTCCCATGTGTCTGACAAGGAACACAATAGAAGCACACACCGGTCCTAATCCTCAATCTTATCTCCCATAGAAGTTAATTATGCAATGATCATGTTGAAAGAATTTAAATGGTCTACCATAGATGTCGCTTCACTCATCTTCAAGGAGTATAACTTCTTCCTTAGGAACAACTTATTTACCAGAGACTTTCCCTAATAAATATCACCAAGTTTCTTCCACAAAGAAGTTGTTGTCTTCTCCTCATGAACATTCAAGAGAATAGAATCCACAAGGCATAATATAATCATCCCTTTGGCCTTCCTATCTACGAGATCCCAATCTTATTGTTTCATGCGAGATGGTTTCGTTCCAAACACCGCAACCTAAAGGTATTTGTCAACCAACAAGTCTTCCATATTGAGTTTCCATAACTTGCAACTGTTGCCATTGAACTTCTCAATGTCCACTCTTCCTGATGTGCTCGCCATCTTAGTCTATAATTAGAATAAACCTTTGCGAAACTCCCACTATAGAATCAACACAAAAACCCATCCTACCCACAAGGATAACACAAGTGACCAGACTTTCATACCACTTGTAAGGAAAGCACAGTGTGGAAAATGCCTTCCTAATGATAAATTCTTAGAGAAGTAAGAAGATGTTTTTTTCAATTCAAATTACATCAACTTAATATACTCAACACAAGATAAATAGAGCAACATGAAAAACACAAACACTAATATGTGCACTAGATTTCACGTGGGAAAACCTTTATAGGTGAAAAACCCACACACCAAAGTAATCCCTTGTATTATAGTACAACAATTACATACAAGTTTTACACCTTTGATTTGATCTATGTTCAAAGAGCAGTTCAAAAGATTACAATCACAATCGACTTATCAATTCAACCTTTAAAGAATTACCAATTGATGTTTCAATCCTCTCTACATAATGACAAGAAATACATCTCACCATCATCACATCATACAACTATTTTTTAGATGTTTTAAATGCCTCCCTTGAAAAATAGTTCATTTTAGTAACTACACCATCCAACTATCAAACTTCTCAGAATGTCAATAACATGCATGTTATCGCCTTTCCACTAATTGTCAGTAGACAACTCGACAATTTAAAACAAGCCCATCATGGTTCCCACAAAATCCCAAAGGCTATCAAACCAATCACTAGCTTCCAACTAAGCATGTCAAAATGAATCAACCATGGTCCCCACCAAGACCATGTTATCATCTTTTCAGCATATCAACACCCAATGGAAGTGTAAACCCACAAGTTCTTATTTTCCACCAGGCTTTGTTTCATTCAACCTCTAATCCCCAATAGTGGGTCCCTCACATGCCTCTTATCAGTAATAGTCCTCACATCAGCAATCTCCTAGAACTCTTTCATTGAAATGTAGTGTTACACCTAAAATCTCCTTTTCAGAAAAGGCATGTGACTTTGGTAAACTCCTTGATATTACTCATCGAAATCACAAGTTACACCAAAAAGATTACTCAGCATCAAGACTAAAGAGAAGTCACACTGAAATGGGCACTCATTGGAGAAATACATGGCTTCAGCGAACCCCTTGAAGCATCTTACTGAAAACCAAAACTACAACAAAATCTTTATCTTGCAGTGCACTTATGACTTCTAGAGAACCCCCGTAGGGTAGCAGGAAAGACAAAACAAACTATCTTATGCTTATCCCATAGGTCCTCTTATCAGATCCTTAGAGTCTCATGCGGTAACGGGAGAGAGATCAAGTCTCCTTCTTCCAACTATCCCACAACCCTCTTCACTGCACCTCTATTGAGCTATGGGGTAAAACAAAGGATATCAACTGCTCTATTAGAGACCAAGTGTCATTTGTTCAAGATTTCAACCAGTAAGTTTGAGACACCCATTCCCAACATTATCCCACTTGAAGAAGAACTTACTGGTATCTCCAAAACACTTAGAGATCAGTTAGAATCATGGGATCCAATTTCCATCGAGTTATCAAACCATCTAAACTTAGTTGTGTTCATATGTTTCATTAATGCTTTTTCAACATTCTTCAGAGTATCCATCTTTTCTAGATTAACTTTTCCATATTCCACCATGTCATGAACAAAATGATACTGAACGTCAACTTGTTTCATCCTCGCATAGAAAGTGGGATTTTTTGCCAAATAAATGGCACTCTGACTATCACAACAAATAGTAATTTTCCCTACATTAAACCCAACATCAAAACAAAAATACTTAAGCGAAACAACCTCTTGATAGGCATGAGTTTCTGCCATGTACTCTACCTCTATAGTGGACAAAGAGACTATAACTTGCTACTTGATCATCCAACTGATTGCACCACCATTAAATATGAATACGTAGCCACTGGTGGATATTCTGTTGTCAATGTCCCCTGCCCAATCAGAATCCACATATCCTTGAATGCTTCCAATCCTCTGTGATCCAACTAAGTTTATATGGTAACACAAAGCATATTGAGAGGTACCTTTCAGGTATCTAAGCACTCTATTCATAGTATCCCAATGCGGTCTTCTTGGATTTTCCATAAATCAAATTAATACTCCCACTGCTTGGGAAATGTATAGCCTTGTAAAAACCATTGCATACATCAGGCTTCAATTGCAGTTGCATAAGGTATTGGCATTTGGCATAACATGAAGATAAAGTGAAGCAGTTGAAGGATGATGAGTGAACCGATAGAGGATGGAAGACAAAGATTCTGTGATTAGATGACATGATCAGCTATTTGAATTGTAATTGATAGAAACTAATGTGAAATGATATTTTATGATGATTACTGATGTTTTTTGATGATTTGGTTTGTCATCTAAGTGTTTTAGTTCATCGAAAGACTTGTTTCAAATTTTTGATGGAGTTTTGCTAGGGTTTTAGTAGGGTTTAAGGACCACTGAAGAAAGCATCAAAATGGTAAAGATTTTTGTTATGTCAGTGACCGACAACAAGTCTACATGAAAGTGGTAACATGACACAACCCACGTGAAAGATTTAAATTCTATTTTGGTACGATTCAAGGAGGAATTTCTTGGGAAATTGTGAAACACTTAGTGGAATGTTTTGAGGTTTTGACTAGTACAAATAGGATTTTTGTGATGGGTTATGATCAATCAATAGTTGATATTGCATTGTAATTTGATGTAATTATCTATATACTGATTAGACATAATCTTAAATGATTTGTATTGTAATTTCATGATGTAATTAGGGTTTAGTGACCAACCTAGTTGAAATGGCTATATAGGATGACACAGTTGATGTTTATTGTGTCGATGGTCTTAGAAGAATGTGTTGAGCCATCTCAGAGAAGATTGAGATGTGTCTGAGAGTTGCAGAGTGTTGAGCATATCTGGGTCTAATTTAGTAAGCTAAGAAGTGCAAGTAATAGATCATTCTTTCACTGTTGTTCCCTAATAGTTGCAGCAACTTAAATCCCTTAACCGGGTAGGTCCTAACAAGCCTTAAAAATTTAAGTCCCCTAATTAGGAATCTCTCAAAAAGAGTGCTAAATAATCTCATCAGGTTGATCCTAAATGGTCATCAATCTCCTAATCAAGATGCTAGGCAAATCCCTTAACCAGGTGACTCCTAATAGGGTCTTCTCCTAACAGCACATATTGTAAGCTCCTAATAGGGCTAAGCTCCTAATAGGGTGTACTTAAAAAGAGTACAAATACTTGTGGGTACCAACTCCCACCATGGTTTTGTTGGCATATGATGAACCGGTATGATAATAATGTATGTCGACATTACCTGTCCAAGTATGTCAAAGAGGTATTGAAGACCTTTGGCATGAAGGAGAGAAAACTAGTTGGTACACCGATGGTGACCAACTGTACACTAAATAAGGAAGATGATTTAGCATTGGTGAATGAGAAGGAGTACCGATCAATGTTTGATAAGTTTCACTATGTGGTGCACAACAGACTAGATATTGCTCATGCAGTGGGCATAGTAGCTCATTTTCAGAAGAGTCCAAGAGAATCCCACTTGGTAGCGGTAAAAAGGATTCTTAGATACTTGAAAGGGACTGTTGACTATGGATTGTGGTATCCATATAATGGTGATTTTAATCTGAAAGTGTTTACTGATGCATATTAGGCAAGTAATGTGGATGACCAAAAGAGCACAATTGGTGGAGCATTCTTCCTTGGTGGAAGACTAGTCTCCTGGACAAGAAAAAAGTAGAGCTGTATTTCTCAGTCTATAGCTGAAGCAAAATATGTGGCAGCATTTATGAACTACACTCAGGCGGTTTGGATGAAGCATGTACTGAATGGCTTCAAAGTACCTATATCTGAACCGCTGAGTATTTTCTATGATAATACTAGTGCAATCAATATTTCCAAGAATCTGATATTGCATACTAGAACTAAGCACATTGAGCTCAAGTATCATTTCTTGAGCAAGAAGGTTCAAAATAGAGAGGTTGTATTACAACATGTTTCAAGTAAGGAGTAGCTAGAAAACATATTCACTAAGCCCTTACCGAAGACTACATTTACCTGTTTGAGAGGTAAATTAGGGGTTTTTCCCCTTCATGAAGTAAACTAAAGATGTGTGCTCCACATCAGTCAAGTATCATAGTGACAAATCTTTCAGGATTGATGTGTTGAAGGATGCTACTCCATAGGGGGAGAAACATAGTGGAGTATGGAAGCTTGTGTCTCCACTTTGGTATTGTCGTCAAAGGGGAAGTGTAGACATCTAAAAATGGTCAATGCTTGTGGAATCATACTTTAACATTTGCGCATTGCCTTATTTTAGGGGTTTTTGCATCGCATTCACATTTCTACTATGATTCGCACTTGGTATTTATCATTTGCGAGCATCGAGTCCTTCTTCTGCATTCTTCATTCATCTCATTTTCAAATTTGGTCTTGTCAATAACAATATTTGTCATGATTTTGGTCGATCTTATCTTGTTGCATCAATGTGCGTGTTCATTTGTCATCATTTTGGACATCGTCAATCCTAATTAGGGTTTTGTCCTCTTTTCAATTTTGTCATTTTGCGATCGATTTGTCATCGATCGTTGTCATTTTCAATCTTGTCATCTTGCGATCGATTTGCCATCGATCCTTGTCAATCTCATCAATTTTGTCATTTTGCGATTGATTTGTCATCGATCCTTGTCATTTTCAATCTTGTCATTTTGCGATCGATTTGACATCAATCGTTGTCCTTCTCAATCATGTCAATTTGGATCAATTAGTCATTGTTCCTCGTCAATTGGCGCATTTATCAATCAAATCACTTATCAGCATTGGTCTTGTCATTAATCAGAATCATGATCAAATCAATCCTACATCAAGACCTAATTGTCATCCTTGCATTTCTAATTCATCTTCTAGGGTTTCATGATTTATTCATTTAACCTTGTTTGTCATTTCTCCCTCTAGGTTAAATAATTTATTTATTTATCCTAAGTCTTCTTGTCACAATTAAATGTTTATTTAATTGGCTAACTAATTCCTCCCTTTTTTGTGAATTAATTAATAAATGAAAAATTGTTAATTAATTCACTTAATTCCTAATTTCCTCATTTTCTAAATTTTCCTAATTCCTAATTTCCTCATTTTCTAATTTCCTAATTTCTAATCCATCTAATTTTCTAATTTTCTATTTTCTCCTAATTTCATGGGAATGACAGCAAATTTGTCATAATTTGTCATATTTGTCAATCAATCAATTTTGACATAGCAATTTGTCAAAATTATCAATCAATCAATTTCGCATAGAAAGTGTCAATTTGTCGTAATTTGTCATATTTGTCATTCTTGATTTGAAATTTCCATTCGAATCAAATTCATGCTAATCTTGTCTTTTCTCCAATTTGTCTATAAATTGGATGAATTTCTTCAATCAAAGTCGTTGGTCGAATCAATCACGCTTCTAGTACCCTTATGTTGTCATCTCGTCTTGTCTACTTGCTTTCACATCATGCTTATGCACTTGAAGGTGAGATCCACAAAACAAAGCTATTTGAAGGAGAAAGAAGGACAATGGAGCCACATGAAGGAGACATCTGCATTTGGTTTGCTTAGTTTTCAATCTTGAATGTCTTGTTTTCATGTTTTCATTGAATGTAATTAGGATTGGTCATTGCAATTGAGTTTTCGTGATTGAACTAGGCTAATGTTAACATTGCTTTGATGATTTCCACATTTCCTATCTACATTAATTGGTGAACCCGATGTGAACTAACCCCCTAACCATGCTTTTGAGTTCTTTTGAGATGATTTGCAGGTAAAAAAACCAAGAAACAGGGTAATGCAGGGCTTTCTGAGAACTTTTGCGCTTGTGTAGGAGCAATCTGTGCTTGTGTCAAGCAATTTGCGCCTATGTCAAGGACTTCTACACCCGTGTCAAAGGGATTTGCACCTATGTTACTGCATTTTGTGCCTGTGTTACTGCATTCTATGCCTGTGTGAGACATTCTGCGCCTGTGTAAGGCCAGAAACAAAGGTAAAAAGTAGTGTTTTTACTTGCAAATTGCTTTGTTTTGCATTCTGTTTCTGCTTTTTGGTTTTGCTTTGGTACTAATTCTCTATGCAACACCTTGGCATTACACATGAGAAAGACAACAAATGAAACTACTAACATATTTTATGCAGGTTCGCTAGTCAAAGACTAAACAAATTAAACTTTTGACTTGGTGATTTTGCAGGTTGCCTTATACTCCAACTAAACTTGGTGTTTGTAATTCATAATTAGGCACCTAGTATGATTGCTAAGTAGGATGGAATGAACATGTGTTTGCTTTGATTGTTGAGTTTGACATTGGAGTAGGAGAGTATGCTCTCATCCTTCTTAGGGTGATTAGAAATCCAGATCTTCGATACCATTCTCATGGCTCAGATTGTTTGTTACCTTTAGAGGGCTTGCCTTCCCGACCATTTACTTTCTTTTGCAAGCAAGTGAAAATCATGAGAAGGGAATGACCCAAAGTGAGTACAGCTAGAATACCTTGGCATTCTAACTCACTATAAATAAATACCTGATGGGCAAAAGCTTTGAAGGAAGGGTTACCTGGGAATTGTAGTTACTTGGGAAGTGATGACCCTTGGACTCTTTCTCATATCAACATCTAAGTAGGGCCTCAAGGTCTAAATCATGTTTGCGCAACTACATTTTTTTGGTATCTTGGTGGGCTTAATGTTTCAATCACGCTTGCGTGACACCAAGGAGTAACGCTTAACAGAAATCCTTACTAAACACCTTGTATTTAGAGGCCAAAAAATCCTTCTAGTTGCTTGAGAAGGATGAGTTCGGATACTTGGAAGAGATACTAAGTTCACCATGGGGAGATTTCCATGGGGACTGATGCTTGGCTGCCCTAAGAAGTGAGTGACGTGGAGGGGAGCCCGTGGGGTCAAGCATCTATGTATTCTCCTTGAATCTCATAACGAGTCTACCTCTCAAGTACCTACTGTCCTTACCTACCATAAGAAATGTGTGAATGAGCATGATTGTCCTGAGTCTAAGTTAAAATATCTTGTCTTCTTTGCTTGTCAAAAGTTGAGTTGTGTCTCATTTCAAAAACCAAGACAAATTGATTCAAAACAAGGTTAAACACAAGAGTATTTCATCCAACAAAGTTCAAAACACCTTCAAACATGGTTGTCGAACATTTTTCAAAATCTTGTCTCAACATTCATGTCACTTAGATTTAGGTTCATCCTAGGTTTGCATTTTGCAAGTTTATTGTCAACTACCAAGGTTAAGTTTCACCTAGGTCATACTCCTTTGCATATCAATAAGGGTCATCCATTTGCATGTGTCCTCTTGCATTAGAGTAATACCATATCATAATTCAACCTTAGGTTGACATTGTCATACATTTGCATTTGCATACCCTAGGTCTCTTCATTAAGCTTAGGTCATTATCATATCATATTAGGGTCATTTGCATAGTAATTGTCCCTTTGCATATAGTGTCAAAACTAGGTTTTGTCATACTTGAGTAATGCAAATCTTTGATAAACCCTAAGTTATTGTTAGGAAGTCTAGACCTTATCAAACTTTTGTCTTTTTGTCATCACTATCATTTGGTCAAACCTAGCTTAGTATCCAAGCATATAGGTGAGACATTGTCAATTTGTCCTATTGTCACTTGGTCCTTTTGTCCTTTGAGGTCTAGACATCATTTCAATTTCCTAAGGGTCTCATTTTTAGAATTGCATTCATGAGTTTGTCAAAATCTTGAAAAACAACAAAAACATTAAGTTGCATTGTCATCCTTTTAGGTTGCATTTGTTAATCCCATTAGTTGCATTGCATAGTGACATGTTTGTTGAAATGAGGTCTCAACCTTCTTACGAAGCCATGTCATCACAATTGAGAAATCAATCATGTCAATCCAATCTCTACATGTCTCAGAACTTGGATCAAACTTATCATGATGATGTAAATGTCGAAATACAAAAACTAGAGGAGAAACTAGCTCAAGAAAATGAGATTTTGGAACAAAGAGTGAAAAACATTGAGAAGAATAGATCACAAATGTCCAAAATGTTTCAAAAATTTCCAGGTCAAAATCCAAAGATTGAGCCAATTGATGTAAGATCTCTTCTTGAACGATCAGACATACTGGCTCTCCTCTCCCAAATAGAGATGATGAAACAATTTCAAGAAAAGAGACAACATCAATTTCAACATTATGTTCCTCCACGACAAGAACAAGAAGGTGTTTACTATCAATTAGATTTTCAACCAATACAACCAATGGTTCAACCAATTGTTCAACATATACAACCAATACAACCAATGGTCCAATTTCAACAATATGTCCAACCAACTATACAATGTCCACAAATGGTTCAACCAATGGTGGAATATCAATGTCAACAACCACAACCAAACATTCAAAAACAAAGGTTGTAGCACACACCAACCCAAGTTTCAAACATGTCAGAACAATTGAACCAAGTTTGAAATCAAAACATTACATCAAACCAAGACCAACTCCTTGCCAAAAAAGTTCAAATTCCAGATACAACTATGTCAAAACCTCAAAAGAAAGGTGGCTTTATTGCAATGATCTTAAGGAAACTACCAAGTGAGTTCTTTGAGGAAGATCAAGATAATACAATTATGTCTAGCAATGCCTCATCCCCCCACAAACAAATTGACTCTCCAATGGCATCTATCCCTACACCTTTAGAAGTTTCACAAGAACCTTCTATATTGTCCTCATCAAACAATACACCCAAGGATGCAGTTATCCAAGAGCTATCCATAATTGATAATCCAATTCATGATGCACATCCTTGTCATGTTTTAGAAATACAAGACCCAATGCAACCATGCACTTTATTGCCATTACCAGTTTTAGAGGACCCCATTCGAAGTCCCTCTTCCATGTTCAAGCATTGATTCCTTGCTAGAATCCATCACAAATGTTCAAAGTGCATTTCCTTCATGCCAAAACATTGATTCCTTGTCAGAATCCTCCATGCATATCCAACTTCCAACCCCATGTCAAGAGGATAATTTAGAGCATGAAGAAACGTGTCTTGAAACAGATCAAGATCAAGATCCTGAAACCTTATCATCCCATCCAATTATTGACCAGGACCCCATCTTCCCAGACACTCACGAGGATTCCCCTATTCTTGTCCATCCTATCCAAAGTCCTATTAACACTCCATTCCCCGAGCAAGATCAAGATATCCCAGTCCATCCAATCCCAAACGATCGCCTTCCATTTCATGAAAATAATGTCCTTTCAAATCCTATTGACATTCCACTTCCTAAGAAAGATCAAGATATCCCTTCCACCATTTCTGATGATCCCATTAAAAGTCAAGAGAAAAGCAACTTTAAAGAGGATTCCAATGATCTTCCTCCTTGTCAAGATCAAATTATTCCTTTAAATCCTCCACAAGATCCTTTTGTTCCTCCATCTCCTTGTCCTAATCCTGCATATCCACTCCAAGACCGCATTTCTTTTGATGATCCCATTATTTCTCCCATTCCATCTCTTGAAGAGTCTGTCATTGAACCATGTCCACTACACAACCTAGTCCCCCTCATGATCCTAATCCCCCTCATGATTCTAACGTGTCAGTGCAAGATGTTCATGAACCCTTGACATGCATAATGGGTTCTTCCACTTTGGTACAATCCGATCCACTTCAAGATCTCATTATTTCTCTCATATCATATCCACCTCATAATGGACTCGCATCTTCTTCCCAAAGAAAAGAGTATCCTACAAGTCAAGATATTCATAAAGGAAAAGGAGTAGATCTCCATAAGAAAGAATCTCTCCATATCAAAGAAAATCTTAAGGGTCATGTCTACACAACTCACTCTCAAGACGTTGGTATCCCTCCATCAAAATCAAAACATACACCTTCCCCATCATACTTTCCATCCATCTTAGGTCCTTATATTCCTTCATCCTCTATGCAAGGTCAGTAAAGGCACACATCCTTGAGTAAATTTCATCAATCCAAAAGAAGTCCATTTCATTCATATTCATCCATGCATTCCTTTCCTCCTCCAAGCAATTTGGATGCCAAGTATAAAAGTCATAAGTCTAGAAATCCACATGTATTGAAGGATCAACATGTCCAATATAATCGACGTGTCAAAACAAAGAACAATATGATCTATAAAGAAAAGGAAAAATCCAAAAGGCCACAAAGGCCCACTAAGCAAAATAAAGCAAAGTCAAAATATATATGGGTTCCTAAATCCCTTGTGTTGGCAATGCACTCCAAGGAACCACAAAAGCATGAAAAATCAAAAACCATGTGGATCCCTAAGCAACTCCTTGAAGCACAAAATCCTAAAGAAACATCCAACTTGGCATCCAAAGTTGCTATTCCTCCATCCAACCCTCTCAAATTTGTTCCTCCATCACCTTCTTCATCCATTTTGGGCCCTTATGTCCCAAAATCCCAAGCTATTCCTCCATCAAAATCTCAATATCCAAAATACATTTTTCCTCCATCAGTCCATCACCCCTCAAGGTTTGTGCAAATGTTGATCTTTCCTTCATTTCCATCCATTGAAGCCCAATTCTTCCAATACCCTATCCATTATCCAATGCACATTTTCCATCCTTTGATCCCTTTGATCCAATCCTTTGCATAAATCCTCGCCTTAGTTTCATCTTATTTTTCCATGTCCTTATCCTACCAACGTCTTTCAGCATACTTTAAAGGTCATGGTCCATTTTTTTCAAGGCTACTATTCAAACAAAAAAAAGATGCTTGAGTCCTTCTTCCATCCCCTATCATGTGTCCATCTTCTATTGAAAAAGTCAAAAGAAAAAAAAAAAGACAAAAAAAAAAAAGTAAAGAAAAATGATTCGTCCACTGGTGAAAACTTGGCAAACAGGTGCCTTAGGCAAGTACCATGATGAAAACCTGGCAAACAGGCATCATGCGTAATCTATGAACTTCTTGCATATTGTACTTGGGGGCAGGTTTCCTCCTTCATATCCTTTTGTCATTCATTGTTCCATTATTCTATCGAACCCATGTCATTACCCTTCATATCCTATTGTCCCTCATGTCCAGTTTCCCTTTCCACCTTTGATCTTGACAAGGCTGAGGATCTTCATGAGCATCACGCATCTTGTTTGCAGCTTTTAGTCCATCACAACTTTTGGTCTTTATCCATTTGCTTATTATAACCTTTCATCCATATTCCCTATCTTTCTGCCACTATCCCTTAGCCTACCCCGACCTTCAATCCATGTCCCTTATCCATTCTTGGTCTTTCTTATCCTATCCATACACTCTTTTTCATTCCTTGATCTTGATCTGACATAAGGACGTGAAATGCAAAACATGTTTTTCAAAAACCTCTTGACATGTCCCTCATGCCATGTCACTGCTTTACATTGTCATATCCAATCTTTTGTCCCATCACGCAATAGCCCTTGAAAATTGCATCCGTATTGTCTCCATAATAAAATGCCTTTGTCTTCCCTCTATCCACCAACATTTTAGAAAGCCTATTTATTCACCTGTCATATTCCTTGCCTTGCTAGACACTGGGGGCAAAATCATAAAAATTGAAAAATGTCCTGAAATAATCATAAAAAATCAAATAAAGTCTTGAAAAAATCCAAAAAAATCAAATAATGTCCTGAAAAAATCCAAAAAAATCAAATAATGTCCTGAAATAAATCCAAAACAATTTGAAAAATGTCTTGAAATAATCCAAAAAATTTAAAAAAAAGTCCTGAAAAAATCCCTAAACATCAAATAAAGTCCTGAAAAAATGAACACAAAAAAATTGTAAAACTCGAAAAAACAAAAAAAATCCCCTTTGTGCATAAGACAGATCACTAAGCAGCCCTCCAACAACACACAATCACACATTGCGCTTTACTGCAAATCACGCATTAATAGATGAACTTTTTCAATCAAACCAAACATTCAAACTGATCACAATTGTCATATCAATCGAACATCAGTATCAATATCATTTGACTTTGTCACTACTATCATGGGTCTTATACAGGGTGTGGTATACTCAAAACCAGACTGTGTCCTGTCTTAGACAGGGTACCGCATTCCCTGAAATCAGACAGCATGATCGTCCTATCAACACTTTCAACTTTTGACAATGAAGATCAAGATGTCTGTTTGACTTGTTGGAATTAGCGAGTCTTATCATTTATTGATTTATCTTTGATCATGTTCCTATGTTGCTCGATGATGTCACTGAGTGATTTAGAGTAATCGGGATGGTTCATGGTCCCTTTTGTTTTTGTTTTTTTGTTGCTGTTTGTGGAATGTTTGTTACAAACTGGGGCAACTATATCATTGGGTGTTTGTGATAAGTACATTCACTTTGTGAATGCCGCACATACCTCGACCCTTGATGTATGCACCCTAGGATGATTCACTCATTCCTTGTGTGCGATGTGTCTGTCTTTTGCAAAAAGGGTTGCGTTTCAGCTCTGGCCTTCAATGCCATGATGCTATGCATCCATTTTGCTACATTAAATAAAGGTTCTCACCTACAAAGTGCATTATTGAAAGCAAGTCTTTCTTCGTCTCTAACTGTCCTCTGTCTCATTTCTTCTTACTAAAATTTCTTCCATCAGTTCGGGCAGTTAGTTCGGTCTAGTGCTCTGATCTCCAAAACACATAAGCTGCATCCTGCATTCATTGGTTAGTACATTTGCATTACATCAAGCATCACATCAAGTATTTTATCCATTTCATGCATCAAAAACACATAAAAATACATTCATACATGGTGCATAAGTCATCCATACAAAGTAAACACATCAACCATAACACATTGCATCCCATCATATCACTGCATATCATACCATATATCAAAATAATATCAGAGTACAAAATTGGACTGTCTGTCCTAAGTATGGCCCGCAGGCTGACTACATAAATGTCAAACTACATTTGTCTATCATAAGGAGCACGTGCCTCTGTCACTAGGTGCTCCCTCTGTCCTCCTCATCCCTGCCATGTCTCAAGGATGATGTCCCTCCTACCCCAGGTCCTGGCTATGGTGGTCTCATAGGTCCACTCACCCCCATGCTGCTCACTAACCTCCGAGAGCGTGCCCTGCTCTTTGTCCTCGATCGTGCCCGATATGACACTACTCTCTGCTCTGATGGAACTGCACTCTCATATAATGTCCTCCAATGGCGTATCTCCTCTCTGGTCTCTACCAACATCTGTGCCATCTCTCGTGCACTGGCATCCCTAATCGACCCAATATACTTGGTGACTCTCTGTTCTTCTTGTTGTGCCTGAGCTATTGCTATATCTCAAGCCACTATCAATCTAGCTATCTCCACTCTAAACTGGTCCTTCTCTATCCTCAAGATAGCATTTTGTCTCTCTAATGTCATAATGTGATCATGCTGACTCGCTATGGTAGCCCTGCACATCTCCATCTCCTCTATCTTAGCTGTCTCTGGCTCTATGGGTATATCCTGCAATGACTCCTGATAGGCTGAGTCTGGCTCATAATCATCATCCCCCTCATCATCTCTATCCTTGTCATCCCCCTCATCCTCATCACCACCCTCATCTCCTCATCCTCATCATCTCCCTCCTCCTCTCCTACAAGTGGGAAGTCCTCCTGTCTCCTAGGTACCAGAATATCAAGATCTGTCAATGGCACTAGCTGTCGTCGTGCAAACTATCTCTCATACTCCTCTATCATCCCAGCGTCCACCACATCTGATCTCCAATCCCACTGTCTCTGCTATAGCTGTGTGAAATCGGCATAGGCTATGTGTGGCTGAATCATCCTTCCCCACTGACTCGTCTCTCTATGAGATCAGGCAAATTGTGCAGTCCCTCTAGGTACATCTTGCCTCTCTCCAAACTATCATTTGACTCTCTCCGGTAGGTACATCTCAATCACTCTCTGGTGATTCACTGGTCACCCAATTAGGTATCTCTCCTGTCTGAAATACGGTAGCTCATCACTATCATCTGACCATCCAGGGCAATCAAGATGTATCCAAAAGGACCCTGTCTCAGTGCTCCTACATAGAAATACACATATGGTCGATGTGGTAATACCTATCTCTCTGCAATTGGTTGACATATGGCTATGTGCTCAAATGCCCATACCTGTAATAGTGTGACTCCACAGCTCAATGTCTGCACTCCCTGATATGCTATCTGATGCAACTGAAAATATAGCATGGCAAGCACACATGGTCCCCATGCATATACAGTCCCCTCCGTCACCATCCGCTCTAGCACTCTTCCCCATCCAATAGGGAATCCATGTCCTCGTCTATCTCCTAATAGTAGGCATGCTATAACCACTACTATCACCACATATTGCCGATCATACTTTGATGCCATGGTCTCCCAGCCAATCTCCCTCTCTACGATATCCAAATCATCTGCATCACACTCAAATAATCTGTACAATGCATCTCTCCCTATCACCGGGTCATACTCTATCATCTCCCCATGAATCAGAATGCGGAGGATACGCCATATATCCTCTAGTGTCACCATCACCTCTCCAGTCGCCAGATGGAAAGAGGAAGTCTCTGAATGCCATCGCTCTGCCAATGCGGTAGCAGTCCTATGTTTGCCCTAATCTTGGGCATGAATGTGATATAGTATATCCCAAGTCCTGCTAATGTATCTCTGTCCATACTTCTAAGTCTATGTCGTAACATGAAGCAGTCAGGTCGGTTCTCCCGCGTGATCAACGGATACTGTCGACTCTGCATCACAATTGGGGCACATTTTGTTAGTTTTAGGATTTGCTCCTATAGGCTGCATTTCATTGTTTCATGTCCAAATCAAGGTGTTTCTAATCTATTTTGACCTATCCTACCCTTATCCCCCCTTTTCGGATCATTCGCATGTTGTTTTTGACCAAAATTGAGTTCCCAGTGAACAACTGCGCCTGTGTGTTGTATCGTGCACCTGTGTTGCATTGACTTGCGCCTGTGTACCCTACACAAGCGCAAAATACCCTACAAAAGCGCAGGATGCGCTCACACAAGTGCAGAAGTCAGTTTCTGCATTCTCTGTGGGCCCTGCAATGTCCCACAAGCAAGTCAAATTCATAAAATTGACAATATGGGTTTTTGAGATACATACCGCTGCTCCTGCATCATCTGATCATCTATACGTACATACACGTTCCCCAAGGTGATCTGCCATTGGAATGTTCATCATCTCTCTGCAAGTGTCCTTTTCCAGAGCAACAAATTCTCCTCTTTAGCTGGTGCAAATGAGCTCTTTTCACTCTCTTTGTCTCATTTATAGATCTTTGTTAGTGCATAGATGGATGTGCACTCTCTCCATCTTATGTTGGTCATGGTCTTTTGCACCTTCAATTTCTTGTCATTCATGCATCCGATCCCCGATTTTTCGTCCGTTTGCTCCTATCATTTTCTATCATTCTTATCGATAAATTGGCCTCTTTTCTAGATGTTTCCGGCCAATTCCTCGAGGGGGCATGCATATGTCATTGTCATTGTTTGGGGCATTTTCATTATTGTTCTTTGAAACAATGCTTAGAATCGCATTGTCTCAAAGAGGGGAAAAATGTAGACGTCTAAAAATGGTCAATGCTTGCGGAATCATACTTTAAAATTTGTGCATTGCCTTATTTTAGGGTTTTTTGCGTCGCATTAACATTTCTCCTATGATTGGCACTTGGTCTTTATCATTTGCGAGCATCGAGTCCTTCTTCTGCATTCTTCATTCGTCTTGATTTCGAATTTGGTCTTGTCAATAACAATATTTGTCATGATTTTGGTCGATCTTATCTTGTCACATCAATGTGCGTGTTCATTTGTCATCATTTTGGACATCGTCAATCCTAATTAGGGTTTTGTGCTCTTTTCAATTTTGTCATTTTGCGATCGATTTGTCATTGATCGTTGTCATTTTCAATCTTGTCATCTTGCGATCGATTCGCCATCGATCCTTGTCAATCTCATCAATTTTGTCATTTTGCGATCAATTTGTCATTGATCGTTGTCATTTTCAATCTTTTCATTTTTCAATCGATTTGACATCATTCGTTGTCCTTCTCAATCATGTCAATTTGGATCAATTAGTCATTGTTCCTTGTCAATTGGCGCATTTATCAATCAAATCACTTATCAACATTGGTCCTGTCGTTAATCAGAATCATGATCAAATCAATCCTACATCAAGACCTAATTGTCATCCTTGCATTTCTAATTCATCTTCTAGGGTTTCATGATTTATTCATTTAACCTTGTTTGTCATTTCTCCCTCTAGGTTAAATAATTTATTTATTTATCCTAAGTCTTCTTGTCACAATTAAATGTTTATTTAATTGGCTAACTAATTCCTCCCTTTTTTGTGAATTAATTAATAAATGAAAAATTGTTAATTAATTCACTTAATTCCTAATTTCCTCATTTTCTAAATTTTCCTAATTCCTAATTTCCTCATTTTCTAATTTCCTAATTTCTAATCCATCTAATTTTCTAATTTTCTATTTTCTCCTAATTTCATGGGAATGACATAGCAAATTTGTCATAATTTGTCATATTTGTCAATCAATCAATTTTGACATAGCAATTTGTCAAAATTATCAATCAATCAATTTCACATAGAAAGTGTCAATTTGTCATAATTTGTCATATTTGTCATTCTTGATTTGAAATTTCCATTCGAATCAAATTCATGCTAATCTTGTCTTTTCTCCAATTTGTCTATAAATTGGATGAATTTCTTCAATCAAAGTCGTTGGTCGAATCAATCACGCTTCTAGTACCATTATGTTGCCGTCTCATGTTGTCTACTTGCTTTCACATCATGCTTATGCACTTGAAGGTGAGATCCACAAAACAAAGCTATTTGAAGGAGAAAGAAGGACAATGGAGCCACATGAAGGAGACATTTGCATTTGGTTTTCTTAGTTTTGAATCTTGAATGTCTTGTTTTCATGTTTTCATTGAATGTAATTAGGATTGGTCATTGCAATTGAGTTTTCATGATTGAACTAGGCTATTGTTAACATTGCTTTGATGATTCCTTGGTGGAAGACTAGTCTCCTGGACAAGAAAAAAGTAGAGTTGTATTTCTCAGTCTACAACTGAAGCAAAATATGTGGCAGCATTTATGAACTACACTCAGGCAGTCTGGATGAAGCATGTATTGAATGGCTTCAAAGTACCTATATCTGAACCGCTGAGTATTTTTTGTGATAATACTAGTGCAATCAATATTTCCAAGAATCAGATATTGCATACTAGAACTAAGCACATTGAGCTCAAGTATCATTTCTTGAGCGAGAAGGTTCAAAATAGAGAGGTTGTATTACAACATGTTTCAAGTAAGGAGTAGATAGAAAACATATTCACTAAGCCCTTACCGAAGACTACATTTACCTATTTGAGAGGTAAATTAGGTGTTTTTCCCCTTCATGAAGTAAACTAAAGATGTGTGCTCCACATCAGTCAAGTGTCACAGTGACAAATCTTTCAGGATTGATGTGTTGAAGGATGCTACTCCATAGGGGGAGAAACATAGTGGAGTATGGAAGCTTGTGTCTCCACTTTGGTATTGTCATCAAAGGGGGAGAAAATACATGATAAGGGAGAAGATACATGATAGGGGAGAAGATATCTAATGTATGATATAAGATGAAGATATTTTAGTTGCACTAGTCTATGATGTTTTTAGTTGGAATGCTACACTGATTATTGCCATGCCAAAGGGGGAGATTGTTGGCATATGATGAACCGGTATGATAATAATGTATGTTGTCATTGATGTCAATAAGTTTAGGTCAACTGGTATGAATATTGGAAGAATTTTTTATTGATGATCAAGTTGGAGAACTAGTGTCAGGGTTTCACTAAGTGTGACTACTAGTTAGTAGTCTCAGCTTTAGGGTTTCCGATTTGGCAATCTAGCTTGTGTGATGTAACCAATGATATTTTGTGATGAGTTAGCTAAGAAATAAGGATGAGATCGAGATGCCATATCAGTTTTGTGCACATGAAGGATTTCCTTGAGGATCTTGCATGTGAAAATCAACTGCATTTAATGCCTACCTTGGAATGAACATTCTTCTTAGCTGTATGAGAAGAAAGCGTGATGGGTTACTAATTTCTATATGCGGTGAAGAATGGATGATGCAGAATGACTTGTGATTTGTTTGAGATTATTTCATTCTATGAAAAGTGTTTGGACGGTCAAGATTGGACCACTTGTAATTGTAAACCTAAGATTCTTAGGGTTTAGGGTTTATGCTACTGACCTAATTGTTGTCTATAAGGTCGATGATGTTTGTTATTATAAGTGCTGGAAAAAGTTGTGTATGTATCTAAGTGATGAGATACTTTCCAAACCAGTGAGTGAAAATTGCAGAGTGTGATTGTGGAGTAGAGGAACTGAAAAGGATCTGCCTTAGCATATAGTGTTGTTATCAGATCAGAGTTTTACCTTTTGTCTTCTAATGATTTCAACAGAAGGAAAATCCCTTTGCCGGGTAGCTTTAATAGGCTTACTATAAATCCTCTAACTAGGTGACTCAAGTTCATTGAGTTCTTTAAATCCTCTAGCAAGGTAACCTTTAAGAGGGTTTCAACCTTTAATAGGGTATATAGTCATCCCTTAATCAGGTGATCTTTAACAGGATCGGTTCTTAGCAGAACCTTATTGTAAAGTCTTTAACCGGACTAGGCTCCTAACAGAGTGAGCTTCAAAAGAGTTCAAAACAAGCTTGTGGGTATTCATCCCCATCGTGGTTTTTCCCATTTGGGTTTCCATATGAAAAATCTGTCTATCATGAGTTGTGCATTTTTCATGTGATGATTAAGTATTCTTTGTTTGAGTGATTATGCATGGAGAGCTAATGGTTATGGTATTGTTGATACACCACATGCATATGTTTATGGGTAAAGTAGTTATCAAGTATTGAATGTATTTGAAGTGTTTAGTTTTAATGGTTTATGTTGTTTGAAGTCTTACTATGTTTAACTGGTATTGCCATGGTTAAGTTCAGTAATGAAGACAACTGGTTAGCATTGTTTTAACTTGATAAGTTGCGTAGAGAAGTTTTTGTACATACTGATTCACCCCCCCTCTTAGTACCAATTAGGGTATTTGTTGTTCATCATTATTCATCAGGTTTTTCCCTTTTAGGTGTCCACATCAAAAATTATGTTGTTCATGTGTGGAATGTTTTTCATGTGATGTTCTTGTTTGTATGCATTATTTCTGATTACCAGTTATGACATTTTACAGTTGTTTATCAGAGATTTGAAATTGGTTACCAGTATTGTTAATGAATTTATTGATGAGGCATTCTGATTTGATAATAAGTTGGTATGAGCATTTGTTGATCAGATATTGAGCTAATGAATAATCTGATTAATGAGTTTGCATAAGTGGCAAATGAGTGTTTTGATCTAATAAAGAGAGTGAGAGACCTGATAAGGGAATTAGTTTATGTGTTGAATGATTTCAAATCTGTTATAAATTTGATCTTGGATTGAAGCTATAAATTTATGTTAATATTGATTCACCCTCCTCTCAGTATTAATCGAATCCTCTTAGTATTAACAAATGGTATCAAAGCTTTGGTCCTTTGTTTGCAAAAAGCCTAACCACTTGAGGAAAAGATTTTGAGGCAGTCAAGATGATGAAGAAAGAGGGTCCTAAGTTCAATAAGGATAATGGAAGGAGAGAATGAAGATCTACATTAAAGGTCTTGGTGCACAATATTGGAAGCATGTTGAAAAAAAATATGTTAGTCCTATTAATACTCCCTTGACACCGGATGAACTCAAAGAGCAACAAGAGAACATGCAAGCCCTAGAAGCTATTGTAAGTTCCTTATCTGATTTAGAGTTTATTGATGTTCAAGTATTAGAAACTGCACAAGAGGTATGGGAAAAGTTAGAGCTAATCTATGGAGGAGATAAGCATGTACAAAGAGCCAAAGAGGAAAGCTTGAGAGGAAAGTTTGACAACTTGAGAATGCTTGAAGGAGAAAATATTACACAGTATGGTCAGATAATCAAAGAAGTTGTTGGCGGCATAAAGAGTGTTGGAGAAAAGATTGATGATGATACTATTGTAAGTAAAATTCTTAGAACTCTTCAACCTTAATATTCTATAAGAGTATCTGCAATCCAAGAACTTAGATCTATTGCAAAGGATAAGGTAACTATTGATTCATTAATTGGTAAGCTTACAACTTTTGAGTTAAATAGCTTTGATAACAGTGTTACTAAGTCTAGTGAATTTTCCTTTAAAGCTTTTGTTATTGGTTCATCTACTAGAAAAAGAAATGATGAGTGTAGGTCAAGTCATGGAAGTAACCGGGGAAATGAAGACAATGAAGATAATGTGATGGAGCTTGAGGCATTGTTAGCAAAGAGATTTCCAAGAGGCACCAGTAAGTATAAAGGAAAGCTACATTTGAAGTGTTTCTCTTGTAGTAGAATTGGTCATGTTGTTGTTCATTGTCCTAATGATGATAAGAAGGAGAAATTTAGAAAATATAAAGGAAAGGGCAAAAAGCAATCTTATGTGGTAGTAGATGAGGGTGTGACCGATGAGGAGTCTAAAGACAAAGATGACAATGAAGAAATTGTGTTTGTAGCCATGAAGGAGGAATTGTCAGATGAAAAGGCACTAGTATCTCACATGGAGAACAATGATGATTGGATGATAGACAATTGTTGCTCACACCATATGACCAAAGACAAAATTAAGTTCATAACCCTTAATGAATTTGATGGTGGTGTTGTTAGATTTGGAAATGACTCTCCCTACATGGTGAAAGGTAAAGGTTCTATTTCTTTAAATGAGAAGAGTAATGTTAATGATGCGTTTTTGGTTGATGGTATAAAGCATAATCTGTTAAGTGCCGGTCAACTCAATGATAAAGGTTATTTGCTTGAGTTTAAAAGTGGAGTCTACAGAATTGTTGGAGGTAACGGTGAACTGATTTCTACTGGGAAGCAAACAAGAGGTAACTTATTTCATTTGAATAGTAATGTTAATAATTGTTTGGTTGCAAGAATGGAAGACAACTGGTTGTGGCATAAGAGATGTTGTCATGTTAACTTTGATAATTTAATTAAGGTGAGTAAGTCAAGTGTTGTAAGAGGATTACCACAAATTATTAAACTAGATAATGTGATATGCAAAGATTGTCAAATTGGTAAGATGACCTCTATTTCATTCAAGAGCAAGAAATGTTCATCTAAAAATATCTTAGACTTGGTACATACTGATCTTTGTGGCCCTATGAGAACAAAAAGTTATTTTGGTGATAGGTATCTCATGCTTTTCACCAATGACTATTCTAAGATGACGTGGGTGACATTTTTGAAGGAAAAATCAGAAGCATTTAGTAAATTTAAGTCATTTAAAGCTTTGGTTGAGAGTGAGACCACTAAAAACTTGAAATGTTTGAGATCAAACCAAGGAGGTGAATTCACATCTGATGAATTTGTTAAGTATTGTGATGAACAAGGTATCAAGAGACATATATTTGCTCTGAGGATACCACAACAAAATGGCATAATAGAAAGGATGAACAAAACATTAGTTGATGCTGATAGAACCATGTTATTATAGAGTTATGCTCCTAAGATGTTTTGGAGAGAAGCAGTCAGTACTGCTGTATACACTTTAAACTAGGTACTAGTGAAAAGAGGTAACAATAAGAAACCCTATGAGCTTTGGTATGGAAAAACTCCTTGTGTAAGTTATTTTAAAATCTTTGGAAGTTAATGTTTTATTAAGAGAGATAACTACACTAAGAATTTTGATGCAAAATATGATGAAGGATCTTTTCTTGGTTACCCTTCTAAGAGTAAGGCATATAAATGTTACAATAAGAGAACTAATAAAATTATTGAAGGTGCTAATGTAAAAGTTGATGATCTATTTGATAAGTTTGAAGGTACAAGAAGATCAGAACTTGAAAAGGATGATAATGAGGAAAAACTTGTGATCATTGAACCAAAGGCACATAATAATGAAGAACCGATTAATGCAGAATTAGGTGCTCAACAAGTAAACGATGACAGTGATGAAGAAAATGTAGAACCTAATATTGAAGATGTAGAACCAGCATAGGCAATAACTAGATATGTCAGGTTGAATGATTCACAAGAGCAATTAATTGGTGATAAGAATGTAGGTGTGAAAACCAGGAGAAAGATATGAGATAACTCATGTTTGATCTCTACAATTGAACCCAAGATAGTTAAGGAAGCACTAAAGGATGATGATTGGGTGAATGAAATGAATGAAGAATTAGATCAAATTGAGAAAAATCTGACATGGTCACTCATTCCTAGACTGAAGGACAAACATGTAATTGGAAAAAAATGGGTCTTCAGGAATAAGTTGGATGAAAAAGGAAGAGTTTTGAGAAACAAAGTAACGCTAGTTTGCAAAGGATATGCACAAGAAGAAGGAGATGATTATGGTGAGACATTTGCATTGGTTGTTAGATTAGAAGTAGTAAGGATGTTGTTGGCATTTTTTGCATATAATGGTTTCAAAGTCTATCAAATGGATGTCAAATCAGCCTTTCTGAATGGGATTCTAGAAGAAGAGGTATAAATTGAACAACCAGATGGATTATCCTTGACTACTGATAAGGACATGGTGTGTAAATTATATAAAGCTTTGTATGGTCTTACACAATAATTGAGACAATGGTATGAGAGACTTCATATGCATCCGATCAAGATTGGGTTCCAATGTACAAGTGAGGGCAACAAAACCTATTTGAAAACTGATGGAGACAAGATGCTGATAGCAGAAGTGTTTTTAGATGACATTATTTTTTGTGGAAATGATGATATGTCTATGAACTTTACTGATGAGATGAAAAAGGAATTTGAAATGTCTCTAATCGGTGAAATAAAATTCTTTATTGGCTTATAGGTCTAGCAACTGGATGGTGGTATCTTTATTTGTCAAAGCAAGTATATCAAAGAGGTGTTGAAGACATTCAACATGGAAGGATGCAAACCGGTGGGAACATCGATGGTTATAACAAGCTGGAAGTTGTCAAAGAAGATGATTCCCCTACTGTTAGTGAAAAAGAGTACAGATCTATGATTGACAAGCTACACTATGTTGTTCATAGAAGACCGCACATTGCTCATGTTGTTGGATTAGTGGCTAATTTCAAAAAGAGCCTAAGGAGAGTCACTTGATGGCTATGATGAGGATTTTTTAGTATCTCAAAGGCACATTAGACTATGGTTTATGATATCCTTACAAAGGAGATTTCACTTTGGATGTCTTTATTGATGCTGATTAGGCAGGTAATGTGGACAATCATAAAAGCACAACCGGTGGAGCCTTTCTACCTAGAGGAAGATTAGTGGCATGGATGAGAAAGAAACATAAATGTGTTTCTCAATCTATAGCTAAAGCTGAGTATGTAGTTGCATCCATGAATTGCATGCATGCCATATGGACGAGACATGTACTAGAAGGATTCAAGATAGATATGTTTGAACTGTTGACTATCTATTGTGATAATACAAGTGCAATAAACATTTCCAAGAATCGTGTACTTCATGCTAGAACCAAGTACATTGAATTGAAATATCATTTTCTAAGGGAAAGAGTTAAAGAAAAATAGGTGAAGATGGAATATGTGAAGAGTAAAGATCAGTTAGCTAATATCTTTACTAAGCCCTTACTGAAGGCTACCTTTGAGTTTCTTAGAGGTAAACTAGGGGTTAGACCCCTACACTGGAAGAACTAGATGATAAAGAAGGCATCAATCCTATGGATTTCATGTTTATATTTTACTAAGGATTGATGAAGGTGTAGGCTACTCCATAGAGGGATAAAGTCTGTTGAAATTATTTGATTTAATGTTTTGATATAATTTTGTGATTTGATTAGCAAAGATAATGGAAGAGGCAACAGTAGTATGAAGACACATGATGTATTTACACCTTTGGAATTGTTGTTAAAGGTGGAGAAGAAAAGATAATCAGATATGGGAGAAGATGAATATCAGATTGGAGGAGAAGTTACAGATTAGAGAAGCATTGGTTAAGGGGGAGAAGACAAAAGGAGGAGAAAAAAACTGACAGATGATATGTTACTAGCAGTAAGTTGTAGTATTTGTGTTGCTCCAATTGTATATCTGATTAGTATTGCCATCAATTCCAAAGGAGGAGAATGTTGGCATTTGACATAACTGGTGCAGATAAGGTGAAGTAGTTGAAGGATGATGTCTAAACCAATAGAGGATGAAAGACTAAGATTCTGTGATTAGATGACATGATTAGTTATTTGTGTTTTCATTAATGGAAACTAATGTGAAATGATATTTGATGATGATTAGTGCTATTTTTTGATGATTTGGTTTGTCATCTAAGTGTTTTGGTTTACCAGAAAACTTGTTTCAAATTTCCGGTGGAGTTTTGCTAGGGTTTTAGTAGGGTTTAAGGACCAGTGAAGAAAGCATCAAACTAGTAAATATTTTTGTTATGTCAATGACTGAAAACAAGTCTACCTAAAAGTAGTAACATGAAACAACCCACGTGAAAGATTTCAATGTTATTTTGGTACGATTCAAGGAGGAATTTCTTGGGAAATTGTGAAACACTTAGTGGCATGTTTTGATGTTTTGACTTTGGTACAAATTGGATTTTTGTGATGGATTATGATCAAACAACAATTGATATTATATTGTAATTTAATGTAATAATCTATATGATGATTGGATATGATATTAAATGATTTGTATTGTCATTTCATGATGTAATTAGGTTTAGTGACCAACCTAGTTGAGATGGCTATTTAGGATGATACAGTTGATGTTTATTGTGTCGGTGTTCTTAGAAGAATGTGTTGAGCTATCCCAGAGAAGATTGAGATTTGTCTGAGAGTTTCAGAGTGTTGAGCATAACTGGATCTAATTTAGCAAGCTAAGAAGTGTAAGTAACAAATCATTCTTCGACTGTTATTCCCTAATAGTTGCAGCGGGTTAAATCCCTTAATCGGGTAGGTCCTAATAGGCCTTAAACATTTAAGTCCCCTGATGGGGAAACTCTCAAAAAGAGTGGTAAATCCTCTCATGAGGTTGATCCTAACAAGTCATCAAGATCCTAACCAGGCTACTAGGCAAATCTCTTAACCGGGTGACTCCTAATAGGGCATATTGTAAGCTCCTAACAGGGCATACTTCAAAAGAGTACAAATACTTTTGGGTACCAACTCCCACCGTAGTTTTTCCCATTTGGGTTTCCAAGTCAAAAGTGATGGAGTTCATGTGTGGAATGTTTTTCATGTGATGTTCTTGTTTATATGCATTATTTTTAATTACCGGTTATGATAGTTTACAGTTGTTTATCAGAGATCTGAAAGTGGTTACCAGTATTGTTAATGAATTTATTGATGAGGCATTCTGATTTGATAATAAATTGGTATGAGTATTTCTTAATCAAATATTGAGCTAATGAATAATCTGATTAATGAGTTTTCATAAGTGGCAAATGAGTGTTTTGAACTGATAAAGAGAGTGAGAGATCTAATAAGGGAATTAGTTTATGTGTTGAATTATTTCAGATCTATTATAAATTTATGTTAATACTGATTCACCCCCCTCTCAGTATTAACCAAATCTTCTTAGTATTAACTTTTAAGGCACCTTGGACATGTCCTCCTCAGACAGAGAATTTAGACAATCTTCAACATAAAGCTTAGTTCCCTGTGTTGTTATATGGATCCTAATCAGACGCGAAGGTTAAAGTTTCCCTATTTCTATCAGCACGGTTAGGCATTTTCTGTAGAGAATTTTGTAGCATTTTGCAACAGTATTGAGTTGCAAGGGGATTGTTGGTTGTAATTAGTTTTGATTTACTGGATAATAATATTGGACTCTTTGTTTTGTGGATGTAGCCCAAGATTGGATGAACCACGTTAAATATTGTCTCTTCGCTGTTATTATTTTTGTGTTTTTTATTCCTCTGTTTAATATTTATCTGCATATAATTGATATTTTCTACATGTAATTTTTAACACCCTGCAACATTGGAACAAATAATTGCTTGCCATCTAACATGTTAAATATCTCCAAGATAGTACTAATGTACTTTATTTAACTAAGCCAAAGATATCTATTATTTCTATCCCTTCTGAGTTCCATCCCTATAATATACCTAGCTGCACCCAAATCTTTCATTTCAAACCATGCTAACAATTAGGATTTTAAGTCTAAAATCATACCCTTATCATTCCCAATGAACAACATGTCATCCACAAATAGAGAAATGATAAGTAAGTGATCATTCTCAGTTTTATAATACACACTGTAGACACCTAAAAATGGTCAACGCTTGCGGAGTCATACTTTAACATTTGCGCATTGCCTCATTTTAGGTTTTTGCATAGCATTAACATTTCTCCTATGTCACGCACTTGGTTTTTATCATTTGCGAGCATCGAGCCATTCTTCTACATTCCTCATTTTTATCACTTTCAAATTAGGTCTTGTCGATAACAATCTTCAATCATGATTTTGGTCCATCTTTGTCCTTGTCAATCTTGTCATAGTGCGATCGATTTGTCATCGATCCTTGTCCTCTTCAATCATGTCAATTTGGTCAATTTGTCATTGATTTTTGTCAACCAATCTCAATCAAATCATTTATCAACACTGGTCATTTATCAATTCAAAATCATGATCGAATCGACATCAAATCAATCTTACATCAAGACCTAATTGTTGTTCTTGCATTTCTAATTCATCTTCCAAGGTTTTATGATTTATACATTTAACCTTGTGTGTCATTTCTTCCTCTAGGATTAATAAATTATTTATTTATCCTAAGTCTTCTTGTCACAATTAAATGTTCATTTAATTGGCTAATTATTCCTCTTTTGTGAATTAATTAATAAATGACAAATTATTAATTAATTTACCTAATTTCTAATTTTCATCAATTTCCTATTTTCTAATTCCTAATTTTCCTAATTCCTCCTATTTTCTAATTTTTCTAATTTCTTAATTCTTAATTTCAATTTCCTCCTATTTTTCTCCTAAATTCATGGGAATGACATATAAATTTGTCATAATTTGTCATAATTGACAATCAATCAATTCTTGACATAGAAATTTGTCATAAATTGTCATAAATTCTTGACATAGAAATTGTCATAAATTGTCATAAATCCTTGCATAGCAATTTTTCATAGACATGTCATAATTTTTCTATTCTTGATTTGAATTTCCATTCGAATCACTATCATGCTAATTTGTTCATCTCTCCAATTTGTCTATAAATTGGATGAATTTCTTCAATCAAACCCCTTAATCCCTAATCCTAATCAGATGATCGAATTTCTAATCACTTTGTCAAATCATGCTTCAAGTATTCTTGTGTCAATGTCAATCTTGCTTTCACAATTAGGTTTATGCACTTGAAGGTGAGATCCACAACCAAACTATTTGAAGAGGAAAGAAGAACAATGGAGCCGCATGAAGGAAACATTTGGATTTACATCTGGTTTGCATAATCTTTTTGAATGTTTTATCTTTATGTCTCTATTGAATGTGTTTAGGATAGATCATTGCAATTTGCTTTTGTGATTGAGCTAATGATTAATATTGACTTGTTTGTGATGATTTCCTATTTCCTATGCTACACACACAATTATCAGACTTTGATCTTACAAACCCCAGAGAGAAGACAAAGGTGTCAAACTAGGTGATTGTTTCAAACCATAAAGAGATTTTTTCAACTTACAAATCAAGGATTCTTTACCTTTTACCACAAAATACTTAGGTTGGGACATATAAATCTCTTCCTCCAAGTTTCCATGAAGGAACATTGTCTTTACATCCATTTTCTCAATCTCAAAGTCATTTACTACTGCAAGTGACAAAAGAAATCTCATAGATGCTAGCTTTTCTATAGGAGAAAATATTTCTCCATAATCAATTCCCTCGACTTGGGAATAACCCTTCACAACCAATCTAGCTTTATACTTTTTTGCATTTCCATTCAAGCTGATTTTCTTTTTAAATACCCATTTGCAGCCGATAGGTCTTCTACCTTCAGGAAAGGGCACTAGATCCTAGTTTTCATTCTTCTTGAGTGAAGTGATTTATTTGTTTGTGGCCTCCAACCATGAATCTGAATCAGATATTTGTATTTCCTCTTTCATAGCCCTAGGCTCATCAGTGTCAGTAACCAAAGCATAGGCACAATTTGTATCCAACAAGGAAAAACCATACATATCATGTTGTCTTCTCTCCCATGTAGACCTCCTCAATGGTTGAGGTGGAGATTCTTGTCCTTCTTCATCACTATAACTATCAGAGATTCTTGAGCTCTCCTCACTTTAAGATACACATGGAGTTCAAAGTTCCTCATTTTCTGGAGTTAGAGAAATTTCAACTTTTTCTTTCTCTTTCCCTATCTTTTTAGACTGCATATCAACTGAGTTGGTCTTTAGCTCATGGAAGGTAACACTTTTTCTATACAATACCTTCTCAGCTATAGGATTATAAAGCTTGTATCCTTTCACTCCCAGATCGTAGCTAATAATGATACACTTAATAACCTTGTCATCCAACTTAGATCTATTTACATCAAGCACATATGCATATGCCTCATAGCCAAAGACATGAATATGTCTTAGATAGGGCTTCTTACTAGACCATGCTTCCATGGGTGTTTTATCCACTAAAGATGAAGTGGGAGATTTATTTTGTAAATAACATATTATAGACACTACCTTAGCCTAGAACTTCTGCTCCAGACAAACACTACTCAACATGTTTCTCGCCTTTTTCATTAATGTTTTATTTAGTCTTTTAGCAATTTCATTTTGTTGTGGATTGTAAGGTGTGGTCTTATGCCATTTAATTCCATGATCTTTGCAAAATTGATCAAATTTTGTTGAACAAAACTCACCGCCATTATCAGTTCTTAGGCATTTAATTTTCCTACAAGTCAGATTTTCAACCAAGGTTTTAAATTCCTTAAATCAACTAAACATTTTTAATTTGTTTTTCAAAAAATATAGAAACACCCTTCTCGAATAATCATCTATAAAAGAAACATAATATTTACTATTTGACAATGAAGGAATATTAATTGGACCAAATACATCAGAGTGAATATAATCCAGCAAACCAGAAGATTTATGAAGAATATAATAAAATGAAACACGGTGTTGCTTTCCATATATGAAATGTTCACAAAATTCAAATTCAAAATTACAATCATCAAGCCCCTCAACTAGGTTCTTGTTTTTCAGAACTTTTAAGCCCTTTTCTCCTATGTGACTGAGTCTATGATGCCAAAGCATAATTTTCTTAGCAGGAGGTTTAACCTCCATTGAACTTGCAATGTACTTATTCTAGGTAGCCTTGTCTAACTTTCTAGAGACACAATTACATTGAACAGACTGTGTGTCTAGCTTGAATAGAGTGTCATTTGTCTGAGATTTCAACCAATAAGTTTGAGATACCCATTCTCAACAAAATAAATAATAACATCTACAAATGCCTGATTGTAGTTCTAGTTAAGTACATTTTACAAATATTTCATACTTTGTATATACTACTCTAATTCACTATTCTGCAGTAATCCAGAGCACAAATCTCTGACTTGCGCATGTGAAACTACACACAATAAATATGCAACACATTTTTCATACTCACCAATATCCAAAATGAACATAACATTCGATCTTATATATCCACAACAGGAAATCACATCCATCACTAGTCGGCTCAAGAACACTTAGAACATTATTAAAATGTGTCCACATAGTCAGTTCAATCTAAACTCAATTATCAATGCAAACCAAAAAAATTGTCCACACACTACAACAAATCTTGGACAAAAAACCTAGATCACCAAAATCGATCCACATAATCCGCATAAGGATTATCAACACAAGACTGCTATTATGCACTTCCAAACTGAAAATCGATACATAGAGGCTTCTAACACATGAACCAATCACCATCAAAGGCTAAAAATATGGAATAGGGTAATCTAGACATTCATCTACCTTCCTTGAAATCCACAATACAAAATGATAACCCAAAAAAATGTTTCAATCAAAATACTGAGCTTTGTCGGATACTCTGTTCAAGCTTGCCTAACTTGAACTGATCTCCAATCTGACTTCTGATAGGATCAAATCATATAGTGTAGATGGGATAACTAACTTGGGCTGCCATAAATGATAACACCGGATGACAAATGCAATGTCTCTTACCAACAATCTCCCCCTTTGGAATTGATGGCAAGACTTAGGGAAAAATGACTTAAGTGTCGAAATTAGTGCCAACATATGAAGACACTGCAAAACTCAAAAACTTAAAATTCCAAAACTCCTAAAGCTCCCCATGAGATGATTATAACATTTTTCACTTCCCTACACTCCCCCTTTGACATCAATGGAAAAGGTGGGGTTTCACATACAAAAACTTGTACAAAAATCTTATGAATAGATCGCATATGTACAAATAGACTTCATCAACTTACAAAAACTTAAATGCATCTACAAAAATATTTTTCAATAAGCTCAAATCACTGTCCCAACCTTTCTTGAGACTCCAAAATTGAGATGTGGCCATTGAAAAGATATGCTTGCATCTCTGCCAACTAAAGATCTGAGGTATCATTTGTGGCTAGGGAATCTTGAGCTTCATTCAAGGCACTGAGCATTGTCTCCATCTTGGGACCAATTAGACTTTGGATCTCACCAACCCTATTGACAACCTTGTCCTTATCATGCATTAAACTCCTAGTCTTGTCAAGAAAGGAAATGAATTGTCCTTCTTGACTAGCCACATAAGTAGTTAAGGGATCAAAAGACTGAGATATATTAGCCAATTGCTTCTCACTCCTTAATATTTTTCTCAATATCCTCTGTAAATTTAGATAATGATAAACATGAATTGTAGACATTGCCTCCTTCTAATAAGGGATCTTGAATACTCTTAACACAAGTATCTAATAAAACTCTTATCATTTGTAATCATTCCCTTCAACTTATTGAATATTTTTGCTTCAAACTCATTTCGGACCTTGACCTATGCTAATTTCTTAAGAGATTCAAAGTGGGTACTTGTAGATTTTATTAGATTCTCCAGATGGTTGGAGGGAGTATCAGATGAATCCTTGACATATGTAGGCATGATCTTTGCCAAGACACTGGGTGCAAGACTTTGTAGCTCATTGTCCTCAATGTGAGATTTTTAGCTTCTCTTCCCTTTCCTTAGCTTAAGAAAATGATGCCAATTGCAACTTTTAAATAGGAGATTGAGTGGCTAAGTTGATAGGGCCTTGAACCAATTTAGGATCAAACAATTCTTGCTTATCCTTTTTCAAGAATTCCTTCATTGCCCCTGTAGTGTCTCTTGCTTCTATAATAGGTTCTTTGGCCTCAACCTCCTTCTCTTTAGTCCCATTCATTGCTTCTTCCTTTGTTGGAACTTAATTCTTTACAGATGTCTTAGCTTGCATTATTGGAGGATTCTAAGTATCCTCAACTGCATCTTCTTTCATTGATACATTACCACCTTTATTCAACTCTTCTTCTCTCGGAATAGAAGAACCATTTACCTCAACTTGTTCATCTTTTGATTGTATTCCATGAACTTCCCAAATAGATGACTTACCACCAACATGAGCTTCTTTAGAGACAACATCAAATTTGTTCCTAAGTAGGACTCACCTTAAGATCTTCTCTGTATCTTTGATCACTTCCTTTGATTGCCCAATCATGAGCTTATTAATCCTTGTCTTGCTTCTAAATTCCTTTTTTGCCTCTTTAAGTATTTTATTTATTTCCTCTATAGCTATCACGGGGCATAGATTGACTAAATAAACTCTCTTAGTTTATCATCCTCAACTTGAGCACTAACTCTTCTCATTTCCAAAACATCATATAGACTTTTGGGAATTTCTGACATAATCTCAACAAGAGCTCTATTAAATGTGTTCAAATATTTAATGGTGGCTTCTTCTATAATTCTTTGACTGGCATCATCAAACATCATAGAATTCAGAGAGTGGTTTTAAGTTACCTTGCACTATAACAGCTTTTCCACATCTCTAATTGACATATTGGATTTGTTAAAATCAGTAACCATTTGATTTTTTAGAGACTAGAGTGTGGGCAAACCATCAGATGAGCTAAAACTTGTTACAGTTTTGATTACATTCTTGGTGATTTTTAATGACTGATTCAAACACATGAATTATTATGAATTCGGCTCAGAACATACCAAATCCACTCATTCTCATCGAACATTGGAAACCTAATGACCCATGTAAATTTCTCCTTCAAAGCATTGAATTCAGGCTTGATCTTGAAATTCTCTCCCAAAATGTGAGTGCGGTATAGAGTTAGCAACTAAGATCCTCTCAAATCCTCAAGATTTGCATAAATATATCCCCTAATATCCTCAATGTGAATAAAACAATAGGAAATCAATGAAAATACACCTAGTGGATCATCTTCTACCAATTTATATGGGTGCTTCTTAAACTTCAGGAAGGATCTCTTAGTAATATCAACTACCTATGGAGTATCCATTTCCAGAAATATCAAATTCACAAGCTCTTTAGAAAAATACCTTACTTCATTGAACTAGGGTTTCATGCAGAAATCTTCTTCACACTTCGATCACTAGGAAATCTGCTTGCAGAGAACTCTAAACCACTTTCTCTTCAAATGCAAAGTGACAAATCAGAGGGTTAAGTTTCTTTTTATCATTCACATATCTAACCTTTTGGTGTAATAAATACGCTTGCACTAAACCTTCTAGATACCTTGCTTTCATAGATTTCTCACAAAAATTCTTTTGTGGATCATCAATGATGCTCAAGCTCTCCCAGAAATTCTTCCAAAACATCTACAATACCATAATACAACTACTAACAATTTGCCAATCTTCGGGCATCGACTTCTAGCAGGGGAGAATAAGATTTTTTTTAAAACTCCCCCTAGGCCAAAGGCCTTAAACTAATTCTTGAAGGAGTTTTCAACATCAGATTCAGGTGCAGACCCATTCCCTCCATTAGTATCACTCTTCTTCACCCATGTCTTCTTCATTTGATTCTTGATCTCATCCACTTTTTCTTTTCCTTTATCATCTAACTATATATTCTTGTTCTTGTTTGATGGACCACTCCTATTCACATTCTTGCTTCTATAGAATCTTGCAATGTGACCAGATTTGTTGCAATTGTAGCACACAACATTTCTTTCCCCAAACTTGTAATTCCCTTGAATTCCTCTTGATGTGCACTGATTAGAAATGTGTCCAAACCCATCACATGCATATAATCTAATATTCCTTCTATTGAAAGAGTTATTCATCATACTTATGCATTCATTTGACTTATGTTCATACTTATTGCATTTGAAACATTGACCAGAGAAAGATGGACCATTATGATTCATTATATTTTTGCATTGAATAGATTTATGATGAAATTTATTGCAAACAAATTAATTTCCATTTAAATTTTGAGAATTAGGTTATCTTACCAAAGAACTTTTAGGTTTGTTCTTCTGATTTGTTGACCTAGGATTGCTTTGACCAGATTTGGAGCTTTCACCTTTCTCAAATCCAAGACCTCACTTATCATCTGCATCCTTTTGGCTTCCAATAATTGCATCAAGCCTACCTAAGCTAATCTTGAACTTCTCCTTGTGCTCATTTGCAGTCACAAGTTCATCCCTAAGAATGACAATCAACCGCCTTTTAGGTTCTTCCTCATGATGTCTAGATTCTTGCAAGTCAAGCTTCAATTGGCCAATCTCATAATCAAGTCTACAACATTCTTCATATTTATATTTCAAGGACTGAGTGAAATTCTCTTCACTCTTGTCTACCTTCAATCTCCTTTGTCAACCCCATTACAATAGATTCCATCTCATGCTTTAGGGCTGCATTTTCTTTTGCAAGATTCTCACACTCTTCTATCTTCTCTTTCAAGGCTTGACTCAGGTGACCATATTCCATGCATTTTCTCTCTTTCTTCTTCAACTTATCATGGAGTTCCTTTCTCTTCTCTCTATACTTGTTCAATTGGTCTTTTAATGACTGAATGAAAAATTCAGCATCCTTAAGACATCGTTGCAATTCTCAGACTTCAACTTTAGACTAATCAAGATCATCTAGTGCAACTAGGAGTTGATGTTGAAGATGATAAACTTAGAAGGCACTAAGAGGGTGGGTGAATTAGTGTAAGAAAAAACTTAATAAATCTGATAACAACTTTTATCAACTTGAAAATCACTAAGCATGCAAGAAATATAGCCACATAAAAAAACATCCAATAAAGCATGCAAACCATAACACAATGATTTTTCACATGGAAGCCCAAATGGGAAAAACCATAGTGGTAATTAGTATCCACAAATATCTACTAACTGCAATATAGAGATGCGATTGGTTAAGGTCTTACAAATACCATGTTAGATGCACACCTAGTTAAGAGTGTCTTAGCTCGATTAAGAGATATACAATAAGGCCTTTTAGGACCCAACCCTATTAGAAGCTACCCACATTACTAGGATTTTCAAACACAAACTAATGTGTCACCTTTTTAGAGGACTTAACCTTTGGATCTGCTAGGATCCTACCTCACCTTGTTAGGAGTGACCTTGTTAGAGGATTTTTCTTGTTGCAACTGTTAGGGAACAACAAGTTCAAATGATCTACTATTGGCACCTTTGTTCCTAATTAGATCTACTTCTACTCAATTTCTATCATTAAAGAGACATCAAACCCTAACTTCTCCTTCAACCACATGATCAAATTCTCACTCTTGATCCATAAAATCATACAACTTTTATCTCTTTATAAATAACTCTATTAAGTCAATTGAGAACCTTGGAATTATTCCCTAGGTTCATTCAATCAAGAAACCTTTTACATTTTCCCACTCTTCACACTTTTCATTTGTCGGCCAAACAATTCATAACTCAAAAACATAACAAAAAGTCTACTATTTACTGATCAAACAAATTCTACTATACCAGTTCCCTATTTTTCTTACTATGACATCATAACTCGCTCAATACTCTGAATGTGCTGATGCATTCTAGATCATAGGTGTATGTCCTTGTCTCCATCACTCTTGTAAAACCACAACATCTAACTCTTCTCCAATCATCCGTACAAGTCACTTGATCACTGCTTTGTTTCTGCTGATTGGTTGATAACAACTTAGCAATTTAGTTGTCTAACTGATTCCACTACTTGTTACACTTTACTGGTTGGTCTAGAAGACTTGGATGACTAAACAAACATGGTTTCCATCAATGACAATACAAATAAAGTCATCAATCAACCTATTACAACTACATCATCATCATCAAGCCAACAATCTCCCCCTTTGGCATTGATGGCAACACTTAGAAAAAAATTTGTGTCTAGGTGTCACATTACAACATTCATGACTCAACTTCAAATACATAATATAAAAAATCAAAACTCCCCCTTAGCAATTACATGCTATTACAAAATTTTGACTGACTAGTACTACTCCCCCTTTGACAATAATGACAAAGGTAAGAAAATATATTTGAAACAAATAAACACAATTTACAATGTCATTTTGATAAAAATATCAGTAAAATTAGTCTTCATGACTTTCAAATTATTTTCCCAAGTCTCTAAAAGAGTAGCTATAATCTTAGTATGTTTTTTGATCTAGTATGCAATCTCTTCCATATCATCAAGTATACTCATCTCTGGTGTAGTCAAAATAGCCTCTGTCTCTTTGTATCCTCTATTAGACAATTCAAATAACCAGAAGACAACTGAGAGGGGGGGGGGTGAATCAGTTGTCACAGATCATAGGAACAATTATAAATTTAAACTTTAATACCCGAACCCAAAACATTAATACCGGAATAGTAGATAAACCAATTAAGCATAAACAATAATCACAAAATAAAATCCATCCACATAACACCAAGATTTGTATGTGGAAAACCTAGTAAAGGGAAAAACCACGTTGGGAAGGCTACCCATAGTTAGATAATACTTTTGTAGTAAGTATGTGAATTACAATTGAGGGGCCTACACTTGCAGGAAGGCCAATAGCCTAGAACGCAATGCTCATCACAAAAGGAGCCTCACTGACTACATATAAATCCATACTACAATCAAGAGAAGTGTTGAACTACAAAAGATAGCATCTCCTATGCCTGAGTACAATTCTAGTTAAGCTCAATAACAAAGGACTAAATCCTCTTACACAAACCCAATTCTATCTTCAATGATTGACCAACTCCTTTGCCTAAGTGATAGTACATTATTCGCACATTACATTAAATTCCTTGACCATGACCTTTTTCATTAACCATGATGATCTACAATGAGATCTTACATCTATTTATACAAAATCCTTGACCATAAACAATTAGGTCAGCCACTAGATAATAAACTAATTACATAATTACAAACCATACCGGCCTTAGACCAAACAAATAATATCAACACATAAGACATCCCAAAAATACATTAATAGGTCCTATCCACACATTACATTAAAGCTGGTCCATAACCTAGATCAGCTAGGACCAAGTATAGGTCCAGGCATTTAAGTAATGATCTTCATCCACCAAGTCTCGAAGATGATCACCAACAACATCCTGAAACTTCATCAAAAGCTGCACCAATACCACTTATGCAATTCAACAAAGATCTCCATCAAAAGCTCTGCCGGTGAAACCCTTGTCAAAACCATAAATCAATCTTCTAAGCAAGCAGGATAGCATCAGATCTCTAGACCAAAACCAACTGACCAAATATGAGTATAAGTATCATTAATAAGTTGATTCCATCACCAGACTATACCAGAGCCTACAAAATCATGTCAGAACCAAGTTAATGAGAAACCAATCAACCTACTAGGACCAGAAGGGTGTCGGTATAGCATCCAAACAGCTAGTGTTGGCATCAATGACAAAACATCAATGCAACACATAATCAATTCCACCAAATGGCCAACATCCTCTCTACCAAATTTCTAACTTAGGGACTAGATGTGACTGTAACTCTTGTAGTGATGTAGCCCTCTTTACCTATTCTACCTCATATGCTTTAATTTTATGTTGTAACATTATAATAGATCTACCAAAATTTATTAGTGAATCATTTAAGGGGTCAAATGATTCACTCAAAACCTTTAGCTCCTGCTAAGCTTCTTGTTTCTTCTTGTCAAGATCATCACAAAATAGTGAAAATTTGGAAATGGTAGAAAGAAGTTTACCTACGGTTCTCAAGGCATCTCTTATGAGGTCCATATTTACAGTCAGACCTACTTTGTCTTTCTCAATAGCCTTGATCAATGTATCAATCCTTTTCTTCTCATATTCTCTTTCTATATTGTGCAATGCAGCCTCTCGAAGACTTTTCATCTGCTGGCCTACTAATGTAGCCAAATGTTCCAGTTTTTCAATAGTTGTAAGACTATCAGTATCAGTCTCCAGTAATAGACTGGAAAGTATATCAACTACAGTCTAAATTATTTGTGCTTCTCTCCTTTGTGCTTTTAACATTTTCCTTTTTGCCTTAGATTGCATAGAATATGCAATCTCCATCAGTTTAGTAGGACTCATCATATCCATGTTTATTGGTACTTGAATGCTGAAATTGTCACCATCTTCATCATCAATGATCTTATTAGAAGTAAGTGATTGGGGGGTTACTTTCTGCTTTTGTTCTTCTTCCTTCTTCTCCTCTATCTTCACCAGTGGCTCTTCTTCCTTCTGCTTCTCTTCAGCCTTCTCTGGTGACTTCTCTAGTGGCTCAGTGATTTGTACATCATCTTCTTATGCATTGTCTTGTGCTTCATCTGTACCAGTGGGAATAGCTTCCAGTATGACAGGTTGTTCTACTATGATAACATCTATTGTTTCTTTCTTCATTTCAATTATAAATGGTGTCTCATCAACTTTAATCACTTCTAGTTCAATTACATCAGGTTCGATTTCATCTCATACAATCTCTAGTAGTATACCTTCAATTACCAATGCTTCAAGGATATCTTCTTCATCAGATGAATCAATCATCTCCGGTTCCTCTTTTGGTACAAGTCCTAAAAAATTCTTCATAATTTCCTCAATCTCATCTTCCACAAACTAGAACTCGCCAACAAATAATCTTGTTAACCTCTTCTTAGTTATAAACAATGGTTTTGAATTTGAAAGTGTTTTGAATATCCTCCTTAGAGGTTTTCAGTTCTAAATTGACAAGAACATATTCTACTATCTCCTTCTCCTGCTTAATAGCAGTTTGCCATCTAGCTTCCAATTTATTGTACAAAGTGTATACACCTAAAATTGGCTATGAGCGATTAAATAAATATTTTATATTTATTTAATGATTTTTCTTCTATTAAATAGTTAATTTGAAATGATTAATTTATTTAATTCATTTTCATGTCTTTCTATTAATTAATATTTTATTAATTAATTCATCTATCTTATTCTTCTAATTAATTAAATATCTAATATTTAATTATCTCCTCCAAACAATTAAATATCTAATATTTAATAGTTATTCTCCTATCCTATAGTCTCAAATATTAAATAGTTCTTAAATTATTTAATCCTTTATCCAACTCACACTCCATCTCCACTTCATCTTTCCTTTGCCAACTCATCAAACATGTGGCTAAGGAAATTAATATTTCTTAAATATTAATTCATCATTTATCTTCAACTACAAAAATTTAATGAATATTGTGTACGTACACGTATTTCATAACCATCTTCTATATTCTCTCCAACCCCCCTTACATATTAGGAAGGACTTGAGTCCACTTGTCCTCTCATGCCTAAATTTACTCCAACCATCCCTAGATTCCCTCAGTTAGCAACCCAGTCAAGGTGAGATGAGTGACACTTGTCTTCTCCTTCCCCCTTTTTCTCAACCTTCACCTTTGCTCATAGCCATCCAAATTTGGAGATTTGATCAAGACCATTGATCTGAGCCCCATCATCTCATCCTCTCAAAGTCTATAAAATCAAGAGCTTCAGTTGAGAGAGAGTTAGTCTTCAAATCAATCATATGCATCCGTGAGTTTTTGAAGCAATTAGCATATAGCAATTATCATATAGCATAATCATGTATTATTTCCATATCATACTATCAGTTAACTACAACTTATCAGTTCATTCTTCATATGCCATCTTGGAAGCCAATAGTGCATTGTCTAAGAGCACACCATCTACAACCAGGAATAGTGGAGTTAAGACACAATGGGACATAAGCCATGAAGGTAAAAACAATATTTTATTTCATATGTATTTCACGTAGTTTCATTGGTTGAGTTTGGATTTCCTGTAGCATTTCCATTTGTATTTTGTGAAACTAACTTATAACAGGTAACATTCTGAGGATGAAATTCAAGTTGACACATTTTGGCACCCACCGTGGGGCTCATGGACCTCACATATACCTTTAAAAATCTTGTAAATAGTAAAATTAACGCATTTGTAATGCAGATTCACACATGTGTGAATTCTGATAGCGCTTTTGTTCTGCAAGTTAGTGCATTTTCCTTCTAGATTAGCGCATTTGTAGCATAGGCTAGCGCATAAGCATTCTAGGTTAGCACTTTTGTCTTGAAGTCTATGAATTTGCATTACAAGTTCGTGCATTTTTGTCCTAGGTTAGCGCATATGTCAAAGTAATCGTGCTTTTGTATCCACAGAGTAGCGCTTTTGTAGTCTAGGTTAGCACTTTTGATCTACAGGTTAGCACTTTTGAGCAAAAAGATAGCGCATATGTTAGATTAGTGCTTCTGTTTATAAAACTGACAAAATTTTCTTGCAGGTCCGAATGTCCAAGAAATCAGATTTTTTAGACTACTAACATGCATGTGCAGGATGGCATTTAAGATGAATTTTATGCATTTCATCATCTAGTTAATTAAAAGTCTTCATTTGGGAAGTAATATATCATATCTTGTTCATCTAGTTTAACTAAGAGGATGAATTGACAATATACAACTTGCATTTTCAGTATTTTCTCTAAAATAGTTGCACATAGATTTTTAAAAGGGCTAAAACAAACACCATGCTTGTTGGAGAAACATCTCCAAATAGGACTTAGCCAACAAATTGCTTTGAAAAGGTTAAAAAGAATGCTTGTATTCTGTGTCTCGAAAGTGGTAGGTATATGCTCTCCCCTTAATTGGGTGACCAAAAAGCCAAACCCACTCTTTTACGCTTTCTTTACTTTCAAACAATTTAATCCTTTAGAGGGCCTGCCTTCCCTGGCTTCCTTCACGGGGCCAGTGAGAGAGGAATGACCTAAAGTGGAAACACGCTAATATCGAGTCCTTCCAATCCACTATAAATAAATCATGTTTGTGATGAAAGTCCCAAACAACATGTGCTAATAAGTTCATATCGACACTATGTTTCCCCATAAACCCTATGGAGCATAACCTCTATAGGTTGGGAACCTTTTGTATTTACAGAACTAAAAGTGCCACATGTATGGCCACATGATGGGAAGCCTTTACTAAAAACCACTTGTACTAGTTGCCAAAATCCTTCTAGTTGTTGGCACAGGAGGTCGGACCTCTGAAGCGGCTCACACACATACAATTCCTAGTAGAGATATAAAGTTTGCCATGGGAAGTTTTCATGGAAATTGGTGCTTGGCTTCCCTGAAGAAGTGAGTGCCGAGGGTGGAGCCAGTGGGGTCAAGCATCTAAATATCCACTTTGAATAGTGTAGCCTTGAGGGAAATCCCATGTGAGATTCAACAACTATTGTCTCAGCCTGCCATAGGAATTGTACTTGCTTGTGCATTTTGTTTATTAAACATTGTGTCTTCTATGTCTGTAACATGTTCCAAATGGTCAAAAACTGAAGAAAATTATCATGTACAAGTGAGCAAAATTCCAACAAATTGTTGAAAAATTTTGATCAAAAAGGGGAATACAAAAGCTTTCCAACACTTGAAACACCAGATCAAAATCAAAGTATCAAAACATCAACATCAAAATAATTCTTGAAGTAGGTTTGTCTCTAAACCATCACATACTTTTCAAACTAGCTCAAACAACTAGGTTACTAATCCAACAAGTTATACTCAAAAGGTTCTATAAACTTCAACATTCAACAAGCTATCGATTCAACCATCTTAAGTGCAAAAAAAATCAACATCTTTGTCAAGTTTTCATCAGGATAATCAAATCCTCTATCATGAAGCTTGATCAAATCTATACTAGGTTCCTAATCTTGGATATATCTTTCCTATTTTGAACCTAGGTTATATCAAAACCAAAATTGCACCAATATTGGAATCAAACAAACTTGTGAATTGCCAAATGCTTATATGACTTTTAAGTATCACCTTAAGAAAAGAAAACCCATTTATAAAGCTACTCAGAAAAGGATAAGATTCTTGTATATCAATTGCAAGATCTTATTGAAATATGGGACATTCCTACACTGTTTTCGTCACTACTTACGTGGCTGCGGTATAGAATTTGACTGTGAAACTTTACAAAGATGTACCTTTCAACAAAGAGACGCTTTATCCCAATGAACAAACAATAGTGGTAAGATCAACAAGGCATATCTTCCTAAACCAATAATCACCTATTGACTTTGTCCTTGGGAACTTTCAACAACTTTGAGATAATCACATGCCAATTTGGACTAGAGCCCAACATGAACAACTTAGAAAACAACAACAACAAATGGAAGAAGAAGATAATCCTATATTCCACACTTTTGGATTTACCATTGTTGATGAAGAAGCAATTAATAGCACCATTAGAGACCTTGAGAAAGATTTCAAATTTGATAGGCTAATAAAAAAATTGTTGGCAAAACAAAAAGAAAAATATCTCTTGATGTTGGCAAAATCTGGAGCTAAACTACCACAAGACTTTAACATAGAAAGCTTGAAACAAGATGTGGAGGAAAGTAACACCCAAAACACAGATGAGCAAAATATTGAAGATGGGAACAAAGAAAGTAACGAAGAAACAAGGAAAGAAATGGATGATAAAAGAAAAGAGCATAGTGACAAAAGAACTCACAAAGAAACAAGGAAAAACCATATGAATAATCCATTATCAAACATTACTCAACAAATACAAACTCTACAACAACAGATACAAGACATGCAAAATGGGACAAGCTCCAAGAAATATTCATTAGAAGATATATGCCCATATCCTTTTGATAAAAATCTGAATATGATACCATTTCTACAACATTGCGAGATTCCTAAATATGACAAATACGATGGACAATCTGATCCTCAAGATCACATTAGGGATTTTTGTACTATGAGCATGGAATTTGCTCATGATGAAACTTACCTTATGCATCTTTTTCCTAGGAGTTTAAATGGACAATCAATGCAGTGGTTTTCAAGATTACCATCTGGAATCAAATCTTCTGAAGAACTTGTGAATAGGTTTATTTCACAATATTCCTACAATATAAGGAATAAAATTGTGTCGACTTGAATTTCATCCTCAGAATGCTACCTGCAATAAGTTAGTTTCACAAAATACAAATGGAAATACTACAGGAAATCCAAATTCAACCAATGAAACTGCATGAAGTATATATGAAATAAAATACTATTTTTACCTTCATGGTTTATGTCCCATTGTGTCCTAACTCCACTGTTCCTGGTTGCAGATGGTGTGCTCTCAGACAATGCACTATTGGCTTCCAAGATGGCATATGAAGAATGGACTGATAACTTGTAGTTAATTGATACTATGATATGGAATACTACATGATTATGCTAAAATGCTATATGATATTTTCTATTTGCTATTTGCTTCAAAAACTCATGGATGCATATGATTGATTTGAAGACTATTTTGAAGACTAACTCTCTCTCAATTGAAGCTCTTGATTTTATAGACTTTGAGAGGATGAGATGATGTATCTCAGATCAACGATCTTTATTAGATTTGCAGATTTGGATGGTTGTGAGCAAAGGTGAAGGTTGAGATAAAAGGGGAAGGAGAAGACAAGTGTCACTCATCTCACCTTGACTGGGTTGCTGATTGAGGGAATCTGGGGATGGTTGGAGGAAATTTAGGCATGATACGACAAGTGGACTCAAGTCCTTCCTAAAATGTAGGGGTATTGGAGAGAATATAGGAAATGGTTATGAAATATGTGTACGTACATAATTTTCATTAATTTTGGAAGTTGGAGATAAATGATGAATTAATATTCAAGAAATATTAATTTCCTTAGACACATGTTTGATGAGTTGGAAAAGGGAAGATGAAGTGGAGATGGAGGGTGAGTTGGATCAAGGATTAAATAATTTAAGAATTATTTAATATTTGAGACTATAGGATAGGAGAAAAACCATTAAATATTAGATATTTAATTAATTAGAAGAATAAAATAGATGAATTAATTAATAAAATATTAATTAATAGAAATACACGAAAATGAATAAAATAAATTAATCTTTTCAAATTAATTATTTAATAGAAGAATAAATATTAAAATATTTATTTAATCACTCAGCCAATTTTATGTGTATATATTTTGTCCCTCTTTGAAATGATGTCGAGATAACATTGTTTCAAAGATTAAATCAAGTCTCGATAATGCCTGATAGAAATTGAAAAGCCTGATTGTGTGCCCCCTCAAGAGATTGATTGTGAAATTGTTGAAAATTTTAGTTTGAACGATTAATCTCATGATAATTTGATAAAAATTCAATCAATTAAATTCATTTGTAAAAAACAAATTAAATTGCCCCATTTGAAATTAATTACTCTTCAAAATAGTAAATATAAAATTAACCAAGGCTAATTTTAACTTCATTGTTATCCTTGACAGCTTGTGGAGAAAATAGTCTTGCTGAGGTGGCGAAATGGTGATTCCCGTGGAGAACCATCATTTTGAGCGAGTTCAACATCCAGTTGAGCATGGGTATCCGGTATGTATCTTATCCCAAGCTTTGTTTTCAAGTTTTTGTTCAAATTTTCATGTTTTTAGGCACGTTTTTGGTTTTTTGAATTTTTTTGATTTTTTCGACGTTATTTTAGCGCTTTTGCAATTTTTGTTTTAGCGCATATGCAATTAGGTTTAGCGCAAATGCCTAGATTAGTGCATATGCTCTTTATGTTAGTGCATATGTTCAAGATGTTAGCGCATATTCATAAGGTAGCGCAAATGCGTCGTTTGTTAGCGCATATGCTCAAAAAGGTAGTTCTTTTGCATGGGTTAGCGCGTATGCTTGTAGATTTAGCACTTTTGTTAAAAAGGATAGCGCATATACACTAGGTTAGCGCATTTGCATTTAGATTTAGCACAAATGTTCAATAGGATAGCTCTTTTGCTCAAATTTGACATTTCTGATAAGTGCAAAGGCTAACAATCACTTTGATGATTAGATTTAACATGTTTAATATGCATTGATGATGAAAATAGGAACTAGATTGAGTAATTGCATACATGATAGATGGATAGATAGGTTGATTGATTGGATCGATAGATTGGATTGCTTTGATTAGCTTTGATTAGCTTGATTGAGAGATTTGATTAGCTTTGATTAGCTTGATTAATAGATTTGATTAACTTTGATTAGCTTGATTGAGTAGCTCTAAGAAACTGATTTAGTTTCTGATGTAAGAGCTTAGCAGAGTTTTGAGTAAACTCGGTGATTGATAGAAAACCATGATTGATAGGTTTTAAAATGATTTGATAGCTTAAGCTGCTTCAATTTGATTTTGATAGATAAATAGATAGTATAGATTATTTCAGGTTGATTTGATAGATTTGGATTTGATTTGATAGATAGATGATTTGATGATTGATTGATTGATTTCTCTTGATAAATAGGAGAAACTTGATGTTCTCCAGTGTCGGGAGAAACTATCGACAGTACGTAATTTAGTTCTAGAGCTAACTGAGGCTGAGATTAGACATATATTTGCCTATGGTTTACACCATTTATTGTATATGCTCAAGATTACGCATAACAGAGGATTGTTGACAGCATTGGCCGAGAGATGGCACAACGAGCATAACACTTTCCACCTACAGACGGGTGAGATTAGTGTGACTCTTGAGGATGTCTACAGGATTCTACACATCCTAGTGACTGGCAAGCTAGTGCAGTATGATTTTCGGGATCAGGTTGGTACAGAGGCTTGCAGAGTTGTGTTTGTTGATGAGAGCATTGGTAGAGGAGAGATCGAATGGGTAGATATGGTGATGTATTACGAGGCTCTTCCTATTATTCTTACTGGTCTGATTGGAGGATTTATATGTCCTGATAGGAGATCATGAGGTTTTTCTATTGGATGGGGTGAGATTCTCCTGAGTATGATGCAACATTATACTCAATATGCATGGGGTGTTTGCATGCTGGAACACTTATATCATGATCTTCATCAGGTAGTGTATGATGAGAGTGCGAGTTTATCTACAAGATGCACTTTATTGCAGATCTGGTGCTGGGAGCACATTGCTGTTACTCGGCCTATCCATCATAGAGTTCATGGAGAGAGGCAGCCATATGTGTATTTTTATGTAGGTATCCTTACTCAGCATAAGTTGGGTAAGATGGAGTATTGGTGTTGGGTGTTAGATTCATTGGATAGCGTTACTTGGAGACCATATCTTAATTGTGAGGCATGGATGGATGATGCACAAACATTACCATTCATCATGTAGAGTAGATATCTCATTGGTCGGACTCCTTACATTGTTGAGCGATAGTTGATTGGTCGTAGTTTGAGATAGTCTGGTATCATTCAACCTATGCCTATTGGTGTCACTATATATTCTTGACGATACAGAGATAGGCAAGATTGAGGACCTTCGTTATCATTTGAGATTTCTCATGTAGAGTTTGTTGCTACTTTGGGAGTGGCTTATGATATGAGATTACATATTCTTGATCCCAAAGTTACTACAGAGTATGCTCAGTATATATTAGCTCATCCATTTCCTCGCATCACTGATCCAGTAGATCCTCCTCCCAGCTTAGGAGATGAGGATGATGATTCAGATGATCCATTTTCTAGGAGACGTAGATGGAGACGAGAGCTTAGAGTTGTTCAAGAGGCTAGGGGAGGTGGAGATGATGGTGGGGATGGTGGTGGTGGTGGTAGGAGACCTGGATGGAGGGGAGGTCGATTGAGAGTCTATGGAGGACCGTTTGGACTAGCTGACAGGATTGAGAGAGCATGTCCTATGGGTGGGAGGGATTTTGGATGGATTGGGAGAGATCATGGTAGGGCATGCATGAGATCACCGAGAGGATTACCATTGATAGGAGGTAGGGTGAGTGGAATGAATGGGGGTTGCAGGAGAGGTATTGATTTTGGACAGATTCAGCCAAATCCTAGGATTATTACAGCTCATGGTGGAGATGATGAGGATCCTGAGGATCATGTTCCCCTGATTAGACAATAGATTCAGAGAGTTACTTGGATTGAGATTCCAGTAGTTGGACATGTTGGTGGTGAGGGGATTGGGGTTCATGCACCACAACAAGATTTGTCAGAGCAAGTTGCACCAGAGCATGACATGCCAGAGTAGGTTGCACCAGAGCATGATGTGCTAGAGCATGATACCATTGATAGTCTGAGAGCACAGATTGATCAGCTTTGAGCATAGGTTTAGACTCTTATTACTGAGCAGGATAGGGATGTTAGGAGACAACAAGATACTCAGGGCCTTCTTGATCATATTCATCAATTTGGATCAGGTACTCTCTCAGCTAATATTGTTAGAGCATTAGTACAGGCTGGGAAGGAGACTTCCCACTAGCGATGACGATATGAGGAGCTAGTTGGAGAGAGCCAGAGAGCAGGTAGTTATCATACCACCATATTGATGGACACTAGCAGTGGTGGGGTCATGGGACCTCCTCAGAGGAGTGGTGATCATGGGAGTCAGGCATCTAGAGGATCTTCTCACCCACAGCCATAGAGATGGACAGAGTTAGGTGGTAGTGGTACAGGACAGCCATGACTTGATTTGTATTTGATGAGGCATTTGTATAATTTATTTGATATCATTGTATACTTGGACTTTTATTATTTTTATGATGATCTATATGCAGACATGGATTCTATATGATGATGATCTTTATTATGCATGTTACTCTATTTGATGATGATGCTTAGATGCTTGGATTATATGGATGCAGTGATTAGATGAATGATGATATGATCTTTTCTTTTCATTATGATGATGCTTTATATGATGATGTAATGATAAATGCTTTTGTTGATTTTTTGATGATCTTGGATGCAAATGAAAATAATTACTAACTTAAATGATATGCAAATGATGCAAATGCAATGATCTATATGGAAATGCAAATGAATGATTGCTTTAATGCTTATGATGATGTAAATGAAAATGATCTACATGAAATGTTTTTGAGTTTTTATGTAATGCTTATAATGATTATGGATCTAAAGATGCAACTAAATGATCTTTAATGAAATTATAATGCAAATAATAATGATGATACACTACATGATGAATAAAAATGCACTTAATTGAATGCAAACTAAATGCAAATGATTTATATACAACTAAATGAAATAGATAATGATTTTAAAATGATTCTAAAAATGAATGCACCTATAATGATTAAATGCAAATTGTTTTTGTTTGTCCAAGTATACTCAATCTTTATCTATGACCATTGATATGTTAATGAAATGATATGCTTATAATGCAATTGATAATGAATTCTTATAATGCAGATGAATAATGAGCTAATCTAAAATCATCTAACTAAAAATTGTACTGCCATTCTTCATATGCTATCTTGTAACAGTGCTTGATTTCAACATTGATCCTTAAAATGTTGTAAGAAAATACAAGCAACTTGACATAATGATTCAAGAAGACCTAAGTATTTCTTACATGGATTTTGATATAGAAAGTTAATACAAGCAACTTGATATAATGGATCAAGTTGACATGAGTATTGCTTGCAGAACAGACAAGGAGTATCTCCTTTCATGCATGACTTGGAACGTCCTCCTTGATCCTTTTTCGATCATATCTTGAGACAAGTACATACTGTAATAAGAGATAAACCACAGACAACAATCAGAGAAAATAATCATGTCCCATCATAGCTTCTCTAGTCATGGATATCCTTGACTTGTATAGAGTACATGATTAGCAATAAAATCAAGATATAAACACTGAATCTTGCATGTCATTCACATGTTCTTATGGTCGTTAACTAATATAATCATCTTGATGAATGATCTTTGATAATCCTTTATTACTTGTTAGTTGATCGGTTTTTGAGTTGCATGATTTAGTTGCCTTGATTTTCATTGCTTTGTTGCTCATTATTTGTTTCAAAATCCTAGGTGTTTTTGGTTTTTCTAAGTTTTTCGAATGTTTTGGATTTTCAAAGATTCAAATGATCACCTTAGCAAAAGGAATTAAGATTTTGCCCCTAGTGGAAACAAAAATTATTATGAATGTATGAATTGATCAAGATCCAAACCATGGCGGATACAAATGCAGACATGATTGATTCTAATAAAATCTAAGACAGTGACTACGACAAGTGTGTCAAGGATTGATAGTTTTTTGGTAAGCTGCATATTTCTTGCTAAATGGTTGAGAGCAATGAATGCGAAAGATGGAATAGATAAGCTAGTAAGTGATAGATTGGATATGATGGAGTGGATAGGTTCGCAAAGTGATCTTATATATGGAGGAACTCACTTTTTAGATAGTGCCTATTTACCAGGTTTTTACAATCTAAATTTATTGCATTTTTGTTGTTTTATACTTTTTAGGGATTTTATATCCTTTTTTGGATGTTTACTAATTTTTTGAGAGATGAAACATGTTGTGCCATCAATTGATAAAGATAAGACTACCCAGAATAAAATCCAGTAGTCATACCAATCTATGTCATTGTTTTGATTTGCTTGATGATTGATAAGAATGTCTGGTTTCATAGAGTGAGTACCCTGTGTAAGACCGATCTATCTGGTTTCGAGTGTACCTATCCCTGTATAAGACATGTTGATGTTGATAGATTTTGAGTGATGAATTGATAAACAAGACATGTGATTAATTTGATTGTAGACTTCATTAGTTTTCCTATTATTGATTTATTTTGATGGATGGGCCATGCGCTCATGCTTTGATTTTCAATTTTGTTCTTTTGATTTTGTCAATTTTTTATTTTTAGTTTTTGAGATATTTTTTATTTTTTTAGAATTTTTTTTTATTATTTCAGAATTTTTTGATTAGAAGAAAGATATATTTGGTTTCCCCAATGTATAGCAAGACAAGGAATGGATGAATTGTTGAGTTGAAGATGAATGGGTGAAAGATGGATGCATCTCTATTATGAAACATGAAGAGACATGTCAAGAGCTTTTTAAAATCATGTTTTTGTCCTTAGTTTTGATCAAGATCAAGGATGGAAAAGGGGATATGGATGGAGATAGGATATGGATAGGAGAAACAAGATCATAGGTAGTGATAGATGATGGAAGAAATGAATAGTTATGATATATGGTATAGATTAGTATGAAGCAAGATCGTAGATATCACTGGATGAAGTTAGATAGAGTAATGGATACTAGAGGAAGTATAATGGGAGATGTGGTATGAAGAATAGAGTGGGTGAAACTTTGACCCCAAGTATAAAAGTCTTCATTTGTAAAGAGGTGATATGTAAGATTGTCACAATATTTAGCACCACTTGAATAAGTGTTCCTGAACTTTTCAAAGATAGAGACCCAACCCACACTTAGAACCTTTGATAAATTCAACCAAACATATCTAGCAACTAGGAAATAGACTCAAAAGGGAAGAAGAATCCCAAATTGGGTCAAGGTACTTAGTCTTTGATTACCTATGTGTGTATAATTGGGTTCATTCTGGCTCATATGATCATTGTAATCTTTAGAATCCAACGTGGCTAGCTACTTGATTTACCTTGACTTCAAAAGTATCCTGGATAGAGCCTCACTGCTAGAAAGAATCCATAGCTCCAATAAGGTTATCACTGTAATATCACAAATATTGCTCCATTTCCAGCCAGGCATCCATAGCCCCAATGGAGTTACTTGCATATTCCCATAACCAAGCTTTTTGATATTTCATTTTTTCTTTTCTAGATATTTCTTTTCCTAATCATGCTTTGGATCTTTTGATATTGTCTTTTTATTTTCTTATTTTGATTGCATTGGCTTGTAAGTAATGAAACTTACATGGGTCTGATAACTACAGTGGCGCTGAAGCAAGATTTTATATTTTTCACTGGCCATGTCTTTGACTAAGTGATCACAATGATTTAGAGCAATTGATTAAGTGTATGAGATATAGTAATCAAAAGATGTCGGTACCAAGATACGATAAATGGTTCTTTTCTAGATTGAGTGTGTATCCCAACCAAAAGATAATATTGAAGAGGAATAACCTTGGATTCTGAATTGTATCATGAATAGATATCTAGGAAAAGGACCGAACATGAGATTTGAGCATGGGCAAACATGTGACAAAATGACACAAATGCCTATTTCACAAATGATGAATTGTGCAAAGGATTGAATGAAAGGGATGGAAGGATAGAAAAGAGGTGTTGGATAATAGATAGAATGTTTGAAGATTTGTGTGAGGATAGATGGAAATGTATTCAAGATGAGTGTTGGTACACAACTTAAGAAGTGATGAAGATATGGAGGAAAATTGATTTTTGGGACATAAGAACCCAAAATAGATAAAGGAGATGATGGAAGAATAGTTTTAAAAAGATGTTTAGATAGATGTTTGAAAGAAATTCAAAGGTGTGTGCTTTTGTTGATCTTTCTTATGGATCATTTGAGGTGATGGAATGGTGGATGGAGGGAAGTAAGGACCTAAGATGGATGGAAGGGATAGAGAGTTTGACTTTGGAATGAAAGGACCTAAAATGGATTTGGAGGATGAAGAGTTTGAATTCTAAACGAAAGGACCTAAAATGGATTTGGACGATGAAGAGTTTGACTTTGGAGTGAAAGGACCTAAAATGGATTTGGAGGATGAAGAGTTTGACTTTGGAATGAAAAGACCTAAAATGGATTTGGAGGATGAAGAGTTTGAATTTGGAACGAAAGGACCTAAAATGGATTTAGAGGATGAATATTTTGACTTTGGAATGAAAGGACCTAAAATGGATTTGGAGGATGAAGATATTTCTTTATCTTGATCTTGACTTGGAGTAGGATCATTTGAGCTTGTGCTTTTCTCTTGATTTTGAATTAGATTAGTGAAGGAGATGGAAGGGATATCATGCTCTTTCTTAGGAGGTGGATATTGAATGGAACTCTGCTCTTGAGATAAAAGGGGATCATCATAAGATTCTTGATACATAGGATCTTGATCAAAAATGGGATTAGTTTGGAGAGCCATGATATCTTGATCTTGATTTAGGCTAGGACTCATTTCCTTTGAATAAGCTTCTTCTTTTTCAAGTGACAAGATATGGTCACATGAGTGATCAAAGTTTTAGTTTAGATAGGTTGATGTTGTTGATTTGATGGATACTTTGTTTTGGATACTCAAGCTCACTAAGTCGAATAGAGGGTTTGTTCGATAGGCCCCTATGCCAAAAGCACATCAAATGATATGGAAACTTGATTTGACTAACTTGAATACCTAGCTAGGTATTGTTGTTGTTGAGATAGTTGGATGATAAACTCTTGATCACTTGGTTTGATACTCCCCTAATCTTGTTGGATGAAAGTCTTGCCTAAGATAGTTGAAAAGTTGATAACCACTTCAAAAAAGTGTTTTGTTGATTTTACCGCTATTGTTTGTTCCCTGTGATAAGATGTCTCTTTGTTGAAAAACGCGTCGTTGCAAAAATTCTCCATCAAACTCTGTACCACAGCCACTTAAATAGTGATGAAAACAGTGTAGGAATGTCCTCTATTTTAATAAGATCTTGCGATTCATGTACAAGAATCTTATTCTTTTCTGAGTAGCTTTATAACTGGGTTTTCTTTTCTTAAGGTGATACTTAAAAGTCATATAAGCATCTGACAATTTACAAGTTTGTTTGATTACAAAGTTGGTGCAATTCTGATTTTGATATAACCTAGGTTCAAAATAGGAAAGATATATCCAAGATTATGAACATAGGATAAATTGATCAAGCTTTGTGATAGAGGATTTGATTATCTTGATGAGAGACTTGATAATGATGTTGATTTTTTGCACTTAAGATGTTTGAATCAATAGCTTGTTGAATGTTTATGCTTATAGAAACCTTTTGGGAATAGACTGTTGGATTAGTGACCCAGTTGTTGAGCTCGTTTGAAAATACGTGATAGTTTAGAGACAAATTTACTTCAAGGATTATTTTGTCATTGTTGTTTTGACACTTTAGTTTGATCTAGTGTTTCAAATGTTGGAAAGCTTTTTGTATTACCCTTTTGATCACACTTTTTCAACAATTTGTTGGATTTTTTCTCGCTTGTAGATGATAATTTTCTTCAACTTTTTGACCATTTGGAACATGTTACAAACATAGAAGACACAATGTTTAATAAAAATGCACAAGGAAGTTCAAATCTTATGGCAGGCTGAGACAATAGTTGTTGAATCTCACGTGGGGTTTCCCCCAAGGCTACGCTATTCAAAGCAAATATTTAAAGGCTTGACCCCACTGGCTCCACCCTCAGCACTCACTTCTTTGAGGCAGCCAAGATCTAATTTCCATGAAAACTCCCTATGGAAAACTTTATATCTCTACTAGGAACCGTATGTATGTGAGCCACTTCAGAGGTTCAACCTTCTGTGCCAATAACTAGAAGGATTTTGGCAACTAGTACAAGTGGTTTTTAGTAAAGGCTTCCGGTCATGTGGCCATACATGCAACACTTTCAGCTCTGTAAATATAGAAGGTTCCCAGCCTATAGAGGTTATGCTCCATAGAGTTTATGGGGAAACATAGTGTCGGTATGAACTTATCAACACATGTTATTTGGGACTTACGTCACAAACACGATTTATTTATAGTGGATTGGAAGGACTCAGTATTAGCCCGTTTCCACTTTAGGTCATTCCCCACTCATTGGCCCCATCAAGGCAGCTCGAGAAGGTAGACCCTCTACAAGATTAATTGCTTGAAAGTAAAGAAAGCGTAAAAGAGTGGGTTTAGCTTTTTGGTCACCCAATTAAGGGGAGAGCATATACCTACCACTTTTGAGACACAAAATGCAAGCATTATTTTTAACCTTTTCAAAGCAATTTGTTGGCTAAGTCCTATTTGGAGATGTTGCTCCAACAAGCATGGTGTTCATTTTTAGCCCTTTTAAAAACTATGTGCAACTATTTTAGAGAAAATACTGAAAATGCAAGTTGCATGCTGTCAGTTTATCCTCTTAGTTAAACTAGATGAACAAGATATGATATATTACTTCCCAAATGAAGACTTTTACTTAACTAGATGATGAAATGCATAAAATTCACCTTAAATGCCATCCTGCACATGCATGTTAGTAGTCTGAAAAATCTAATTTCTTGGACATTCAGACCTGCAAGAAATTTTTGTTAGTTTTGTAAATAGAAGCGCTAATCTAACATATGCGCTATCTTTTTTCTCAAAAGCGCTAACCTGTAGATCAAAAGTGCTAACCTAGACTACAAAAGCACTGCTCTGTGGATACAAAAGCATGATTTATTTGACATATGCACTAACCTAGGACACAAATGCATGAACTTGTAATGCAAATGCACAGACTTTAAAACAAAAGCGCTAACCTATGCTACAAATGCACTAACCTAGAAGGAAAATGCCCTAACCTACATAACAAAAGCGCTGTCACAATTCACACATGCGTGAATCTGCATTACAAATGTGTTAATTTCACTGTTTGCGAGATTTTTAGAGGTATATGCGAGGTCCATGAGCCCCACGTTGGGTGCCAAAATGTGTTGACTTGAATTTCATCCTCAAAATGCTACCTGCAATAAGTTAGTTTCACAATTTACAAATGGAAATACTACAGGAAATCCAAATTCAATCAATGAAACAGCATGAAGTATATATGAAATAAAATACTATTTTTACCTTCATGGCTTATGTCCCATTGTGTCTTAATTCCACTGTTCCTGGTTGCAGATGGTGTGCTCTCAGACAATGCACTGTTGGCTTCCAAGATGACATATGAAGAATGGACTAATAACTTGTAGTTAACTGATACTATGATATGTAATACTACATGATTATGCTAAAATGCTATATGATATTTGCTATTTGCTAATTGCTATTTGCTATTTGCTTCAAAAACTCAAAGATGCATATAATTGATTTGAAGACTGTTTGAAGACTAACTCTTTCTCAACTGAAACTCTTGATTTTATAGACTTTGAGAGGATGAGATGATGTAGCTTAGATCAACGGTCTTGATCAGATCTGCAGATTTGGATGGCTATGAGCAAAGGTGAAGGTTGAGAGAAAGGGGGAAGGAAAAGACAAGTGTCACTCATCTCACCTTGACTGGGTTGCTGATCGAGGGTATCTAGGGATGGTTGGAAGAAATTTAGGCATGATAGAACAAGTGGACTCAAGTCCTTCCTAAAATGTATAGGTGTTGGAGAGAATATAGGAAATGGTTATGAAATATGGGTACGTACACAATTTTCATTAATTTTGGAAGTTGGAGACAAATGATGAATTAATATTTAAGAAATATTAATTTTCTTAGCCACATGTTTGATGAGTTGGCAAAGGGAATATGAAGTGGAGAAGATAATTAAATATTAGATATTTAATTAACTTGGTTAAAAGGATAATTAAATATTAGATATTTAATTAATTAGAAGAATAGAATAGATGAATTAATTAATAAAATATTAATTAATAGAAAGATACGAAAATGAATTAAATAAATTAATCTTTTCAAATTAATTTTTTAATAGAAGAATAAATATTAAATAAATATTAAAATATTCATTTAATCGCTCAGCCAATTTTATGTGTATACAGAAATAACAATGTTGGATCTCTGCAATGTTAAACAAAAGAATGGTGAATCCTTTATGATCTTCTTACAATGATGGAAATACATGTTTAATAGGTATCCTTGAGATGTACCTGATCAATAAAAGATGGACATATTCATTGATAATCTTGTCAGAGAAATGAGTTATCGACTAAGGATGCAATGTCCTCCCTCTTTTGCCAAAATGATCAAGAATGGTCTGAAAATAAAGAACGCAATGGTAAAGAAAGGAGAACTAAAACTTTATAATAATTCATACAACAACAATAACAACAACAACAACAACAATGACAAACCCAAGTTCTGGTCAAAGAATAGGACTATGAGCAATGAAGGGAATGACGATAATAGTACTACAGAACAACAACAACCAATTTTCAATCTATCAAGTCAAAACCCCAACAATAACAATCCAAAAAACAATAAAGCTAAGTCCTTTTTCTCCAATCCTCGAAGGAAATTCACAAACATTGGAGAATCTTTGGAATCAGCTCTAAAAACTTTGCTTGCCAACAAATTAATTGTTCTACCAGAAGCAAGAAATTATGAACTACCAGTCAAGCCTATTTGGTGGAATGACAATCATTTTTGCAATTATCATCGAAATAAAGGACACCTAACAAATGATTGTCAGTGATTGAAACACCTTATCCAAGATCTAATCGATAATGGAACCATCACAGTGGATAGCCATAAGACAAATGAATCACACTTGGCTTTCAAAACTCCACTCCCAAATTATGACAAAGGCGAATCATCCCAATTAAAAGATGACAAAGGAAAAGCCAAAGTGAATTACACTTATACATACGATGATGTGCTGAATGTAATAACTGTTAATAAAAATTCATCTTCAGAACCAATCAATGTTATCATGAGAAGCAAAGAAAAGGTTACCTTTCCAGGTGTAGCAAAAGATCCAACACTCAATCCACAACAATACAATTTAGTAGAGCAATTACAAAGAATACCTACTCAAATATCAATTCTAGAACTTCTTAAGATTTCACCTATGCATAAGGACATTTTGGAGAAAGCCTTAGTGGAAAAAAAAATTTCAAAAGATTTGGATGTAGATCAGTTCCAAAATATGGTAAGACACCTTATAGCTCCTCATTGCTTATCATTTTCTGAAAATGATGACGCATCCTTACAACATCCTCATAATGCTCCCTTACATGTTGAAGTCTCCATAAATAAAACTCATGTCAAATGTGTGCTCATAGGTGGAGGAGCTGGCTTAAACATTTGTGCATTAAGTTTGATAAAAGCTTTGGGATATTCAGAAAATGCAGTAGACCCGAAAAAGAAAATAACCATCAAAGCTTATGATGAAGCAGAGCATTCTTCTAAAGGAACTATTGTGCTACCAATAAGGATAGGACCTGTGGAAAAAGATACATTGTGTCAAGTTTTAGATTTGAACCTCTCCTACAACATTCTTCTAGGAAGACCATGGATTCACAAGATGCAAGCAGTTCCTTCTACATACCATCAATGTGTGAAATTTCCTCGTGAAGGAAAAGAAATCACTATAATTGTAGATTCTAGTCAGTATTGCAATAATTTGAAGGCAACACAAGATACAAGAGTTCTGCATAACAAAGAATCAATATATCCTACTAAATAAATTCAAGCAAAGCTATGGGAGACTTTTGAAGAAAAGCTCAAGTTAAATGATGAAGGAATGGGAAAGTATTCTTTGCAAAATTTTCCACTTTCCCCTAAGTCATATGGAAAGCCTACAGATATTCAATCAAAGACATTAGGAAAATCAAAACATATTTTTAAAGGAACCTTTGTTAGTGCTGGAACTCTTGAAGAGGAAAATGAAGACAAAGATATTCTTGGTTGGTTGTACAAGGATGAAGATAAAACTATAGCAACAACAGCAGAAGTCAATATTCCCATAAAACAATATGGCAAAGGATATGAATTCATGCAAAAGATGGGATATGAAGGAAAAGGACCAATTGGTAAGCAACATCAAGGTATTTCAGAACCTATTTGTCCGCACTAACAATCCATAGAAGATAAATCCGGGTTGGGATATCTAAAATCCAATCAAAAGCAACATAATAATCAACAACAAAAATGGAAAAAGAAATCAGTTTCTAAAGAAGAAAATAGGCAAGAAAAGCTACATCAAGCGGCCGAAATAGTAACCAATAATCAAAAGAAGAAAGAAGAAAATGAAACGAAAGAAGAAGAGACTACCATCAAAGATAAAGAAAAATCTTGTCAACAAGTTTTGAAAATACAAACAAAGGCAAAATCTGAACAAGATATTCTAGAAGCAGTAAAAATAGAAATGACAGAAATCAGAGAACTTTTTGCACCATACGACATTCCAGTATGGTATAGTGGAGTAATCTTAGATCAGGATTCAGAAATAGATTCCAATGAATATGAATGGGGTCCAGATTCCTTATCCACTACATCAAATAAGGAACATAATGAAGATCAAGAAACCATCACGAAAGAAGACTTGTCTATTGCAGAACAAAAGATGAAGTTAGAAAGAAGACAAGAGACTCAGAATTTAGAGAAAAGAGGCGTATGCAAAAAGAAAAGGGAATGAAAAAGATAGAGAAGCAATGCCACAAGAAGCACAAACAAAGATCAGATATGGAAGAACCATAGAAGAACTAAGAGATAGTCAAGTTGGATTGACTATTAGTCTAGAAGAAGTTGAGTTTGAAAGGAGACAAAATTTATAAAAAGAATCCTCTTTACCATGTGCACAAGTATGTCAACTTCTAAATGCAAATGAGGTCAATCAAGAAGGAATTTTTCATATCAAAGATGTGCGTGTGGATATAATCCATTCATTTAAGGGACAAATGTCAGTTGAAGAACCACTTGAGTGTGAACTACAAAATGCTAATATCAATTTTTTTAAGACTAATTCGGAAACGCTTGAGAAAGACAATTCTCAAAAACATTTAATCTATGACAGTACCTATTCTATGCCAAGTTATGATTATTATGTCATGAACATTGAAACACCTAATGATGACAATGATTATGATTTACCCCTTCTGCATCCTGGACTAATTGATTGGGATAATTTAGACAACCCTGAACTGAATGTCTTTTCCAATGATCATGACTTAGCTATGTACCTTAACATTGTTGAACCCATCCATCCTAAGATATCTTCCATTGCAAAATCAAGTGATGTTTCTCATAGTCAAGAGAATGCCAAACTTTCCAGTCGCAAAAGCAAAATAAAACAAGGAAAGAGACCTATTGTTGAAAACCATTTCATGGCAACATTAGATCAATCAAAAGTGAAAACAAAGGATGTATCTGATGGTGAAAACCTCCTTAAGGCACTAGAAGATGGAAAGTTTGACATTCTTCCTACATATTTTTAAGAGAGATCTGCTATCCTAATAGAACTAATAGAAGTAGTAAACATTGATACATCAAAGGATCCTAAAATACTTCATTTTGCTGCCTCATTATCAGAAAAAAGAGAGGAAAGAATACATGAAATTTTTTATGTAAAGACAAACAAATTTTGTTTGGTCTTATGCAGATATGCTAGGTATTAATCCGGATCTTATCATGCATCATCTTAATGTGGATTTAAAAGAAAAATCCGTTAAGCAGAAGCTAAGAAAGATGCATCCGCATATTGCTCTCCTTGTAAAAACCAGGTTGAAGAAGCTATTGGAATTGGGTTTTATAAGACTAGTTGCTTATCCAGAATGGGTCTCAAGTATTGTACTAGTATCAAAGCCAGATAAGAGCATAAGAGTCTATACAGATTTCAGAGATCTAAATAAAGCATGTCCAAAAGATGATTTCCCGCTACCAAACATTGATATCATAGTGGACTTATCAACAGGACATGAGATGTTTTCATTAATGGATGGCTTCTTAGGATATAATCAAATAAGAATCACACCTGAAGATCAAGAGAAGACAACTTTCACTTGTGCATGGGGAACATATTGCTGGAATGTTATGCCATTTGGGCTTAAGAATGCAGGAGCGACTTATCAAAGGGCTATGACGACAATTTTCCATGATATGATGCATAAATTTATGGAAGATTATGTCGATGACATACTTGCAAAATATCACACAAGAAAAGAACATTTGAACATTTTAAGCAAGATTTTTGATAGGCTAGAAAGGTATCAATTGAGATTAAATCCAAAGAAATGTGCATTTGGGGTAACCTCTGGAAAGCTCCTTGGGTACATTATATTAGCTCGTGGCATTGAAGTAGATCTTGAAAAAGTCAAAGCTATTATGGAGATGGAATCACCTAAGAATATAAGTCAATTGTGATCTTTACAAGGAAGATTGCAATCAATCAGGAGATTTGTTTCTCAATTGGCCGATAGATGCCTTCCATTTACCCATCTTCTACATAAAAATGTTCCATTCAAATGGGATCTAAAATGTGAGGAATCTTTCTTGCAAATAAAAGAATATCTTATGAGTCCTCCAGTACTGATATCACCAACCAAAGGGAAACCATTGTTACTCTATGTCTCCGCAACAATTGTATCATTAGGCGCTCTCCTAGCTCAACATGATGATGAAGGAAAAGAAAGAGCAGTTTATTATATTAGCAGAATACTTGTTGGCTACAAATTAAATTATTCCTCAATTGAAAAGATATGTCTAGCAGTTGTACTTGCAACTCAGAAGCTGCAACATTATATGTTGATTCATTCTATAAAACTAATAGCAAAGATAGATCCTCTCAAATATCTGTTGAGCAAGACAATATTGACAAGGAGACTAGCTAAATGGGTTATGATACTGAGTGAATTTGACATATAATATGTTGACCAGAAAGCTATCAAGGGACAAGTCATTGCTGATCAATTGGTCGATGCACCTTTACAAAATGACATGCCTTTGCACATTAAATTTCCTAATTTAGATATCTTGACAGTAGGTACAAACTTTTGGGAATTGTACTTTGATGGTTCTTATACCCAATATGGTTCAGGCATAGGAATATTTTTCATCACACCTCAAGGACATACAATTTTGAAATCATATAGACTGTGGTTTCCATGCACCAATAATACTACTAAATATGAAGCATTGGCTATAGGGCTCAAAATGGCCATTGAATGGAATGTCAAAGAACTCCATGTCTATGGTGATTCACAACTTGTCATAAATCAAATAAATGATGAATATCAAACAAAGGATTATAAGCTTATGCCATACAAATAGCTAGTAGAGGAGTTTAAAGGACACTTTAAAGAAGTCACATTCACCTAGATTCCCAGAAATGATAATAAAGTAGTAGATGAAATGGCTACAATAGTATCTCTCTTGCAAAATAAGGAGGATCAATAGTGCTACGAATTTCTCATGGAAGATATCTTAACCCCTACCATCCAATCCTAGGATACCTATCAAATTTGCCATATATTAGGAACCAGTCAAACCTACCAATATTTGAAAGATCATATCCTTCCTCTTGAATTATCTCGTAATCAATGAAGAAACTTTATCTGTCAGTCCTCTCACTATACCATTATTGCTGATATCCTATATAGGCATGGTCTAAATGGTACATTGTTGAGATGTCTTAAAAAAGATGAATCTGAGAGAGTTCTTAATGACATTCCTGTAGGTATTTGTGGTACACAGTCAAGTGGTTTAATATTGGCTAAGAAACTTATTCATATGGGTTACTTTTAGCCTACTATGGAAAGAGATTCATTCACCTATGCTAGAAAATGTAAACAATGTCAAATCCATGGGAATCTCATTCATGTACCAGCACAATAGTTATATCTTATGACAGGATCATGGCCATTTTCACAATGGGGCCTTGATTTGGTAGGAAAGATCAATCCCTCATCTTCTAATGGACATAAGTTTATTGTAATTGCTACTGAATATTTTACTAAGTGGATTGAAGCGGTGCCTTTAACAACAATGATAGGAAAACAAATATCATCATTCATCTTGAATTATATAATCTATCGCTATGGAGTTCCTATGACCATTATCACTGATAATGGAAGACCATTCTGAAATCAAGATGTGAAAGAGCTATGTGAACAATTTCAAATCCAACATAGGTTCTCTATGCCATATTATCCATAGGGAAATGGTCAAGCTAAGGCATCAAACAAAACTATCTTGAAAACATTGAAGAAAATAGTCAATGAAGCTGGAAAAGATTGGCACATTCAGCTAAATCTTGCTCTTTGGGCATACCAAACTAGTGTCCGCACTCCAACAGGGGCAACTCTGTATTGTTTGGTCTATGGATCAGAAGCCATATTACCTATAGAAGTAGAGATACCTTCTCTACAAGTATCCTTACACGGTCTTATACTAGAAGAAGAACAATGAGTCTCTCAACTCCAAGAACTAGAATTGATCCAAGAACATCACCAAAATTCAATAGAACATTTGAAAGTATACCAACAAAGAATGTAAAGAAGCTATAACCACAGAGTCAAGCTGTGTATTTTCTAGATTGGAGATATAGTTCTATGGGAGAATCCAAGAAATCAGCAAGACCGAGAGAAGAAGGGAAAATTTGAGCCAAATTGGCTAGGACCTTTTGTTATAGTGGCAGCATATGGATCAGGAGCATACACGTTATCTACCCTTGAAGGTGATTGGTTTGATGAACCTATCAATTCTATCCATCTCAAGAAATTCTATGCTTGAGATATAAAGTCCTAAAAAAATCAATAAAAAACATATAAAGTCCTGAAAAAATCAATAAAAAGCATATAAAATCCAAAAAAATGTAATAAATTTAGATGGTGAAAACCTGGTAAACAGGTGCTATCTACAAAGTAAGTTCCTCCATATATGAGATCACTTTGCATACCTATCCACTCCATTCTACCACATTTATCACTTTCATCATATCTTAGCTTATCCATTCCATCTTCCATCTTTCACATCCATTGCTCTAAACTATTTAGCAAGAAGTATGCAACTTACCACTAGTTATCAATCTTTGACATACTTGTCATTGTTACTATCTTAGATCTTATCAGAATCAATCAATCTGCATTTGTATCCCGCTATGGTTTGGATCTTGATCAATTCATACATCCATAATTTTTTGTTTCCACTGGGGGCAAAATCCTAATTCCTTTTGTTAAGGTAATCTTTTGAATCTTTGAAAATCCAAAACATTCAAATTTTTTTGAAAAACCAAAAACATGGAGGATTTTGAAATAGATAATGAGCAACATGGAACAAAAATCAAGGCATTTTATAACAACTGAGTCATGAAGCTCAGAAACTGAAGAATCAACCAACAAGTAATAAAGGATTATCAAAGATCATTCATCAAGATGATTATATTAGTTAATGACCATAAGAACATGTGAATGACATGCAAGATTCAGTGTTTATATCTTTATTTTATTACTAATCATGTACTCTATGCAACTCAAGAATGTCAATGACTAGAGAAGCTATGATGAGGCATGATTATTTTTCTTTGATTGTTTTCTGTGGTTTATCTCTCAATACGGTATGAACTTATCTCGGGATATGATCAACAAAAGATCAAGGAGGACGTTCCAAGTCATGCATGAAAGGAGATACTCCTTGTCTGTTTTGCAAGCAACACTCAGTTCAACTTGATCCATTATATCAAGTTGCTTGTATTAACTTGCTATATCAAAATCCATGTAAGAAATACTCAGGTCATCTTGAATCATTATGTCAAGTTGCTTGTATTTTCTTACAACATTTTAAAGCTCAATGATGAAGTCAAAGCACTATTACACAATAACATATGAAGAATGGCAGTATAATTTTTAGTTAGATCATTTCTAGATTAGTTCATTATTCATCTGCATTATAAGCATTCATTAGTCATCTGCATTATAAGCATTCATTGTCAGTTGCATTATAAGCATATCATTTTATTAACAAATTAATGGTCATAAATAAAGATTACGTATTCTTGGACAAACAAAAACAATTTGCATTTAACCATTATAGGTACATTCTTTTTAGATTCATTTTAATCATTATCCATTTCATTAAGTTGAATATAAATCATTTGTGTTTAGTTTGCATTCAATTAAGTGCATTTCATTCATCATGTAGTGTATCATCATTATTATTTGTATTATCATTCATAAAGATCATTTAGTTGCATCTTTGCACTTAGATTCATAATCATTATAAGCATTACATATAAAAATCAAAAAACATTTCATGTAGATCATTTGCATTTACATCATCATAAACATTAAAGCAATCATTCATTTGCATTTCCATATATATCATTTAAGTTAGTAATCATTTTCATTTGCATCCAAGATCATCAAAAATTGAAAATCAACAAAAGCATTTATCATTACATAATCATATAAAGCATTATCATAATGAAAACAAAAGATAATATCATTATCTATTTAATCATGCATCTATATAATCTAAGCATCTAAGCATATATATATAGCATCATCATCAAATAGAGTAACATGCATAATAAAGAAAGATCATCATATAGAGTCCATGTCTGCATATAGATCATCATAAAAACAATAAAAGTCCAAGTATACAATGATATCAAATAAATAATATAAATGCGTCATCAAACACAAATCAAGTCATGGTTGTCCTATACCACTACCACCTGACTCTATCCGTCTATATGGCTATGGGCGAGAAGATCCTCCAGATGCCTGTCTCCCATGATCACCACTCCTTTGAGGAGGTCCCATGACCCCACCACTGCTAGTGTCCATCAACATGGTAGTATGATAACTACCTGCTCTCTGGCTCTCTGCAACTACCTCCTCATATCATCATCACCAGTGGGAAGTCTCCTTCCTAGCTCGAACTAATGCTCTAACAATATTAGCTGAGAGAGTACCTGATCCAACCTGCTGAATATGATCAAGAAGGCCCTGAGTACCCTACTATCTCCTAACAGCTCTATCCCTCCTAGTCATAAGAGTCTGCACTTGTGCTCGAAGCTGATCAATCTATGCTCTTAAACTGTCAATGGTATCCTTCTCTGGCACATCATGCTCTGGTGCAACCTACTCTGGCAAATACTATTGTGGTACATGAACCCCAATCCCCTCACCACCAACCTCTCCAAATGCTGGAATCTCAGTCTGAGTAACTCTCTGAATCCATCGTCTAATCAAGGGAACATGATCCTCTAGATCCTCATCATCTCCACCATGCACTGCGATGACCCTAGGATCTGGCTGAATCTATCCAAAATCAATACCTCTCTTGCAACCCCCATCCAGTCCAGTCACCTTGTCTCTTGTCAATGGTAGTCCTCTCGGTGACCTCATGCCTGCCCTGCCATGATCCCTCCCAATCCGCCCAACATCCCTCCCACCCATAGGATGTGCTCTCTCAATCTTGCCAGCCGATCCAAACAGTCTTCCACGGACTCTCAATCGACCTCCCCTTCATCCAGGTCTCCTACCACCACCACCTCCATCCCCACCATCATCTCCACCTCCCCCAGCATCCTGAGTAGCTCTAAGCTCTCCTCTCCATCTCTGTCTCCTAGAAACTAGATCATCTGAATCATCATCTTCATCTTCTGAGCTGGGAGGAGGATCTGTTGGATCAGTAATGCGAGGAAATGGATGAGCTAGTATATACTGAGCATACTTTGCAGTAACCCCGGGATCAAGAATATGTAATCTCATATCATAAGCCACTCTTGGAGTAGCAACAAACTCTGCACGAGCAATCTCAAATGACAATGAAGGTCCCTAATCTTGCCTATCTTTGTACCACTGAGCATATATAGTCACACTAGTAGGCATAGGTTGAATGATACCAAACTGTCTCAAATATGACCAGTCAACTATCGCTCAACAATGTAAGGAGTCTGACCAATGAAATATCTACTCTACATGATAAATTTTAATCTATGTGCATCATCCATCCATGGCTCACAATCCAGATATGGTCTCCAAGTAACGCTATCCAATGAATCTAACACCCAATGCCAATACTCCATCTTACCCAGCTTATGTTGAGTAAGGATACCTGCATAAAAATACACATATGGCTGCCTCTCTCCACAAACTCTATGATGGATAGGCTGAGTAACAACAATATGCTCCCAACACCAGATCTGCAATAAAGTGCATCCTATAGATAAACTCACACTCTCATTATACACTACTTGATGAAGATCATGATATAAGTGTGCCAGCATGCAAACACCCCACGCATATCGAGTATGATGCTGCATCATACTCAGGAGAATCTCACCCCATCCAACAGAAAAACCTCATGATCTCCTATCAAGACATATAAATCCTCCAATCAGACCAGCAAGAGTAATAGGAAGAGCCTCTTAATACATCACCATATCTACCCATCAGATCTCTCCTCTACCAATGCTCTCATCAACAAACACGACTCTGCAAGCCTCTGTACCAACCCGGTCCTAAAAATCATATTGCACTAGCTCGCCAATCACTGGGATGTGTAGAATCCTGTAGACATCCTCAAGAGTCACACTAATCTCACCCGTCAACAGGTGGAAAGTGTTATGCTCGTTGTGCCATCTCTCGGCCAACGCTGTCAATAATCTTGTATTATGTGTAATCTTAGGCATATACAATAAATGGCGTAAACCACAAGCATCTATATGTCTAATCTCAGCCTGGGTTAGCTCTGGAACTAAATGACGCACTACTAGTAATTTCTCCTGACACTGGAGAACATCAAGTTTCTCCTATTTATCAAGAGAAATCAATCAATCATCAAATCATCTATCTATTAAATCAAACTGAAGCAATCAACTATCAAATCTATCAAATCAACCAGAAGCAATCTATGCTATCTATCTATCAAATCAACCTAAAGTGATCTATGCTATCTATCTATCAAAATAAAATCAAAGCAACTTAAGCTATCAAATCATTTTAAAACCTATCAATCACGGTTTTTTATCAATCACCGAGTTTACTCAAAGCTCTGTCAAACTCTTACATCAGAAACTACATCAGTTTCTTAGAGCTACTCAATCAAGAAATCTATGAATCGATCAAAGAAACCAATCCAACAATCAAATCAATCAATTAATCTATCTATCCATCTATCAGGCATGCAATCACTCAATCCATTCACTATTTCATCATCAATGCACATTAAACATGTTAAATCTAATCATCAAAGTGATTTTTAGCCTTTGCACTTATCAAAAACATCAAATTTGAGCAAAAGCGCTATCCTATTGAATATTTGCACTAAATCTAAATGCAAATGCACTAACCAAGTGCATATGCGCTATCCTTTTTAACAAAAGTGTTAAATCTACAAGCATACGCACTAACCCATGTAAAAGCGCTACCTTTTTTAGCATATGCGCTAACAAACGATGCATTTGCGCTACCCTATGCATATGCGCTAACATCCTTAACATATGTGCTATCAAAAACAGCATATGTGCTAACCTAAGCATTTGCGCAAAAACTAATTGCATATGCGCTAAAACAAATTGTAAAAGTGCTAAACTAATGCCGAAAAAATTCAAAAAATTCAAAAAAACAAAAAACGTGCCTAAAAACCTGAAAATTTGAAAACAAAGCTTGGGATAAGATACATACCGGATACCCATGCTCAACAGGTCACTGATATCGCCAAGCTCACTCAAAGTGATGGTTCTCCACGGGAATCACCATTTTGCCACCTCAGCAAGACTATTTTCTCCACAAGCTGACAAGGATAACAATGAAGTTAAAATTAGCCTTGGTTAATTTTATATTTACTATTTGAAAAGTAATTAATTTCAAATAGGGAAATTTAATTTTTTTTTTACAAATGAATTTAATTGACTGATTTTTTATCAAATTATCATGAGATTAATCGTTCAAACTAGAATTTTCAACAATTTCACGATCAAATCTCTTGAGGGGGCACACAATCAGGATTTTCAATTTCCATCAGGTGCATTATTGAGACTTGATTTAATCTTTGAAACAATGTTGTCTCGTCATCATTTCAAAGAGGGGCAAAATGTATACACCTAAAATTGGCTATGAGCAATTAAATAAATATTTAATATTTATTTAATGATTTTTCTTCGATTAAATAGTTAATTTGAAAAGATTAATTTATTTAATTCATTTTTGTGTCTTTCTATTAATTAATATTTTATTAATTAATTCATCTATCTTATTCTTCTAATTAATTAAATCTCTAATATTTAATTATCTCCTCCAAACAATTAAATATCTAATATTTAATAGTTATTCTACTATCCTATAGTCTCAAATATTAAATAATTCTTAAATTATTTAATCCTTTATCCAACCCACTCTCCATCTTCACTTCATCTTCCCTTTGCCAACTCATCAAACATGTGTCTAAGGAAATTAATCTTTCTTAAATATTAATTCATCATTTATCTTCAACTACCAAAATTTAATGAATATTGTGTACGTACACATATTTCATAACCATCTTCTATATTCTCTCCAACCCCCCCTACATCTTAGGAAGGACTTGAGTCCACTTGTCCTCTCATGCCTAAATTTACTCCAACCATCCCTAGATTCCCTCAGTTAGCAACCCAGTCAAGGTGAGATGAGTGACACTTGTCTTCTCCTTCCCCCTTTCTCTCAACCTTCACCTTTGCTCATAGCCATCCAAATCTGTAGATCTGATCATGACCGTTGATCTGAGCCACATCATCTCATCCTCTCAAAGTCTATAAAATAAAGAGCTTCAGTTGAGAGAGAGTTAGCCTTCAAATCAATCATATGCATCCGCGAGTTTTTGAAGAAATTAGCATATAGAAAATAGCATATAGCAATTATCATATAGCAATTATCATATAGCATAATCATATATCATAATCATGTAGTATTTGCATATCATACTATCAGTTAACTACAACTTATCAGTCCATTCTTCATATGCCATCTTGGAAGCGATCAGTGCATTGTCTGAGAGCATACCATCTGCAACCAAGAACAATGGAGCTAGGAAAGAATGGGACATAATCCATGAAGGTAAAAATAGTATTTTATTTCATATGTACTTCATGTTGTTTCATTGGTTGAGTTTGGATTTCTTGTAGCATTTCCATTTGTATTTTGTGAAACTAACTTATTACAGGTAACATTCTGAGGATGAAATTCAAGTCGACACACAAAGAATCAAGCATTTGACCTTGTAGCTCAACCAATGCTCTGCTAAAATTATTCATTGACCAAACAACAACATCTTCAATTTTTTTTTTCTCTTCTTCACCAAAATTGTCATAATGTTTATTTACACCAACTAATATACCATACTTCCTAATGTGCATCAACAATTTTTCAAGGGAAGTAAGTTTTGTTACTGGTGGCTTAACAGATTTAACAATGGATGCACCAACCACTTTGGATTTCTCGCCACTTGCTCTCAGCTCTTACTTTTCACCTTCAGATTCTATTTCCTTAGCTTCTGCTTCTTCTGCAACTATTTTTGCTTGTTCCTTCTTTCCTTTACCAGTGGCTACCGATGCTTTTGGTTCTAGTGGCTTATCTATCTTTGATTTTCTTCTAATTTGTATCTTAGGAGGATGAGGGGGCTTCTCCTTCTTCACATTTGTACTCCTTGTTTGTCTATTGGTGGAGGTTCCTGCCTTGCTTGCCTCAAATATAGTTCTAGCTTCATCAATCATCTCTTTAATGAAGCCTTGTGACAACAAATTCTTCAAATTCTTTTCTAACCTTCTTAGAAATTACCAGTTTTGCCAATTCAGCGTGAACCTGTAATGATTTCTCTTTAAAAGTACCAAACTAGATACACTAGGATCTATCGGTTTGGATAGAAGATGACCAACATAAATAGTCAAAATATATTCTTCAACTTTGTATCCCATAGGCATTATTCATGAAGTTCTTAGATCTACAACGTCCATCTGACAGGTATCGGTATCAACCATGAAACAAATAGAATCTTTATATCTTTTTACAACATGATCTGATATCCTCTCTCTTTCATGCATTCTCTTCTATAAATCCTTGAAATAACCCCATATGGTCTTTGTAAAATCATTGCCAAGCATCTTGATGTTGTTCTTTATTTGCAAACATGTCGGTGTATCATCTGACCATTGAATATCTCCAATACCAGGAAATTAGTTCTAAAAATAGAAAAACAAACCAATAATCAACTGACCATATTTAAACGTATTTCTCTTATCCTTCTTGATTGATTCAAGATTCAACATCAGTTGTGCTCTCAAAGCTTCTACTAGGTCATAGTCAACATTCTCCTTCAACATCTGGTAGGCAATGTGGATAGCAGCTTCGGGAATGCTATTCATTTAGTTTGAATGATATACCCTATAACTGTTGACCATAGATGCAAACTTTACCTTTGGATCTTCAATGTCATTCATTGTCATCGCACGACCATCCCACTTTGACTTTGTCAATCAGATAACTTCATCCTTTGGAATTGATCTTAAATTAGGTACTTCACCAGTTGCCCATAATTAGTGATAGAATGGATGAATTCCTTTGCAATCTTATGTAGTCTATCCAACCACATAAAGTGATCATGAATCCTTCTCAAAAAATATCTAACATACTCTTCAAAATCATCAAGAAAGTTTAAAGCATGATGAAAACCCTTCTCGAATACCCTCCTAAATTCATCCTTTATCACTCCTTGTTCATCACACAATGTAAGGTATTGATCAAAGATATAAAATGTCCCCAAATCCTCCAATTTCAAATGAATGTAAGATTTAATGTCTTCAACATGTAAAAATCCATAGGGTACGCCGGATAGGGCTCCAACTGGATCTATTTCTGTTGATTTATGAGGATGGCTTTTGAAATCTGATCAAGGTCCCTCGGTAATATCAACACTGAGTGGTGTATCCATTATGAAAATTCCAACATAGATACAGAATCATAGAGAAATACCTTTCAACTTCTTCACACTAGGGTTTCCTGTCTGAATGCTCTTTCACCAATTCACTTTTCACAATTCTTCACAATTCGTTATCTCCTTCGCCAAAGAAGTAGTCAAATGCTCTTCTTTGTTTCATTTTCTCTGTAAATGCTCTCAAAAATGAAAGGTGAGAAATGAAATTGTAAAACATCATATTGCATCAAAATATGTAGATTTGACTTATCGCACACCATTTAGAGGGTTCAAAAATAGATCGGAAAATATGGTCCCCCTAATCTTCATACATAGCTTAGTTTACCAATGAGAGATTCTCCACACTAGGTGAAGAATTAGAGTCTTCTAATGGTTTATCTTCACTTTTATTCCTCTATATCTTATTCATCTCACTTTTGGTTTCTTCAACATCTACCTTCTTCTTTCCTTTCTGGTCAACAAACTGATTAACTGGTTGGTTCATTCTTGTTCTACAAAATATTACAATGTGTCCCGGTTTGTGATAATGAAAACATGCCATTCTATATGCTCTTTAGGGTCCAACATTTCCTCTATCAGTTCTTCTTTGACAATTCATAGCAACATGACCATAGTTGTGATAGATTGAACATATCACATTCCATCTTTTCTCCATTTCATAGGGACTAGACCGGTTCACATAAGGTCTCTGCCAAGTAGGGTTCCTCTTGTTATTGTAATATCTTTGTCATTCACCTTCAGACCTCATATTCATGTAAGATCTCTAATTGTTTATTCTTGACCCGCACTCAACAACTCTATGCTCATACTTATTGTAATTGAAGCAATATCCATTAAAAGTCCTAGGCTTATATCCTTCATATGCATTAGGTCTATATCCATCAAAAGTACTGGATCTACTTCTACAAACATTTGCAGTATGACCTATCTTATGACAGTTAAAGCATACTAGTCTATAGATTCTCTTACCAGTGTTCCTCTTGATCTTTGGTGTAGATTTAGTTTCATGCATGATGTCCTTGGTACCAGATGGCTCTCCTTGTTCAAAGGTTGTGTATCCCAAGCCATGTGTATCTCCTTTCTACCTTTGTGTTTGAATCTTCTCATCAAGCATAGCAATTCTCTTGTTAAATTTATCTAATAACTCATTTGCATCAACCAACTCCTTAGTAAGGTCATCATTCTTCTTTGTGAGACTCTCTAAGAGACATAGCCATGTCTAGATCAACTTGTATTTCCTATTTTTCTTCTCTTATCTCATGAAAATGTGCATGTAGGGTACCAATCTCCTGTTTCAGCTTAAAGATCTCATGTGCCTTATCTCTTAATTTATCTTTAGTTGTCCTCCTGACTTCCAACTCTTGTCTCATCTTGATGGTAAGGGCTTCTAACTCCCTCCTCAGATTTGAATTCTCATCATTTAACTTTTCCACCTCATTAGACAAGGCATCAATGTTTGCTTCCTTAGCTGAATTGTTTTCATTGAGTTCCATCAACTATGCAACTATCTCTCTTCTCTTAGCCAGTGAACCTTTGTACTTGACCTTTAGTTCACCAAGGGATTCTTCAGATTCTGCAAGCCTATTTGAAATCTCTTTATAACTCATTGAACTTTCCCCCATGTTAGCCTTAGAGATCCTTCCCAAGTGGTTAAGCCTTTAGGGAATTAGGTTATGATACCAATTGATAAACTTATTAGGCACTCAGAGGGGGGGTGAATCAGTGCAAGCAAAAACTTAATAACTTTGATAACAACTTTTATCAACTTTAAAATCAATAAGCATGCAAGAAATATAGCCACATAAACAAACATCCAATAAAGCATGCAAACCATAACACAATTATTTCTCATGTGGAAACCCAAATGAGAAAAACCACAGTGGGAATTAGTACCCACAAAGATCTACTAACTGTAGTATAGACATCTAACTATTTAAGGTCTTAAAAATATCCTGTTAGGGGCACACTCAATTAAGGGTGTCTTAGCCCAGTTAAGAGCTATACAATAAGGCTTGTTAGGACCCATCCTTGTTAGGAGATACCCACGCTATTAGGATTTTCAAACACAAGCTAATGTGTCACCTTTATAGAGGACTTAACCTTTGGACCTGCTAGGATCCTACCGTACCCTATTAGGAGTGACCTTGTTAGAGGATTTTTCTTGCTGCAACTATTAGGGAACAACAAGTTCAACTAATTTGATTTAAGAACCTCTGTACTTGATTAGATCTATTTTTTCTCAACTTCTATCACCGATTAGACATCAAACCCTAACTTCTCCTTCAACCATACGATCAAATTCTCACTCTTGATCCATAAAATCATACAACTTTAATCTCCTTATAAAGAACTCTGTTAAGGAAGTTGAGAACCTTGGAACAATTCCCTAGGTCCACTGAATCAAGAAACATTTTATATTTTCCCTCTTTACACTTTTCATTTGTCGGCCAAACAATTAATAACTCAAAAACATAACAAAAATTATATCAGTTACCGATCAAACAAATTCTACTATATTGGTTCTCTATTCTTTTGATCATCTAACTCTTCTCCAATTATCTATACCAGTCGCTTGATCATTTCTTTGTTCCTTCTTACCGGTTGACAACAACTTAACAGTTTAGCTATCTAACTGATTCCACTACTGGTTGGTCTAGAAGACTTAGATGACTAAACAGACATGGTTTCCATCAATGAGAACACAAATAAATTCATCAATCAACCTATTACTACATCATCATCATCAAGCCAATAGAAGACCAACAAAATCCATTGAATCAGCCTCCCAGATCTTCCTTGAGCTGTTAAACTTCCTTCGAGGAACTAGTCTCTAATACCAATTGTTGGAATCAAGGAACATTGAGAGGGGGGGTGAAATAGTTTTTTGTAAACTTTAACTTCATTAATATTCTTTTTCAACCACTTAATACATTAAACCAAAAGAAAGATGCAAGAACACAAAGCAATCAACCACAACACCATAACACAAAGATTTTATATGTGGAAAAATTAGTCAAGGGAAAAACCATGGTGGGGATGAGACCCACAAATGAGTATACTCAAATATAAAATTTTACAATGAGAACTCAAATGCATTCAGGCACACTGCCTAGAGCACACTTCTCAAGAAAGAGAGACTCATTACCTACAAATGAATTACAATAGATCACTAAAGTACATGAACTAAATAATATCATCTACAAATGCCTAATTGTAGTTCTGGTTAAGAACATTTTATAAATATTTCATACTCTGCCTTATACTACTTTGATTCACTTTTCTACAATAATACAAAGCACAAATCTCTCACTTGCGTACGTGAAACTGCACACAATCAATCACCAGCACCTTTTGCATACTCATCGATATCCAAAATGATCATAACAATCAATCTTATATATCCACAACAAGAAATCACATCCATCGCTAGTCAGATCAAGAACACTTAGAACATTATTGAAATGTGTCCACATAGTCGGCTCAATCCAAACTGAAATACCAAAGCAGACCAAAATGATTTTCCACATGCTACCACAACCATCTGACAAAATACCTAGATCACATAAATCATCACCAAAATTTATCCACATAATCCTCATAAGGATTATCAACACAAGACTGCTATTCTATATTGCAAAACTAAAATCGATACACAGAGGCTTCTAACACATGAACCAATCACCACCAGAGGCTAAAATATGGAATAGGTCAATCCATACATCCATCTACCTTCCCTAAAATATGTAATACAAAATGATAACCTAAAAAGATGTATCAATCAAAATACTTAGCTCTACTAAATACTTGGTTCAAGATTGCCTGACTTGAACCGATCTCCAATGTGACTTCTAGTAGGATCAAATCACACAGTGCTATCTAGCTTGGGTTGCCATCAATGAAATCATCGGATGACCTATGCAGTGTCTCTTGGCAATAGTTTGGATGGATGTAAGGCACTCAAGAATATGTTCCTTTGTTGATTTTGAATAGGGGATGAAGGGATATAAGGACCTAAGATGGATGGAAGGGATGAAGGGATAGGTGCATGTTTGGATATAGGTTTGATAGGGATACCAACATCTAGAGAAATGTCACCGAGGCCATGACCATTAATATTTTATTTAAGATGGAGGGGTTATTTCTTGTGAAAATCTACCCCTTTACCTTTATAAACATTTTGACCTATAGGATACTATTTTCTTTGGGAGAAAGATGCGAGTCCATTATGAGGTGGATATGATATGATGGGAATGATGGGATCCTGAAGTGAATCATACTAGACTAAAGGGGAGAAACCCATTGTTCATGTAGGGGGTTCATTAACATCTTCCACCAACACGTTAGAATCATGAAGGGGATCAAGATCATTAGAGGGATCAGGATCATGAGGGGGATTAGGATCAATGATAGGCTCTTCATGAGATGGAATGGGAGAAATAATGAGACCATATAGGGAGATGGAATCTTGTGGAGGATTTAAAGGGATGATAGGGTCTTGTGGTGGACATGATTCTAAAAGGATACTTTGATCTTGACAAGGAGGAAGATCATTGGATTCCTCTTTAGAGGTTCTCTACTCTTGACTTTCAATGGGATCATTAGTAATAATAGAAAGGATATCTTGACCTTGCTCAAGAAGTGGAATGTCAATGGGACTTAAAAGGACATTTTGGTCATGCAATGGAAGAGGATCATTTGGGATAGGATGGAATAGGATATCTTGATCTTGATCTATTTTAGGACTTATTTCTTGGTGCTTTAAAATATCCTCTTGGCACGGGGTTGGACTTTGAACATGCACGGTGGATTCTAGCAAGGAATCAATGCTTTGACATGAAGGAGATGGACTTTGAATGGGATCCTCTGAAATAAGTTTGATGGGATTGACTAACATGGTGGCATTGGGTCTAACATTTCTAAAACATGGTAGGGATGTGCATCATGAATTCGATTAGCTTGGTAATCAATTGTGGATAGCCCTTGGGGGATTTCATCCTTGGTTGTATCGTTTGATGAGGATGATATGGAAGGCTCTTATAAATATTTGAAAGGTTTAGGAATAGATGCCACTAGAGAGTCAATTTTCTTACAGGGGGTGAGTCATTTCCAGATATAGGTGTATGATTTTCATCTTTCTCAGGAAAATCACTTAGGGCTCTCTTTAAGAGTTGTGTAATAGAGATACCTTTCATTAGAGACACATTTGAATCCTTGCAGTTTTTGACATGGTTGCGTATTGATCTTGAACTTTTTTGAAAGGGGTTAGGTTTTGGTTTGGTATTACATTTTAATTTTGAGTTGGGTTTTGGTTGAATTGATTTGACATGTTTGAAATTTGGCTTGATGTGAGTTGTAACTTTTATTTTTGAATTTTTGGTTGTGGTTGTTGATTTTGATTTGTTGAATGAGCTTGTTGTTGATACTCCATAGATGGTTGAATGAATTTTTGACATTGTGTATATGGTTGAGCATATCATTGACATTGCATTGTTGATTGTGTTGGTTGGATATGTTGGACCATTGAATATGTATGTTGGATCATTGGTTGTTTATGTTGAATCATTGGTTGTTGTTGGATGATTGGTTGTGTATGTTGGATCATTGTTTGTTTTTGGATTTGTAGACACTAAAAAATGATCAATGCTTGTGGTGTCATACTTTAACTTGTTCACATTGCCTTGTTTTAGGGTTTCACACTTACTAACACTTCCTCTATGTTGCACATTTGGTCTTTATCATTTGCTAACATTGTTTCATTCTTTTGCATTATTTTCCTATTCAAATCCATTTTCTGGAATTTTAATTAGGTCTTCTCGATGTCAATCTCAATTAGGTCTTCCATGATCATGATCAACTTTTAATGATAATTAGACATCGTTTATCATTTTTAATCATTATTAATTTCTATCAATCTTGATTGATTCACCATCAACCCCTATCAATTATCAATCACAATTCCTCATTATCAATATTTGTCAATTTCCATCAATCATTGTCAATTTGAACAATTTGTCATTGGTCCCTATCATTATCAATTTGGTTAATTTTCAATCCTTATGAATCATTTTGTTGATCATGTTCATTATCATTGTTGTTAATCATGTCAATCATATTGTGGCATCATTTAACCTAATTCATTTTTTATTCTACTTTGGGTTTAATAATTATTTTATTATTTCTCTTTTATCCCTTTTCTTATCTAGGATTTAATAATTCTTCAATTATTTATCCCTTTATCCTAACTAATTTGTTTTAGGATTTATGAATTAGTTCATTATCCTAATTAGTAGGTTTTGCATTTAAATATTATTTATTTAGTTGCCTAATTATGAGATTTGTGTAATTTATCCCCACTTCTCCTCCTCTTTTTTAGCTTCTCTCCTCTTTTTTAGATTCCCTCCTCTTTTCTAGATCCCCCTCCTATTTTATATCCTTCCACTTTCCTCATTTTGAAATGACAAATTTCCCTCCATAATTCACTCATTTTGTTATAAAATGACATAGCAATTTGTCATAATTTCAGCATAGAAATTTTTCATAATTTTGTCATAATCCTTCTCTTTTCAAATCAATTTTTTAATTTCAAATGAAAGTGATTCTTCCATTTTTCTCTTGTTAATTTGGTCCTCTCATCAATTTCTTTATAAATTGAACCCATTTCTTCATCATTTTCAACCATGCTTTAAATATCCTTACGCTATCAATTTCACTATCACCTTCTTTTCTTTTCACTCACACTTGCACTTGTAGGTGAGATTCACAACATATTTGAAGGAGATTTTGTTTGGTTTGAATTTCTTGTTTATATCTTATCTTCAATTCTTAAATTGAATGTGATAGAAATTTTATTTCATTGCATTGTTAGGTTTGTGGTTCCCTAACTATTGTTCTTTGATGCCTATGCCTATTTCCTATTGGCAAGAGACACTGCACAAGTCATCTAGTGTTTTCATTGATGACAACCCTAGTTAGTTTTTTATTAAGAAAAAATAGGTTTTAAGGGACCCAAAACCCGATTACATTCAAAAGATATTCAAGAAGGAAACAAAACAAGACAGGTGCAAAAGACCAGCAAAAAAACTAGCAGCCAAGAAAAGAATAGCAAGAGGCCAACAAGAGATTGACCCCAAGCCCAACATTACAAGATAATTAAAAACTCTTCATAGTTTCCTCAGCATTCTGTACCAAGAGCATCATCGCCTTGGCCACTTCCCTTAGGTCATTGTTTTCCTATCTAATCTGACTCTCTTTCATTTTGGTGTCCTTCTCAATAGTGGTCTACCTAGTTATGCGCCTAGGGTTCTGGTGGGTAAGGCTAGAGGTTGGAGAATCTTCTATAATTACCAGGTTCTTATCCTGATTTTTCTTTTCCAAATGATCCACCAGCGTGTTCATATCCTGGGAAGAAACTTTAAGGACTTGGAGGCTATGGTTCATAAGGATTTTCAAAGCCTTCTCAATATGGGCAATCCGGGTGTTGACGTTGTCTTTGTCCTCCTCCACCTGCTCTTTCATAGTTCTAATAACATCCTCCAAATGTTTCAGGTCCCCTTTAATCAGATCTTTCTCCAACCAATCCTCCATCTCCATTTCCTCCTCCGCCTCACTATTTTTCGTATCCTCATTCTATTTCCTAGAGTCAGACCTCTTAATCAGCTTATTAATCTTATCTTCCAGCTCCCTTTGCTTACCCTGCATACTTGTAATGTTTTCAACAACCCATTTCTGGAAATTGAAGAATTCAAGAGTGCAGTTGCAAGCGGTGTCCAAGATGGTGTCCACAGAGTCCTTGCCCTGTTCGGTCTCCTCAGCATTAGGGTTGTCATACTCCTGAGGATTCAGAGCCTCATTCTCACTTTTTGAACCCTTAGGGTTAGAGTGAGGGTTTTCAAAATTACCCCCTTCCTCCCCTTCACCAAAGTTCTCATCCTTATTTAGCTCCATTTCAGTATTAGTGTCCTTATCATTTTCCTCTTCTTCATCACAATGCACCTCCTTTTCTTCATGCTTTGTTTCAACTTTCCTTTTTTTATGGGTAGAGGTGCTGGGCTGATCCCCATTCGAGTCAGAGTCTTTGCAACTCTTAGATATATGAGCATTAATGATCAAAGGATAATCCTTGGTTGCCCTAGCCTTATCCTTAATATGTTCATAAATTAGTAGAATTAGCCCCTGGTGGGCTAAAGGGTAATAATTAGGCTTTTTAGCATGGTGTGCAAGGCTCTTGTTTAGAGAGGATGCTAAATAGAAAGGCAGGGATATTTTAGCCCCATGATGGAAATGATTCAGGATAGTGAAATGATAGTTATAAATTTTTGTAAATCTGCCATCCATAGTCAAATATTCCATTAAATCCCTAAGAACTTTTTGCCAAAAGGCTTTACCTACTGGGGAGTGTAGTAGGAGATGTTGTCCTTCTTCGCAAGCTTGCCCTTTTCATCCTCCAACTTCAAAATTTTTTTGAAAGCTTCAGCTGCATACTTTTGATCCCTGTAGAATTTAGTCCCCTTCGTCTTGAGCCTCGTGACCTCTGCAATCAATTTTTCATCGATTTACAAAATCTCCCCAAACAGGGTGGCTCTGTTGTTACTCCAGCTTTTAGCAAAACCGTAAGACACAAAATTTGTGCTTCCGTGAAGCTTTTCCATATAGTCAGTGAATTCATGTCTGTGGAGCCTTCTCCAGACCTTTCTTTCACTCTTCCAATTCTTGCATCCTGGAGACTTGTTCCTATTTAGGTTACCACCCATTTTGATCTCCAAGTAAAGATACCCACTGCTGCAGTTCTTAATCCACAGATAAAACTCTGAAACCTTGTTATTTCTGGGCTTCTTGTGCAAAGACTCTTTCATAGTTTTGAAATTGTTGCTTATGGCCACACAAACCCAACTATTATTACTATAATCTTTCACACACATATGATCTTGGATATGATGCCAAAAAACACTCATAATCTGACAGTTAATCCACCCCAAAAATCTATCTTTGGAACTCGTTCCCTAGAAATTAATCATTAGATTAACTTGACCCATTGATGCACTCAAAGTATAATTGCTCTTTAACCTCCCATTTGATGTGAGTTTTTCCAATGTATTTGACATCCTTCTCCAAATTGACCCCTTCATTGGCTAGGATATCTGCAACCTTAATGCCCTCTCTAAAGGTATGAGTTATACTAAAGCTAACATAGTTATTTAGAATATCTTTAGCTTTTTTAATTAAATTGGTAATATTCTAGGAAATAGAACTTGTACCTTTGAGGGCTTGTATGATGTTTGAAGAGTCCCCTTCGAGCCAAATTTTTTTGAATTTGAATTCTTGAGCTAGCTGGAGGCTCTTTAGCATTGCCAGAGCTTCAACCACATGGTTATTTTGGACCCCAAAAGGGGAAGCAAAAGTAGCAATGCAAATTCCTTGAGCATTTTTGATAACTCCTCCTCCACCAGCCTTTCCAACGTTCCCTTTAGCAGCCCCATCAAAATTAACCTTTATCCAGTCATATTCAGGAAACCGCCATACAATGTTATCTCTCTTATTCTTATTATCTGATCTATAGACCTTATGCATTAGGTTCCATTCGGTGAGGATTTCTCTTTCCATATCATTCATATCAGTAATAGACCATTGCTGATTTTTCTTGTGAGGAATGTTGATGTTCTCCTTTATAGCCCTGCATATTTTTTCAAAGACCACCTGAGTATTACACTTAGCTTCCCTAAATATCCTATTATTTCTTTCTTTCCAGATGCCCCAACAGATCATGGGGAGGGTCAAAGACCAAAGGTTCTTGATGATTTGGCATTTGGTTGGAAAATTCCATTGCCAGATAATATCCTTGATGCTCTTGTTCATGACCCAATTAACTTTCCATTTTTCCCACATTTTGCACCAAATATCCCAAGTAAAGGAGCAGTGAAAAAAGAGATGATCAACTAACCCCCCCTCCTTCTGGCAAAGCTCACATCTATTAGGGAATTTGAAGCCTCTTCGAATTAAATTGTCAAGAGTAAGGGTGCTATTACAAGAAGCAAGCCACAAGAAAATGTTGACTTTAGGGATCAAAATGTTGTTCCAAAGTTTACTCCAAATGGGATTGCTGGTTTGAGAAAAAGTATTTTTATAGGTGGAGGCAACCGTAAATTCACCTTTAGGATCACTTTTCTAGAGGAAAACATCATCATAGCCCTTGTTAGGTGAAAAGGACAGCAACTCCTTCTGGAGAGAGGATAATCTAGAATGGATGTCATCAATCCTAACCCACTTGTCCTCCTTCCAGTAGTCACATACCATAAGCCCAAACCTCCTTTTACACTCCTCAATAATTTGACTATTGTTTTGATCATAAAGGGCTTCATTCTTCATCCAGGGGTCTTCCTAAGACCTTATTCTGTCACCTTTTCCAAGGAACCATCCAGCCCCAGCTTTTGCCACTTTTATGGATTTGGTAATGCTATTCCAAATGAAGGATCTAGTAGGGATATCTTCAGAGTTAAGGATCCCTTGTATGGTCTGATTCTGAATGTATTTATCAAACCAAATTTGATTCCAATCTTTCTTAGTATCATAGGCTCTCCATAATTGTTTAGCAAGAAGAGATTTGTTAAAGGTTTTAAGAGCTTTAATCCCCAACCCTCCTTTGTTCTTTGGTCTACACACTTTATCCCAGGAAACCAAGGGTATTCTCTTTATTTCTTCCACTCCTGATCATAAAAATCTATTCTGAATTCTTTCCATAGCTTCAACAAATTTAACCGGGATACCAAATAGGCTGAGTGCATAAACAGGGATATTTTGAAGAGTAGCTTGAAGGAGCTACAATTTCCCAGCCTAAGATAACATTGAGCCTTTCCATCCAGCAAGTCTTTTATTAATTTTATCAATAAACATATTCCAGAAGGAATTTGGGGGAGCTAACCCCAAGGGAAGGCCCAGATAGGTGGAAGGGAGCATTTCCACTTTGCACCCAATACTTTTAGCAATTTTTTGTTGTCTTATGAATGGAGTATTGAGGAAGTACATAGCCAATTTGTCCCAATTGACTTGCTGACCAGTAGCCAAAGCATAGGAGTTAAGAGTTTTTTTGAAGGCATCAGCCTCCTTGACTGAAGAATATCCCATGAGGATAGTGTCATCAACCAACTGTTGATGAGTGCAAAAAGTATTAGCGGAGGAAGGTTGAAGACCTTTGATAGTTTTGCTTTGTTTCAACTTATGAGTCAATCTGCTCATACTTTCAGCTAGAATGGTAAAAAGGATAGGAGATATGGGATCTCCTTGTCTGAGCACTCTTGAAGTTTTAAAAAAGTTTGTAGGAGATCCATTAATCAGTATAGAGAACATAGGAGTAGTGATCAATTCTCTGATTATTTTGATTACCTTATCATCAAAACCAAAAGCCCCCATGATTTTGAAGAGAACATCCCACTCAACTCTATCATAAGCCTTTGCCAAATCCAACTTTATCAAGAAACCTTCTTTTTTAGCAGCACTGAGGGAATGAATGTTCTCATGAACAAGAATAATTGAGTCCAGGATCTGCCTCCCAGGAACAAAACCTTTCTGCTCCTCAGAGATGAGGAAGGGAAGCACTGCCAAAATTCTAGTGGTCATAAATTTGGATATGATTTTGTAGAAAGAGTTGCATAGACTAATTGGCCTAAAGTTTCCCATAGAGTCCGCCCCAACAACTTTGGGGATTCAAGCAATAAAAGTGGAATTAAGTTCCTTAAGGATTCTTCTAGATCCAAATAATTCTTTGACCACATTAACTATGTCTTCCCCCACAATATGCCAAAAATCTTGGAAGAAACAAATAGGGAAACCGTCAAGATCCAAAGATTTATCCCCTTGAAACGAGAAGACAACTTTCTTGATTTCTCCAGTAGACAGGATAGCAGTAAGGGCCTTATTCTGAATAGGGTTAATGACCTTAGGAATAATATTAACCAAGTTGAGTTGATGGGTCTGATCAATGTCCTTGTTACTAGAAAGGAGTTGCTTGAAGAATCTGACAGCTTCATCCCTAATTTCATCCTTATTAAGCAGAGTGCTATTTTCAACAATCAGTCTTGTGATTCTATTCGTTGCCTTGTGTTTTAGAGAAGTCATGTGGAAAAATTTAGTGTTTCTATCCCCTGCCTTCAACCATATAGCCCTGGATCTCTGCCTCCAATAGATTTCTTCCCTAGAAATAATGTTGTGGATTTTGACTAGGACATCATCTTCCATGGCTTTGGAATACTTTTTGTAGCCTTCTTTCTGGATTGAGTTTTGTATCTGGTCCAGTTCCTCCTTTAAATTTTTCTTTGAATCAAAGATATCACCAAAGACCTACTTGTTCCAAGTCTTAATGTTGTTTTTGATGTTTTTAAGTTTTTTGGCAACTTTATACATGGCAGTCCCATTAACATCAAGATTCCACCAGTTAGCAATAGATTTTTCAAGATTAGGGTGGGAGGTCCACATCTTTTTGAACCGAAAAGGGAATCTCTGATTATTCTTAAAATTCTCAACAACAAAAGAGATGGGATAATGATCTGACCCAATTCTATTAATAACAGAAATGGAGCATCTATGAGAAAGAATCCAATCATTAGAAAGAAGGGATCTATCAAGTCTTACCTGGATGAGATCTTCACCATCCCTTCGGTTAGACCAAGTGTAGGAAGCTCGGTTGAGATCCATATCAATGAGAGCATTGTCATTAATAAAGTCCATCAAGTCAAATCTGTTGTCTGGTTGAGCTTGACTACCTCCAATTTTTTCAATGTCTTGCAGAGGAGTATTGAAATCTCCCATCACAACCCAGCTGTTTAGAGGGAAGGAATTTGCTTCTAGCGGATTTGGAGTTAGGGGCATAGATATTAGTGATAAAAAATTCCTTACCATCAAAGATGCTTTTATCTTTTAGGGATAAAATATTACCCTCAACATCAATCATATCTCCAGAGGTTGTTCTTTTATTCCAGAATATAGCAACCCCTCCAGAGGCTCCATTCGAGCTACTGCCACAAGCCCCTCCATTTTTGAAAAACTTTAATTTCTCCACTTTCTCTTTACTCATTTTGGTTTCCTAAACCAGGATAATATCCGGATTTTGATCGCGAATGAGGTTCCTTAATATATCCTATTTATTGAGACCATTTAGGCCTCTGATGTTCCAAGATATTACCTTCATTTGGAAACCTGAGGGTAGGATTCCTTGATAGTTCGCTGCCTTCCATCAACTATATTTTCCTTACTCTCCTGGTCCCTATGCCATTTCATAGTTTTGCGTCCTGGTGGGGATCTTGAAGCCCCAAAATTAGCCTTGGATCTGGTTCTGGTTTTTACTCCATTAAGGCCTCCTACCTTCTTGGTTTTAATTTTCTTTCCATTTCCTATTGTGTTTTCTTCTTATTGTTCTACTCTAGACTCATCTTGCATGTTGCTCCATAGGTCTTCTCTTTTCTGGGATGAAGTGGTCATACCGACTTCTATATTCTGGAATAAGGCATTTAAGTTTTCTTGCAGCGACCCAAACTTATTACTCCTTCCCAATTTTATTTCATGTTCTTGAAACTCATCCTCTAAATAGTGTTCATCTTTTTTTGATTTAGATTCATGAAAATCCTTAGGATGAGAATCAATGATATTCTCAATCTCCCCATCTTCAAGTGTCTCTTCACTGATTTCATTCTCCTTCACCTGTGACTTTAGAGCCTCAAAGGTATTGCCTGTTTTGATCTCAAACTCCCTAGTTTCATTCTTTTTATTCCCCTTCAATGGGGGGTTCTTTGGAGGGTCAGTGCTATCTACTTCCCAGTGTTTTGGTATATTCAACAAATTTCCACTTTTTTCTTCTAACTTGTTGCAGTCTTTGTTATTATTTTTTTCTTTCCATACTGGTTTGTGAATATTTTTTTCTTTCATCACAGGTTTTTTAGGGTGGCTGGGGCAAGCCTTAGCCCAATGACCTGCTTTTTTGCAAGAGAAGCAAACAAATGGGAGAGATTCAAATTCAATGGATTGTTCCCAAAGCCCAAGTTTGGAGTTTATGTCAATAGTACTTGGGAGGTCCATATTCCGTGATATGTTGACGTAGATGCGTGCTTACACCAATCTCTTGTGAGCTGCTATCATTGGGTCTATCGCAACAAGCTCCCCAAAGGAGTTAGCGATTCCTGAGAGAACATCCTCCACCCAATATTCCAATGGTAGCCCAGGCAACCTAACCCACACCAGAGTAGATTCAAAGAAGGAATCATTGAGTTCCATGTTAGGGCACCATTTTCTAATAGAAAGAGAGAATTTGCCAAACATCCAGGGGCCACCACTTAAAGAAAATTCCATATCTTCCCCGCATGAGAAAGAGAAAACAAAAAAACCTCTAGGCAGGGCAAAGACATCAACCTATCCTTTCATTCTCCATTTTCTCTTAACAAAGGACCTAACATCCTCAATATTAGGTCGAGGCCCAACAAATTTCCCCACCAAAGAAAAAGACATTAAAGAGATGCTATGATCAATAACTAAATCAGGAATCTCAATTGCAAGTTTACCTATTCTATTATCTGATATATCCTTCACAAAGGGGAAAGACAATTTACCAGTCGATTTACCAGATGCTTGTCTTGCAAAGAGACTATTCCAGGGTTTAGGTATTCGCCCCTCCTTGATATTTTCTGAGTTAATCTTCACTGCCATGGGGCTTGAATCTGGAGACTCTTTTAAGTTTTTCGGGAGGAGGGTCCCCTATTCATGGGTCCCCATCTTTCCTTCCATCCTCATCATCAAATGCTTGTCCTTGAGATGCAGTGGAATCAGAACCAGAGGATCCAGCATCGTTGTTCCCTCCATTTCTTGATTTCAAATTTTCCACTGCAAATGTTGTTCCCTCCATTTCTCCCCTTATGTTCTTACAAGATGTTCAATGACAACCCTAGTCAGTTATTCCATCTTCAGTGTGTGATTTGATCCTATGGGAAGTCATAGTGAAGATTTGGTTAAGTTCAACAAGGAAGACTAGAGCATCTGATGAAGTGTAGTATTTTGGTTGACATTTCATTTTGGTTGAATATCTTATGTTATGGAGCAATGGTAAGCTTGATAGATGTCTATAGCATCTTATTACATAATCTTAGCTTTCAGTGGTAATTCTCATGTGAGATAGAAGATCCGGTGTATAGGTTTTTGAGTTGAATAGTGTGGTATGATCAAGTTGGATAGTTGATTTTTGTGTGAAATTGATGGAGTAATTTTGGTGATTGTTTTTGTGATTGAGGATGTTTAGCCAGCTGTAGTGTCCTAAATTGTACCTGATGCATTTATGATGACCTTGTGATTGAAATTATAATATTTTGTCATCATAAGGCCTTTATTCCAAGGATCATTGCTTAGCCCTACCAACCCTTTTGTGGCTTATTCTCAATGGATGATAACGCGATGTGGGGACGTCTACGCGTCATGCTAACGTCCTAAAAAATAGTCAAAATTCAAAAAGTGTCGATGACTCAGATGCATGCCAACGCATGTCATTTGGCCCACATCGTTCTATAATGGATCCTCGCACTTGTTTCAAGTTAAAAACACTCTTCACCTCATTTGAGAGGGTTCCCACTTTGGGTTATTGTCTCTCTTGATCTTTGTGCTCTCTCAAGCTCTCTCAAGTAATATCAACATCAAGGGCAAGCTATCAATACCAACATCAAGCTTCTAGACCTCGTGGTAGCTTTTACCAATTTATCTACCAAATGGGCTTCATCATGCTCACAATGCCAAATATCAAAGAGGGTTCGATTTCCAAACTTACTCTCTCTTTATTTTTGGTGCAGGGCACCTCTTATTTTCATAGTATTTTCACACCATTAGGGGTATCTAGTGTTTGTTTTGTGTTTTCTTATGTTTCCATAATGGGTTGGATCTCAAGGATCACCCTAGATGTAATAAAATGCCTTTGTGTGGTCAATAACCTCTCAGGTGCACATATATTCCTAGAGGTCTATTAGGCCATGTGGGCTTGAATCATGAAATTTTATGTTCATGATCCTAGAATGTTGTTCTAGGTGTTTTAAAGGTTAATTATGTCCTTAGATATGTTTGGTAAGGTTTAGGTGCTTAGAAATTCAAAGTTGTAAAAGTTGTCATTATTGTCAAAGCAACTTTTGAAAAGTTGTTGGTTGGAATGTAACCTCTTTTCAATGGTCACAACCACTTCAAAGTTGGTTGTGGTCATTGGGAGGAGCCTATTTGTGCTTGTACAACTGATGAGAAATGTTGGTTGAAGGCACAAAATGATTTGGAGAAGCTTGGTGGAGAGTATGAAATGAAGCGAATCTGATTTTGCGTGAATTTTGTTACTTTTCCGTACTGTCTGTATAGAACATTGAATGATTTTGTAAAAAATTGGCTTGGTAAAGTAAAAGACTAAATAATATTCCATATGAATCTAGTCTGACCCCTTGAAGTAGTGTTTGGAAGGAGATATCGACAATTTGCTTCTACAGGTCTGAAAACCCTTAATTTCCCTAGGGTGTCGCAAAGATGAGGCCCTAACTTGCAATCTAGTGATTGGCTCTCAACGGCCTTTGGTAGGATGTGAGTTAGGGGTATGTATTATGATATTCCAAAGGGGAAAGATCAAGGGAGTTGGACTGGTATTTTTACCACCAAGCCCTAGTCTAAACTTTGTAAGGGTTTAGACTAGTACAGTCAAGAATTGATGGATTGCATGATACTAGACATTAGAAGAAGGAGTTAGATGGTTGAATTGGTACATTAAAAAATTATACAATCCCTCTAAAGAATTGGATCTTCCTTGTGGTCCCATTCCCATACACTTCCTTTGTAACCCAGGCTTAATCTGATCAACTAGGTCTTTGACCCAAGTAGGTGTCTAGGAGTGTCGGAGCAAGTTGGGGAACTGGTTCTTTGGAGTCTAAGAGAAGTTCAAAAAGGGTATTTGAAACTACAATTATTATTTACCGGTATAATCTTCTGTCAGTGTAAACTAGATGTCGATGTGAATGAGCCTTGTTGTATCTGTCAGTGTCGGTAGGTGAAGTCTATTGCTGGTTGAACCTGTGGAACTAATAACTCAGTGATGAACAGTGAGCACCAAACTGGTACTAAGAGGGGCGGGTGAATCAGTACAGGTACAAAAACTTTTCCTGAACCGGTTTGACTACAAACAATGAACTTGATTGGTAATCACTAACACCGGTCATAAACCAAAATACTATCAGTTAAGCACAATGAGACTGTGAAAGATATAAACCAGAAACACTTATCTTACCACATAACCTACACCCTCATTTCCACATTATCCTTGTGCATAAATAGATATTTTATCATCAAAAATATAATAACTTGCTAGATCAACATGATTCACCACTTGACAGAAAAAAACAAAGCATTACATGAAAAAGACATCACATATGACACAGATATTTTTCACGTGGAAACCCAACTAGGAAAAACCACAGTGGGGATGAATACCAACAAGCTATTTTTGAACTCTTTAGAAGTCCGCTCTTTTAGGAGCCTAGTCTGGTTAAAGATTGTTACAACAGGTTTTGTTAGGAACCGATCCTGTTAGGGATCACCCGGTTAAGGGATGGCTAGAATACCCAGTTAAGGGCTAAACCCTGTTAAAGGTTACCTTGTTAGAGGATTTTATGAACTTAATGGCTTTGAGTCACCCTGTTAAAGGATTTACAGCAAGCTGGTTAAGGCTAACCTGTTAAGGGATTTTCCAACTATTGAAGTGATTAGAGATCAACAGGTATTACAATGATCTAGTAACAGGACTCAATGCCAATGCAGACCCACTTTAGTTCCTTTCTTTTGCATACACACTCTGTAGGTATCAACCCTCTTATTTGGTCTAGCAAGAATCATGTATCTTTACACTTAGATACACACACAACATTTTCCAACAACTTCGACATGAAACACAACATCGACCTTATAGGAAACAGATAGGTCGGTAACATAAACCCTAAACCCTAAACATTTAGGTTGAGAAATTTAGTTGGTTCAATCATAACCATTGAACACTTTGCATTTGAATACAATGGTCTTGAACAAATCTCAAGATATTCTCCATCATTCGTTCTTCACCACTTCATGGAGGCGATAACCCATCACGTGTTCTTCACCATTTGCAGGGACTTCGCACATTCCCGAGGTGGATAGGATCAATCCCCTTCATGCAATATCCTGCATGCGCACAAGGTTGATGTGGCAACATGATCTAATCTCCATTACAATGATAACTCATCACACAATACCATCGGTTGAATCACACAGGCTTGAAACACTTCAACCGAAAACCCTGAAGCTGAGACTACCAACTAGTAGTCATACCATATTAAACCTTGATAGAAAACATTCCATATATCAGTTCTCTTGGACAAATGTACCGCTTCATCTGAATCACATATATCGGTTCTCAACATTATACTGGTTCACTTTTCCAGTTGCTTAACTTCAATAAACCTGTTCACTCTTCATCATATTACTAGTTCACTCTTCAGCATATTACCGATTCACTCTTTCAGAATATTACCAGTTCATTCTTTCAGTATATTGACATCAATGAAAACACAATATCATCAAGTCAACATATTCTAGGCATATGCCAATAATCTCCCCCTTTGGCATTGATGGCAATATACAAAGATATCTCTCTTTATGCATCACATCTTCTCCTTAATACTGCAGATATCTTCTCCACTTCACATCTTCTCCCCCTTTGATAGCAATGCCAAAGTGGAGGCACAAGCTTCCATGTTCCACTATGCTACTCCCCCTGAGGAGTAGCATCCTTTGACACATCAATCCTGAAATGATATAGCAAAGTAAGATCTGACTGATGTGGAGCACAAACCTTTAGATTACCTCTTGAAGGGGCAACACCCCTAATTCACCTCTCAGATAGGTAAAGGTAGCCTTTGATAGAGGCTTGGTGAATGTGTCTACTAACTACTCCTTACTAGAAACATGTTCCAATACCACCTCTTTGTTTTGAACCTTTTCCCTCAAAAAATGGTACTTGAGTTCAAAGTGCTTGGTTCTAGCATGTAAAACTAGATTCTTGGAAATGTTAATTTCACTTCTATTGTCATAAAATATACTTACCAATTTCAAATACAGGAACTTTGAAGCCATTCAATAAATGCTTCATCCAAATAGTCTGGGTGTAGTTCATAAAAGCTGCAACATACTCCGCTTTTGTTGTAGACTAAGAGATACAACTCTGTTTTTTACTCATCCATGAGACTAGTCTACCACCAAGAAAGAATGTACCACCGGTTGTTCTCTTCCGGTCATCCACATTACCAGCTCAATCAACATTTGTGAACACTTTTAGATTGAAGTCATCATTGTATGGATACCATAATCCATAGTCAATAGTTCCCTTCAGACATCTATAAATCCGCTTGACTACTACCAAGTGGGATTCTCTTGGGCTTTGTTGAAACCGAGTGGTAATACCCACTACATGTGCAATGTCTGGTCTACTATGCACTACATAATGCAACTTACCAATCATTGATCGTTATTCCTTCTCATTTACCAATGCTGAGTCATCCTCTTTTGATAGTTTACAATCAGTCACCATTGGTGTACCAACCGGTTTACTATCTTCCATGCCAAAGGTCCTCAACACCTCTTTGACATACTTGGATTGAGTAATAAAGATTCCATCTTTCATTTGCTGAATCTATAGTCCAATGAAGAACTTAATCTCCCCTATGAGTGACATCTCAAACTCCTTTTTCATCTCATCTACAAAGTCATGACTCATCTTGTTATCTCCACCAAAGATTATGTCATCAACAAATACTTCACATATCAGAATCTGATCTCCTTCTGATTTCAAGTAGATATTGTTGTCTTCACTTGTTCTTTCAAATTGAATCTTCACAAGATGAGAGTGCAAGCGTTCATACCATGCTCTAGGTGCCTGCTTCAGACCATACAAGGCTTTATGTAGCCTACACACCATGTCACTATCTTTGATAGGGCAACCCCATCTGGTTGCTCTATATACACCTCCTCTTCAAGTATTCCATTTAGAAATGCAGATTTTACATCCATTTGGTATACCTTGAATCCTTTAAAAGCTGCATATGCAAGAAGCATACGAACTCCTTCCAATCTTGCTACTGGAGCAAAGGTTTCTCCATAGTCTTCTCCTTATTCTTGGGCATATCCTTTGCATACTAGTCTATATTTGTTCCTTACCACTGTGCCATCCTCATTCAATTTATTTCTGAAGAACCATTTGGTTCCAATGACATTTTTATGCTCTGGTCTGGGTACCAAAGACCATGTACCATTCTTCTCTATCTAGTCAAGTTCTTCTTCCATTGCCTTGATCCAGACTTCATCTTTATGTGCCTTTTTGAATGATTTAGGCTCAAATTCAAAGATCATACATGAGTTTTCTCTGACCTTTCTTCTTGTAAGAATTCCTGCATCTTTGTCTCCTATGATCTGCTTTGGATCATGATTGAGTTTTACATACCTAGGTATATTCTTAATAGATTCCTCTTGCTTTTCTTCTTCAACCTCATCTTCATCAACATCAGCATCCACTGGTGTAGGAGCACAATTACTGGTACTAGGTTGATTTGCAACTGGATCCCAGAAGGTTACTATTGGTTCATCTCCTACATGCTCTTTGCTAGTTTCCTCGGGTTTCTCAAAGTTTTCATCAACCCTAACATTGATGCTTTCAACAATTCTCTGAGTCCTATTGTTGAAACATTTGAGAGCTTTGCTCTTTGTGGAATACCCTAGGAATATTCCCTCATCACATTTAGCATCAAACTTTCTCTGATGGTCACTCCTCTTGATATAACCTTTACTACCAAACAATTTGAAGTAGCTTACCACTAGTGTCTTACCAGTCCAGTACTCATAAGGAGTCTTATCCTTTTCTTTCTTGATGAGTACCTGGTTCATTGTGTAGACTGCAGTGCTCACCGCTTCTCTCCAAAAGGTGTGAGCAACCTTTCCTTGGATTAACATGGTTCTAGCCACTTCAACCATAGTCTGGTTGTTCCTCTCTGCTAAGCCATTCTGCTATGGAGTCTGGGGGGAAGACAATTGTCTCTTGATGTCATTCTCTTCACAATATTTGTTGAATTCACCGGAAGTAAATTCTCCTCCTTGATCAGTTCTAAGGCATTTGATTCTTCTACCACTTTCCTTCTCTACTAGTTCTCTAAAAACTTTGAACTTTCCAAAGGCTTCAAACTTGTCCTTCAGGAATGTGACCCACATCATTCTTGAGCTATCATCTATAAGAATTAGAAAATACCTCATCTATAAGAATCATAAAATACCTATCTCCCTACACACTCCTAGTTTTCATAGGACCACACAAATCAATATGCACAAGATCAAGTAAATTGTCTGCAATGAAAGATTTACCTTTGAAAGTTGAGGAAGACATTTTCCCTAGTTGACACTCTCTGCACAAAGGATTTTCCAATTTGCTCAGCATCGGCAATCCTCGAACTGCCTTGATCTTACTGGCCTTCACAATATTGTCAAATTTTACATGGTAGAGTCTCCTATGCCATATCCAGCTATCTTCAAACTTAGCCATAAGACATGTACTGACATTAGCATTTAGCTTAAATAGGTTACGTTTGGTCTGCATACTGGTAGCCATCAGTTCACCACTCTTTCCTTTGATTTTGCACACTCCATTTTTGAATTCCAGAGTGAGTCCATTATTATTCAGTTGAGCAACACTCAAAAGGTTGTGATGAATACTAAGAGGGGGGGTGAATTAGTATTCTGAAAAATACTGAACTTAAACACTTAAACAATCTAGTAGTAAACCGGTAAAACAAATTAACAAACAAACCAGTTAACACACATGCAAACCAAATAGCAAATAAGACATTCACCCACAGGAGCAATAAAACCATAACATAAGATATTTGATGTGGAAACCCAAATGGGAAAAACCATGGTGAGATGAAACTCACAAGTAACTATTTGCAGAATAGTAACCAGATCGGTTAAAGTCAAACTGGTTAAGGTCATACAGTGTTCTTTACCAGAACAGATCCTGTTAGGAATCTCAATCTTTGTTAGGAGATAAGTCCGGTTAAAGACTACCTTGCTAAAGGATTTTCGATCCACAGATGTGAACCACCTTGTTAGAGGATTTACAAAAGGCTTTATGGGCCTACCCGGTTAAGGGCTTTAGACTTGTTGAAGATGTCATTAATCAATAGGTGAGTGATCTAGAAAATAACACAGATTGCTTGGTTAGATCCTTGATAGCTCATTCTTAATGCATTCCAGTATTACTTCAATTTTCAACACATTCACACTCTGCCTTCTCTCACAGACCTTCTCTTCTCTGATAGCACTTACAAAAACTCATCAACCACTTTCAAAAACCTTACAACCAACTAAAACCCTAGACATGATGTCCTTATAAAGGAATCTGATTTCATGTTGGTCCAATAGGATTACAATACAATTTCCTAGGTTCAATGCATCTAGACATATTTGGTAACATGACACAAAAAGCACTGCCAAAGTGTCGGCATCGTCAAACAATCAGTGGATGGTAAATCATCACAAAAATGTCAATTGGTAACTCATCACAGAGTATTACCAATTCATACAAAATACTAGTTTATGCAAAATGCCGATTGCCAGTTTGATGAAAATGAAGACTGGGAAATATGTGTTCTACCACTTTGACCTTTCATACCACTTGAGATCCTCAAACTGCTTGGAGTCTTCATACCGCTTGAGACAGGTAACCACTTTCTGCAAAACACATATAGTCTAAAGACTAACACATGATACCGGTTAGGAACAATTACCGGTTGAACATAATTCATATATTCACAAAGTGATCTCATAACAACTGTGTGTCCATCAATGACAATCACAACATCAATCATCAAAGATGCCAACAATCTCCCCCTTTGGCATTAATGGCAACACTAAGGAAAATTTTGACATCTAAGTGTTTTACAACAAAAAATATGCCATAAGCAAAATTACTCCCCCTAAGCATATACACTATCCCTTTTGCAGAAAATACAGTGTATACTACTCCTTATCAGAGATAGACATGAAAGTATACATCAAAATATACTACTCCTTACTAGAGATAGACATGAAAGTATACATCAAAATTTATATACTTCTCCCCCTTTGCCAACAATGACAAAAACACTACAGACAAACCCCTATTCCATTAGTATTAAAATAATAAATGTTTATGACAATAATGAGTAAAATTTGTCAAAAAATGATTTAAAGTCCTACAAAAATTGCTTCATGGATAAGGACCATGACTCGAGTAGGGAGGTAGCCACCTCTTTCTCTGTCTGCATCTGGGAGACATGTTCTTCCATGGCATCGATCGTGCTCATTTCTTGAGTGATCGTTAGGGCATCAAGATTTAGATAGCATTTCTGGAGAATTTGTAGTCTTGGCAGTAGGACTAGTTGAAGTTCCTACAATTTCCATGTCCAGTTTCTTATTTCTGCCTCAATTCTTGCAGACTGGAGTTGAAGCCGGTGAACGGTTTGTCCATATGTGGAGAAGGAATCATATGGCATCTTGAAGGTTCTAATAAATGAATGCATATCTGATTGTAGTTTGTCCTTCTGAGTGAGCACATCATTATAGAATAGATGAGGTTGACATATCTGGTTGAGAAGTAGATTTCCCTTATCCATTGCATCATTGATTTCCTTCTGAGCCTTCTGAAGTTCTAACCGAAGCTCATTCAACTTCTTCACCAGGGTAGTGTTCAGAGCCTTTTGATGCTCTTTCTTGGCATTTGCTTCAACAACCTCTTCCAAGCTCTGCACCTGATCTTCTACAACTACACATAGGAGCTTCAATTGTGCAAGTGAGGAATTAGTACTGGGGAGGTTTGTACTGAGTATCAAACCGGTAAGAGTGTCCACCGCAGCTTGGATCACATCTTGCTCTTCTTCCTCCTTATTATTTCCAAGCGTTCTTGAGCAACCTTAATGCTCTGCAGCAGCTCCATTTCATTTGCAGATTGGAGGTCAATGGGACTGGTAATGTCAGCCGGTTTGGCTTGACTACCGGTTTCCTTTGGAGTCTCCATTTAGTGCCCTTTGCCACTTCTTCTTTCTCTTTGGCTCTTCTCTTGTCTTCTTCTGCCTTCATTTTCTCCTCCTCTTTCCACTTCACTTCATCTTCATCCTTCTTCTTCTTCTCCTCTTCCTCCTTTTTCTCCTCTTCCTTTTTCTTCTCCGCTTCCTTTCTCTTCTCCTCTTCCTTTTCTGCTTCTTTCTTCTTCTTCTCATCTTCTTGTTTCTTTTTCTCCTCTTCCTCTTTTCTCTTTTCCTCGTCTTTCTTTTTCTTCTCATCCTCTTCCTTTTTCTTCTCCTCTTCTTGCTTCTTTGCTTCCTCTTTTTTGTCCTCTGCTTCCTTTTGCTTCTCTTCCTATTATGCCTATTTTCTCTTGTCTTCTTCCTATTTCTTCTTCCCTTCTGTTGGTTCATCTGGAGTAACATCCTCTACATCTAGAGTGTCGACATCAATAGTGTCTACTGGTTCAGTAACTGGGTTTCCCTCATTGTCGAAGACCTCATCCAATTTCTTGATTTCCGGTTCCTTTTCAGCTTTTCAGTTTGCCTCAGATACTTGATGCAATCTCAGAGTGACTTTGGTATGAGAGTGAGTATCTTTCACCACTTCAGAGTGTTTTCCTTCAAGCAACATGAGTCTTCTTCTTCTCATGAAGAAGAGGCCTTTATAGTTCTCCATGATTTTGTAGAGTTCTAAATTTGATACGTCAGGAAAATATTGTGCAAATATTTCCTCTCTTATTTCCTGTTCTTTTTCAATGGCAATGCGCCATTTGATCTCTAAAGAATTATACAAAGAATCCGGTGTCATAGATTTGATGTCTAATGGTGACTGGTCATTAACACATAAATACTTAATGATTTCATGTTCAACTTCTTCCTTTTCATAATTATTTAAATCATCAAAATGATCTATTAAATCATTCAACAACTTTCTCCTAATATTTTTAACAATTCTTTGACAATGTGTCAAAGGTTTGTAAGAAGAAATGTCAATATTTACTGGTGCCGATGTTGCCGGTTCATTCTTTGTCTTTTTCTTCGTTTGCCTAGTCTTCTTAGGTTGTTCTTCAGACACAGTGTCCTCTGAGTTTGGTGAATTGTTCTTTGTCTTTCACTTCCTCTCGAAGACTTTGGTAGGTGCCGCTTCTGGTTTCTTCTTTACAGGTGACCATTTGGTCACTTTGGGACTTGATGAAGTAATCAGTGTCGATGCTAAATGCACTACCTTTCCTCTCTTTGTTGAGGGTTCTTTAACCGGTGTGACCCTTTCTAGATAGGTGGTGGTTCTCTTTGCCTTTGGATGAAGAGGTGAGGCAAGTAGGGTAGAGGCATACCCATCCAGCATATCATTCATTACCTCATATCCCATTGGTTCCACTTCTTCCTGTCTAGGCTCAACCGCTTCCATTATGCACACATCAATTTTGATGGTGAAGCAAATGTCTTCCTCATACTTTTTGACTATATCATTGGATATTCTTACCCTTTGGCTCATCTTGCATCTAAACTCATCAAAGTATTTGTTCAACACTTTTGGATAACCTGTTCCAACCGCTTGTAGGCTTTCCTTGATTTTCTTTGACAATGGTTGGTCAACAGACCACTGAATATCTCTAACTCCTAGGAAGTAACCTTGGAAGTAGAAGAACAACCCAACCAATAGTTGTCCAAACTTAAATCTCAATGCATTGTCTTGTTTGATCTACTTGAGGTTCAACAGAAGTTGTCTTTTCATACAAGTGCACAAATCAAATGATGCATCTTCCTTGATCATTCTGTAAGCGACATTTACCGCTATAGCAGAGACAGAGTTAATTCTGCTAGCCGAGAATGTCCGATAACCTATCACCATGCAGGCATACTTGACTAGATCATCCTTGATTGAGTTGACAGTCATTCCACGTGAGTCACTCACTGAACCGGTGATCTTGGACATTTCAGTCTTGCTAACCTTCCTTAGGGCTGGCACTTCACCGTCATTGCAAAAACCAGTGACGACATGAATCACTTTAGGTGTGATATCATGCGTCCACTCTAAGTACATCTTATCACCCTGTACCCTACTTAGAATAATGTGAATGTGATCATCCAAAAATTGTTTAAGAAAATAGACTGTGTTGTGAAGTTTCTTCTTTTCCAGAATGCTGAATTCTAGTTTAATCTTCTTATCCTTCCTGTAGAACAAACTCAATTGGGAATGGATCACAAGGGACCCTAGGTCTTTGATTTTACAGTCGATATAATCGGAAATGCCTTCTTCCACTATAACACCAGCAAGTACTTGAGACAGGGCATTGTATTTTGACTTCCATTGAATGAAGTCCATAGAATCAACGGGTGCACTAGAGCTAGCATGTGATGCGGAAGCCATGATAAATAGAGAATTATGAAAAATACCTTCATAGATCAAAATTTAGGGCTTCGTAATTTGAACTTCGCCACACTCCTTCGGTTGTTGAGATACTGCTTTGCATTCTATACTCCTCCAAAAGATGTTTTCTCCAGATTCTTCTTCAAAATTTTGATAAACTCTTTGAATCGTAGTGTAGATCACTTTTCTTTGCTCTGCACTTGATAAACTTCTTCCTTCGAAAAATGATAGTGAGAAATGATTTGAAAATTCCTTTTAAACGGATTCTCCACCTACCATAATAAATGTTCCACTATTAGAGCGTAAACCCTAATTTGCCTTTTACCATTTCTGGTCTTCTACCAACTGATAGGTATCACATATCGGTTAAGGTCTTTTACCAGTGTAAATTGGGGGTTTGAAACATTTCACTATTTGCTTCCCCTAAGCTTTTCTGATGCTTAGTTTGTGCATTCCAAAATTTCCACACTAGGTGCAGAAACCGATTCTTCTTGCAACACCCCTGGTTTCTTTTTCCAAGTTTTGTTCATATCCACTTGAATGGTTTCAACATCAATCTTTCCTTCTGGAGTGACCAGTATGTCATCCGATATGCTCTTTCTACTTCTGCAGAATCTGGCAATGTGACCTAGTTTATTGTAATGATAGAAAACTGTTCCAAGTGCTCTCCATAGTCCATTGTTCATGTTTCCATTCTTCCTTCTACATGTTGTAGCAGTGTGATCACTACCATGACAAATCAAACAAGTTGTTCTCCAACCAGTTGCCGCTTGATAGCTACCAGACTGTTGGCCATAGGTATTATACCGGTTGGGATTCCAGTTCACAGGAGGTTTTGGGACACCTCCTTGAGTCTTTTGAGGATATCTTCTTGTGTTGTTCATAACATACATGCATTCAAATGCTCTATGCCCAAACTTGTTACATGCATAACAATTACCATTGAATCTATAGGATCTAGGCTTATCATTTAGAAAATAAGGAAAATTATTGTAAGCCTTACTTCTACATACATTAGTAGTGTGTCCTTCCTTGAGACAATTAAAGCAAACAGGTTTGAACTTTTTCTTACCTTTATCCTTTGATGTCGGTTGTTTCTTTGATGCTTCATCTTTTGTTCCAAAGGTCTCACCTTCCTCATAATCAGAGAAACCAATTCCATTGGTATTCTTTACCAGTTTAGCTAATTCAAGCTTCTGCTCTAGCTTGACAGTGCTCTTATTGAATTTGGCAAGTACTTCCTTTGACTCAGTGAGTTCTTTGGAAATAGCAACATGGGATTCCTTCAAGGTTGCATTCTCAGAGATAGCCATTTCATCTTTTGTTCCAAAGGTCTCACCTTCCTCATAATCAGAGAAACCAATTCCATTGGTATTCTTTACCAGTTTAGCTAATTCAAGCTTCTGCTCTAGCTTGATAGTGCTCTTATTGAATTTGGCAAGTACTTCCTTTGACTCAGTGAGTTCTTTGGAAATAGCAACATGGGATTCCTTCAAGGTTGCATTCTCAGAGATAGCCATGTTTAGTTCACCTTGTACTTTTTCTTTTTCCATTTTTCTCTCATGAAGGTGAGCGGTAAGTGCATTGATATCTTGCTTTAACTTGGAGATCTCATGATCTTTGTCTTTTACCAGATCTTCAGCTTTCCTCTGGTTCTCAAGCTCTTGACACATTCGGATAGTCAGTCCTTCCAACTCCTTTCTCAGGTTGGAATTGGATTCATTCAACTTTTCTACTTCTTGAATTAGGGCTTCCATGTCCGCTTCATCATAAGAACTATTTTCAAATAGCTCCATGAGTTTTTCAGCATGCTCTCTTCTTTTTGCTTGAGAGGCCTTATATTTTACCATAAGTTCATCATAGGCTTGCTCAGACTGAGTGAGCCAATGAGTAATTTCCCTCATAGTGTATTCCCTCATGTCTCTTTCCAAGTGGTTAGACTTATAGAAAGGTTTTCTCTGATACCAATTGATGAATACTAAGAGAGGGGGGGGTGAATTAGTATTCCGAAAAATACTGAACTTGAACACTTAAACAGTCTAGTAGTAAATTGGTAAAACAAATTAACAAACAAACTGGTTAACACACATGCAAACCAAATAGCAAATAAGACATTCACCCACAAGGGCAATAACACCATAACACAAGATATTTGACGTGGAAACCCAAATGGGAAAAACCACGGTGAGATGAAACTCACAAGTAACTATCTATAGAATAGTAACCAAACTGGTTAAAGTCAGACCAGTTAAGGTCATACAATGTTCTTTACTAGAACAGATCCTATTAGGAATCTCAATCTTTGTTAGGAGATAAGTCCGATTAAAGACTACCTTGCTAAAGGATTTTAGATCCACAGATGTGAACCACCTTGTTAGAGGATTTACAAAAGGCTTTATGGGCCTACCTAGTTAAGGGCTTTAGACTTGTCGAAGATGTCAGTAATCAACAGGTGAGTGATCTAGCAAATAGCACAGATTGCTTGGTTAGATCCTTGATAGCTCATTCTTAATGCATTCTAGCATTACTTCAGTTTTCAACACATTCACACTCTGCCTTCTCTCGTAGACCTAAAATTCTCTTCTTTGATCGCACTTACAAAAACTCATCAACCACTTTCAAAAACCTTACAACCAACTAAAACCCTAGACACGATGTCCTTATAAAGGAATCCGATTTCATGTTGGTCCAATGGGATTACAATACAATTTCCTAGGTTCAGTGCATCTAGACATATTTAGTAACATGACACAAAAAGAACCGCCAAAGTGTCGGCACCGTCAAACAATCAGTGGATGGTAACTCATCACAATAATTCTGGCTGGTAACTCATCACAAAGTATTACCGGTTCATACAAAATACCAGTTTACGCAAAATACCGATTCCCGGTTTGACGAAAATGAAGACTGGGAAATATGTGTTATGCCGCTTTGATCTTTCATACCACTTGAGATCCTCAAACCACTTGGAGTCTTCATACTACTTGAGATAGGTAACCACTTTCTGTAAAACACCAATAGTCTAAACACTAACACATGATACCGGTTAGGAACAATTACCAGTTGAGCATAATTCATACATTTACAAAGTGATCTCATAACAAGTGTGTGTCCATCAATGACAATCAAAACATCAATCATCAAAGATGCCAATAGGTTGTGCCTTAGACCTTCTATCCAATACACATTGTCAGCACTACTTCTTCCATTCAGAGAGATGGACCCTCTGCCTTTTACCATACATGGTGCATTATTAAAAAAATGAATCACACCACCATCATACTCTTTTAGAGAAAGAAACTTACTCCGATCACCAGTCATATGGTGAGAACAACCACTGTCAATAATCCACTCATTGGAATTATCAAAGTGAGAGACAAGAGACTTCTTGTCTGACACATCTTCCTTGACTGCTACAAACACAATATCCTTATTTTCTTCATCTTCTGAGTCCTCATCAGTGACACCTTCATCAACTGCTACAAAACAGTTTCTCTGGTTTCCTCCTTTGAAATTCTTGAACTTTTCCAGTTTGTCCTTGCTATCACCATTAGGACAATTTACAGCAATGTGTCATATCCGGTTACAAGACAAACATTTCAAAGGAATCTTACCTCTATATTTACCGGTTCCCTTAGGAAGTCTCTTGGCAAGAAGAGCTTCAAATTTCATCAGGATCTCGTCATCATCCATTTCTCTGCTCTGTCTTGGTTCGCCACTGGTACTAGCTTCTTTTCCTTTTCTAGATGGTGCAATAGATGCTCTAAAGGTTGATTCAGTCTTCTGAACACTGCCATCAAAACTATTTAGCTCATAGGCTGTCAACTTTGCGATGATGGAGTCTAGGGACACCTTAGTCTTGTCTATTAACCTCAACTCCTGAATAGCAGCAACCCTTATTGCATAGACTAGTAATAAGGATCTCAAAACTTTGCTAACAATAGTGAAATCTTCCATTCTACCACCTGCACTCTTGATATCTCCAACAATAGTTTTGATTCTTATTTCATATTGTTGAATGGTCTCTCCTTCAACCATCCACATGTCTTCAAACTTTCCTCTAAAGCTTTCTTCCTTAGCTTGTTTCACATGCTCATTACCGCCATAGATATTCTCAAGAGTATCCCATACTTCTTTGGGATTCTCTTTGTCCTGAACATCAATAAACTCAATGTCAGATAAGCTACTAATTAGGGCTTCCATGACTTGCCCATTCTCCTGAATCTCTCTCTTTTGGTCATTGGTGAGAGTACCGGTAGGGATAACATAAATATTCTCAACATAGCTCCAATGTTGAGCATCCATGCTTCTGATGTATATCTTCATTCTGTCCTTCCATATTTTAAAGTTATCTCTGTTGAACTTTGGACCTTCCCTCTTCATCATTACAATAGGATCTTTCCCTCAAGTGGTTAAGCTTACAACAAAGAGGACCTAGAGGATGCTCTGATACCAATTGATAACTCAATGATGAATACTAAGTACCAAACTGGTACTGAGAGGGGGGGGTGAATTAGTAAAGGTACAAAAACTTTTCCTGAACTGGATTGACTGCAAACAGTGAACTTGACTGGCAATCACTAACACCAGTCATAAACCAAAATACTACCAGTTAAGCACAATGAGACTATGAAAGATATAAACTAGAAACACTTATCTTACCACACAACCTACACCCTCATTTCCACATTATCCTTGTGCATAAACAAATATTCTATCATAAAAATATAATAACCTGCTAGATCAAAATGATTCACCGCTTGACAGAAAACAACAAAGAATTACATGAAAAAGACATCACATATGACAAATTTTTCATGTGGAAACCCAACTGGGAAAAACCACGGTGGGGATGAATACCCACAAGCTTTTTTTAAACTCTTTAGAAGTCCTCTCTGTTAGGATCCTAGTCTAGTTAAAGACTGTTACAATAGGTTCTATTAGGAACTGATCTTGTTAGGTATCACCCGGTTAAGGGATGGCTAGAATACCTGGTTAAGGGTTAAACGCTGTTAAAGGTTACCTTGTTAGAGGATTTTATGAACTCAATGGCTTTGAGTCACCCTGTTAAAGGATTTATAGCAAGCTGGTTAAAGCTACCCTGTTAAGGGATTTTCCAAATGTTGAAGTGATTAGAGATCAATAGGTATTACAATGATCTGGTAATAGAACTCAATGCCAATGCAAACCCGCTTTAGTTCCTTTCTTTTGCATACACTCTCTACAAGTATCAACCCTCTTATTTGGTTTGGCAAGAATCACGTATCTTTGCACTTAGATACACACACAAAATTTTCCAACAACTTCAACATGAAACACAACATCGACCTTATAGGAAACAGATAGGTCGGTAACATAAACCCTAAACCCTAAACATTTAGGTTGAGCAATTTAGTAGGTTCAATCCTAACCATTGAACACTTTGCATTTGAATACAATGTTCTTGAATAGATCTCAACACATTCTCCATCATTCGTTCTTCACCACTTCTTGGAGGCGATAACCCATCACGCGTTCTTCACCATTTGAAAGGACTTTGCACATTCCCGAGGTAGATAGGATCAATCCCCTTCATGCAAGATCCTTCATGTGCATAAGGCTAACATGGCAACATGATCTGATCTCCATTACAATGCTAAATCATCACACAATGCCCTCAGTTGAATCACACGGGCTCGAAATACTTCAACCGGAAACCCTGAAGCTGAGACTACCAACTGGTAGTCATACCATATTAAACCTTGATAGAAAACATTCCATATACTAGTTCTCTTGGACAAACATACTGCTTCACCTGAATCACATATACCGGTTCTCAACATTATACTGGTTCACTTTTCTAGTTGCCTAACTTCAATAAACCTGTTCACTCTTCATCATATTATCGGTTCACGCTTCAGCATATTACCGGTTCACTCTTTCAGCATATTACCAGTTTATTCTTTCAGCATATTGACATCAATGACAACACAATATCATCATGTCAACATATTTTGCACATATGCCAATAGGAACCTTGTTGCCATCAAGGATAAGAAGGTTGTGGAAGGTGCCTACCAACCATTGTGAGGGATAAAGTTAAAGTTTTGGTTTTGGTGTGAGTTGAGACCTTCATAGGCTTGAGATTGTGAGAGTGAAAGGTGAGAGAGCGTGTGGGGGTTTGCCACACTACTATTGAAGACCTTTGCATCAGGTGGTATCATAGCTCTAGAAGAACATGGGAAGAGTTTGAACCAAGGGAGATCAGACAGAGGGACCAAGTGAAGAGGAGATACCCTCTAGAGTCACCAATGTAGAATTGGCTAGGATAGTGAGGGAGCAAATAGCCAAGAACAAAAGGATAGAAGTAGAACTAGAAAAGTTGAAGAAGGATTGGCTTGGGAAGGAATTTGGCTTAGGATCTGAGGAAGAAGAAGGGGAAGAAAAAGGAGAGAACCCAATTGTACCTGTAGATCAAAGGCAATTCATTAAAGCCCTTAAGAGAGTAGATGGAAGAGGCACTAAGGTAGAATTACCTATGTTTCAAGGGAAGATGAATCTAGAGGTGTGCATGGACTAGATTGAGGCTTTGGAAAACTATTTTGAGTATGAGGAGGTGGTAGAGAACCAAAGAGTAAAGGTGGCTAAGTCAAAGTTGAAGGGTCTTGCCTTTAGTTGGTGGAATGTCCTACAAAGGGAAAGAATGGTGGAAGGTAAGAACCCCATCACTTCATGGAAGAGGATGGTGTCAGAAATAAAGAAGCAGTTTGTCCCTGAGGATTATGAGATAATCCCACATAAGAAACTACAAAATATGAGGCAAAAGGATTTGGATGTTAGTGCCTACACCGAGGAGTTCCACAAAATGACACTCAAAGAAAAGATATCGGAGAGTAAGACACAAAAGTTAGCAAGGTACATGAATGGCCTTAAGTTCAACATTCAAGATGAACTCAGTTTGTTTAATCCCGAATTAATGCATAAGTGTTATCAAATGGCACTTAGGATTGAGGAGAAGCAAAAGAGGTGAGGAAAATACCATAATAGAGGAAGGGGTACAAATTTTAGAGGTAAGGGGAGATTCAATGGTAGAGGATCATACTCTAAATCCCAAGGAGAAACAAGAAGTCAGGAACATGAGGGAGAATCAAGGAACATAGGTAGTTTTAGAGGGAGAAGAGAAAATGGAAGAGGAATATTTAGGGGAAGAGGACCTAGTGTTTTCACCATTAGGTATTTCTCTTGTAACCAAGTGGGACATCAATCCTTTAGGTGTCCAGAGAAGCAAGGAAATGGTGGTCAAGGCAAGGAGGTGAAAGAAGAGAAAATTTGATTCAAGAGGAAGACAATCAGAGCATGAACTCCTACCACACATCAAATTGTAGACCTATAGACCCGGAGCAAGGAGAGCTCTTGATGATTAAAAGGACTCTCTTGAAGGAACCAATCATCAAAGAACCACCTCAAAGGAAGTCTCTTTTCAGAACCACCTGCAAGGCACAAGGTAAAGTTTGTAAGGTCATTGTAGATTCTGGATCCACAGATAGCATAGCTTTTGTTGAAATGGTTACTAAGCTTGACTTGAAAAGAATACCTCATCCCTATCCCTATAAGGTATCTTGGTTGAATAAGGGACAACAAGTGTTGATTAGTGAACAAGTTTGGGTATATTTTTTGACTGGTGAATATAAGGATAGAGTGTTGTGTGATGTGGTAGAAATGGATGCTTTCCATTTGTTACTTGGTAGGCCTTGGAAACATGATGTGGATGCTAAGCATGAGGGTAGAAAGGATGTCTACACCACTACCAAAAATGAAGAGAAATTTACCATGACCCCTCTCCCGGATGACAGTAAGGACAAACACATTGTGACTAGTGTCATGCTAGTAGATGAGAAAAAATTCATGAGTGATTTGAAGAAGGATACTTCTTGCTTTGCCATAGTTTTCAAGCCTAGGGATGAACATAAGAAGCATCCTAAGAGCCATGAGGCAAAAGGGAAAGTAGGGCCTAAGGAGGTTTAGGATCTACTAGATAAGTATAAAGGAATTGTTGTAGACAGTACCATAGATACGCTACCTCCTCAAAGTGAGATCAGCCATTGCATAGATCTTATACGGGGTGCTACCCTACCTAACAAGGTAGCCTATAAACTGACCCTTGAACAAAATGCAAAAGTTAGAAGACAGATCCAAGAGTTACTTGAGAAAGGATTCATTAGAAAGAGTATAATCTCATATGCAGTCCCGATAATGCTAGATCCTATGAAAGAAGGGACATGGAGGTTATGTACCGACTCTAGGGGTATCAATAGGATAACAATAAGATATAGGTTCCCAATGCTGAGAATAGAGGATTTTATGGATTGTCTAGGAGGGGCCAAGTACTACTCCAAAATAGACTTGAAAAGTCGTTATCACCAAATTAGGATCAGAGATAGAGACCAATGGAAGATAGAATTTAAGACCAATGAAGGCTTGTTTGAATGGATGGTAATGCCATTTGGTCTTTCCAATTCCCCTAGTACTTTTATGAGGTTAATTAATGAGGTTCTTAAGCCCTTTATCAATCATTTTGTGGTAGTATACTTGGATGATATACTGATTTTCAATAAGGATAGAAATGAACATGGGATGCACTTGGATTTGGTATTGAAAAGGTTGCATGAGGAGCAGTTGAAGGTCAACTTGGACAAGTGTGTTTTCTTGTAGGAGGAATTGGTGTTTCTTGGATTTGTTGTTTCCAAAGGTAATCTAAGAATGGATCCATCAAAGATGGAGGCAATTCTCAATTGGCCCACACCTAGATCTGCAAGTGAGGTAAAAAGTTTCCATGGCTTAGCAAGCTTTTATAGAAATTTTATAAGAAATTTTAGTGGGGTCAATGCTTCTATGATAGATACCATCAAGGGTAGAAGAAAGTGTCAATTTTCTTGGAATGATGAAGCTAACAAGTCTTTTGAGTATTTGAAAACAAAGATTATAGAGAAGCCCATCTTAGTCTTTCTTGATTTTCATAAGTTATTCACTATTGAATGTGATGCATCTAAAAAGGCTAAAGGAAGAGTCTTGAGTCAGGAGGGTAGTGTTGGCATTGTGTTGTCATTGATGTCAACTGATATGGGATGATTACTGGTAGAAGAGATGTATGTGCAACACTATTATGAAGGAGTATAGGATGTGATATCTTGGATATCACTTTGTGTTGTAGAACACTGGAAAAGGTAAGAAAGATCACAAGTTAGTGCCTAACTTGTGTAATGAGATGGAGAAGTGTTAAGAGTGGTTACTTGTGATGAAGAGGCAGAATGTTATCCGAATCACTTCAAAACTGGAAGAGAAGAATGAACCCATAAGTTGTGAGGTTGCAAAACAACAGGACTCCCATCGGAAGAAGTTACAGTCATCTTGAGAAGAGTCAGAGGAAGTTTGAAGTGTTTGTCACCCTGACAAACCAGTAGAGGAAGGAACATCCTTGATCAGGAAGAAAGGATGTGTAGATAAGATTTCCCATTTGTGGGAATGAGTATACTTTGGACTTACTAGTCTGGAGACCGGTTTGTGTGTTCCATCACAATGTCAAGATAAGAACAGATATGATAAGGTAACTGGTAGAATGGTTGAAACTGGAAGGGTTAGCAAACTCAGAGAAGTAAGGAACCAGTAGGGTGGTTGGTCGGTGATCCTACTTGGAATGACTTGAAGTGCCAAGCTGGCAGATAGTCGACATGGAGTCAACATGGAAAACCTGTTAGGCCCAATATGGAAAGCTAATGTATTGAGAGGGGAGGGGTGAATCAGTACTTCAAATCCTTTTATCAACAATATCTTTACTATTATGCATAAACCAAAAACTATTGTAACATAACATAAAGCTAAACCAAATAAATAACAATCATGCATGATTCACTCCACAACACATATATTTTGGTTACACAAAAACTCTTGGTTAGAGAGAAAAACTGCGGTGGGGATGGCACCCACAACTTCACTATTGCAATAATAAAGGTTGCTCAGTTAGAGCTACATGTTTAACTATTTCTGATAGCTTACCTTGTTAGGAGTATCAAGATCTATTAGATCTACCTTGTTAAAGGATTTTACAACACTTAATCTAAATGTTTCACCTAGTTAAAGGCTTTACAATTTATAGACTTGGTTAGAGTCTTTTACCCTGTTAAAGGTTTCTCTTACAACTTCAAAATTTTTTAATAAAATCTTTACAACTATCTGCAACTTTACATCTAGAATGTTATAGCAGATTCTATGTGCTCAAAATAAGATTACCTTGCTTATAGCATACCTCGGTAACTCATAAAGTAACTCGGTAAACCCTCCTGTTTACTTTGTTATTTGACTATTCTTTGAAATCCTTCTCAATGACCTTTGTGTCTCTGTAGCAGTCATAACACTTAGTGCTTTCTCATGTATCACACATGTCTTGCTTCATACACTTATGTATGTCTCTGTCTCATTCTTTTATCCTAAATCCATGCTGTATAAATAGATCTCTTATGTTGGTGATCTGGTTCATGCTTTGATCTTACAAACATGATTTCTCGAATGAATAACTATACAAAATATTTCATTTGGTTAAATGACCTCAAAATCATACACAATCTTTAAGTGCAATTTCCAATGTGATAACGGTTACATGTTCCTCGATCTTGTAACATGTTTTCATATGTGTGTCCAAGTTCAATGAATCCGGTAACATGTTTCACTCGGTGTATATCAACTCGGTGTATCATCTTTGCTGCTCGGTAGACAACTCTGTGTATACTAGGCTCTAAGACTAGTTTCTTCTATTACCGACTTCTCTGTGCATACCAACTGAATATTTTGATAGTAGTAACTGACTAGAGTATATAGAATGACTTTGGATATAAAACTAATGGCAGCTTGATAAGTAGTAACAATATCCCCTTTTGATATTAGTTGAGATGTTTGACAAAACTACTTTCAAAGTCATAACTCAATAATCTATATACTTACAAAATTGGACTAAACTGACAGTATATACATTTGTCAATGAAATAGTATATTCAGATATACTCCCCTTATCAATATACTGTACATAACTCTGATTTTCAATGCTTGATGATCAATGATCTATAATCACTGCTATTATGCTCGGTTCACTGCTCGGTATACTCTACTCACTCTACTCGGTATACTCCCCCTATATACTACACTCCTTTTGTTTGATACTTTGATGCTTTTAATACTATATCACTCCCCCCTTTTGACAAACATCAAAATTTAGTTACCATTCGCTGGTGGCAACTGGTCAAAAATGGATTTCTACTTTGTCCTTGCTTTAGTGAGAGCGACAGAGAGGGCATCCTTTACACTGTCCATTAAAGAATTTTGTGCTTGAATATCAGCCAATAATGATATTAAGCCATCTAATGTGCTTCCCTCTTGTGTAGTAGATAGGTATGTGGCTCGGTTGATCTGTTCTTGGATGGAGGAAAGATGAGGAAGGAATAATGTCTAAAGTGTCATTATGTCCATTCTTATCTTGTGCTCTTCATTTCTTAGGTCCAATTGTTGAGCCATGAGCTATTGTAACTTTGTATAAAAATTCTAAACTGAATTGGGCTCTGGGGTCAACTTATTTGAGAGATTGGTGATCTGTTTCTCAATTGCTTCTGTTTTATTTTTGATATCTTTAATGAATAAAGAGAATGTACAGAGTTTCTAAAATAAATAAAGAATGCGCTTGAGTTGAGGGGACAACTCAGCAATAAATTTGACAAGTTTAACTTTGCCAATAGCAATAGCTTTCTGTACCTCTTCAATCATTTTTGCAGTGAGCTCTTTGTCTTTTAGCTTGCTCAAATATTCAGATGCATCTACTCTAGATGTCTCTATCTTGGTTAGGAGTTCATCCAGTTGAATGTGGATGGTTGCATCTTTGGTTATTGTAGCTTCAGGTAGCATATCAGTTAAGAGTGCTTTTACCTTCTGAAGTACTTTATTTTTCTTTTAAATAGCCATTTGCTTCTCTTGTTCAACTTTGGCTTTGCATAGTTCACCGAAATCAATAAGTGCTTGCCCCTTTAATTTGGATATATCAACATTGGGCAACAATATTGGTTTTGACAAATCTACTTTGAAACTATGCTTTTTCATCTTCTTTTCTTTACCTTTTACCGATTGAACTAAGATAATGGCTTGTGAGGCTTGATGACCCTCGGTAGGTTGCTTGATAGATGCAACACTTTGGTCAATTACTTTAGCCTCTGTAGTGTCCTTTGGTGTCTCGGTACTTGGTGTCTCGGTTGCAACATTTTCAGTGCTAGAAGGTGCTTGAGAGGTCTATTCCTGAGAAGTACCTTCTCCTATTGTAGACTTGTGACCTTCGGTGCCTTGCTCCATATCCTGAGGGGCCTCGATTGAGACAGGTTGATTGACCGGAGGATAGGGCTAAACTTGTTCCAAAACTGATTCACTGGATACAAGTTGGGCATAAGCGTTCCCTTCTATCATTTCCTAGTCAGGTGCCTCTATATCCATGATATCTTTCAACTTCACCTTGCTCACCAGCATTCTTGAGTCAAAAGATTTCCTGCCATTGTTCTTTTGTTTCCTTCTCCACTTCAATATATAGGCCATTCATCAGTTTCAAGGCCTTTTGCTTGACTAAGAATTGTGTCTGGCAGTTTTTTAAATGTTCCTTGATCTCATCTACCAACATGTCAGGAAAGAGATGTATCGGACTTCTTTCTCCGATTTGTTTCTCTAAGTCTAGGGCATATTGCCACCTGTTATCAATATGTGCATATAATTCTTTTGGAAGAGAATTAGATACTTCCATTGGGACCAATCAAAATTTTAGAAGTGTGCAGATGACAGCTTCTTGTATTTGTCTCTTTTCATCAGCAGATCTGGATTCATACTTAACATATCTGAATCCTCCAAATCCACCATATTGCTTCAGATTAGCACAAAAATTTTCAACACTATGTACATTTACCTTCTTGCTCTTGACAATCTGAAATTTGCTTGCATCCTCAGATTTGGTGTCACTAGACTCTTTTGCCAAAATGAGTCTCTGAGTAGATTTCTTGTAAGTTTTTGTTACCTTGGGTGCGACAACACTCTTTGTTTTCTTACTCAGTGAAGCTACAGATGCTCTTGTGTTAGGTCACTTTGCAGGAGGAGTCGGTGAGGCCTTTGATGTATCCAGTTTCTTTCTTTTCAATACTTTTCCCTTAGGCAATTCGGTGCTTAGTGTTATAGCTGCCTCTTGGGCTTCAGATTCCTCTTCGGTAATGGCTATAGTTCCTTTGACAGGTTTGGAGGAAGAATCTTCTCCAAATTTCTCCATTAATGCCTTTATCATCTTTGTTGCCTTCCTTGTAGCTTTGGATACTACAATGCTCATTTTTAGTTTTTCCTTCACTTCTTCATATGTTCCATACCTCAGCTTGGTAGCATGCCTTGGTAATGTAATAAATGCATCTATTTGTTGTTGTGTGATGTCAAAATCAATCTCGTAACCCATAGGTGGCAAAGATTGAGTTCTTGGTTCCACAACATTCACATAACAGTAATCAGTGTCCACTTCAAAACATATGTCATCTTTGTATTTCTCCACTAGCTTGGGTGGAATTCGGTACCTTTTATGCATCCTTTCTTGAAACTTGCTTAAATAATCATCAATAATATCATTAAAATTATCACCTAGCTTCTTGATGAAGTCATTGATCTGATGGGTGATTGGTCGGTGTAGTTCCCAAACAACTTTACTGACTAATGGAAAGAATTTCTCAAAGTAGAAAAACATGCATACTAACAGTGATCCAAACTTTAGTGTATTAGCCGAGTTGTTCTTCTTCGGCTTCCTTATTGTGTTTAGATTCTCAAATAGGTTTTTTAGCAACACCTCACATAAATCAATTTTCATGCCTTTCTTCACAATTTTATATGCTAAGTCTACTACTACATAGGGTACACTGTTTTCCCTTGCCGATTGGAAGAAACAGTAACCTATTACTCTAATGGCAAACTTTAGTTCTGGATCAGTGACATTGTTCAATTTCAGTCCTCTGCAATCTGATTCTACTTTGGTTAAACTGATCAATTCCTTCTGTGATATCATTTTTTGAGCTCGAGCATGATCATAAATAAGGTAACCGGTGATCAAATGAATGATTTTCTTGGTGATCTTAAATGGTTGCTCTTCTAGCCACATGAAGTCATCATGAACTCTGCTCAGAACAAACTTGACCCACTAGGGTTTGAACACATGGGGATAGGTTAGGGCTTCAGTCAATCCCTTGATCTTAATGTGCTCATACTTGCTATCCATTTTACCATCGGTGCACAATTCATCATATGTGTCTTTGATTTCAATGTGACCGAGTTCTTCAACACGAAATTTGGTGAGGAATCTCACATCTTCAACTAATAAAACTTGATCCGGGATGAGTGAAAATGCGGTTTTGTCATCCAGTTTAGATGCAATTTTGGGAGTTAAAGAGTATTTTAGTGAGGGCTTTTTGATGTTCTTAACAACAACAGGATCTTGGATCTTAGGTGCCATTTGTAGATTTCAGATAAAAACTAACAAAAGATCCTTAGGGTTTGAAGATTTTCAAATGATAGACGCTTCACACTTAGCAGATAATAACAACTTGATATGATCGGTAAACCAACTTAACAATGCATTGAGATTGATGTAAATACCTTGAATTTTGCTTTGGAGGAGGTTTGATTGCCTTTGAATTGCTTTGCTTTGCTCTCTTGAAAACTTGGTGAGTGAAAAATGACCGTGTAAATGCTATAAGTACACAATATACCTTATTGGGCTCCGTGCACTTTAGGTCAAAAACATTAAATGCACTCAGTTCCACTAAACCTTCTTTCCTTTTTGTACTTTAACCGAGTAACCAGACTTCCTTCATTTACCAATTTGATAGGCTTCCTGTATTCACCGACTTGACAGTCTTCCTGTATAGTGCTTCAAAAAGACTTTGATAGAATTAAAAACTTACTCATACATCTTAGCTATGTAGATTTTGAATTAAGTACATACTAGAGTAGGAACTGTTTAAGATTTAACCTTTGAGAGAATGCAGTCCCTTCATACCTTTACCGATTAATTTGGAATAGGTGTACCTAACTCGGTAGGTAAGGTGTTTTCTTTATTTGACACAATTTCCTTCTTTTTCCAAATCATCTTTAATTTTTCTTTTATTTCCTTAGTGTCTTCTCTAGGTTGATCTCTACAATCTCCAACCAAGTGTCCAACTTTGTGACAATGAAAACATGCCATACCAAGATGTCTCCATGATCTTCGGTTGTTCATCCCAAACCTTATAAAGCAGTTGGCACTTATATGTCCATATCTTCCACAACATTCACACCATATCCTTGTATTGTAATCCCATGGTACTACAGAATATTGTCGGTAAGGATCTTTGTGAGGTCGGTAACCTCTAGTATTTGCTTGGTGTGCAGACCACATATAGTTCTTTTTCTTAAACCAACACTTCTCGGTACTATGACCATATCTATTGTAGTTTTACAAAACCCTTTGAATTTTGCCTTCTGATAATTGTTAACAGACTTTGTCCTACATTGGTTAAATGTGTGACCATATTTATTGCAATTGTAACAATAACCATTAGACTTAGTGACATTCGGTTGCTTACCTTTTCTAATTTGGCACATGTTGGCAGTATGACCTTGATTTCCATAGTAGTTGCAAATAGGCTTCTTTCTTTTGATGTTCTTCTTGATTCCAACTTGCTTTGATGATTCTCCTCTCTCAGTAGTATGAATTCCTTTCTCGGTAGAGTCTTTTCCTTTGTAACTGAGTCCTGCATCTTTGTTGGGTCATCTTGTATTTAGTTGCTTGTCCAACATCTTTGATGCTTCATAACTCTTCTTCAGTGTTTCTTTGGATTTCTTCTCAATTTCAAGTTCATCAATCAACCTTGATACTTCAAGTTTCAATGCTTGATTATCATCATCTTTCAGATTTGCTTCAGGATGTGCATAACCTAGTTGATCTGATAGATTTTGTTGAATCCCAGTCAACCTTGTGATTCCATCATTCTTTTCAGATACTAATGCTTCAAGCTGTTGTTTCTATCTTTCTAGATCTCTTACTTTATCCTCGGTTGTCCTCAATGCATCAAGATTTTCAGTCATCTGTGTGCTGAAATGTTCATGTTCCCTTTTCATTACTTTTAGTTGATCAGCCAGTGCTTTGTTCTTTTCTTTCAATACTCCAATCATTTCTTCAATCTCTTCAGATATACTGTTCTTAGATGATGTCTCAATTTGTTCCACTAACTCTTGAGAGTCCTACAAATCATCAGATAATCTTCTTCTCACTTTTAGAGATTTTTGTGTTTGTCTTTGCATGTCTGCAATCACTTGATTAGCACGATCCAATTCTTCTTGCAGATACACAATCCTCCGAGATTGTTTATAGCCTTCCATTGATAAGATCTTTCTCTTTAGGCAGTTAAACCCTTTTCCAAGATTCAAGCTCTGATACCAATTGTTAGGCCCAATATGGAAAGCTAATGTACTAAGAGGGGAGGGGTGAATCAGTACTTCAAATCCTTTTATCAACAATATCTTTACTGTTATGCATAAACCAAAAACTATTGTAACATAACATAAAGCTAAAAAAAATAAATAACAATCATACATGATTCACTCCATAACACATATATTTTGGTTACGTAGAAACTCTTGGTTAGAGAGAAAAACTACGGTGGTGATGGCACCCACAACTTCACTACTGCAATAATAAAGGTTGCTCGGTTAGAGCTACATGTTTAGCTATTTCTGATAGCTTACCCTATTAGGAGTATCAATATCTATTAGATCTACCTTGCTAAAGGATTTTACAACACTTAATCTAAATGTTGCACCTAGTTAAAGGCTTTACAATTTATAGACTTGGTTAGAGTCTTTTACCCTATTAAAGGTTTCTCTTACAACTTCAAAAATTTTCAATAAAATCTTTACAACTATCTGCAACTTTACATCTGGAATGTTATAGTAGGTTCTATGTGCTCAAAATAAGATTACCTTGCTTATAGCATACCTTGGTAACTCATAAAGTAACTCGGTAAACCCTTCTGTTTACTCTATTCTTTGACTGTTCTCTGAAATCCTTCTCGGTGACCTTTGTGTCTCTGTAACATTCATAACACTTAGTGCTTTTTGATGTATCACACATGTCTTGCTTCATACACTTATGTATGTCTCTATCTCATTCTTTTATCCTTAATCCATGCTATATAAATAGATCTCTTATGCCGGTGATCTAGTTCATGCTTTGATCTTACAAACATGATTTCTCGAATGAATAACTATACAAAATATTTCATTGGTTAAATGACCTCAAAATCATACACAATCTTTAAGTGCAATTTCCTATGTGATAACGGTTACATGTTCCTCGATCTTGTAACACATTTTCATATGTGTGTCTAGGTTCAATGAATCTGGTAACATGTTTCACTCGGTGTATATCAACTCAATGTATCATCTTTATTTCTTGATAGACATAGAATGATACTCGGTAGACAGCTCAGTGTATACTGGGCTCTAAGACTAGTTTCTTCTATTACTGACTGCTCTGTGCATACCGACTGAATATTTCGGTAGTAGTAACTAACTAGAGTATATAGAATGACTTTGGATATAAAACTAATGGCATCTTGATAAGTAGTAACAAAACCCACATTTGGATAAAGATAGAATGTACATTGATAGAGTTGTTGCAGGGTTGGTAAGTCTTAATGAAAGGTCACCCAATCACGGGACATGTCGCAAATTTATTGCAAGGGTTTGAGGCTCAAGGTCAGGAAAATAACTATGAGCTAGCTAAGAGAAATTTTAATAAGATCAAGGTGATGAAGGAAACAACTCGACAGATCTTTGGTGATTGACCAAAGGATTACCTATGAGGGTAAAAAGCAAATCGCCAGAAAAGAAAGGCATGATCGAGGAGATGCGACTATGGTGGAGACATGCATTCAGATGTTAGAAAGATCAGATCATGCAAGATCTAATTGGATTTTATTTTCCTCAAGTTAGGTGAGGAAACCCTAACCGCCTAGATTTTGAATTGGCTTTTGGTGGGAAATTTGGGCTATGAGTAAAGAGGCCAAAGAGATTGTTTGTTGCTGCTGAATAGGGAGAATATTGTGTTGTTGCGAAGTGGTAGACTTCTGCAAGTAAAGAACAAGATCAGTCAAGCACTCAACGAGCATCTACAAGAGAGGGAGAGTGAACCTGGTTGAAGCTTTCAACTGGTTGGAGAGAAGAACCGGTAGTTATTACACCAGCAAAGTGTGAAACCGGTAATGTGCAGAGAGTGAGGTGCAAATCTAGCAGAGAAGTAGCAGGTGTAGAGTAGGAAGAAGAGTGAGTTGGTAAAGGAGAGAAGGTACTTCACCGATAGATTAATATTTTTGATAAGGTTGCAAGATTCACTTGTAACATGATAACAACTTATGTATTTAAAGTTTGCATTGTGAACACTGAGTTGTAGCTCAGTGCAGGGGTTTGTGCTCCTTTGGGTTGTAGGTCCTTGGGTTGGTGTGCTAAAGTTAGGGGTTGGTGATCCTTGGGTTGGTGCTCTAAACTTTGTAACTGTGTTTTACTATGAGGTTGAATTGGAGTAGTAGACTCCAACAACATTGCTCACCGAGGTTTTTCCCATCATTGGTTTTCCTCGTACATCCTGGTGTTATGAGATGTCTCTTTGTGAGTGATTGTTTTGTGTTAGTCTTCTCTCTAATCGATAAGTTTGCATTGAGTTAGATATGTTAAGCGATGTTGCTCTCAAAGTAGAGCTAAAAGGAAAATTTTTGAGAACCATTGATTCACCTCCTCCCCCTCTCAATGGTACATTGTGTCTAACAATTGGTATTAGAGCCTAGGTTCCCAACTAGATGAGATTTCTCCAACTTGGGTAGATTTTGGCCTAACGACACAATGGTATGTTCAGTGTCAATCCCTGCTCTAATGTTTGATGGTTCAAACTATGTTACTTGGAGTTGTAGAATGGAAGTCTTCCTATCTAGCCTAGGTTATGATGTCTGGATGGCAGTTGTAAATGGTCTCCCTAGGAATGTATGTCTCCTCACTGGCACTAAAGAAGAAAGAAGATGCTTATGTAATGAAGAAGCCATGAAGGCTATACTTAGTGGGCTCACCGGTGGTGTCTCCTCACAGGTGGAAAGATGCAAAACAACAAAGAGTCTATGGGATAGACTGAAGATGCTTTATGGAAATGAGCCATGCACTGCTGAATGAAAATGTGGAAGCACAAAGAACAACAATGCTGACACATGTGGAAGTGTTGACAATAGATCCATCAGTTGCTATAGTTTTGATGAAGAGGAGTCTCATCTCTTCATGGCACAAGAGATAGAAAGTGATGCAAACACATCAAAGTGTGACAAGGCTGATATACCCCACCGCCAAGATGTATTTGGGAGTGATGATGAAGATGAAGCTGAAGTAGATCTTGAATGTGAACTAGTAAGTGCACTAGATGAGCTGCAAAGTGTCAGAAAGAATTTTTAAAATTACAAAGATTTAGTTCATAATGAATGTAGCCGGTTGAGAATATGCATTGAAGAATCAAATAAAAATATTTGCATATTGACATCTCAACTTGAAGAGGCAAAAGGATTGACTGGTGAGTTGAAGTCAGTCTTTAATGATAGGGAGAGGAGATGTGAGGAGCTCCAGCTAGTAGTAGAAACAAAGGACAAAGAGTGTTTGAAGTTGAGGGAAGAGATGGAGAATCTCAGGAAAAATCTTGAGGAATATCAAAATGAGCTCAAGATAAGGATCCGGTACAATGGAAAATCTGAGGCCTTGGACAAAATGCTAAGCAAGAAAAAACATTCCAAGGATACTGGTGAATCATGATGTGTTGCCGGTGAATGCTCCACAAGCAAGAAGACCTCCCATAAACATGCTCTGAGAAAGAAGGTTGATCTAATGTCAACTAGTGAAGACATGAAGAGGAGAACTGGTTCTGCATGGAAAAACAATGCAAATCTGAAAGGAAAAGAAAAGATGTGGGAAGACGGTATTACCGGTAGCATGAATAGAAAAGGACCTTCTACCAGTAGAAGACAAAGAAATGATGCTGACACCATGTTGAGACAAGCATGGAAGAAGAAGAGAATAGGTGAAATATCTGCAGCGAATGGACAACCTCGGATCTATTCTCAGAGAAAGAAAAATGTAGATGTCAAACCAGTAATAATACCTCATGTTTGGGAGAATAAGTTTGTAAGTAAAAAGACTCCTCTCTCCGGTTATTGTTTTGGATGCAAAGGTTATGGCCATAGGGTAGAAGAATGTAAAATAAGGTCTAGGAATAGACTGGGTGTTCTTCCTAGAAATAATAAATCAGATGACTATAGATCTTATGCATATGAGCTCAATGCATCTAAGGGTAGAAGCTTGCATACCCTCTCTCTCAGTATTGCTAATGATGTATGTTATAACTACAATAGACTCGACCATAGAAGTTATGATTGCAGGAGGAAGAAATCATAATCCTATGGCAACTGGAGGATCAATCATGCTCTATATAAGAGAAACTATAGGGGATATGAGTAGAATAGACAAGGTTGGAGCAAGAGGAGAAATGTTCCTACAAAACCAAGGAATTCAAGGAAACCGGTAACCAACCAAAGTGGTATGATAGGAAAAGAAAGAGAAAACCACTATGTTAGAAGATTCCCCAATCATGAGGTTGGGATGGATGTTGTGTGCTACTATAGCACTACTTTTGGCTGTGATGCAGAGTTAGAAAATGGAAGGACTCATCTACAGAAGAAGGAGAGACCTGCTCCCAAGCCTGAAAATGGGAAGAAGAATGAGACTAAGCAGACATGGAGAAAGAAGTAGGTGAATAGGACCATGGACCGACATTGTGCATTCAATGCACAGGTGATATCTTCTAAGGCCTAAAGGAGATGCAAGATCTTATGGGGAGTACCGCATTGTAATTATCATTCACCCCCTCAATATAGAAGGCAACATGGAAGAACATGTTGGTGCCAATATGAAGGATGAAACTATAAAGATAAGTGTGTGAAGAGGTTTCCTTAACTACACACCTATAGATCAGTGATGGATCACTGCTGCATGTGTCAAAAAATGGAGGTTAACAATTGGTATTAGATGTTAACTAGTATGTGTTGGATGTTATCAGCATGAATGCAAAACATGTCATGTAAGACAATGAAGTTGGAAAAAATTATAATAACCCCGATATTATGGAATATGGAGTTCATGTCTCAGGTGGTATTGGAAAAGACCTGAATGACATATGTTGGCCCCATGATTGTTCATGCAGGCATGCATGCTTTTGGGCTAACCAGTTTGATTTCTAGCATGATGATAACATTGTCTGGCATTGTGTAGATCTAGGATCATGTCTTAAGTTGGGATGGATATAATAGAGTTGAACGATCCTTAGATGATCACATATAAATAGCTAAACTAGAATATGGTGAAGATTGGAGTCTCGGTACTGTACTTGACCAGAGATAAGAACCTAAGATGTATGAATTAGGGGGAGTTCAAGTGTTCATCATGAAGAGTCTCATTATGAAGATCCGACTTGCTTGAACTCATAAGGATACTGACTGCCCAAACTACAGGAGATGGAAATTGCAGAGATGTTGCACTTTAACCAGTTAGAGAGTAGTACTCACTAACACATCAACAATTGGTATCAGTCTTTCTGCAAATTGAGTTCAAATGGCTCCGAACCTACATACTCAATTGGTGTCAGTTAATGGTTAAGTTCCCCATCTCAAGCGCTGTGACTTGAGAAGATGTAACAACTGGTGACAAGATATCAAGTGGTATCAAAGGAAGTGTTACATAGCGATGATGACAAAGTGAGAGAAAGTAGTCTGTCAGTGACCGGTGGATACAAAGAGAAATAATATCGTGACAGTTCCCTTTGTCATTGTGTCAAAGGGGGAGAAGAATTTAGTAGTATGTCAGATACTAAAAGTGTTAACATCAATGACAAAGGGGGAGATTGTTGGCATTGTGTTGTCATTGATGTCAACCTGTATGGGATGATTACCAGTAGAAGAGATGTATGTGCAACACTGTTATGAAGGATTACAAGATGTGATATCTTGGATATCACTTTGTGTTGCAGAACACCGGAAAAGGTAAGAAAGATCACAAGTTAGTTCCTGACTTGTGTAACGAGATGGAGAAGTGTTGTGAGCAGTTGCTTGTGATGAGAAGGCAGAATGTTATCTGAATCACTTCAACACTAGAAGAGAAGAATGAACCAGTATGCTGTGAGGTTGCAGAACAACAGGACTCCCACCAAAAGAAGTTGCAATCATCTTGAGAAGAGTCAGAGGAAGTCTGAAGTGTTTTTCACCCTGACAAACCGGTAGAGGAAGGAACATCCTTTATCAGGAAGAAAGGATGTTTAGATAAGATTTCTCATTTGTGGGAATGAGTATACTTTGGACTTACCAGTCTGGAGACTGGTTTGTGTGTCCCATCATAATGTCAAGATGAGAACAGATTAGATAAGGTAACTAGTAGAATGGTTGAAATTGGAAGGGTTAGCAAACTGGAAGAAGTAAGGAACCAATAGGGTGGTTGGTCGGTGATCCTACTTGGATTGACTTGAAGTGCCAAGATGGCAGATAGTTGACATGGAGTCAACATGGAAAAACTGTATTTGGGTAAAGATAGAATGTACATCGATAGGGTTGTTGCAGAGTTGGTCAATCTTAATGAAACAACACCTAATCATGAGACATGTCGCAGTTATTGTAGGGGTTTGAAGCTTGAGGTCAGGAAGAGAACTATGAGCCAACTAAGGTAAATTGAGAAGATTGAGGCAATGAAGGAAACTACCCGATAGATCTTTGGTGATTGACCAAAGGATTACCTATGAGGGTAAAAGGAAAATTGCCAGAAAAGAAAGGCATGATCGAGGAGACGCAACTATGGCAGAGACATGCATTCAAATGTTAGAAAGATAAAATCATGCAAGATCTAATTGGATTTGATTTCCCTCGAGGTTGGTGAGGAAACCCTAACCACCTAGATTTTGAATTGGCTTTTGGCAAGAAATCTAGGCTATAAGTAAAGAGGCCAAAGAGATTGTTTGTTGCTGCTGAATAGGGAGAATATTGTGTTGTTGTGAAGTGGTAAACTTCTGCAAGTAAAGAACAAGATCAGCCGAGTGCTCAACGAGCATCTACAAGAGAGGGAGAGTGAACCTGGTTGAAGCTTTCAACCAATTGGAGAGAAGAACTGGTAGTTATTACACCAGCAGAGTGTGAAACCAGTAATGTGCAGAGAGTGAGGTGCAAATCCAATAGAGAAGCAACAAGTGCAAAGCAGGAAGAAGAGTGAGTCGGTAAAGGAGAGAAGGTACTTAACCAATAGAGTAAGATTTTTGATAAGGTTGCAAGATTCACTTGTAACTTGACAACAACTTATGTTTTTGAAGTTTGCATTGTGAACACTGAGTTGTAGCTTGGTGCAGGGGTTGGCGCTCCTTTGGGTTGTAGTCCATAAATCTGTTAGGGGTTGTAGCTCTTTAGGTTGGTACCCTAAATTCAAGGGTTGGTGCTCCTTGGGTTGGTGTCCTAAACTTTGTAACTATGGTTTCCTATGAGGTTGGATTGGAGTAGTAGACTCCAACAACATTGCTCATCGAGGTTTTTCCCATCATGGGTTTTCCTTGTACATCTTGGTGTTATGAGATGTCTCTTTGTGAGTGATTGTTTTGTGTTAGTCTTCTCTCTAATTGGTAAGTTTGCATTGAGTTAGAACTGTCAAGTGGTGTTGCTCTCAAAGTAGAGCTAAAAGGAAAAGTTTTGAGAACCACTGATTCACCCCCTCCCCCTCTCAGTAGTACATTGTGTCTAACAGGTTGGCCTGTGACCTTTTTCTGTGAGAAGATAAATGAAGAAAAGTAAAAATATTCAACCTATGATCTAGACATGTATGCTTTGGTACAATCTCTTAGGAAATTGAGACACTATTTGTTACCTATGGAATTTGTTGTTTATACGGACAACCATGCTTTAAGATTTTTGAACAGGCAGGAGAAACTCAATCACAAGCACATGAAATGGATGGAGTACCTTCAAGATTTCACATTCACTATCAAGCATAAGAAGGGAGTGGCCAACAAAGTTGCAGATGCCCTTAGTAGGAGGAACTTGGTAATCCAAGAGATTCAATTAGAAAGCATGGGAATCACTGCTATAAAGGACATTTACCAAGAAGATGGAGATTTCAAGGAGGGTTATGCAGTTTGCCAAGATATGAATGAAAGGTAGCATACTGATTTTTCTAAGTATATGCTTCAAGAAGGTTTACTTTTCAAGGGTAGTCTGCTTTGTATTCCTAATTTCTCAATGAGGGAGACTATATTCAAGGAAAAGCATTGTGGGAGTTTATCAGGACATTTTGGACTTGATAAGACACTTGAGTTGGTTAGAAGGTTTTATTTCTAGCCAAGAATCCAATTAGATGTGAGGAAATTTATTTTAGAGTGTGTGGTGTGTCAAAGAGATAAAGGCACAAGTTCAAATGCAGGCCTCTATACTCCTTTACCAATCCCTACCAAACCTTGGGATTCAGTTAGTATAGATTTTCTCTTAGGCCTTCCTAGAACTAAATCAGGTTATGATAGTGTCTATGTTGTGGTAGACCGGTTTTCAAATATGACACACTTTTTACCATGCAAGGTTACACATGATTCTTCTAATATTGGAGGTTTATTCTTCAAGGAAATTTTCAGACTTCATAGGTTACCCTTGAGAATTATCTTGGACAGGGATCCTAAGTTCTTAGGAGACTTTTGGAGAACTTTGTGGCTTAAGTTGGGGACTAACTTGTATTTCTCTTCTTCTTATCACCCTCAATCTAATGGGAATACTAAGGTAATAAATAGGTCCCTTGGAAACTTGTTAAGGTGCTTGACCAAGGAGCATGGAACTACTTGGGATACCATTCTTCCACAGGCAGAATTTTACTATATTGAATATGTGAACAAAAGTACAGGGTTAAGTCCTTTCCAAATTATGTATGGTACACATCCTAGGGGTATTCTTGAAATTAGAGATGTGAATACTATTAATAGAAGAAGTGCCCAGGCAGATGACTTTGCTAAAGTCATGAAGTATATACAACAACAAGTCAGAGACAAATTGATTCATACCTCTGAGAAATACAAGCAATCAATAGACCTCAAAGGAGAGATGTTCAATTTAAGGTGGAAGATATGGTGATGATTAATCTCAATAAAGAAAGACTCCCTAAGAAGAAGTACACCAAGTTGCTCATGAAGAAGACAGGTCCTTTCAAGGTCCTCAAAAAATGTGGGAACAATGCATACAAAATAGATCTACCCCTGGATATGGGACTATCACCTATATTAAATGTTTCTGATATATATGCATATAAGGGTATTGTTGATGATGTTTTTGATATAGTTCAATCTGATTCCTCTATTGTAGACATGATAGAAGGACTTCCCACACAACCCAAACTTGAAATTGAGTGTATTTTGGATCAAACAGTCACCAAACAAACAAGGAGGAAGAATTATTTGGAACACTTGGTCAATTGAAAGAATAAACATTTAGAAGATGTTACATGGATGACCTCCAAAGCCACTGAGAGGATAGGAACAAAAATTGCAGACATCCCCACTCAAGGGACTTGAGTTTCTTTAACCCGAGGAGTATGGTGCAGGGCACCTCTTCTTTTCATGGTGTTTTCATGCCATTAGGGGTGTCTAGTGTTTTTTTTGTGTTTACTTATGTTTCCATAATGGGTCTGATCTCAAGGATCACCCTAGATGTAATAAAATGTCTTTGTGTGGTCAATAACCTCTCAGGTGCACATATAAGCCTAGAGGTATATTAGGCCATGTGGGCTTGAATCATGAAATTTTTTGTTTATGATCCTAGAATGTTATTTTAGGTGTTTTAAAGGTTAATTATGTCCTTAGATATGTTTGGTAAGGTTTAGGTTCTTATAAATTCAAAGTTGCAAAAGTTGTCATTATTGTCAAAGCAACTTTTGAAAAGTTGTCATTATCGTCAAAGCAACTTTTGAAAAGTTGTCATTATTGTCAAAGCAACTTTTGAAAAGTTGTTGGTTGGAATATAACCTCTTTCCAATGGTCACAACCATTTCAAAGTTGGTTTTTGTCATTTAGAGGAGCCTATTTTTTCTTTTACAACTGATGAGAAAGGTTGTTTGAAGGCACAGAATGATTTGGAGAAGCTTGGTGGAGAGTATGAAATGAAATGAATCTAATTTTGCCTAAATTCTGTTACTTTTCCATATTGTCTGTATAGAAAATTGAATGATTTTGTAAAAATTTGGCTTGGTACAGTAGAAAACTAAATAATCTTTCATATGAATCTAGTCTGACCCCTTGAAGTAGTGTTTGGAAGGAGATATCAACAATTTGCTTCTACAGGTTCGAAAACCCTTAATTTCCCTAGGGTGTCGCAAAGATGAGGCCCTAACTTGCAATCTAGTGATTGGCTCTCAACGGCCTTTGGTAGGATGCAATTTAGGGGGGTGTATCATGACATTCCAAAGGGGCAAGATTAGGGGAGTTGGATTGGTATTTTTACCACCAAGCCCTAGCCTAAACTTTGTAAGGGTTTAGACTAGTACATTCAAGAATTGATGGATTGGATGATGTCAGACAATAGAAGAAGGAGTTATATGGCTGAATTGGTACATTTAGACATTAGTAAATCCCTTTGAATCATTGGATCTTCCTTGTGGTTCCATTCTCATACACTTCCTTTGTAACTTAGGCCTAATCTAATCAACTAGGTTTGTGACCCAAATAGGTGTCTAGAAGTGTCAGAGCAAGTTGGGGAGATGGTTGTGTGGAGTTTGAGAGAAGTTCCAAAAGGGAATTTTAAACTACAATTATAATTTACCGATATAATCTTTTGCCGGTGTAAACTGGATGTCGGTGTGAATGAGCCTTGTTGTATCTGCCCTTGCTGGTAGGTGAAGTCTATTGCCGATAGGTGAAGTCTATTGCCAATTGAACCTTGTTGCCATCAAGGATAAGAAGGTTGTGGAAGATCTTGTGAGACCCTAAGGGCATATTAAAGGTGTTTTCCAAACCCTGTGAGGGATAAAGTTCAAGTTTTGGTTTTGGTGTGAGTTGAGACCTTCATAGGCTTGAGATTATGAGAGTGAAAGGTGAGAGAGCGTGTGGGGGTTTGCCACACTACTGTTGAAGACCTATGCATCAATTTCAATTTCATGCAATAAGTCCTTTGCATTAATAAGTTTATTTACCAATATTCTAATATTCATTTGCATGCAATAGGAACTAGATTTCTTTTTGCATCTATTCATCAATTTACCAATTTATTCCAAGTTATCTATTTTTCTAACCTATACCAATTTGGTTGTCGGTGGTGGTTAAAACACATAGATGGGAGTTTGAGTAAGGCACACCCCTATATAGCCCCAATGGTTTCCCCCTTTCTGGTGTGTGCAGGTACAGGTTTGGTCCAATGCTTGGATTCTGGGATTTAGAGTTTTTCAGGATGCATAGATGACAGTGCAGCGCATTGGCATCTGTGCACTGTGTTGGTGTCCTAAGTCTAAGCATCTCTTAGGCTCTACATTTGCTCTACCTCTTTTGTTTTACACTTCTATTTAAGTAGCACATAGTTCATCTTATTCATATTTTATACATTCTTTATTTATTTACTTGTAATTAGTTAGTTAGTTAGATAGTTGGTAGCCTAGTTATTCTTATCGTCATTGTGTGTTCCATTTGTAGGAACAAAATATCATTGCCCAACTTTGTATTCTATTCACCTAGGACTCTAGTGTGTCGCGCTACAGTCCATATTCCATGCTGCAGTCTGGGGTCTGCACTTCTGTCTCGATTATAGAATCTTGTAGAGTTAACCAAAGGTTCTTTTCAATTCTTTGATAGACCCAGAGCATTCTTTCTTTTTTATCTCTTGGCTTAGAATTGTACCTATTCAAAGAGGTAATTGGGTGGATAATTTGTCCTTGAGGATTCATCATCCCCAAGGTGGCAAATTCCCTCCATTATATTTTGGTGAACCCGACGTGAATGATTTAAATGTCAGATCTCTTCCTTTCAGAGTTTAATGTCTTTGATAAGGCATTCTTGAAAGATGACTTCAATATGTTGGATGAAGTTAGATAATTTCCTTAATGCACCTTCTCCAAAAAAGAGTGCAAAGGATGAGTTTCCTTCCTCAACATCCTCGTTCAAAGAAAAAACATATATGAATTTCATTGTCATCTTTGTAGCTCCTCAAAGGCCTAAGAGACCTTTCACTCATGTGAGGACAACTAGCCCTTCTCCCAAGAAGATTAAGCCCATTAATGGAAATCCTTTCAAAGGAGAATCTTCTAATCTATATGCCAGATTTATGAAATATAAACAAACATCTTATAACACCATTGCACACACATATAACACTCATAGTAACAAGTAAGTTCCTAGACAACAACAACAAGTTTCTTTACCACCTTCTCAATCAACTCTTCCTAAGCCACCTGTGTCGGTGGATAAGTGACCAAGTGATTATGATCTTATCAAGAAATATAAGGTTACTCTTGCTAAGATCTCACTATGGGATTTGTTTCAAACCACCCTGGTATACTAAGGTATATTGCAAGAAAATTTGCAAAATATCTTGCTACCTTCCTTTGTGAGACCGGCTTTCGTGAATGCGTTAATGTAGCATATTCATGTGGATTCATCAAATATTACTTTCTATCTGAATGAACTTTCACCTCCTAAGGTGAGGAATCTAGTGGATCCTTTGATGATTATTGTCCATGTGAATGGTGTGGGTATCCGACAAACTTTGGTTAATATTGGATCTGCACTAAATATTTGTAGACTGTATTTTCTACTGAAGATCAAAGTAGATCCAAAATATTTGGCAGTGTCCTCTTTGTACATTCGAGGTTTTCACAATTATAGAAAAACTGCTATAGGGACTACCATACTGTCCTTTAAGGTTGGACCGGTAACTATTCCAACCCTTTTGAATGTTATGCAAGGTCCTTTATCATACAACCTTCTTCTAGGTAGACCTTGGCTTCATGCCTTGGAAGCCATATTGATGTAGAGCACCATAGTTCCAAACACATTCACTCAATAAACCTTCAAGGTTCATTCCGAACTATTCATTTAAGGAATAAAAACAACTTCTCCATCAATATCAATCTATCACATTTGATCCAATATCCAAACTTGAAATAATAGACTTGGTTCCAAAAACAAATTCAAGAGCATTCAACATAGTCATGAACCGTACCTTGTTATTAAGGTATCCATACTTCATACTTCTATATTGGATATTGCATTCAATAGGCCTAGATAAAACTTCACAAATTATTTTAAAACCCTTACAAACTCTTACCCATCAACACTAAGTCCATCCAATTCATGCTTCTAATCTCCTTCCAAATCTGTCCCAGTTGTGACAGTTTTGATACCCTGCATTCTGTTATTAACATCTTTCAAACCAGGCAATATTGTGAAAATCTCTCTGGTGGAGATATAGATATCTAGTCTTTCTAAAACATATTAAAAAATTGTAAAGATCCAACGGTTCGTTAGATATTTATTCCCTCGGCACCGAGACTATTTTGACTGTCATAGAAAAAACAAGAAATGTGCATGCCCAGTCTGCCTAGGGCATCAAATATCTCCCAAAATACAAATCAATCTGATATGAAATAAAATAAATCTAAAAGCCCCTTTAATATACTTTTAGAATAACTAAGATTTATATTTTTCCCATTGTTATAATTTGAGATATGAACAAACCCTCATACACACCTCCATTATTTATGGTTTTCAATCTGTTTTCACCAAAACTTACATAACTTTCTCAAAACTAAATGAAATAGACCCAAAAAAAAGAGAAGTAAATATTAATCACACATATTTCCAATGAATCCATTTAGAGGTCATAAATTTTTAATATGCCTCTGTACCATATGCTGCAACATGACTATTTTCAGGAAATCTGGAAGTTGCAATCCATAAAACATCCATAACTTCTTTGTTTCTCAATGAAATCACTCCAAACCAAAACAAGAAGGAAGATAAATCAAAATACTATCTAACCATGATAATTATACATAGTTTCTAGGCTGTACAGGTCTATACAAGGCTTGGAAACAACAAAGTAACAATGGAAACTATCAAAATGGCAAGCTTATGAATACACAAATTGTTCAAAATTGTTATCCTCCTCCTTCCGCTTGGTTCGACCAAATACAATATTTTATAGCATCTTGGTCAGTTTGAACCTTATGACTACCTCCAAGACCTTTCAACTTCCCATTTACAACTTTTCTAAATGTTGCATTTTGACAACTTTTAACAAATTTTACATTTTTGTCAAAATGGACTCAAACTTTCTTTAAACACTCTTGACACCTTACAATGGACCTTAAATGACTTTTTATAACTTGTATACCCTTCCATGGGTCTTTTGACTCATTTTGACCATCTTGACCTACAAGGGCCTATATGGACAACTAGGATATAATTAGGACTTGCTTACACTTTTAGGCTTCCAAGCCTTACAAATCATTCCAAATGGATTCAAATAAATTATAAATGACCTTCAAATATCAATTATATTTCAAATGATGACTTTGACCATATAATTTCCTTACACCATGGGTGCTCTTGCACCATACTACTGGCCTTGAAAGATTTCCAAGTCTCTTGGAAATGAGTAAAATGGCCTGCAAGGAGAAGAAAGAGGAACCCAAAAAAAAATTAGACCAAAAACATGTTCATCAATGCTTCCACGTCACCATTGCCTTTTGGTTTTTCTTTGTCTTCTTCATGCTTCATGACACCTCTGCTACATTATGCTTCAATCAAGACTCCTATCAATGGAGTGTATACTAGCTGCTTCTAATGGCACATCTCTCATCTGAAGTCCACTCCTCCAAGCTGCTACAAGCACCCAACAACTTTTATCCCTCACCTAGGAGTCCTCTCTTGCCTCTCTCCCCAAGACACTTGGCGACACATTGTACATCCTTCTCAGGCTCTTTGGACCATCTTCTATGGCCCCCTCTGGTAGATCTTCCTATCCACCCACTTGCAGCTGAGTGAACCTGCACCAAAGCTACAACCAATAAACTTAAATCACAAGAATCAAATAAACAATCTCATGGGCTAGGTCTTGGTGTGAACTTCTCACACTCTCAAGAGCTTCTAGCTTTGATACCAATTTGATGCAGAGCACCATAGTTCCAAACACATTCACTCAATAAACCTTCAAGGTTCATTCTAAACTATTCATTTAAGGCATAAAAACAACTTCTCCATCAATATCAATCCATCACATTTGATCCAATATCCAAACTTGAAATAATAAACTTGGTTCCAAAAACAAATTCAAAAGCATTCAACATAGTCATGAACCGTACCTTGTTATTAAGGTATCCATACCTCATCCTTCTATATTGGATATTTAATTCAATAGGCCTACATAAAACTTCACAACTTATTTTAAAACCCTTACAAACTCTTACCCATCAACACTGAGTCCATCTAATTCATGCTTCTAATCTCCTTCCAAATTTGTCCCAGTTGTAACAGTTTTGATACCCTGCATTCTGTTATTAACATCCTTCAAACCAAACAATATTGTGAAAATCTCTCTAGTGGAGATATAGATATCTAGTCTTTCTAAAACATATTAAAAAATTGTAAAGATCCAACAGTTCGTTAGATATTTATTCCCTCTACACCGAGACTATTTTGACTGTCATAGAAAAAACAAGAAATGTGCATGCCCAGTCTGCCTAGGGCATCAAATATCTCACAAAATAAAAATCCATTTGATATGAAATAAAATCCATCTGAAAGCCCCTTTAATATACTTTCAAAATAACTAAGATTTATATTTTTCCCATTGTTATAATTTGAGATATGAACAAACCCTCATACACACCTCCATTATTTATGGTTTTCAATCTGTTTTCACCAAAACTTACATAACTTTCTCAAAACTGAATGAAATCGACCCAAAAAAAAAGAGAAGTAAATATTAATCACACATATTTCCAATGAATCCATTGAGAGGTCATAAGTATTTAATATGCATCTGTACCATATGCTGCAACATGACTATTTTTCAGGAAATTTGGAAGTTGCAATCCATAAAACATCCATAACTTCTTTGTTTCTCAATGAAATCACTCCAAACCAAAAACAAGAAGGAAGATAATTCAAAATACTATCTAACCATGATAATTATACATAGTTTCTAGGCTATACAGGTCTGTACAAGGCCTGGAAACAACAAAGTAACAATGGAAACTATCAAAATGGCAAGCTTATGAATACACAAATTGTTCAAAATTGTTATCCTCCTTCTCCTTCCGCTTGGTTCAACCAAATACAATATTTTATAGCATCTTGGTCAGTTTGGACCTTATGACTACCTCCAAGACCTTTCAACTTCCCATTTACAACTTTTCCAAATGTTGCATTTTGACAACTTTTAACAAATTTTACATTTTTGTCAAAATGGACTCAAACTTTCTTTAAACACTCTTGACACCTTACAATGGACCTTAAATGAATTTTTATAACTTGTATTCCCTTCCGTGGGTCTTTTGACTCATTTTGACCATCTTGACCTATAAGGGTCTATATGGACAACTAGGATATAATCAGGACTTGCTTACATTTTTAGGCTTCCAAGCCTTACAAATCATTCCAAATGGATTCAAATACATTATAAATGACCTTCAAATATCAATTATATTTCAAATGATGACATTGACCATATATTTTCCTTACACCATGGGTGCTCTTGCACCACATATCTTCTATTATGCTTCATGGAGTGGTGAATTTCATAGCTAATAACTGGGTTGTCATAGTTAGAGATGACTGTAAGGCTATGCAGTTATGTCAGATTTTTGTAGTGGGTTAGGCTGTTGCTACACCCTCATTTCATAATTGGGTACCAAGTTTATCTTCTTTGGTGATAACTTCTACTTCTTCCACCTCCCCTAAAAAAGAAGAGTGTAAGAAAGAAGAGATCCCTAAGGAAGTCGCTAAAAAGGAGAAGTCATCCAAGTCTCTCATGATTGACACTCCTAAGATGGAAACACTGGAGTCGCTGCTTAAGAAACAATCTCCAGTGGAGTCATTTTCTCTGTCAAAAGTCAATGTATTCTTAGGTGATGACTGGGGTTCTTTGGACTTCAATGTTTCCCACATTGGTGAATACAAAGTAGATCTTGTCCACTTTAATTTTCCTAAGATAGCATTCACTTCAGCTATGAAGGATGATTATGCATCCATAAAGTTGGGTGACATTTATCATGTGGATCATCTCGTCTATATCAAACCACCATCAAGGAAGGAGTTTCAAGAGATCTATAGTCCTAGATACAAGCTGATCTATCAACTTGGGTACGATGGAAGGGGTTGTGGGCCTAATGAGAAAGGTATTTGGATCCCTTTAAAGACCAAACCTTACCACCACAATATTGGACTAGGGTACCACCATATGGGATGAAAGGTGAAACCATGGTTGATAGTGAACATGATTTCGACTAATCCCCTGCCTCTGAAGCTTGTCCATCCAGAACTCATTGATAATAGTGCATCTCCTGTTGAGATTCCCTTGGACTTATTCCCCTTAGAAGAATCCTTGAAGGAATTTCTAGGTGTTTACGAGGAGCTGCCCTCTTATCACCATAAACATCAATTTCCATATTGCTTGAATAATCAAGCCTACTTTGGAGAATCCGCTACACAGGGGGCACCTCTTTCCTTAATGAAGAGAAAATATTTGTTTCTTGTTTGGACAATAGTAGTGAACTCCTACTTGGGGAGACTACTAACATTGTCATGAACGATAAGGCTCTCGATAAAGTTATAAAGATTGGGAAGTGCTTGTCCCCTGAAGAATTGAAAGAATATTTTGAGTTGTTACACCAATTCCCTGACATATTTGCTTGGTCCTATGAAGAGATTCCTGGCATTGATGAGTCAATTGTGGTACACAACATTGTGCTTAGTCCTGATGCTAAGCTAGTGAAACAAAAATTTGAAAGATGAATCCTAAGGTTTCTTTGTTGGTCAAGACTGAGATAGAGAAGATTTTAAAAGTTGGCTTTATCTAGCCTATTGACTACTTGCCTTGGATCTCAAATATTGTATCGTTGAGAAAACCTGATGGGAGAATTCGCATTTGCATCAACTTTTGGGGTGTGAATAAGGAATCTCTCAAGGATAACTTTCCTCTCCCAAAAATTGATATGATCATTGATTCGATCGCAAGGTATGCTTTGCTTTCATTTATGGATAGTTTCTCAGATTATAATCAAATTTTCATTAACCCTAATAATCAATATAAGATTGCCTTCATGACCCCATGGGGGACCTTTTACTATGTTGTCACCTATCAATGAGCCATGACTTTAATATTCAATGATTTCATCCATAAGATCTTAGAAGACTATATCGATGATATTTTGGTAAAATTCCTGGCATGAGGGACACATGTTGAAAATCTACGTCTGGTCTTTGAAAGACTTTGGTTATACAAAATGAGACTAAACCCTCTTAAGTGTGTCTTCGACATTGATGTGGGGAAAATATTTGGGTTTATCATCTCTCACTGAGGAATTAAAATTGATACAGATAAGATTGACGCTATCATTTGCATGCCTCCACCTAGAAACATCTCTCAACTTCATAGTCTACAAGGGAAAATTCAAGCCATTAGTCAGTTTGTGGCACAACTGGCTGATGGGACTCTCCCTTTCACATGATTGATAAAGAAGGATGTTCACTTTAAATGGAATGAAGATTGTCAAAAGGCTTTTGATTCCATCAAGGATTACTTGGCTAATCCTCCTATCTTGATGTCATCTATGTCTGATAGACCTTTCTTCCTATACATCTTTGCTAAATCTCATGCTCTAGTGGTCTTGCTAGCTTAGCATGAGGATGAAGGTCAAGAGAGAGATGTCTATTACGTTAGTCAAACATGATAGATTATGAAAACTGATATTATAACATAGAAAAATAGTGCTTATCTCCCATATTCATGACTCAAAAGATAATGTAGTATATCATCCATGCAAAAACATGGTCATTGCCAAAATGACATTCTTAAGCACCTTTTTGCTAAATCCAATCTTTCGGGATGGTTGGCTAAATGGGTAATGTTTCTTTCTCAATTTGACCTAAAGTTCATCTCTCAGAAGTCAATTAAGGGATAGGTTATCCCTGATCACTTAGTTGATGCTCCCTTAGGAAAACCTTTTCCCACCCTAGACCTCTTCCCTGATCAGGACGTCTTGACCATTGATTGAGACCCCGTATGGGACATGTATTTTGACAGTTCAAGATGTCAAACTAGTTCCAGAGAAGGTGTATTCTTTTTCTCACTTGAAGAAAAACTAGTTCCCCTTTCGTTTTGCTTAGAATTTCATTACACTAATAACATCCTTGACTCTAAGGCCCTAATTGTAGGACTCCATGCCATGATTTCCATGGTTGTGCAACATATCTGCATCCATGGAGATTCCAAACTCATTGTAAATCATTTGATAGGTACTTATTGTGTGAAACAATTGAATTTGTCTTAGTATAAGGATTTAGTTCTGACTATACTGAAATAATTCGCTACTTACACAATCGATAGCATCCCCCAGAGAGAAAATTGTCACGTCCATGCAATGGCAAGAAAATCTTCCCTTATAGGCCCCAATTTTGGCCAGGATGAGTACCACTTTGTGGTGCAAGTCCTTCACTCTCCAGTCATTTTAGATATCACATATCAAGACAATCTCATATGTTCTCATCTCTACTTAGGAGAATGGTTTGCACATATATTCAATTATCTAAAGACTGAAATCTTTCCCAAAGATGCTAGTAAAATTTTATGTGTGCAAATTTAGAAATTAGCTACCCACTATATTCTCTTATCTAACATATTATATAGGAGATCATACAATGATCTTCTTTTGTGGTGTTTAACAATAATCAAGATCCTTGTGGCCCTTCAAAAAGTCCACTCAGGTTTTGGAGGTGGTCAATTTGGTGGTAGATCTTTAGTGCACAAACTTATTCATATGGGGTATTATTCGTAAATGATGGAGCAAGACTCCTTCGCTTTTGTTAAGAAATGCTCTCAATATCAACAACACAACAACTTGATTTGATCCCCTATACAAGAACTCCATAGTCAAGTTTCTCTATGGCCTTTTCAGGCCTGGGGACCAGATATTATTGGTAAAATATCTCTTCCATTGTCTAAAGTTCACACCTTCATTATTACTACCACAGATTACTTCATGAAGTGGGTCGAAGCAGTAACACTACTCTCAACTACCACTGACATAATTTGTGGTTTTATCATGGATAGCATCATTTCTTAATTTGATATACCTGCTACCCTCATTTTTTATAATGGTACGCCATTTAAGAATAAGGAGGTCAATCAGTTCCTCGAGAAGTTCCACATTTAGCATTGCTTTTCCACTCCTTACTATCCACAATCCAATGGTCAAGTAGAAGCATCCAACAAAACCATTGAGAAAATCTTACGCAAGACTATCACTAAGCATGGAAAGGATTGGTATTCACAACTGATTTATGCATTAAGGGCCTATCACATGAGTGTTCATATGGCTACAAGAACAACACCCTATAACCTCATGTATGGCACTGACACCATCATGCCTCTCAAATTGGATACCCCCTCTTTGCATATTTCCTTGAAAGGAGTCATTGATGATGATTCTTATCTCACTCTCCGTCTGAATTAACTAAATCTATTAGATGAGTACTATTTGAAGGCCCTCTAGCACCTCCAGGCTTATCAAAAATCTCAATCTCACCAGTATAACCAAAATGTACTTTCTAGAACATTCCAAATAGGTGACCTAGTCCTCTATGAGAACTAGAGAAATGTCAATGAGCCACGTGACCAACACATAAGTTTAGTCTTAATTGGTTAGGTCCTTACATCATCAAAACTATGTATGGTTCTCATGCCTTTGTCATCTATGGATGGCACTCTTCTTAAAGAGCCTATCAACATTGTGCACCTACGTTTATTACTATGCATAGAAAAATATATAATATATTTCTTGCATGTGATGCCTAGTTCCCTATGTTGGTCATATCCTGACATGTATCCTTTGTCAACACAAGCCTCCAATATTGTGTTATGAAGTGACTATGCATAGCCATATCCATGTATGTGTGTGCGTGTGTACATATGCTCTATTCTAAACTCATAGATCATCATAGTATTTCACCATGCATGTATAAACATAACAACATTTAAATGAAATCATGATCATCATCTAATCTACATCATACATCACATTAGCATATAATACAAATGAAAACATCCATCAATAATAACACAAGAGACAAGATCAAAATGTCGTATCCATTCATATATATGTGTGCAATGTATTGTGTACATGTATTGCATCATTAAAAAACATGTGATGTTGTCTCATATGTCCAAAATACATCTGTGTACATATCAAAAAGAATGCTATACATCATCTATCTACATCAAAATGTATTAGCCAATTGGTTTTGATGGATCCTGCTCTCTCCTTAGAGGTTGTGGAACTAAGGTGGACTGCGACCTTGTGGTTGTAGTGCTCTACGAGCATAGACCCCTTAGGTCCCCTCGTAGATCTACAATGGTCTCCCGCTATATCATCAGCTCCTCGCAGGTTGATCTCTCACTAGCGTGCAACATCCAGATCTGTCATCAACTAACACACTCAGGGTTGGTCTAGGTGACCTGCAACACCCTGTTGCGCAACATCCAATTGTCACTAGAGGTCATCAACCTAGATTTGTAGAGTTTCATGTGCCCTCTCATCACTCTATGCTTATGTCACTCCCTAGTCTCTCTCTATCAAGATAGTTTGTACCTCCTGCAAGGCCTAATCTTGTTGCGCTGCTCCCTGCACTAGCTCCACCTAATCCTCCTCATACACTATTTACAATTGTGCTATAGGATCAAACAAATGGACGTGTCATCCTACTACCTGGATGGATCGATAGGAAGCCTATAATGCTCCGCCAGAAACCCTAAAGGAAAACAACACAACTAGGCAACTAAAAGGTGGAAATATTTTTTTTAAATGATTAAGTGTATTAATTTTAACAATAGCACATTTAATAACACAATGGAAGTCTAACTTATGGTTTTTTAAGGGTTACCAATGAATATTAATTCATAGAGTATATTAACACCATGGTTAATCCAATTGCCCATCTAATTAGGAAAATTAAATGCTTAAGATAAACCTACACATACATCTAAATTTCATAATGGAAGAATCAAAGTATTCCAATGCAATTATTTATCCATAATTCATTTATACAAAAGATTAAAGCAATTGAATTAACATACATTCCAATGATCCAATATTACAATATCCATAAATACATGGTTTCCAATAATACCACGAAATACAAAGTTACAATGTCAAGGTTACATAAATGTTTGATACAATCACCACAAGGTCTCAACTGAACAATGATCATGAACATGAGTTGGTACATGAACCACGAACCAAGAAACACCAGTGAAGCCTTTCCTCGCCTAAAGATACAATCCACAACATCCGATGGGAAGTGGCACTACCACCCGACCATATGTTCCCAAAATGGAACCACCCCACTGTGCTAAGAGATAGTAGAAGACCCTCAAGCAAGCAAAGTAAGACAAGTACGAAAGAACTACATGACTCCGCAAACATCCATGTGACTCAACTCACAAATACTAGTGACTCTAAGGAGAGAGTGTCATCACATGGTTTAAGGTGGTTACCCTGGTAGACCTCCATAGGTCCCCACCCCATCCTGGGTTATCCTAGCAACCTCTCCCGAACCTCCAGCTCCATCTAAGACTCATGCGGACCCTACCAATCTTTTCTTGAAGACAAGGTGGTAAGTTTTCCATTCCAAGCCTTCTCACCACATCTTGAGCCTATAAAAGCACTCAACCATTTGTGAGGCACATTATCTTAATTAATATTTTAACTACCCACCCCCTAATCAATTGTTAGGTTATCACTTCTTAACTGACTTTCGAGGGGTTATCCTGCCATCCACTTCGGGTACGGCCCCCACTCGAAAGCCACTCTCTCTCATAGGACACTAATAGGAAAGGTCTCTCTACGAGAACTCTATGGTGAAACAAACAACCATATCTAATCTTGACAAACCACAGGTGAAGGATACACAATCACTAACCCAGGATTGACCATTTGGAACAAAACACACAATGGCTCATATCAACGAGGTCTTACAACAACACCTGACCAAGGGGATATATCAACATATGACATAGTGACAACCCAACCAGAATTGCAATGAAATTAAGCTTGATTGCAAATACCATTTACACAAGATCCTAATACAGGCAATCTTTTCTTTAAACAACCAAAAGCATAAAATACTTGCAATTAAAGATTTTCCAGAAAATAAGAAAATACAACTATATTAATACAAAGAAATTAATGTTGTCATTTGTCCAATAAGGTTAAATCAATCACATAAAAAAATTAATCTCCTAATGTATTTCCAAGCATAAATATAGAATATAAAATTATAAGCTTTTCTCGAAATAACCAAAGTCTGAATTAATTATATAATATAATATAATTATATGAATATATATATATACATCATATATATAACATATACCTATAATCATATTACAAAATATATATAAACATGTGAATTAATTTTCACAGTATTAAAATAATACTTAAATGACATAATGCCCATAATTAAAATACTTATATATATATATATATATAATAAATTAATAAAAAACCAAATTACATAACACTGGCACGGAACCCAAATGTACCATATTCTGGAATGCATCGAATTTACCCCAAGAAAAAGAAAATCGTAATAACCCCCCTGCTACGGCATGGTAGCAGGTACTACCATAGGTAGTACATGCTAGCTTACGGTAGCAGGTGCTACCGCCGGTAGCACTGCTACAACATGGTAGCAAGTACTATCATAGGTAGCTTTGCTACCTTATGGTAGCTGCTGCTACTGCCGGTAGTACTGCTACTGTTCGGTAGTTGTACTACCGTCGGTAGTTGCTACCGACCTCCCCAAACCAAAGATTACAATAGCATAAGAATATAATAAATTTCATTTTCCAATAAAATTTATTTCTCACAAATTTATTTAATACAATTTTCCCCAAAAATAATTAAATAAAACAATTTCCCCATAACTTTAATAACCCAATAAATTTAATTGAAATTAAATTTATTACCATAGTAACTAAATAATTACACAAAGATGTACAAATATTGACAGAACCACCATAGCTAAATATCAAAACCAATACCAATCCATAGGACGTTTTCTCTGGCAAAACCCATTTCTCCCAAAACTAGCAATTTTCATGCACAGTAAAAATCTTGGCAAAATTTTGCTAGAATAACCTTACCCAAATTTCCTAAAATTCCAATCTACAAACACCTAGGAAATAACTTCTTTCCATAAACTAAACTAAATTTCAGGAATGGCTTTTAGCCAAGAATGTGAAATAATCAGAAAGGGTTTTGGATTTGACAAATATTTTTACACACATCATTCAAAAAGTGGGAAGAAATAAAATATTTTATTTAAAAACAACCAGAGGAGGCCACCCAACCTATATAGCTTTCCTGGAAGATTTACGTGGAAGAGCTCAGTCTTGTATCGATTTTCCAAGCCAAACCCTCTTCCAGCAATCCTCTAATAATTTCTTCTTCGACAAAATATTGCTTCCAAAATCTTTGCCTCCTTCTCGTGAACCCCCAAAAGAAAAAGATCTATTCTTTTTAACCTAAAATTTTAGGTTTCACATACTTTTCCCAAAAATCTAATATTTAGTTTTAGTAATAAAAAGGAATTTTATTTCTCTTCTTTTTTAATTCCCACTAAAAAGATAATTAAATGAACATGCAAAAATTATTTGTTTTTCTTTTCTTTTCTCATGCTAAAAATTTAATTTTCTAAACAAAGAAAATAAAGCAATACTTTAATTCTAATTTATTCATTTATTTATTTAAAATTCTAGGAAATAATAAATGAAATTAATCTAATTTATTTTTCACTAAAATTTAAATAAGATATAATTCGAATACAATGCAACTTGCAATCTAATTTAATAATTTCCTTTAATTAATTAAATTTAAAATCTCAATGCATAAAATACATAATTCCAAAAATATCAACTATGAGATAACTCCATAAATTTAATTAATTAATCAAAACCACTAAACACACAAACTGAGCAAACCCCAAGCAAAGATTCATAAAAAGTCAAACAACAAATACGAAGGCCGAACAAATTGACAGAACGACCAATTGACGACACTCATAAGAGTGTAACTGGGTAAAATAGGGTCAACTACTACCTCCTCCACTTCCATCAGAAAAATATAAGGCATGCTCAAACTTGTGAAGCTAGGTGGAGACAATACCCCGTACCTACCCGGTACTTGTACCTATAATATCCTGCATCATCGAACCACACATGCATATATACAATATAGAAAACATGACATACACGCCGATGAAGGAGAATCGCGACGTTCCTTATCTCACCAGAGTGAGTGAAGGAAAATTATCCCCTTGCATCCAATACACTCGTAGACACGCAACATATAATTTCACATTGCATAGATAAAATAAAGTGTCAGTACATAGCAATAATCCATAAAATGCCATAAATCACAAGTACTGAAATACTGTAAATAAATTATGCATCTCATATCTAGATAAAACATGAAATAATGTCATATGTTTGAATAACACATCATAGTAATGTATCCACTGAAAGTAAACAATAATAAAATATGAGTCTAATAAGTTCAAATGAGGAGGGGTACTACATTCTCACCCCCAAAACTAGGCTTACTCTTGGAAGCCTAAAACAAATAAGATTACAACTCTCTCATCTTTGCTGCATCCTCCCAAGTCACTGAGGTCTCATCATTTGGGTCCCATAGGACCCTTACCTGATTGATGGTGCGACCCCTGAGGATCAAATACCGACATTGAAGAATGCACACGAGCTCCATTGAAAGCTGCCCGTCCTTGACCTGCAAAGAGTTCCAATCAAGAACATGTGTCACATCAGGATGATAAGGTCAAAGAACTAAAACATGAAAGACATCATGGATGCGGGATAGACTCGATGGAAAGTCAAGATGGTAGGCAACAGGTCCTATCCTCTCAAGGATCTCAAAAGGGCCAACAAACTAAGGTGTGAACTTAGAACCCTTTCCATAACAAATCAGACTCTTCCATAGATGCACTCTCAAAAACACACGCTCACCAACAGAAAACTGATGATCTACCCTATGAGCATCTGCATACTTCTTCTGCCTATCCTGTGAAACTACCAAATGCTCACAAATCCGCTCAACCTGCTGCTCCATCTCTCAAAGAATATCTGGTCCTACAAGCACCCTGTCCTCTAGCCAATCCCAACTCAAAGGAGTACAGCAAGGATGACCATACAATGCTTGAAAGGGGGACATACCTATGGAACTATGATATCCATTATTATAAGCAAACTCCACTAGATAGATATAATCCTCCTAGTGTGACTACTGGTCCATAACATACATGCAAAGCATGTCCTCCAAAACCTGATTCACTCGCTTTGTCTGACCATCTGTCTCTAGGTGATAAGATGAACTAAAGTTCAACTGAGTCCCCAAAGCATGATGAAGTGAGGTCCATAATGCTAAGGTAAAGACAAGATCTCTATCAAAGATGATCCACCTCGGAATCCCATGCAATCTCACCACATCTTCCAAGAAGACTCATGCCACCACTGTTGCCGTATAGGAAGCTCGAATAGGAACAAAATGAGCAACCTTTATCAATCTGTCAACAATAACCATGATGGCATCATGATGACATGAAGAGACAGGCAAACCAACAATGAAATCCATGGAAATGATATCCCATTTCCAATCAGGTACTAAATTAGGTTGTAAAAGCCCTGCCAAGTGCTGATACTCTGCCTTCACTCGCTAACATTCCAAACACTTCGACACAAAATCAACAATGTCACGTTTCATGCCAGCCCAATGATAAATTTGTCTAAGATTTGCGTGCATCTTCTTGACACCTGGAAGTGCAGAATAAGGTGCATGATGGGCCTCAGTCATGATCAAAATGCAAAGACCCTCCAAAGGAGGTACATAGACTCATCCATGGTGATGAAGAAGTCCATTTGCCTCAAGGTTATATCTAGAAAATCTACCCTCTAAAGGCCTTCTAGACTCTATCACGGCTCTAACATCCTGATACTAGGTATCCTGAGGAAGAACTCCAAAAATCCTCTCTCTCAAGTCTACTCCAAGGGACAATGTTGAAACTTCATGCCGCCTATGTCTCAAAGCATTTGCCACTACGTTCTCTTTCCCCTTCATATAATGAACCTTAAAATCATACTCACAGAGGAATTCCATCCATCTCCACTGTCGAGCATTCAAGTTTGGCTATGTGAATATATATTGTAGACTGCGGTGATCACTATGCAGCTCAAACCGATGCCCTAACAGGAAATGCCACCATCTAACCAAAGCATGAACTACCGCTACCAACTCTAAATCATGAACTAGATAGTTCAACTCATGGTTCTTGAGTTTGAGAGACTCATAAGCAACCACACGTCTATCCTGCATATGCACTGCACCTATACCTTCCAAAAAGGCATCCGTGCATACCATAAAATCTCTAGATGGATCAGGAACTGCCAAAATCAGAGCACTAACAAGGAGTTCCTTCAAGGTCCGAAAAGATGACTCACACTATTCTGACCAAACAAACTTCTTCCCTTTCCTTTGAAGAGAAGTAATCGGGTGTCCTATCTGGAAAAATCCCTGAACAAAGCGATGGTAATATCCGGCCAAACCCATAAAACTCCAAACTTTTGAAACGTTGGTCAGCGCTGCCCAATCAACAATGGCTTGGATCTTTGAAGGATCCACAAATACACCTTCTCATGAAACCACATGTCCAAGATAGTTCACCTCAAAGTGGAAGAAGTCACACTTTGCCAAATTGGCATAAAGTTGATTCTCCCTCAAGCATTGCAATACCTGACACAAGTGACCCTCATGCTCTTCCATAGTTCTAGAATAAATCAATATGTCATCCAAGAACACAAGGACAAAATGATCAAGGTAGGTGCAAAAAACCCCAACAATCTCCACTTCTCTGCTAAGGTCATCTAAACACTCCACTATCTTCTTGTGACAATCTAAGTGAGCATTGTGAGATGATAGCCAATCCATCCCCAATAGAACTCCATAAGAACCCAAAGGAATGGATCGAAGGTCAACTGAGGTAACTATGGTTCCTAGGTCCAACTCACAACTGGGAAAAAAGGCATCTACAAAAACATGGACACCTATAGCCAACTCTACTTGCCACCTATCCACCTGCTTAGCAGATGCGAGTCCGCACCACTCCACAATGGACAAAGAAATGAAAGAATATGAGGCACCAGAATCAAAAAGTATAGAGATAGGGATTCCACACAACATACCTATTGCCTCGATAACTATACCTTGATGATCTACCTTGCAGTCATCCACCACTGCAAACACTCTATGGGATCTCCCTGCATCTCCCACTGTAGGCTCTAATACTGCTGGCCTTTGACTACCTGTATGGTGGAAATTCTAAGGGCACTGCACAGCTATGTCACCAAACTGCCCACAAGAGAAGCAAGCTCCTCTACCTGGTCCTCCATTACCTGTTGACCCACTAGACTACTGGAAACTTCCCCGGCTAGGGGCATGAGATGCACTCTACGAGGACTGCCCTGAAGGGCCCTATTTGCCCCTCTGCCAGTTCATGTTCTTCCTATACTGGGAGTTGCCACCCTACTAGCCCTGGAACTATTTTAGTTTTGATGGTTGCTGCTACTATTGTCCACCCTTAGCAGGTGCCTAAGGAGTCCTAAACGGTGTAGCTGACTGGGATTGATTTCCTCGAGCTTTGTTCCCACTAGAAGGTGCACTCCCTATCTGCACACCTGACTGACCACCAAGTGCATGGCTAAGGTTTAGCTCAACCAATCTGGCTTTTGCCATGGCTATCTCAACTGAAGGTGGCTCAAACACCCTCACACCTCCACTGATGTAGTCATTCAAAACCCTCAAAAAGTGTTGAACAAGCATAGCTTCTTCATTACCAATCCCAACATACTATTTGAGCTCATAGAACCTATGCTCATATTGGTCTACTGTCATACCATACTGACGCAAGGCATAGAACTCATCTGCCCAAGTTTACCTCCACTGGGGTGAGAGAAATTGTGCCCTGAATCTCTCCAGAAATAGTTCCCATGTCACGGTGTTAATGCACACACTGATCTTCTCCTCCTCTAGTCTCCACCAAATCAAAACAAAACTATTGAGATGCATGATAGCACATCTCACCTTGGTGTTGCTACTATATGTAAACATAGCAAAACACCGGCCCAAATTGATAAGTCAGGTCTCTGCCTCGAGACCAGTACCCATACCATCAAAGAAGGGAGGGTTGGACCTCATCAAGTCCTTTATGTGACCCAAGGAAGGTGGATCTCGGTCAGCTGGGATCTCCCTCTTCTCTCTCTCTCTCTCTCTCTCTCTCTCTTGCATGTTGTGACTCCTAATGAATAGACTGTTCCGGATCAACACTCACATGAGTGGGTGGTGGTGAAGGACTGTGACGGTCAGAACCACGACCCTGTCCTCCACCTCTGCCTCCTTTGCAACCACCCGTACAACCACCTCCCCTACCTTTCCTAGCCATGACCTAGCACCACAAAAGAGAAATCAGTTCAGATCCATGGCAAGGATAAAGCAAGGGAACACAACATTAAGACCTAACCAAAAAGGTCAAATTGTATAGGCTCACTACAAACCTAGAGTACCCAATGTTGAAACATGGGCTCTGATACCAAATGTAATGCTCCACCAAAAACCCTAAAGGAAAACAACACAACTAGGCAACTAAAAGGTGGAAATGTTTTTTTTAAAGATTAAGTGCATTAACTATAACAATAGCATGTTTAATAACACAACGAAAGTCTAACATATGGTTTCCTAAGGGTTACCAATGAAGATTAATTCATAGATTATATTAACACCATGGTTAATCCAATTGCCCATCTAATTAGGAAAATTAAATGCTTCAGATAACATACATCTAAATTCCATAATGAAAGAATCAAAGTATTCCAATGCAATTATTTATCCATAATTCATTTATACAAAAGATTAAAGCAACTAAATTAACATACATTCCAATGATCCAATATTACAATATCCATAAATACATGGTTTCCAATAATACCATGGATTACAAAGTTACAATGTCAAGGTTACATAAATGTTTGATACAATGACCATAAGGTCTCAACTGAACAATGATCATGAACATGAGTTGGTACATGAACCATGAACCAAGAAACACCAGCGAAGCCTTTCCTTGCCTAGAGATACAATCCAGAAAATCCGATGGGAAGTGGCACTACCACCCGACCATGTGATCCCAAAATGGAACCACGCCACCATGCTAGGAGATAGTAGAAGACCCTCAAGCAAGCAAAGTAAGACAAGTACGAAAGAACTACATGACTCCGCAAACATCCATGTGACTCAACTCACAAACACTAGTGACTCTAAAGAGAGAGTGTCATCACATGGCTTAAGGTGGTTACCCTGGTAGGCCTCCATAGGTCCCGGCCCCCATCCTGGGTTATCCTGGTAACCTCTCCCGAACCTCTGGCTCCATCTAAGTCTCGTGCAGACCCTACCAATCCTTTCACGAAGACAAGGTGGTAAGTTTGCCATTCCAGACCTTCTCACCACATCCTAAGCCTATACAAGCACTCAACCATGTGCAAGGCACATTATCTTAATTAATATTTTAACTACCCACCCCTAATCAATTATTAGGTTATCACTTCTTAACTGACTTTTGAGGGGTTATCTTGCCATCCACTTCAGGCATGACCCATGCTCAAAATCCACTCTCTCTCATAGGACACTAACAGGAAAGGTCTCTCTACAAGAACTCTATGGTGAAACAAACTGCCATATCTAATCTTGACAAACCACGGGTGAAGGATACACAATCACTAACCCAGGATTGACCATTTGGAACAAAACACACAATGGCTCATATCAACAAGGTTATACAACAACACTTGACCAACGGGATATATAAATTTATGACATAATGACAACTCAACCAGAATTGCAACGAAATTAAGCCTAACTACAAATACCATTTACAAGATCCTAATACAAGCAATCTTTTCTTTAAACAGCCAAAAGCATAAAATACTTGCAATTAAAGATTTTTCAGAAAATAAGAAAATACAACTATATTAATACAAATAAATCAATGTTGTCATTTGTCCAATAAGGTTAAATAAATCACATAACAAATTAATCTCCTAATGTATTTCCAAGCATAAATATAGAATCTAAAATTATAAGTTTTTCTGGAAATAACCAAATTCTGAATTAATTATATAATATAATATATTTATATGAATATATATATACATTGTATATATAACATATACCTATAATCATATTATCAAATATATATAAACACGTGAATTAATTTTCACAGTATTAAAATAATACTTAAATGACATAATGCCCATAATTAAAAAACTTATATATAAATATATAGATATACATATATATATAATAAATTAATTAAAAACCAAATTACATAACACTGGCACAGAACCTGAATGTACCATGTTCTGGAATGCACCGAATTTACCCCAGGAAAAAGAAAATCATAATAACCCCCTGCTCCTGCACGGTAGCAGGTACTACCATAGGTAGCTCTGCTAAGCTTTTCTGGAAATAACAAAATTCTGAATTAATTATATAATATAATATAATTATATGAATATATATACATCGTATATATAACATATACCTATAATCATATTACAAAATATATATAAACACATGAATTAATTTTCACAGTATTAAAATAATACTTAAATGACATAATGCCCATAATTAAAAAACTTATATATAAATATATATATATATATATAATAATAAATTAATTAAAAACTAAATTACATAACATTGGCATGGAACCCGAATGTACCATATTCTGGAATGCACCGAATTTACCCTAGGAAAAAGATAATCATAATAACCCCCCTACTACCGCACGGTAGCAGGTACTACCGTATGTAGTACATGCTACCTTACGGTAGCAGGTGCTACTGCCAGTAGCACTGCTATCGTACGGTAGCAGGTACTACAATAGGTAGCTCTGCTACCTTACGATAGTTGTTGCTACCGCCAGTAGCATGCTACCATTCAGTAGTTGTACTACCGTCGATAGTTGCTACCGACCTCCCCAAACCAAAGTTTTTTTTAATATAATTTTTGTTAATAAATTAATTTTTATAATTTAAAATTTGCAATAGCATAAGAATATAATAAATTTCATTTTCCAATAAAATTTATTTCTCACAAATTTATTTAATACAATTTTCCCCAGAAATAATTAAATAAAACAATTTCCCCATAACTTTCATAACCCAATAAATTTAATTGAAATTAAATTTATTACCATAGTAACTAAATAATTACACAGAGATGTACAAATATTAACAGAACCGCCATAGCCAAATATCGAAACCAATACCAATCCATAGGACTTTTTCTCTGGCAAAACCCATTTCTCCCAAAACTAGCAATTTTCATGCACAGTAAAAATCTTGGCAAAATTTTGCCAGAATAACCTTACCCAAATTTCCTAAAATTCCAATCTACAAACACCCAGGAAATAACTTCTTTCCATAAACTAAAATAAATTTCAGGAATGGATTTTAGCCAAGAACATGAAATAATCAGAAAGAGTTTTGGATTTGACAAATATTTTAACGCACATCATTCAGAAAGAGGGAAGAAATAAAATATTTTCTTTAAAAACAACCAGAAGAGGCCACCCAACCTGTATAGCTTTCCTGGAAGATTTACGTGGAAGAGCTCAGTCCTGTATCAGTTTTCCAAGACAAACCCTCTTCCAGCAATCCTTTGATAATTTCTTCTTCAACAAAATATTGCTTCCAAAATAATTTTCTTCCAAAATTTTTGCCTCCTTCTCGTGAACCCTCAAAAAGAAAAAGATCTATTCTTTTTAACCTAAAATTTTAGGTTTCACATATTTTTCCCAAAAACCTAATATTTAATTTTAGTAATAAAAAGGAATGTTATTTCTCTTCTTTTTTAATTCCCACTAAAAAGATAATTAAATGAACATGCAAAAATTATTTGTTTTTCTTTTCTTTTCTCATGCTAAAAATTTAATTTTCTAAACAAAGAAAATAAAGCAATACTTTAATTCTAATTTATTCATTTATTTATTCTTTTATTCATTTATTTATTTAAAATTCTAGGAAATAATAAATGGAATTAATCTAATTTATTTTTCTCTAAAATTTAAATAAGATATAATTCGAATACAATGCAACTTGCAATCTAATTTAATAATTTCCTTTAATTAATTAAATTTAAAATCTCAATGCATAAAATACATAATTCCAAAAATATCAACTATGAGATAACTCCATAAATTTAATTAATTAATCAAAACCACTGAACACACAAACTAAGCAAACCCCAAGTAAAGACTCATAAAAAGTCAAATGACAAATATGAAGGCCGAATAAATTGACAGAACGACCAACTGATGACACTCACAAGAGTGTAACTAGGTAAAATAGGGTCAACTACTACCTCCTCCACTTCCATCGAAATAATATAAGGCACGCTCAGACCTGTGAAGCCAGGTGAAGATGATACCTCGTACCTACCCGGTACTTGTACCTACAATATCCTACATCACCGAACCACACATGCATATATACAATATAGAAAACACAACATACACACTGATGAAGGAGAATTGCGACGTTCCCTATCTCACCGGAGTGAGTGAAGGAAAATCGTCCCCTTGCATCCAATACACTCGCAGACACACAACATATAATTTCACATTGCATAGATAAAGTAAAGTGTTAGTACATAGCAATAATCCATAAAATACCATAAATCACAAGTACTGAAATACTGTAAATAAATTATGCATCTCATATCCAGATAAAGCATGAAACAATGTCATATAAGTTTGAATAACACATCATAGTAATGTATCTACTGAAAGTAAACAATAATAAAATATGAGTCTAATAATCTCAAACTAGGAGGGGTACTACAATTCCAACATAGGATTTCAAGGATGCACATATAGGATGATCTCTGTGACTGATATACAAAACTCAACCACTCCGCCATGCCCTCTACAAACACAAAAAGTTTATGCATCAGTACCTCATTATATCAAAAATATCTATCTCTACATATGCATATCAAAAGAAGTAAAAATACATAAATAGGAAATAACATATGCATACCAAGATCACTCGCCTACTAGTATGGATCTCGCAAAAGAGAGCCCTGTTGTTGGACCGCTCTACACCAACTGTGGTAGCTATTGGTGGTACAGTTGGTGTTGCTGGGAGTGTCTACCCAGCCGATCTATCTGGACTGAAACTCCTCATCCATTGTCACTAGCCTGGTCTCTCCTCCTCTGCCTCTAGTGAGCCCTTGGACATATCCTCTCCCAACGCCCCCACATCTCCTCTTGTTGCATTTGATGGGAAGATTAGTACCATAGTAGCTCTTTCCCACCACTCCGTGAAGTTTGTAGTGACTTCAACATCATCTATATCCAGTTGTGGATTGATGTTGTCATCATCGCTACTCTTGAAGCTATATTGGACATTCCCCATGGTGGGGCGAGGAAGGTCCTAGGGTCTCCAAGCACTCCTAGTTGATCATGCATATGTAGGAGTGATGGGTGGCACTATCTGCACCTATCCAAACTATCTCATGTATTAGTGCTAGTACTAGGGCATGACTATGTAATCATGTTGCTCAAGTAAGAATTGATCTCTCTACATTCGTGGAAGCTGCATTCACTCTGTGACCCAGACCCCCATCTCCCGATATTGTTGCCAAGTGACATTGTCGATCCCTAGCTGATCAAATGAGATATGCTACAAGGTGAGGTCTCCTATATGCCATGCTTCGTGTCATAGAGGATAGGCGTGTTCCCACAACATGTCACTAATACATTTGGCCTCAAATTCCGACAGAGGTTTCCAATGGACAAGGCATTTTGTGATCAAATTTGATTATTTTCTTTAATGCCTAATAACATCGAAATGCTGATGACATTTTTTGATGAAGCCCATGTTAGTCAGAATTCCAACAACCACAGTAATTATTTAAAAAAAAAGAAAAGCACAGGTTCATTTGAAAACCACGCGCGACGGATTGAATTAACTCTCAACTTCCTCTGCCTCTGTCGATTCCTTTGTTTCTTTTGCCTCTTCCTCTGCCTCTGCCTCTGCAAATTAGGTTCAACGTGTCCTTCTCCTTTTAACTCTCGACTTCCTAATTAACAACAACAAATTTATAGCTGAGTGTTTTGATATCTTTAAAGCCTAGCAAGTATATCGAAGGATTCAGCTTTAAATTTCTCTTGAACAAGACTATCACTTCAAGGGAATCTATATGAATTGTCTTTTCTTGGTCTGGTTATCTTTTCCTAGTTTAAAATTGGGTTGTCTAGCAATTGATATCGAAGGATTGAGTAGCTAGTTTGGAGGGTATTGACCTCTTGGAGATGGAAAAATTCTTGTAGATTTTTGCATGCCTATAAATTCATGTGGACTTGTAGGTTGTGTGTTTGAATCATGTAAAGTTGGTTGCAGACAAGTTCATTTCAGAGTGTGTGTCTCATAAATTTAAGCTTGTCGTCCTAGCGGTATGTTCTCATTTATCTGTTTTTCTTTACTTTCCTAATGTTGTAGTTCCTAGTTATTGAAAAGTCTTCCAATTATCGATTATGTTAGATAAAGGCTAAAAGTATTGTATAAAAAATAGAAAATAAGTAAACCCTATTTACTATACCATAATCGGGACATAAGCAGCAGTGATGTCCACATATTTATCTAAGTGGTGTTACAAAATTGAATTCAATTTCCAAGTTTTGTCAAATCCATAGAAAAATCTTTTAAAATCAAATAAGGTGATAAGCATTTGAATCTTCCATAGTTCAATTTGGCACTAGTTTTAGAGTGTGTTGGGATTCAATCTAACAGTTGGAAATTTTGCTTGAATGCTCCCTTGTGCATATAGTCTTATTTTGCCCATCATATATAACAGATTTGAGAAATCTTTAAATGGATCTCCCTCAGTCAAATTTGTCTTGGTGTCATTCCTCTTCATTCCACATGATATTATCATATGTTGAAAGTTGCAAAAGCCAAAAAAAATTCTCTATCTAGGAAGGTTTTAGTCATTTTTCTCACTTTTTGTGGAGTTGCAGACTTTTTGTTGACTACTGGACTTATTCTAATTGTCTAATATCCAGTTCCAACTGTCAGTCCCATGTGGAAGTTGTTGGTCCCTAATGATGGTATGATGAAAGAATAAGTATCTGGTAGATTACTGAGAGGGGGGGTGAATCAGTAACTAGAAAAACTAATACAAACTTCCGAAACTCAAACTCGAACATGCAAAGTAAACTTATCAATGAAATACCACTGTCAAGATCAATACTCATAAGAATACTAGTTGAATGTTACAAAAACTTAATCATAAACAACATTTAACTTGTAAACATCCAAATGCTTTATCATATGTCAATGCTTCACCTCTCAATGCATCCGGTTATCATGCCTTATCAGAAATAGTTAATCAAATCATTCATAAGATCATAACCACAAAAACATTCACCACATGACACAAGTATTTATACGTGGAAAAGCCAAATAGGTAAAAGCGACGATGAGATCAGAATCACAAGATAATATCTGAACTCTTCTGAAGTTCACCTTGTTAGGAGCCAAGCCTGTTAAAGATTTTACAAAAGTCCTATTAAGAATTGATCCTATTAGGAATCACCCGATTAAGGGATTGACTAAAAATGCCTTATTAGAAGCAAATACGCTGTAAGAATTAACCTCACTAGAGGATTTGAAAATATGATCTAATGGACCACCTTGTTAGAGGATTTAATAAGTAACCAAGCTTGTTAGAGCTTAACTTGCTAGGGGATTTCAATTCTAGTGTAATTGTTAGAAAATAATAGGAGTTTCTTGATCTATCTGAATAGCACTACATTTGCTTGATCAGATGTATTTAAGCTTCTATCTGCCTTTACTCAAACTTCATTGTTTGGTTCGGCAATCACACACTCAACTAATTTTTGCCAACTCTTGCCAATAGTTAAACAAAATAACTTCATCAACCTTAAATACAAATCAATTAGGTCGGTAACACAGCAAAAATCTAATCCTCTCATCGAGATTACAAACAAGTCATTACAAGCATGACCATTGGATTTTATAGCAATCTCTACACATCAATCAAGAAAACCTCAACCACTCCTTGATTACTACTTCATCAAGCTCAGTAACTCATCACACGTTTTGTATTAGATGCAAATACATTTTCTTCATTCCCTAGACAAACAAACATGCCAAATCATTTTGAACTTGTCTTCATACAATGACCTTACATGTCACCATCATTACCGCTCAACCAACATAACCAATTCAACAACCTTAATCGGTTAGGGTTTAACAAAAACAACTGGTAGGGTTTTATCAGTTACATAACATAGAAAGGGTTTAACCTTTTACTCCAATTACAGGTTCAACTCACAAACTTACATACCGGTTTACAATAACCTTCATAAAGTTCTTCCTACCGGTTATAAGATAATATCAACAATAACAACAATATTAGCAACATTATTAATATCATTACCAGTTCAATTAACATCAATGACAACATAACATATCAATAATGCAATCTTCATGCAAATGCCAACAATCTCCCCCTTTCGCATTGATGGCAATACAAAATATCAACACCATTGCTTTATTATTGTGATTGTGAATAGGAATCCTGGTTTACATTACCAAGTGTTCACATGCTCTCACTGTCTTCAGTCTGTCACTGGTTTTCCTTCCCATAATCACATAATTCTTTTCCCCCTTTGACAACAATGCCAAATTGAAAGTAGAATATGCAATGTTAAATTTACACTGTGCATCAACAACATACTACAACTTGATGCTCCCCCTATGGAATACATCCACTTCAACATCAACCCTTGTAAAATTTTGCAAGTTATTCAAGGATTGATGCAGTCAACATTATGTTCAACTGACTTCATGAAGAGGGAAAACCCCTAACTGACTTCTAAGATACTTAAAAGTAGTCTTAGGCAGAGGTTTGGTAAAAATATCTGCAAGCTGCTCCTTGGTAGAAACATGCTCTAAGATAACATCTTTTCTTAGAATTTTTTCCCTCAAGAAATGATACTTCAATTCAATGTGTTTGGTTCGTGTGTGCAAAACAGGATTCTTGGAAATATTTATGGCACTTGTGTTATCACATAAAATATTTATAGGCTATGAAATATTCATCTTAAAACCTTCCAAAATGTGCCTCATCCAAATAGCCTATGTGTAATTCATATAAGCGGCAACATACTTAGCTTCAGTAGTAGATTGTGAAGTACAACTTTGCTTTTTACTACTCCATGAAACAAGCCTTCCTCCAAGAAAAAATGCTCGATTGGTTGTGCTTTTCCTATCATCAACATTTCCTACCCAATCAACATCTATGTATTCCTTCAAATCAAATTTTCCTCCGTATGGATACCATAATCCATAGTCAGCAGTACCTTTCAGGTATCTAAAGATTCTCTTGGTTGCTATTAGGTGTGTCTCCTTAGGATTCTTCTAAAATCTAGCAACTATGCCAACCGCATGGGCTATGTCCGGACTGTTGTGAACAACATAGTACAATTTGCCGATCATTGACATGCATTCCTTCTCATCAACAGACTTAGATACATCTTCCTTGGATAACTTACAATCTGTAACCATTGGTGTCCCAACTAGTTTACAGTCACTCATGCCAAATGCCTTCAAAACTTCTTTCACATACTTAGACTATGTAATGAAAATACCATTCTTCATTTGTTGTATCTGCAAGCATATGAAATTTTTTATTTTCCCTACTAAAGACATTTCAAACTCATTTTTCATTTCATCTATAAAACTACTTCTCATGACATCATTACCTCCAAATATAATATCATCAACAAATACTTGATTGACTAGTATTTCATCTCCTTTAGACTTGAGATATATGTTACTATCATCATTGGTTCTCAGAAATCCTATCTTCATTAGATGTGTATGAATCCTTTCATACCATGCTCTGGGTGCCTTCTTTAATCCATATAAAGTCTTATACAATCTGCATACCATGTCTTTCTCATCAGTTAAAGCATAACCATCCGACTTCTCTATATATACCTCTTCTTCCAATATCCCATTCAAAAATGCAAACTTGACATCCATTTGATATACCTTGAACTTTTTATGGGCTGAAAATGCAAGTAAAGTTCTAACACCTTCTAGTCTTGCTACTGGTAAAAAAATTTCTCCATAATCTTCTCCTTCTTCTTGTGCATAACCCTTGTAGACTAATCTTGCCTTGTTGCGAACTACAACACCATCTTCATTCAACTAGTTCTTGTATACCCATTTAGTACCTATAACATTATTATTTACCGGTCGGGGTACTAGGGTCCAAGTGTTGTTCTTCTCAATTTGATCCAATTTCTCCTTCATATCTTTAAACCAATGATCATCACCAAATGCCTCCTTAGCAGTTTTTGGTTCAATGGTGGAGATCATGCAAGAATTTTCTCTGATTCTTCTTTTGGTTAGTACTCCATCATCCTTATCTCCAATAATCTTCTTAGGATTGTGATTCAATCTCACATATCTAGAAATAACATGATCATTATATTTAAGTTTAGCTTCTTCATTGTTATCATCTTCTTATGAATTTAACTGTTCTAGTTGAATTGGTGCATTAGAATTTGCTTTGCCGGTTTCATATTTCATAGTTTCTGGCTCCAAAATTAAAATGCAAGGATCTTCATCCTTTTTCTCTGAATTGGTTCCTTCTAAGACTAGGAAATTCATCCACTCAGACATCAACATTCTCAACAATTCTTTGTGTCAGGTTGTTAAAACATTTATAGGCCTTACTCTTGGTGGAATAGCCAAGAAATATACTTTCATCACTCTCTGCCTCAAATTCGCTAATGTAATCACCTCTCTTAATAAAACATATGTTTCCAAATATCTTAAAATAACTAACATGAGGTGATATTCCATACCAATATTCATAAGGAGTCTTTTCCTTACCTCTCTTTACCAGAATCCAGTTCATTATGTAGATAGTTGTGCTGACAGCTTCTCTCCAAAAGGTTTTCGCTACAACTCCTTGTATCAACATTATCCTAGTAGCTTCAACAACTGACCGATTTTTCCTTTCTATGATACCATTCGGTTGTGGTGTCCTTCATGTAGAAAGTTTTCATTTGATACCATTCTCTTCACAATACCTAGTGAATTCCTTAGAAGTAAATTCATCGCCTTGATCTGTCCTTAGACATTTTATCTTCTTACCATTCTCTTTCTCTGCTAAGGCCCTAAATGCCTTGAACTTACCAAAATCTTCAGTCTTATCCTTCAAGAATGTGACCCACATCATCCTTGAGAAATCATCAGTGAGAATCATAAAATATATGTCACCTGGAATTCTTATTGTTCTTATTGGTCCACAAAGATCTGTATGAACCAAATCTAACAAGTGCTCCACTGAGAAGGATTTTCTTTTGAAAGTTGAAGAAAACATCTTTCCTAACTGACATTCTTTGCAAAGAACATTAACCGGTTTGTCTAACTGAGGCAAACCTCTCACTGTCTTGGACTTACTCACTTTAACAATGTTATCAAAGTTTATATCAAAAAATTTCCTATGCCAAATCTAGCTATTATCTATTTTAGCAATAAAATAGTTGCTAACTTTATAATTAAGATGAAACAGGTTACCTTTAGTTTGTTTCCTGGTTGCAATCAATTCACCTTTGTTGTCAAAGATTTTGCACATACCATTTTTAAACTCCAGTGGGTATCGTTTGTCATTAAGTTATGCCACACTCAAAATATTGTGCTTTAGTCCTTTAACCTAGTAGACATCATTTGTACTACTCTTCCCATTAAGAGAAATAACTCGTTTACCTTTAACCATGCAGGGTGAGTCATTGCCAAATCTAACAACACCGCCATCAAATTCTTTCAAGAAAAGAAATTTTCTCCAATCATCGATCATATGATGTGAGCAACCACTATCAATGATCCAATTATCAAAGTTATCCATCCTATATACTAATGCCTTATGGTCTGATATCTCTTCCTTGATAGCTAGAAACACAATATCTTCACTAGCATCATCATCAGATTCTTCATCAGTGATACCACTATCAATAGCAATAAGCCAATCTCTTTTTCCTCTACCCTTATACTTCTTTAATTTATATCTCTTGTGTTGATTTTCACCATTAGGATAATTAGCCACTATGTGACCAATATTGTTGCATGCAAAACATTTTAAAGGTAATTTACCTTTGCATTTACCAGTGCCTCTAGGCAACTACTTTGCCAATAATGCTTCAAGATCCACTAAACTATCTTCATCATCAACATCTCTGCTGGATCTAGACTCATAACCATGACTAGTATCTCTTATTTTTCTCATAGATGGGTTAGAAACAAAAGCTCTAAATGCAGACTCATATTATTATACACTATCATCATAACCATTTAATTTAAAAGCAGTAAGCTTGCCAATGATGGAGTCAAGAGTTACCTTAGTTTTGTTAATGGACTTCATCTCTTGAATAGCCGCAACTCAAATAGCATAGACCGATAGCAGGGTTCTCAATACCTTACTGATTACTGTGGCATCTTCCACTTTCCCTCCTACACTCTTGATTTCACCTACTATTTCTTTTATCCTTTGACCATACTGTTGGATATTCTCACCTTCAGACATCCTCATGTCATCAAACTTTCCTCTTAGACTCTCTTCTTTAGTAATCTTAACATGTTCATCACCGCTATAAATCTCTTCAAGTTTTTTCCATACTTCATATGTAGTTTCAAGACCATGAACATCTACATATTTAGCATTAGATAGGAAACTGATAATAGCCTCCAATGCTTGATGATTTTCTTATCGTTCTTTCTTCTGATCATCACTCAGAATTCCAGTAGGTGCAATATACTTAGTTCTATATGAACCCAATACTGACTTCCCACACTCTTGATGTAAATTTTCATTATGTTACTCCATATCCTATAGTTTTCTCTGTTGAACTTTAGACCTTCCTTCTTCATCATGATCTAGCAGATCTTTTCCTCAAGATGTTTGGCTTCAACCTTAGAGGACCTAAATAGCTCCAATACCAATTAATGGTATGATGAATGAATAATTTTGATAGATTATTGAGACGGGGGGGTGAATCAATAACTAGAAAAAATAATACAAACTTCCCAAACTCAAACTCAAACATGCAAAGTAATCTTATCAGTGAAATACCACTGTCAAGATCAATACTCATAAGAATACCGGTTGACTGTTACAACAACTTATCAGTAAACAACATTTAACTTGTAAACATCCAAATGCTTTATCATATGCCAATGCTTTACCTCTCAATGTATCCGGGTATCATGCCTTATTAGAAATAGTTAATCAAATCATTCATAAGATCATAACCACAAAAACATTCACCACATGACACAATTATTTATATGTGGAAAACCCAAATAGGTAAAAACCATGGTGAGATGAGACTCACAAGATAATATCTGAACTCTTTTGACATTTGCCCTGTTAGGATCCAAGCCTGTTAAAGATTTTATAAAAGTCCTATTAAGAATTGATCCTATTAGGAATCACTTGGTTAAGGGATTGACTACAAATGCCTTGTTAGAAGCAAATACCCTGTAAGGAATAACCCTAGTAGAGGATTTGAAAATCCAATCTAATGGACCACCTTGTTAGAGCTTACCCAGTTAGGGGATTTCAATTCTGTTGTAATTGTTAGAAAACAATAGGAGTTTCTTGATCTGTCAGAATAACACTACATTTGCTTGATCAGATCCATTTAAGCTTCTCTTTATCTTTACTCAAACTGCAGACTCATTCTCTGGTTCGACAATCACACGCTCAACTAATTTCTACCAACTCTTGCCAATACTTAAATAAAATAACTTCATCAACCTTAAATAAAAATCAATTAGGTCGGTAACACAACAAAAATCTAATCCTCTCATTGATATTACAAACAAGTCGGTACAAGAATGACCGTTGGATTTTATAGAAATCTCTACATATCTATGGCTAGTTTCCAAGCATCTAATCGCACTTTGGAATGTGCTTCAAATTCCCCTCTGATTTGTAGGTATCTACATCATAGATAATATCTCTAGCCACAATCTCCAAAGTGATAAAGTTTTCTATTTGCTCAATTGTCTCTGTCATGTCAGGTACATCAGACCGGGCAATGTTAAGGGAAGCATTGAGAAGACTTTGGCACTCCACAATCCATTTATCCTTATCCTTAATCTATCCATTCTGATCTTCAATCTATGGAAAACCATGTTGTACTATTTCCTTACATTCATTCAGTTTGCAATTTTGTGTCAAAGTCTTCATGCTTTTTCAACAGATTTTGTATTCCTTTAATAACTTCAATATCTATATTGGCCATTGTCTTATCATGCAACATATTTCCTAGTCTATTATAAATTTGGTTGTGAGATATTGCATTATCCATATTCTTTTGATAAACAACCCAAAAATCTTCAAGGAAACCCTGCAATTTTTTAAATCTCTTACTCAATAAAACAAAGGTTGTGTCAGCCCTCACACTCTGCATTTGCCTTTTCAACTTTTTATTTTCTAGTTGCACTTCCTCACATTTTCTTTTCCACTAAGACCCATCATGGATTTGTGGCACAGACTGTCCTCCTCTTTTTAGCAATTCTTCATATAATCCCTTGTATTGATCTCTTTCTTTGATCACTTTGACCAATTGTGCTTTATTAAATTTTTAAATATCAATACCCATATCAACAATAATAATGGGATCTAATTCACCAACTTTCAATTTCATCATGTGACCAAAGGCTTTATCCACATCAATGATGTCATGCCCAAATTTTAGGGCAAGAACAATTTTTTTTTTTTTTAGAACATAACTATAAAATCATTAAATCGACAAATATAACTTGCTACAACATGGTTTGTCTTAACTATGTTTAGAGTTAACTAGCTCAAGTAATCAGAATTATTAAAATAAAAACGGAGTTCTAATGATTAGTTTTAAGAGTGCCTCCAATCTACTTGTCAATAATTAAATAGTAAATTAAACTAGGTCAACTAAAGGGTCGATCGTAATTGCAAATGCATATTTTCGTATAGCATTTAATCATATGCATCTATGTCTAGGAGAGTTAAAAATTTACCCTTTAGCCCATTAAGTTACATTTAGAATTTAAATTCCCTAGTGGTTTAATTTCACACATCTAAATTTATTTAATTAAAAATCTATAATAATCCACCGATTTCAATTTATAAATATTTCACCCCATTTAGATTCACAATTAAATATTAACTGCATTAAAATTTAATTTTATAATATCTCAATAAAATAAATATTAACCCTGTTAATATTTATTTTATGACATCTTAATATTCTTCAAATAAAAAATTAAAATTAAAATATTAATCCCCATTTAATATTTATTTCATAACATCTCCACCTTTATAATTATATATATAATTATATATATATACACATTCATATATCTATTTACAACCATATAATAATATGATATATATATATATATATATCAACCCTAACCCTTTTTTTTTTCATTATAAAAATAGGCTCTTCTATTATTTTTTTAAAAAACTTATTATTATCAACACATTTTTTTACCCTAGCCCTACCCGGGCTAGTGTTTCCTTTTTTTTCTTCTTGCTTGAAAATTTGGTTTGCAGGGCCGAACCAGACCTTGGAAGTGGCGGCCATGGCAAGGGAGGGAGTGAAGGTTGGGGGACGGCGTGGCCAAAGCCACCCACTATGCAATGCATAGTGGGTGGCACCGCCGACCATTGTACAGTGCATAGTGGGTTCAGCCATGGCCGACCCCCCCCGAGATTTCATAAAATAATTTTTTATTTTTTTTTAAAGTTTGTTTAATATTATTATTTTTTTATTTAAAAATATTATATATATATATATATAAAGGTATATTTTATTTATTTCTAAGAATGATTTCCTTTACTTGTAGACATAGGCATGCAAATTTGTTATATATATATATATATATATATATATATATATATATATATATTCAAAATAAATGCATGTTGTAACTAGGGTATAAATTTTCTATACAATAAATATACAGGTGCTTTTAATCTGCAACTTATCTAATAGTTTTGATGCTATATTGAGATTTCAATCATTGTGTTCCTTTCCCTTTTATCAAAATCTTAGTTGCTAAAAAGAAATAGATAGGTTATTTAGTTATTGATTTTCTTTCAGCAAAAATGATGTAAAAGGCAGAATTAAATCACTTAAAAACAACAACTCAAGGATCTTATTTATTTCATTTAATCTATTTCTATAGATTTTATTTTCTATACATAGCAAATGGTAGTATTTAATAATGCTAACAACAACTATAGAAAGGACAAGATGTTAAACAAATTTAACAACGACTAGATGAAACTAGATTTTATTAAAATCAAACATTAGAAAAGACTATAATAAAATTCTGATTTTTATTTTCTACAATAAGAAAATGACAGAATTAAACAATTACAACCAGCAGCAATATTATACTAGATCCAATTGATTTAAAACTTGGTGATATGCATAAGGATATAAGCAGAGCTCTTATTTCCAAAATAAACTTGCATGCAAGCAATAACATTATAAGAACAATGCAACTGATATCCAATGAAATCTTTTCATTTATGCAATAATCAAATTGACATTTTTGCAATAATCAAATTAACTGAGATAATGCATTTATCTAAACAAATTTGGCATACAATATGGCTAATATTACAAAATGTGTGAAATATCCAAACTAGTCCCTCATTTCTATTATATGGGGACTTTAAACCAAAATAAATACATGTTTTTTTTTAAATAACACAACATATAGTTTTTCCTTTACAATTTTGCAACTTAAAATATCAATACTTTATATCTCAATCTTTTTCTGCAACTGATTATAACCAGCCACTTCTACTTGCCCTTTTTTCTCTCCTTTCAACAACCTGCATTAAATCAAAAACTATGACCATGGAGTGCTCACCTCCAAGCCTAGGCTAACTGGTAGCCACCCTTGAGCTCAGAGAACCAAGCCCTAGATAGGTAACACACATGCAAACACAAAATAAACAATGGAATACACAAACTCAAACACAATCCCAACCCTGGCTACACTGCAGCACACATTGGTGATGTCCTTTCAAGGGTGGTAGTGGACCAAGTACCCTGAGGAGACTGCAAGTATGGAAAAACATATAGCCACCTCATGGAAAACCAAATACATCAAGTATAACAATCCCCATATTCCTTATGCCCCCCAAGGCATTCATGCCTTATTCCCTCCTTATGACCCCCAATGCATAAACAAGCCATGCAGCAAGGGTCACAAAAAATCCCTTGTGATCACTCTCATAATGAGAGCCTCTCACTTGAGGGCTATCACTTCTACCACCCACAAGACCATCCTCTCTCTCAAGAGTAGGAGGCCTTGTTCACTTCCCAAAAACACATGCATTGCACAAGCACAAAAATACCAATTAAATTTTCAAGAAAACATGCAAGAAAAACTAGTCTTTCACACAAGCATATCCTACAATACAACATGCAATAAGGAAACCATACAAGAAGATGAAACCAACCTTTAACTACCCAATGGAATGCTAGAATATAGTTGAGGAAGAGCAGCCCAAATCCACAAATCTTCTCTTCTACCCTTAGCCAAATTTTGAATCCAAAAAGAAAACTAAAAGGAAACATGCAAGATCTCCAACAATGGAGAGTGGGTGATTACCCACAAAATCTCACATTCTTGCTTAAGAAAACACTAGTGAGAGTTCTCACCAGTTTCTAAAATTGACAAGGAAACTAAGGTAAAATGGAAAAGGGAACTCTCATTCAAAAAGGAAGGTTTACAACTCAGTTGATCCTTCTAAGTTCAATTTTCGCACAACTTAGAAAAGCCACTTTTTAGGGTGTCGAAAAGGTCACATGTGAGTAGAAACTTGCCTAAAATTACCCCTAACCCTTAGGTATACCTTATGGGCTTTAGAAAACCCTATTAAACTACCCCTAGGTGTCCATTTAACCCTTTGTAAACCCCTCTGAAGTTAGTTTATAGGTCAAACCTAAGTTGACTTCCCCTAGGATTCTCTACCCAAGGCATTTATGGAATCACATTAAATTAATTGAAAAAGCTATAGTTAAACAATTCCCTCCAAGAGACAAATTTAAAAATTCAAACATAAATCCACACATGTGTCAAGTGACACAAAGAAAATACTTTACAAATTTATATATGAAATCGTGTCTCTTGTTGGATTTACTTAAGTCAATTAAATAACATTTAACACACATGCACCATTTACTATTACGAATAAAATATGACACAAATGGGGTTTTGTCTCTCCAAATAGACAAACCTTGGTTTTACGAACATACATAGGTCTAGGTTTGGTTCTCCGTAATATTTCCATGGTCACATGGATAACTTCCTGCGCATCTCAATTACACATTAGTAACTTCAAATAACCTCATATAATATAAAACACAAGAATAATAATACACATCAAACACTTGCATACAATTTACATTTGAACAATTTAATACATCTTTTATCCAAGTAATTTCACATGAGCAATTATCCTAATTCTCATAATTTGATCCACACATAAAACATACATCCTAATTCTATCATCATAGTAAAGTCCTGCAATTCCAATAACGACATTTATCACCACAAATTCATCCTATTCACAATCATGTAGTGTTCTATATCATAAAGCATATAAATGAAGCATCAACATACAACAATGTTATCCCAATCATGGAATCATATAAGTTCTAAATCCAAAATGCAGAAAAATAAAGCATCCATAATAGTCTCAACATAAAAACCACCGAAATATCAAACTGAGTCGGGGTGGGGCCTCACACCCTCCCCCTCTAGGCATGAACTTCCTCCTGGAGTTCATCAAAAAGGTGTGGGTACTCTGATCTCATACATGCTGCATCCTCCCATGAAGGTATAACTTCATCATAGCAATCCCACTGGACCGTAACCTAGTCCAGCTCTCGACCTCGAAGGGCCAGCGTTCGGCGTGCCAAAATGCAAATGGGCTCCAAAGCTAGCTGCCCATCCGACTCCACCTGTAAGGCATCCCAATCTAAAATATGAAACTCATCATAGATATATTTCCTCAAAACTAATACATGAAACACATCGTGGATGCGTGACAGGCTAGGTGGCAATGCTAAATGGTAGGCAATTGGGCCTATCCTCTCAAGGATCTCAAAGGGTCCTAGAAAGCGAGGTGCGAGCTTAGAACCCTTTCTATAATGGATTGGACTCTTATGTGGCCGCACTCTCAAGAAGACTTTGTCTCCAACCAAGTAGCTATGATCTATCCTCTTCGCATCAGCATATTTCTTCTATCTATCCTAAGCTGCTCTAAGATGCTGCCTAATCAAATCCACCTGCTGTTCCATATCCTGAACTATCTTAGGGCCAATAGCAACTCTGTCCTCTATGTGATCCCAACTCAACAGTGTCCTGCAAGGCCTACCGTATAATGCCTAATAGGGTGGCATCCCCAAAGAAGTGTGATGCCCATTGTTATAGGCAAACTCCACTAAGGGAAGATACTCTTCCCATCTGGTCTGATGATCCATGACATACATGCGAAGCATATCCTCTAACACCTGATTAACCCTCTTTGTCTGACCATCCATTTCTGCATGATAGGCTATATTGAAATTGAGCTTAGTGCCCATAGCTCCCTATAATGCCTTCCAAAAGGAAGAAGTGAAGAGGGAATCCCTATCAGAAATAATCTTGCATGGGATGCCATGAATTCTAACAATGTCTCACAAGAACACCTATGCTACTGCTGGTGCTGTGAAGGTAGTCTAAACTGGTGAAAAGTGGGCCACTTTGGTCAACTTGTCAACTATCACCAAGATAGCATCATGGTGACGAGAAGACATAAGAAGACCAATGATGAAATCCATGGATATAGTATCCCACTTCCACTCTGGTATAGCATGAGACTGGAGCAACCCACCTGGATGGCGGTGCTCCACCTTTACTCTCTAACACTTGAGACATTGGGCTACTATCTCAGCAATGAGCTGATGCATTCCTGGCCAATGATATAACTACCTCAAGTCAACATGCATCGTTTTAACTCTGGGATGCACTGCATAGGGAGCTCTATGAGCCTCCATGACAATGAACTCTCGCAATCCCCTGGAGGAAGGTACATAGATGTGCCCTCTATGGCATAATAGTCCATCGGACTCCAAAGAATAATCCACATATTTCCCCTCTAGAGTATCCTGAAATCGTATCACCTGACAACCCTCTACATACCAACCATTCCCTGGAAAATGTTGTAGTATACAGTCTCTCAAATCCATGCCCATAGATATGGTGTAAACCTTGTGATGTCTCCTACTCAAAGCATCTGCAACTACATTTTCCTTTCCTTTGATGTAGTGAACGTCAAAATCATATTTGCACAAGAACTCCATCCATCTCCTCTGACGTGCATTAAGGTTCGGCTGAGTGAAATGTACTAAAGACTCTGATGATCTGAATGTAGCTCGAAGTGATGACCCAAAAGGAAGTGTCTCCACCTCACAAGTGCATGCACTACTGCTGTGAGCTCAAGGTCATGAGTAGGATAATTAAGTTCATGAGTCTTAAGTTTCCTAGACTTGAAAGCTATAGCCCTACCATCCTGCATAAGAACTACCCCTACACCCTCTAGTGAAGCATCTGTACAAACCATGAAGTCAGTTGAGGGATCTAGTACAACAAGGATAGGAACACTAGTAAGTGCCTTCTTGAGTTCCTAAAAGGCCTTCTCGCACTTCTCTGTCCACTCAAATTTCTTCCCTTTACGCTAAAGAGAAGTAATAGGATGTGCAACTCTGGAGAAACCCTCAACAAAACATCGATAATAGCCTGCTAAGCCCATGAAGCTCCTGACCTCTGTCACACTGGTTGGCACTAGCCAATCCATAATAGTCCTGATCTTTGATGGGTCAACTGAGATCCCATCACCAGAAATAACGTGCCCAAGGTACTTGACCTCTAATCGAAAGAAAGCACACTTTGACAAACTTCCAAACAACTGATTATCCTGCAAACACTGCAATACCTGTTTCATGTGCTCCTCATGCTCCTTCTCATTTTGAGAATACATCAATATATCATCGAGGAACATAATTACACAGCGGTCCACAAATGTGTGGAATACCCCATTCATGAGGCTCATAAAAATAGTTGGAGTATTTGTCAAACTGAATGGAACCACGATGAACTCATAGTGACCATATCTAGTGCGAAATGCGGTCTTGTGGATATCACTCTCCACTATTCTCAGCTGATGGTATCCTGACTTCAGATCAATTTTGGAAAAGACTTTGGCACCCTAAAGTTGGTTGAATAAATCATCAATTTTGGGCAAAGGATATCGATTCTTGATGGTTACTTTATTTAACTACCGATAGTCCATACATAATCGGAGAGATCTGTCCTTCTTCTTAATGAAGATGACTAGTGCACCCTAAGGGGATACACTAGGATGAATATGACCCTTCTCAAGGAGTTCCTCAAGCTATATTTTGAGCTTATTAAGCTCATTTGTGGTCATCCTATAAGGTGCTCTCGAAACTGGCTTGACTCCTAGTACAAGGTCTATATGAAAGTCAATCTCTCTATGGGGTGACATTCCAGGTAGCTCTGAAGGAAACACATCTGAATATCCCTTAAGGATAGGATGGTCATCAAGCGATGTTTCATTTTCTTCCTCTTCTCCTCTATCACTGATAGTGATAGCAAAAAGCTGACATCCCTTTCGCATGCTCCGCTTCAGCTGCATTGCGGAGATCATATGTAGAGACACGGGTCTCTGAATCCCAGTGATAACTATGGGCGAACCATGATCATCCTCACACTTGATCTTTTTCATATAGCAATCCATCTTGGCTCTATGGGCATAAAGCCAATCCATGCCAAGTACGATACCATAAGATCCAAGTGGTATCACTCCAAGGTCTACTAAAGTGGTGGTCTTGCCAATCTATAGCTGACATGCCCTAACCTCTGATTCCACTGACACTCTAGCCCCTGAAGCTAATTTTACTTCCCAACTGACACCCTATCTAGTTGCCACTAGCCCACAACGCTCCACAACCAATGGAGATATAAAGGAGTTAGTAGCTCCTGAATCAAACAAAATAGATACATTATTACCTTTGATCATACCTGCAGCCTCAATGACCATGGCCTGATGCTTAGCTTGGCAGTTGTCAACCGCTACGAATACTCTATGGGACCTACCCATATCACCAACTATCGGCTCTGAAGTGGCCATCCGCTGATTCCCTGCCATCTGACCCTAAGGGCAATCCCTCGCCATATGCCCCATGGCTCCACATGTAAAGCAAGCACCCCGTGCCTAAAACTGGGTGCCCTGGGGCCTAGAGAATGCTTGTCCTCCCGTCCTACTAGATCTACTGTACCCACCCCTAGAGGACTATTGAGTCCTCGCCGGAGGTGTGTAAGGCACCTGCGCTCTTTGATCTCGCCTCTGACCCTGAGACTACCACTACTTGGGCTTGGCGCCCTGTTGATACTATGGAGGCTTCTGCCTCTGGTTCTATGGTGTCTGTTGTAGAGGAGGGGGTTTGGAGAACCCCTGTGAGTTTCGGTTATTTCCCTTCCAATGTGGTTTCTAGAATCCATAAGTCTGAGGTGTAGGGTTTCAGTTTTGAAACCGATCCCTAGTGTCCTGTGGTCTGACTTGAATCTCCTCGGCTATCAGTTCCTTCTCCATGGCAACCCAAAGGCTCTCTAGAGTGGACATCCTCACTAGCCTGGCTATACCGGCATTTAACCCTCTGATGAAGTGGTTAATGAGAAGTTTCTCATCCTTTAGATAATCCACATAAGGCAAGAGCTCAAAGAATTTACTCTTGTATTGGGTTACTAATAATCCCTTTTGTTGGAGGTCGTGAAACTCATCTATCCGACGCTGTCTGAAATGTTCTGATAGGTACCTCTCCCTGAACCTCTCTGTGAATATCTCCCAAGTGAGAGTATCAAGAACTAATCCGCACTTGTACTCCTCCTGTCTCCACCATGTGGAGGTCGTTCCTCTCAACAGATGGACTGCGACACGTGCTTTTAGGTTGCTCTCATAAGAGCGCAATACAAAGCACCTCTCAAGGCTCAAAAGTCATGCCTCAGCTTCTACCCCATCGGTAGAACCTCCAAAAGATGATGACTGGAGGTGCATAACCTTTCTGATAAGATCCCCTAGAGCCCGATGAGCTCTCTCAAAATAAACTGGCTCCACCATTGGAGGTGGTCCTGGTAGGTGCACAGACTCTGGCTCATTTCCACCCCAACTCTCTATAGGAATAGGAGCTGGACTCCTGATCCGTTCCCTATCAACTGATCTATGACTCCTAGAGTCCTGATTTCTAACATGAGGGTTCTCTGCTGGAATCCTTTCCTGAACTATGCCAATTAGGTTCTAGATTGCTTCTAAGAGGTTTCGGTTAGGATCATTTGGTTGTTCGGGAGGTGCTTCTGGGTTCTCTTCCAGAACCGACTCCTCCCTAGCTACCTCTTCGCATGCTATGCGCACACGCCTAGGACCACTTCTGTGCTTGCGAGCTTCTCGCGTAGTCGGAGGCATCCTAAGAGAAAAATAAAATAAATTAAATTAAATAATTAATCTCTTTTGGAAAAATATTTAATTAATTAAATTTAAATATCCTATAAAATCAATATAATAAAATAAATTAAATAATCTAATGCGAAACGTAAGTGGAGAAAGGTTCCTAGTGTGGAAACCTTGCTCTGATACCAAAATATCATGCCCAAATTTTAGGGCAAGAACGAAATTTTTTCTTTTTAAAACATAACTATAAAATCATTAAACCGACAAATATAACTTGCTACAACATGGTTTGTCTTAACTATGTTTAGAGTTAACTAGCTCAAGTAATCAAAATTATTAAAATAAAAGCGGAGTTCTAATGATTAGTTTTAAGAGTGCCTCCAATCTACTTGTCAATAATTAAATAGTAAATTAAACTAGGTCAACTAAAGGGTCGATCATAATTGCAAATGCATATTTTCCTATAGCGTTTAATCACATGCATCTATGTCTAGGAGAGTTAGAAATTTACCCTTTAGCCCATTAAGTTACATTTAGAATTTAAATTCCTTAGTGGTTTAATTTCAAACATCTAAATTTATTTAATTAAAAATCTATAATAATCCACCAATTTCAATTTATAAATATTTCACCCCATTTAGATTCACAATTAAATATTAACTCAATTAAAATTTAATTTCATAATATCTCAATAAACTAAATATTAACCCCGTTAATATTTATTTTATGACATCTCAATATTCTTCAAATAAAAAAAATATTAATCCCCATTTAATATTTATTTCATAACATCTCCACCTTTATAATTATATATATAATTATATATATATATATACATACATTCATATATCTATTTACAACCATATAGTTATATATATATATATATATATATATATTACTATATATATATATATATATTCAATTTCCTAGGGTATTGCCCATGCAACCCTAACCCCATTTTTTCATTATAAAAATAGGCTCTCCTATTTATTTTTTTAAAAGCTTATTATTATCAACACATTTTTTTACCCTAGCCCTACTCGGGCTAGGGTTTCCTTTTTTTTCTTCTTGCTTGAAAATTTAGTTTGCAGGGCCGAACCAAACCCTGGAAGCGGCAACCATGGCAAGGGAGGGGGCGAAGGTTGGGGGATGGTGTGGTCGAAGCCACCCACTGTGCAATGCACAGTGGTTTCGGCCCTCGCCGTCCACTATGCATTGCACAGTGGGCTCGGCCCCGCCGGCCACTATGCAATGCACAGTGGGCGCCGCCGCCGACCACTGTGCAGTGCACAATTGGCTCGACCGCCGACCATTGTGCAGTGCACAGTGGGTTCGGCCCCGGCCGACCCCCCCCGAAATTTCATAAAATAATTTTTCTTTTTTTAAAAAGTTTGTTTAATATTATTATTATTTTTTATTTAAAAATATAATATATATATATATATATAATATACCTTTTAATATGTATTTATATATATATACATATAAATAAGTATATTTTGTTTATTTCTAAGAATGATTTCCTTTACTCATAGACATAGGCATGCAAATTTGTTATATATATTTTTTTTTTCAAAATAAATGCATGTTGTAACTAGGGTATAAATTTTCTATACAATAAATATACAGGTGCTTTTAATCTGCAACTTATTTAACAGTTTTGATGCTATATTGAGATTTAAATCATTGTGTTCCTTTCCTTTTTATCAAAATCTTAGTTGCTAAAAAGAAATAGATAGGTTATTTAGTTATTGATTTTCTTTCAGCAAAAATGATATAAAAGGCAGAATTAAATCACTTAAAAACAACAACTCAAGGATCTTATTTATTTCATTTAATATGTTTCTATAGATTTTATTTTCTGTACATAGCAAATGGTAGTATTTAATAATGCTAACAACAACTATAGAAAGGACAGGATGTTAAACAAATTTAATAGCAACTAGATGAAACTAGATTTTATTAAAATCAAACTTTAGAAAAGACTATAATAAAATTCTGATTTTTATTTTCTACAATAAGAAAATGACAGAATTAAACAATTACAACCAGCAGCAATATTATACTAGATCCAATTGATTTAAAACTTGGTGATATGCATAAGGATATAAGCAGAGCTCTTATTTCGCAACTGATATCCAATGAAATCTTTTCATTTATGCAATAATCAAATTGACATTTATGCAATAATCAAATTAACTGAGATAATGCATTTATCTAAACAAATTTGGCATACAATATGGCTAATATTACAAAATGGGAGAAATATCCAAACTAGTCCCTCATTTCTATTATATGGGGACTTTAAACCAAAATAAATACATGTTTTTTTCCAAATAGCACAACATCTAGTTTTTCCTTTACAATTTTCCAACTTAAAATATCAATACTTTATATCTCAATCTTTTTCTGCAACCGATTATAACCAGCCACTTCTACTTGCCCTTTTTCTCTCCTTTCAAAAACTTGCATTAAATCAAAAACTATGATCATGGAGTGCTCACCTCCCAGCCTAGGCTAACTGGTAGCCACCCCTGAGCTCAGAGAACCAAGCCCTAGATAGGTAACACACATGCAAACACAAAATAAACAAGGGAATACACAAAGTCAAACACAATCCCAACCCTGGCTACACTGCAACACACATTGGTGATGTCCTTTCAAGGGTGGTAGTGGACCAAGTACCCTGAGGAGACTGCAAGTATGGAAAAACATATAGCCACCTCATGGCAAACCAAATACATCAAGTATAACAATCCCCATATTCCTTATGCCCCCCAAGGCATTCATGCCTTATTCCCTCCTTACGACCCCCAATGCATAAACAAGCCATGTAGCAAGGGTCACATAAAATCCCTTGTGATCACTCTCATAATGAGAGCCTCTCACTCGAGGGCTATCACTTCTACCACCCACAAGACCATCCTCTCTCCCAAGAGTAGGAGGCCTTGTTCACTTCCCAAAAACACATGCATTGTACAAGCACAAAAATACCAATTAAATTTTCAAGGAAATATGCAAGAAAAACTAGTCTTTCACACAAGCATATCCTACAATACAACATGCAATAAGGAAACCATACAAGAAGATGAAACCAACCTTTAACTACCCAATGGAATGCTAGAATATAGTTGAGGAAGAGCAGCCCAAGTCCACAAGTCTTCTCTTCTACCCTTAGCCAAATTTCGAATCCAAAAAGAAAACTAAAAGGAAACATGCAAGATCTCCAACAATGGAGAGTGGGTGATTACCCACAAAATCTCACATTCTTGCTTAAGAAGACACTAGTGAGAGTTCTCACTAGTTTCTAAAACTAACAAGGAAAGTAAGGTAAAATGGAAAAGGGAACTCTCATTCAAAAAGGAAGGTTTACAACTCAGTCGATCCTTCTAAGTTCAATTTTCGCACAACTTAGAAAAGCCACATTTTAGGGTGTCTAAAAGGTCACATGGGAGTAGAAACTTGCCTAAAATTACCCCTAACCCTTAGGTATACCTTATGGGCTTTAGGAAACCCTATTAAACTACCCCTAGGTGTCCATTTAACCCTTTTTAAACCCCGTTGAAGTTAATTTTCGGGGCAAACCTAAGCTGACTTCCCCTAGGATTCACTATCCAAGACATTTATGGAATCACATTAAATTAATTGAAAAAGCTATAGTTAAACAATTCCCTCCAAGAGACAAATTTAAAAATTCAAACATAAATCCACACATGTGTCAAGTGACACAAAGAAAAGAAAATACTTTACAAATTTATATATGAAATCGTGTCTCTTGTTGGATTTACATAAATCAATTAAATAACATTTAACACACATGCACCATTTACTATTACGAATAAAATACAACACAAACAGGGTGTTGTCTCTCTAAATAGACAAACCCTGGTTTTACGAACATACATAGGTCTAGGTTTGGTTCTTCGTAATATTTTGATGGTCACATGGATAACTTCCTGCGCATCTCAATTACACATTAGTAACTTCAAATAACCTCATATAATATAAAACACAAGAATAATAATACACATCAAACACTTGCATACAATTTACATTTGAATAATTTAATACATCTTTTATCCAAGTAATTTCACATGAGCAATTATCCTAATTCTCATAATTTGATCCACACATAAAACATACATCCTAATTCTATCATCATAGTAATGTCCTACAATTCCAATAATGACATTTATCACTGCAAATTCATCCTATTCACAATCATGTAGTGTTCTATATCATAAAGCATATAAATGAAGCATCAACATATAGCAATGTTATCCCAATCATGGAATCATATAAGTTCTAAATCCAAAATGCAGAAAAATAAAGCATCCATAATAGTCTCAACATAAAAACCACTGAAATGTCAGACTGAGTCGGGGTGGGGCCTCACAAATGATTTTTGGCCTCTTATTTGGAGGGTAAAGAGCCCATAAAAGAAAAGCCACTTCATTCTAGTCAAATCTAGAGCCGACAAACATATCATTTACCCCCTGAATATCCAATTTAAAATCCTTATTCTTAGAATGTAACATGCTATCAAAAATAAATGATGCACTCATGTCCCATCCTGGAAAGATGATGATGCCTTCTTCACTAAGAAGTTGTCTTCCCCTTTGAGGGGTTATAGTAGTTAATTCTAAACTGATTTCTTCCTTTAATTTCCTCAACAGTTCTGATTCTTTTTCAGGAGTGACATTATGTATAGAGTCTATTAATTTTTCCCTTTGACATTATATAAAAAGGATTTAAATTATTTTGACTTAATAAAAACATCATCAGACACAAAGGTAGAATACTCATCATATCTTGCATCACTATGGATTTTTAGCCTTGCAACAATTTTCTCTTGCAATTCTGGCTCTTCTGCTATGTCTGGTACTTGATGCCTAGATACCACCTCAACTTCTTTGGACTCACCTTCACTCTCTTCTTCTTTAGTTTCCATTTCTTGCAATCTCTTTTTCTTTTCTTCCAATTTCTTGTTTAATTCATCAATGCTCCTCTGGGCCTCTTCCTCCTCCATGTTTCTAAAAATGTCCTCTACTTCCAAGTAAACATGAAGATAATCTCCCATATTTTGACTTTTCTTGCAATTGTGAATATATCCCTCAGGGTCATAATTGACCCTAGAAGCATATTTGAACAAATTGTATTCTTCAATCAATTTCCTATCAATGGCTTCATAAGCCTTTGTTGATACAATGGTAAAATACCCAAAACTGAGAGTCCTAGGCAGGAAAGTCTACTTATGCATATCTCCAAAATGTTTGGCATTCGAGACACTTAACTATCTCACAATCTCCAGATAAGAATTATGTTTGGTATAAGTTTTGGCAACAGATATGGGGTACCTTTGAAACCATAAATCCTGAAGCAAGTAAAATCCTTGTGAACAAACCAATCGCCCCAGTTGTGATTGACAATACCTCTTTCATCAAAAACAATAGGTCTAAGAAATCTTTTAACTTCAGTGAAAATAAATCCTTCACACGAGACACCATACATCTGGTATAATGGATTTACTATTATCTCTTCAAACTTGATGTAGTTTGATTTCAAATATCATGAATCCCAAATTGATGTCCACATCTATACTGGTTGTTCTTTACCTACTCTATCCACTGTGTTCATTTTTAAATTCATTGGCCACATACCCCTAAATCTTCCATAAAATCAAATCAAATGGGTTAACAACAAGTAAAACTTGAAAGTGGGCTCCCTATTATCTCTAAGGTTCAAGAAACCTTCATGTAATTTTTCTACAAGATAAGTAGCATAATCAAAGGGTCTTGGCTCATACATCTATACATTTTTTGCTAACACCAGTGGCCCAATATTAGCTACATCAGGGACCTCTATACCTCCAACTTGTCTGCATGACATATAGGTGTATTGTAAGTAGTGTCTGAAAATGTCCATGTGTTGGGATTTGCATGAAGATTGCATTAATGATATGTTATGTTGTCATTGGTGTCAATTATCTGGTAATGATATTGTTGATATTGTCTTGTAACCGGTAGGAAGAGATTTGTGAAGGACATTGTAAATCGGTATGTAAGTTTGTGGGTTGAACCGGTAACCAGTGTAACAGGTTAAACCCTATCTATGTAATGTAACTGGTAAACCCTACCACTTGTTTTTGTTAAACCCTAACCGATTAAGGTTGTTGGATTGGTTATGTTGGTTTATGATTTGATGTTGAGTGGTAATGATGGTGACACATTTGGTCATTGTATGAAGACAAGTTCAAAATGTTATGGCATGTTTGTTTGTCTAGGGAATGAGAAAATTTTATTGCCTCTAATGCAAAGCATGTGATGAGTTACTGAGCTCGATGAAGTGGTAATCAAGGAGCAGTTGAGGTTTTCTTGATTGATGTGTAGAGATTGCTATGTAATCTCAATGAGAGAATTACATTTTTGTTGTGTTACCAACCTAATTGATTTGTATTTAAGGTCGATGAAGTTATTCTATTTAGAGTTGGCAAGAGTTAGCAGAAATCAGTTGAGTGTGTGGTTGCCAAACCGGATAATGAGTCTGCGGTTTGAGTAAAGGCAGATAGGAGCTTAAAAGGATCTGATCATGCAAGTGTAGTGATATTCAGACAGATCAAGCAAACTCTTGTTATTTTCTAACAATTACACCAGAATTGAAATCCCCTAACCGGGAAAGCTCTAACCAGCTTGGTTACTTATTAAATCCACTTACAAGGTGATCCATTAGATTGGATTTTCAAATCCTCTACCGAGGTTACTCCTAATAGGGTACTTGCTTCTAAAGAGGCATTTGTAGTCAATCCCTTAACTGGGTGATTCCTAACAGGATCAGTTCTTAACAAGACTTTTGTAAAAGCTTTAATAGGCTTGGCTCCTAACAGGGTGAACTTCTGAAGAGTTCAGATATTATCTTGTGAGTCCCATCTCACCGTGGTTTTTACCTATTTGGGTTTCCATGTCAAAAATACTTGTGTCATGTGGTGAATGTTTTTGTGGTTATGATCTTATGGTTGATTTGATTAACTACTTAACTATTCTGATAAGGCATGATAACCAAAAGCATTGAGAAATGGAGTATGTTGACATATGATAAAGCATTTGGATGTTTACAAGTTTAATGTTGTTTACTATTAAGTTGTTGTAGTAGTCAACCAGGTTTTCTTATGAGTATTTACAGTGGTATTTCATCAATAAGTTTACTTTGTGTGATTGAGATTGAGATTGGGAAAGTTTGTATTAGTTTTTCTATTTACTGATTCACCCCCCCGCTCTTAGTAATCTACCGGATACTTATTCTTTCATCATACCATCACCATGTTGAATGGGGGACCATCCTCTTTAGTTAGAATGCCCTTCTCAACCCTATGGAAAGCTAAGTTCCACCCTTTATAAGTAGTATCCATTTTAATAAATTCCTCCTCTAGTTCTTCAAATGACAAGGGTACATCAGGGTTAGGGTCTAAGCTAAAAACTTCATCTATGTTGCCATGACTAAATTTGATAAACACTTCACCATTTAGAAACTGAATGTGTCTCTTCATAGAATTGTAATTTTTGACCAAGACTTCCATCAATCTAATATTTACAAAAACATTTGGAACAACTAGTTTACCTAAGTTGGTTATCCACGAGTTACAAATTGGCACTTCTCTATCCTTTCTCAAAAAATGAAACAGGAAGAGTTCATGACCTCTCACCTTTGTCCATATATCTCCAACCCCTTTAAACCTGTCCTCAAACTGGTCTTTTCTAGGCATATGTTGTTTTGACCTCCTTGATTTTGGGCTTGGGGACTGCAATTGATCAATAATATCTTGATTCAGTTTTCGTGTAGGAGGGATTTCCATTGTTTTGGATTGTTTAGACGCGAATTCGGAGCCCTTAGCACTCCTCTTTCTTCCTAATGAACTTGCAGCCTCCATGATGAATTGTGAGCAATAATTCTCAACTTTATGTTTTTTACTAAGACGCAACCTTCATTTGGTTCTTAATTTGCCTCATGTGAGCCATCAATCTACTCAATTGCATGCATTAAATATAGGTTGCTTTGGTTTCAGTTTGAATTGTATCTATAATGGCTCATTGGTATATGTTTTCCTGGCGAATTACTCTATTGGCACCATCGGTAATATTTCATTCCTTAAGTCACTTTTTTTTTATCGGTGTGTGTCTTCCCGAGCCCTCCATCGGGTATCGAGATAACCTTAAACAACTTCTGTCGGTAGTTACTTTTTCCCTGATGAATCTCTTGCTCTATTGTTTCCATCAGATGTTGGGATAGCTTGAAATGTTACACCCCAATCTCTTTAAGTTGTACCGATGACTAAGGATTCTCTTCCTATCGGTGTAAATCTTACCAATAGCCTTATCGGCTATTGGCAAGACAACAATTCACATGTTCCAATAGCGAAAGTCACACTGATGATACTTTAGTAATGACCCAGTTGGTGTATATCATCTCGATGTGTCTATTGGGTATCGGGATAACTCCTATCCTCTGTTAGCAATAGTTAATCACTTCTTGATGACCTTTGGCTTTGCTAGGGTGCTTTCTTCAGGGTAGGCTACACTAATGGTTTGATTTGCTTATAAAATGTGTTCCCGTTAATGAAATACACATGTTTATGATTTTTTATATATAAACTAAACAAAACCTCACACAAGCTCAACCTTTGAGATATCACATAGATCTTGCCTCTTTGGCTACATTTGTCAAAGTGAAAGCCTTATCTTTACTCAGTGCCACCTCCCAATTGCTTGGCTGATGGTTGACTCACTAGAGACATATCACATATGGATGGGAATTGATGTTTTAGGATTACTCTTTCACCTAAAATTATAGTAGTAACTATTCTCATGATAAAAATACTTGTTTAAAACAATAATCAAATAGTATCTCAATAGCATAAATAATTTGAAAAATTATGTGCTAACAGAAGCTCTGCTAAGTATATTGGATTTTCCTTCTATTCATCTTCTTTTATTTCCTCCTTTTGTGGGTTTTTAATGAACAACTGATTTTTAGCGAACAACATGAAACAAATGGTTGTTCATGCTGAGGAAATTATGAATAGTATTTAGGTCTCTATTGGTGTCCTAGGTTCTGTCTTTTTGTTGTCTCTATGCTTTCCTTTCACTATCTGTTCCGGGTTTTTAATGATATGTTATGTTATTTGATCCCTTTCAGTGGGATCATTTTGTCTTTTTGAAGTGATCAGGCACTTTTTTCTAGTAGTTCTATTCTCCTAGCTTGTACAAGGTTTAGGTACCTTTCAAATACCTTCTTTTACTTAATCAAAATGAACAACTAGACTTTTGTCTCTTTGTACCAATATTCTATTCTCTTCTACATCATTTCATTGTCATGTACTCCAAAAATTTATTGCATTCTCTAACTTTACTTGCTTCCGTTACCATTTCATCCATTTTGCATAGTTCTAGACTTTCGGGGTTCATCCTTCCCTTTCTCATCCCAACCTTTGGTCCTTCTTTGCTCCCAATTTTCACAAGCCTTTTCTCCTCTTCCATTTTCCCTTTTGTGGAATTTTGAAGGTCATCCAAACTTCTTCCCATCCTTGTCTATCTTGTGACCTCCCATCCTTCTCTACAGCCCCACAATCTTCAATAACTTCTACTTTGCAGACTTGTAGAGTTCTAATGGACTTCTTCCATTTCTCTTCCACTTCTAGACATCCATACTTAAAGAAATACATACTCTCTTTTTTCTTAAATAAAATAGATAAATAAATGGTACTAAGATTAATAAGCTACATACTCATCATGAGTAATGAGAAATAAACAAGCTTGTCAAGCTTGAAATCAATGTGTAAGGCTAACTGAGGCATTTTGTCAAAAGCTGTCAAATAGTCATATGCATGTCTTGATTGTTCAAATAATGTAAATGTACCCATGGAAGGGTAATAAAGGTTTAATATGTTGTTTTGATTCCATTCTAAGGTATTCAAAGTATCTAAGTAATGTTTAGTGGTCATGCATGTTAAAAGGCAAAAGTTGTCAAGGTGTCACTAAAAAGTTATAATGCAACAATGCATAAAATGTTGTCAAATTGTACATTTCGGTCTTAGGGGTAGTTGGAATAGTTATAGAACCATGAGAGGCTATAAAATCCATCATTTATTCAGATTAAGTGTGTGTGACAAAGTTGGTGGAAAATCTTGTAAGGCTAGATCAAATAAGGCCTCTAACTGTCACTTAATTTTGTAGGGTTGTATATCAGTTTGAAAGTAAAACTTCCATGTAATTGTTTGTTGGATAAATAGGAAGGAAGTGTATTGCTATAAATTATGTATTGGAAAATGTTTTTGATGAAGATTCAATGAGAAAATGGATATTTTGTTCAATACTTTTAACTGTTGTTTTTTACAATCATGATTATTTGTTGCTTTAGATGTTTTTCCTAATAAGATTTGGATTGAATTTGGCCCCTAATAACCTATTTAAGGTTATAGAATGAAGATTTATCTTTAATTCAATATAGGTTTGAAGGTCATCCATGGATTATAAAGAAAAGTTCTAATGGTTTTTATCAAAATTGTCATAAAACCCTTGTTGACAGGATTGCAACAAAAGAATTGATTATAACTCTTAATGTAACTGCTCAAGTTTCTTCATATTTTGGATTCTAATAGTAAATTCAATTCTCTTTCATATGAAATTAGTTTCATGTTGATTGTTTGTATAAATTATAAGAAATCTTATGCCCTAGCAGGCTAAATATGGAATGAGCCTAAATGTCATTGACTCAAAACCACATTATGAATGATAAAACCTTAAAATTATCAAATTAAAACCTTAATACATTATGAATGACTTGATTGAATTATTCATAAATTCTTCATTCCTAAAATTATTCTATTATATGACACAATAAAAATGTTTCTCTTTTTTTAAAACTCAAATATTTTTCATCAACTTGCCAAAATCAAGCTTCTTTTTTAGCCAAGAAAACTATCTAAATAAAATAGTCTTCATAATTGAAGAGAGTCTAAGTTTAAGTAACATTTCAACTTCTATATAAGTAGTTCTAAGAATACTTCTGTACTTGTTATATCCCTTTGCGTAATTTGTGAAGGTTATGCACCAAAGTTTTGATAGCCTGATTATTTTGTGTGTGAAGAAAGACCATGCCAGAAAATATCAACGAAGAACAAAATAACGAGACAGTTTCTAGATTGTGGTCTAACTTGAAAATAAAACGTTATGGAAAATGTTATTGTCCCTACAAAATTTGTAAGGGCTTAAAGACTAGAATACTTCTAATCAAAACAACTAAGAAACATTGTAGGTAGGATGGTCACATTGAAGGGGGACATGATTATCATAAATTGGTAAGTTGTTCATTATATTGTTTTAACAATTTATATACATAAGAAATCACTTCATGATGAGATCATGATCATGGTTTATTTATGTTGATCATTTTTATATAGGTCGAGCTCCCCAGGGCACATGATATGGACCAACACAACTCGAAGAATATTCTTTTTGAAGTGGAGGAACATGGAGGTGTGAATATCAAAGTTGAAGATAATGATCCCATGGAAGATGGTGATCATACATCAAAAAACACAATTGAAGATGATGGTACAAAATACATTGATCCATGACACATTTAGTACTAGCCCATTCGATCATGATGATCAAGATGACCTTGATGTTGTTCATGATTTACCTATATGTGAGAAGGCATATGAGCCCCTTTATGAAGGCTCCCAAACAACTCTTCTCTCCAATGCATTATTGTGGGTGAACTTCAAGGTTATGAATGGTTTATCCAACATAAAAATCTCACGTATGTTAAGGTATGTCATATATGTCATTATAGTTAATAAAGGGTGAATCGTGTACCATTAATATTCTTTATATTAACAAATTAATATTTTGTAGATTGATAGGTGATTTTTTGTTACCACCATCAAATATTCTACCTCACTCATACTGAGAATTATCTTCCATTCTGAAAGATATTGGAATGGAGTATCAAGCAATAGATGCTTGTCCCAATAATCATATTATATATCATAAAAAACATGAATTTGCAACAAGTTGCTTTGAATGTCATATCAGTAGATATTGAACATATCAAATAACAAAAAAGGTGCCTCACAAGGTTCTTCGTTATATTCCCATTATTCCACGTATACAACAATTATTCAGGTGCACTAGCTTGGCACAATTTATGGATTACCATGCACATAATAGAAGGCGAGATAGCCTATGGATGGTTCAATACTTATGGACATAGAGGAAAAGTGGCCACACTTTAAAGAAGAACCTCGTAATCTCAAGCTTTCATTGGCAACAGACGGTGTTAATCCATTTGGAGAGATCAGATCTGTTTACTTGGTGTGGTCAATTTTTGTTATCAACAATAACATTCCTCCATGGATGTCAATAAAGAGGGAGCATATAATGTTGGTGATGATTGTTCCAGGTATTTTATCATTTAATAGTCATCTACTTTTATTTATAAATATTGTAGTAAAATGGTCATAATAATTATGTAATGTTTTTGTTCATTCAACTAGGTAAGTACCTAGTTAAAGATATGAATGTATATATTGAGCCTCTTATCGACGAGTTGCTGGAGCTATGGGATGGTGTCACTATGTATGACGTCTCTATACCAATAGGACAAAGACAATTTCAATTCCATGCAATGCTTGTATGGACAATACATGATGCCCCAGAGCTAACACATTTTTGTGGTATGTTACAATGTTCAAGTTGTGCATTATAATTATAATTATAAAAAATTAACATATTTAATCCAATTATACATTATCTTGTAGGTCTTCAAACAAATGGAAAATTTGTAGTTCTAGTTTGTGGTCCAAAGATAAAATCCCGTCATTCAAAAAGTTTAGGAAAGCAGGTGTTTGATGAGTATAGGCACTTCCTCCACATAAATCATAAGTATTGAATACTGAAAAACATCTTTTCAATGGGAAAGAAGAGACTACATCAAAGCCACAAAGAATGACACCTTGCCTATGGAAGTTGGAATATAATAGAATTAATCGTCAAGGTAATGTCATTCCATCTAATGGTTTATGTTTGGAATTTGTATTTTTCTATTGTGTTTTTTTTACTGATGATGTAATTGATGATCATGAAGGTCGTCAAGGCATTAGTGACCACCTTCCAAAGGGACTAAAAAGTGATCTGAGATAATTTAGTAGGTTGCCCTACTACAAGCAGCTACAAATTGTGCATTTATTTGATACTATGCATATTGGAAAGAATATAATAGAGACATTATAGAAAATATTGGAGGGAAGGCATGATAGAGAAAAAATTGTCAAAATTTGTAGTGACATTCAGGAATCCAATCATGCAATGAAAAATGTCATTAAATCAAATAGCAATGGAGACCTGATTAATATAAGTGCCCTTATTTGGTTATTAATAGACCAACAAAGCAATTCTATAAAAGAATTCATATGAAAAATTTGATTTCCCATAGGATTTTCTGTGAACATAAACAATCTCATATCAAAGAAAAGTGAATTTGGGCTAGGGATGAAAACACATGATTGACATACCTTCATTAAGGTAATTCATGTTCTTGTGTATTTACTAAATATTTGTATACTACACATGTAATTTTCATTGTATTATGTTAGAAAATAATGAAAAGATCATTTGATAATTGTTGCGGTATGTTCTACCTCTATCTCTCCTAGATAACTTTGACAATAATGTCAAGCAAGTCATATATGATCTTGGAAAATACATGAGGTAAGTAGTGATTTTTGTTCATTTTTTTGTATAGATAATATATTTGCGATTTATTTTAATTGTTATGTAATATATTGTATACTATTTTGTAAAGTCTTGTTTATATATTTTTGCATCTCGAATCTCTTCTAGGTGGTTCTCATCTAAAGAAATCCATAAAGAAGATATAAAATATTGGAAGAGAAAAATTCCCCATTTAATGTGTGAAATGAAAAAGTGTCTACCTTCAACTTTTTTCAATGCACAAGAACACTACCTCATACACCAAGCTAAGGAGATTGAATTGTGTGGACCTATACACACTAGGTCAATGCGGATGGTTGAGAGGCACTTGAAATTTTTGAAGGCTTTGGTTTGACAAAGAGCACATCCTAAGGGTTCTATGGTGGAGGGATATATGGTATACCAAACTATGGTGTACATTGCTGAATATCTTCCTAAGTTTGCAACAGAGATCCACATAGATCGCATTTGGGATCCCAACCCATTAGCAAATTCAAAGGGGAGTACTTGATGGGGAAAGGTAGATTGAGGAAAGTGAGAGGTAATTATAAGATGTTATTGTAGTTAATTAATTCTTAATCTTCTACAATAAATCGGTTGTAAGTCATCTATTAATTATGTGTACAGTTTGTCGGGAGTGGAATGTGCTAAATTTGTATATTGTAAACAATCTTGATTGGATGACAATGTGGATTGAATAGTCAAGATTCTGGTCATACATTAACATGGGAAGGTGTGGCTTCATTGGTTAAAGAAGCTCATTGTAATGGAGATTCCAATGTTATGCAAAGGGAAATTGATTTAGCATATGGTTTAAGAGATAAACAATTATGTATAATTTTATTAATCACCTATATGCTTATCAACTCACAATGCAATAATTTTAACATGTTAGATAGATTGTAGGTCAAACACCACAAGGCTATGTGTTGCAATGGTAAAAAATTTCACATCAAAATGTTGGATGACACGAAGAAAACTTGTGATTCTAGGATAAGTGTAGTCTTTGAGGTGACCAATATTTCATCTAGAAACGATATATATCTGTAAAGCGGAAAATCGCGATCGAACCCTAGTTGCTCTCCCCTCTTCCAACTCCAAGGAGAGAGAAGGGAGATTCACTAGGGTTGATGGTTTTCACTTAAGGGAGAGACTTTACATTCAAAAGAGGGGTTGAAACCCACAAGATCCAATCCCACACAATGCAAGATTGGATGCTAAATGTGTTTCAAGGGTTAAGAAAGCAAGGCTACCCTCTTTTGTAAAGAATGTTGATAGAAGAATTAAGCTAGGAATGCATAGAAAGTGATAAAGATTCGCTTATAAACTGAGATAAGGATATGATATGAAGCTGCGGACCTGGAATTAGCAGTAAAATGTCGATACGGTGCTATCCTGCAAATTTGAACAAAAGTTGTCGGGACGATGGCGCCCGGCACCACGGTCCTCCGAAAAATCCACGAAATGAAGGGGGATCTGTTCATCTCTGCACAAGGATTCCAGATCTTCAATTTCAGCCGCATACCTGCAACCTACACGCAGAAAAGTGAAGACGATTGGGGGGTTAGGGATTAGGGGTTTGCCTTTAGGTCAAACCCCGGTTTTGGAATTAACCAAGAAATGAGAAATTGCTGTAAATGTAATGTAAAACAAGTACTAATACCTTGTTGTAAGGATGTTTGTATCCTTATGTGTGAAGGTATAGATGTTGTTGTTTGTTGTATGTTGTATGTTGTATGTAGCATGTAGTATGTGATCTCCTCTTCAATGGTTGAATCCTTGTCTTGAATGCAACACTTAGCCTTGAATGGAGACTTAGAATGATCAATTTCTTGAAGGAATGCTTGAATGCTTGAATGCTTGAATGCTTGAGTATAGTTTCCATGCTTTTTCCATCATGTATGTATATATCCAAATGAGAGAGGAAAATGTAGTTTATATACTTGTCAATTAGGGCTAATAGACTGATTTTCCCGACCTTAGGCCGACCAGGAAAGATAATTTTCCAATTTGCAAACATAAAGACCCGAAGTCCAAAAGAGACCGGGCCCAAAATAGGACCCAGGGACCAGGGCGCTAGGCGCCCTGGTCCTGGGGACCAGGGCACTGGGCGCTCTGGTCCTGGGGACCAGGGCGCTGGGCGCTCTGGTCCCACCTCCCGGGACAGCAGGGTGCAAAGGAGGTTCAGGCCAGGGTGCAAGAAAATGCAGTTTTTGGTGTCATAATCAGGTTTCGGGGTCTCCATTCAGGTTGCATGTTGCGTCACCATCGTGAAGACTGAAATGCAGTCGAAATTGCAAGTGTCACAATTTTAGGACGCTACATTTAGCCCCCACTTTAGCGGGAGTATAAGCGTACGCCAATACTTCCGGTAAAGTACAAGGAAACAACATTGAAAAACTTTCACCACATCAAGGAGGCAAGATACACCAAGCCCCCAGTGGATCTTACGACTTCAATTGACACAGTAAAAGGGAAGATCATGAGGGAGAACCATGACTGTCAGTAGTAAGGTTCCCTCACTATGAGTCATGCAAGAAAGATATCAAAAATTTTCAAGGCAAAGCTAAATTTGCCAAGAAATTTTCAAGTATCTTGAAAAGATATGAACGGGATGTATGCCCCCCTACATTAAAGCGATCGCACATGCCTCACCGGGGGTGATTGCTTTAAGGTAGTGATACATATAAGAAATGAGAAAGGAGCATGTTATCACAAGGATTTAGCCCCCAAGTGTGAGATAAGCCCAAGGATAATAGACACAAAACACAAAGCACGAGGTGACTTCGCTTTCCTTGGGGTCAGTATGCTGTATGATAATTCATGTATATCATATGTATGTATGCATAATTGTTCTTCATTCCCCAATCAAGGAAGGTCACCTAGAAGAAGGGAACACATGTGTCTTTTGAGTCAACATGAGAGAGATCGAGAGATCTCAATGCTTTGCATCGTCCTCAAGTAGACAACACTAAGGACAACAAATAGAAGAATGAGAATAACATATAGAAGAAGTAACAAAAGAGAGGGGGAGAGAATCTGCTATGCTAATGAAACTAGTCTAGCATGTCATCTATCCCCCGATCTTGCTAATCAATGTTTCGGGAAGGTAGGAAACATGTTAGAGGAGGAACATCCAACACAGTAGATGGAGCTATCACAAGATCCAAACAAGGGCTATGTTCATGTTCCGAGCCACATTGTTCTTGTCTAGGAGCTAGGATAAGTGCTTTAGAAAATTCGTTAGATAAATGGTTATCAATATCAACAAGTTCATATTCACTATCAGAAGCAAGAGAAGTAACATTTTCATCATGAATAACATTTTCATCTAGATCATCATCAAGATCTATAAAAATAGGATGTTTAACTCGCACAGGATCAAGACCATCATGCATCTTATGTTTAGGAGATTTCGGCTCAATCGTCGGCTGAGGAGAAAATGGAATAATGCTTGTTGAAGGTGTTTTTGGGGATCGCAAAGTTTGAGAAGCAGCTGCTTGAGCTCTAAGATGACACTTTCATCGACGTTCACGTGCAGAACAATTTTGTCTAGTCTTAGTAGGAAGTTGCGAAGATTGAGGATGAGGAATGTTCTCATCCTTATCACTTGGGTGTTTAGGTTGTGGTCTTTTAGGTTGAATAATAGGAGAAGAGGAAAGTCTCTTCTCTCCATAAGAGGAAGGAGGAGGAACTGCTCCATACAAAGGAGGAATATTTGGTTTAGGAAGGAGACCAAGTCCATCATGACGAGGAGGTATAGGTCTACTTTTAGGAAGTTTATTAGATATAGACATAGTCACATCCATAGGGATGGGTTGGGAATCTTCTTGAGGAAAGACATTAGTTTTATCTTTCAAAGGAAGAACTTCCTTCTCAAGAATGATAGGAATGTCAAGTTTGGGTGTTCTAGGTTCACTTAGAGATAGGATCATATCTTTTTTCCACTTTTGATAAGATCTGAAAAGATGATCACTTCGCGGAGGAAGAGATTGGAATTGTTTAGGCCAAAAGTAATCAATAGGAACGCTAGAAGTTCTTTCAGCTGGTTTAAAGAGACTATGATTGACAGTAACAACTTCACCATTATGGGGAAATTTCAAACACTTGTGGATAGGAGAAGCAATAGCTTTCATGGAAGATAGCCAAGGATAGCCTAGCTTCACACGAAATTGTTCGGATGATGGAATGATAGCAAAGTCCACATCAAGGGTTTTGTTATGGACCTCAATAGGTAATGTAATAGAACCAGTTGCAGGAGAAGAAAATGCATCAAATAATTTCACAACCACATCTGTTTTGTCATAGATCACTTGATTCAATTGCAAAGTAAAAAGGAATTCTTCAGTAATAACATTAACCATGCACGAAGGATCAATAAGCACTCCACGGCAAGGTGTATTCTTGACTTTTGCAGCTATGTATAAAGGACCATCAGGTGCCCTAATGGTTTCACTAGAATTAAATGTGATGGAAGGTTCTTTAGGGATTTTCTATTGCTCTACAAAGTTAATCACATTCGGAGTCATAGACACGAGATCATCGGGTGAGACAGAGGAATCAGTAGTATCAATCGCATTAGAGGTATGAGAAGGTAATGGATCAGTAAAAATCTAAAGATTTTGGTTAGGAGGAGCTATAGATGTGTTACCTTTATCATGCACTCCAGAAACAGAGATAGTATTTTTATCAATCAAATCTTGAATTTTACCCTTTAAAGCAAAACATTTTTCAGTATCATGCCCAGGTTGACGATGAAATTGACAAAAAGATTTGTTATCAAAATAAGGTGAAGTAATCTTTGCAGGATCAATTTGCCTTATAGGAGGAAGAGTAAGCACATTTTGTTCCAATAATTTATTCATAATACTATGCAATGATTCATTCAAAGGAGTATACTTTCTTTCTTTCTTGAAAAACTTAGAAATAGGAGGCACACCTGATGTTGCATTCACATTGTTGTTGATGATGTTTTCATTGAATTTAATGGACTCTCTATTCGGTTTAAACTTTCCAAATGGTTGTTGACTACTATCACCCTTATCACTCGAAGCCATAGGATGTGATTGTTCCATTTGACTCACAGTCAGTTGATAATTGTGAAGAGTTGCGCACAACTGTTGGAAAGAAGTAAACTCAGAAAACAGGAGTTTGTCTTGAATATCTTTTTGTAAATTAGAAATAAATATTCTTTGAATATCATTGTTAGGCACTGGAAAAGAAATTTGAGCATACAAATGCTTATATCTACCAATGAAATCAGTCACTTTTTCTTTAACACCTTGTTTACAATGCATTAAATCAATCAAAGTAACTTTAAGACTTATATTGTTTTGAAATTGTTGAATGAAAGCATTTGCAAGTTGTTCGAAAGAAGTAATAGAATAGGAAGGCAACGAGCAATACCATTGTAGGGCTTTATCTCTTAATGTTCTAGTAAACAGTTTTGCAAGCAACCTTTGGTCATAAGCAAAATCAGTACATATTGTTTGAAAAGTCTTAACATGTGTTAGAGGATCACCTTTACCATTATAAAGCTCCAAATGTGGAATTTCAACATGTTTAGGAGGGATAGCTCGAACAATGTCAAGAGAAAGTGGGCTCGCAACATCAAATGTGGGCACACTAAACTTAGATTGATTCATAGAGGCAATTTGTTGCTGTAAAGAAGAGACAGTTTGTGCAAGATTGTTAATAGTCACTTCAGTCGAAGAGTTCATATTAGACGTGTTAGATTGTGATGGAGGTGTTATGTTATTGAAAGAAGGTAGAGAGTAAGGTGGTGGGACACTATGATAGTTAGTCATAGGAGATGATTGGACAGGAGGAACACTACAAGGAGGAATGGAAGGGTTAAATGAATTGCCCCCTTGCGTCATGTTCATTTGTGAAGATATAATAGGGACACTCATTGAAGGAATGAATGAAGAAGTTGGATTGATTGAAGGAAGATGGTTAATTGAAGAAGAAGGATTGCCCCCATGACTAGTGATCATAGGAGGAATGTCTTGTGTTGAAGTAGTCATTATGTTTGATGTAAAAGTAAGTATACTAGCAATAGGAGTCATCAAAGGAATAGAATGATTGTCTTGAGTAGGAGGTTGTGTATAACCTAAGGTTTCGGCACAACTCTTCATAGGCATCACATTCGAATCCACAATGTGTGCAATACCACGCAAAATATCAATTCCATTCTTATCACTTTGAAGCATACGTTTTAGACCCTCAATTAAAGGAAGAGCTTGACTATCAGGGTATTCTTGAGACATCCACTATCGAAAATCATCAAATTGGTTATCCAATTTTGAAAGTTGTTCTACAGAAACCTCATGGAGAGCTTCTTCATCATTAAGAGGATTAGAGGAATTACCCAAGTCCTCGTTAAAAAGGCCATTCAAATTAGGTTCCATCTCCTCAGTAACTAAACCTTGGAAGGACCTAATTCTAAGGCTTCGTCTAACGGGAATAGTGTAAGTAGGGCTTACTATTGTAAAACTCATGCACTAAAGAAAGAGAGAAGATTTTGAATTTTAGAGGTAGCAAATTTCAGTAAAATCAGCCAATCTCCTAGATTTAAGCTGTTAAATACAATCAGGACAATCTCTCGAAATTTCGGAAAAAATGTCCAGGACCATGGCGCTCGGAGTGCACACGGTCCTTGCAACTTTTTTCAAAATTTGCAGGGATGAAAGTTATGATGATTTTACAGCTAACCTGAAAAAATTGAGTGATTTTACGATCTGTAGATAGGCCAAATTAAAGTTGCAATCTCAAAATTGAACCCTACCAAGATTGTCGAAAAATGCAAAAATTTGAATTTTGAAAAAGAGAGGGAAACTGAAATTTTGAATTTTATGATTTTAGAGGGAATACCAAAAGCAATGCAAGTTTTGAAATTTGAAAGTTGACTCAATTTCACGCAAAATTCAATTTTGAAAGCAGAAATCAAAGTTGTTGTAATTAAGCACTTAATTTCAAAAGTCACAAATTGCAAAAATTTGAATGAATCACTGAAATTTCGAATGAATGATAACACACTTTTCAGATTTAGGACAGTAAGAACACAATTTTGACACAAAATTTCAATTTCAATGATTTTTGAATGATTAGAAGCCCTAAACCAAGCAATCACAAGACCAACTTTGACTGTAATTTTGAAGGTGTTAAAATTGATAAAATCAGCCAAAATTCTGGATTTTAGCAGGAAAATACAGTAAGATCTCGCTCCCGAAATTTTGGAAAAAATGTCGGGGACGATGGCGCTCGGAGTGCACACGGTCCTCGCAACTTTTTTCCAAATTTTCAGGGATGAAAGATATTGTGATTTTATTGCAGAATCCAAAGTTACAGCTGATTTGGAGATGTTTTGATCAGTGAAATTGTCGGACAAAGGTGGAATCAAGAGGGTTTCAAAAATTAGGGTTTTGACACTTAACCACTTAATTTTCAAAATTAAAGAACAAATATGAATTGATAATTTGTAATAGAAGGGCAGATCTGAAACAAGCATCAACAATTAAACATTTCGCAAGTTTAATTACTTAAAAAGAAAATTTAGGGTTTTTATGCAATTAACCTCTTAAAATTTTGCAAAAGATCAAACATGGAAATGTAATCAAGGAATCCAATTTTCAGATCTAACTATGAATAATCAGAAAGGATGTTCACGTCGGGTTCACCAAAATGTAAAGCGGAAAATCGCGATCGAACCCTAGTTGCTCTCCCCTCTTCCAACTCCAAGGAGAGAGAAGGGAGGTTGCTAGGGTTGATGGTTTTCACTTAAGGGAGAGACTTTACATTCAAAAGAGGGGTTGAAACCCACAAGATCCAATCCCACACAATGCAAGATTGGATGCTAAATGTGTTTCAAGGGTTAAGAAAGCAAGGCTACCCTCTTTTGTAAAGAATGTTGATAGAAGAATTAAGCTAGGAATGCATAGAAAGTGATAAAGATTCGCTTATAAACTGAGATAAGGATATGATATGAAGCTGCGGACCTAGAATTAGCAGTAAAATGTCGATATGGCGCTGTCCTACAAATTTGAGCAAAAGTTGTCGGGACGATGGCGCCCGGCGCCACGGTCCTCCGAAAAATCCGTGAAACGAAGGGGGATCTGTTTGTCTCTGCACAAGGATTCCAGATCTTCAATTTCAGCCATGTACCTGCAACCTACACGCAGAAAAGCAAAGACGATTGGGGGGTTAGGGATTAGGGGTTTGCCTTTAGGTCAAACCCCAGTTTTGGAATTAACCAAGAAATGAGAAATTGCTGTAAATGTAATGTAAAACAAGTACTAATACCTTGTTGTAAGGATGTTTGTATCCTTATGTGCGAAGGTATAGATGTTGTTGTTTGTTGTATGTTGTATGTAGCATGTAGTATGTGATCTCCTCTTCAATGGTTGAATCCTTGTCTTGAATGCAACACTTAGCCTTGAATAGAGACTTAGAATGATCAATTGCTTGAAGGAATGCTTGAATGCTTGAATGCTTGAATGCTTGAGTATAGTTTCCACACTTTTTCCATCATGTATGTATATATCCAAATGAGAGAGGAAAATGTAGTTTATATACTTGTCAATTAGGGCTGATAGACTAATTTTCCCGACCTTAGGCCGACCAGGAAAGATAATTTTCCAATTTGCAAACATAAAGACCTGAAGTCCAAAAGAGACCGGGCCCAAAATAGGACCCAGGGACCAGGGCGCTGGGCGCCATGGTCCTGGGGACCAGGGCACTGGGCGCCCTGGTCCTGAAGGACCAAGGCGCTGGGCGCTCTGGTCCCACCTCCCGGGATAGGAGGGTGCAAAGGAGGTTCAGGCCAGGGTGCAAGAAAATGCAGTTTTTGGTGTCATAATCAGGTTTCGGGGTCTCCATTCAGGTTGCGTGTTGCGTCGCCATCGTGAAGACCGAAATGCAGTCGAAATTGCAAGTGTCACAATTTTAGGATGCTGCAATATCCTCAAGAGTCTCAAAATCGATACTATGGCATTTTGGATGATATACTTGAGTGTGACTTTAATTCCTTCAAATTAGTTGTGTTCATTGTCAAATGGTATAGGCTACGACTGAATAAAAATGATCCTGATAGAACTATTATTGAACATGATAATGGATTTACAATGGTTAATACAAGGTTGTTTGAGCCAGTTGGGGATGAGTCCTATATTCTTCCAAGCCAATGTGAGCAAGTATTTTACTTAGAGGTTCCACATAAACTGGGTTGGTCATTTTTTCTTAGACATTATCCAAGAGGAAGGCCGATAAATTATAATGAGATGGAAGAAGAAGATATCGAAGAAGTAGAAGAAGAAGATGATGATGATGATGATGATGATGATGATGATGATGATGATGATGATGATGTTGATGATGATGATGTTGATGGTGATGATGGTGATGGTGATGATAGTGATGACGATGACGATGATGAAAACGATGATGATGACGATGATGACGACGATGACAACAACGACGATGACGACGACGACGACGACGACGACGATGATGATGATGATGATGATGATGATGATGATGATGATGATGATGATGATGATGATGATGGTGGTGGTGGTGGTGGTGGTGGTGGTGGTGGTGATGATGATGATGATGGTCACGATGGTCATGATGGTCATGATGATGGGTTGGATGAAGAAGAAGATCAATGACATGAATGAAATGTGACATTTTTTGAACTTTGTGTTTATTTATGGAATTTGAACTGTTTATTAGCTATGTGATGGATTACATGTTTATGATGATGATGATGATGATGATGGTGGTGGTGGTGGTGGTGGTGGTGGTGGTGGTGATGATCATGATGATGGTGATGATGATCATGATGGTCATAATGATGAGTTGGATGAAGAAGAAGATCAATGACATGAATGAAATATATGAAATTTTTTGAACTTTGTGTTTATTTATGTAATTTGGATTGTTTATTAGCTATGTGATGGATTACATGTTTATGAGATACATTTGATATTTTTTGAACTTTGTGTTTATTTATGGAATGTGGACTGTCTATTATCTATGTGATGGATGGTGATTTATGATACATATGTGATAGATTACATGTTTATGATGATACATATGTGATGCCTATGATTCTCAATTACATTTATGATGATACATATGTGATGCCTATGAATTCTCAATTACATTTATGATGATACATATGTGATGCTTATGATGCTCATGATACATATGTATTTATTGTTTATCAAATTACAAATGTAATGTTTATGATGCTCAATTGTTGGTGTTGATTTCAAGTATATATTTTGTGTGATGATTCCACCCTTGGTATAAACAGGTAGTTGACTATAGACATTATCAACCCTTTAGTTGAGGATCCTACATAGTCTATGTAAAGTAAAGGTGAGGAATAAAAAAATATACAATGATTATGATGATTGCATATTGTTCATGTTGTGTACTATGTAAGTTTTAGTATATGTATCATGTAATTTTTAGCTAACATAAGATAATTAAATTACATATGCACTAACCTAAACCCCTTTGACAAGGATCTGCACAGTCTCATGGATCGACAAGTATAAGAAAATACACCCTATAGAAATAGTTTATTTTTAAAACATTACTAGGAAAACAAACTTCCTCAGTTCTTCAAACCTCGACATTAGCAACAAATCTAATACAATCATCAACACTTGAGGCCCCAGTTGGACTTATTCAATTTTTAATCTCAACATCAACTTCAGAGCCGACTTCTTCATCAACATTACCCTTATTTGCAAAATATCTCTCTCATTACCAACTAACTCTCTCATTTGATGGAGTGCAGGTACCACCAAATAGGTATTTGGCATATGTGTCTTCCTTGAGTAAGGGAAATGTAGGAATAGTCAACAAAAGTGAGACATGTAGTAGGTCTAAAATAGGGAGATCAACTAGAGGTCAAAAGATTAGAAGAAAATTTGATAAATGCATGGAATGTTTCCTTTCTCAAGGGAGGTCATGTTCTTATGATGACAAGACTAAAGGCATCATCAAGGTGCCCTTGAGGTACAAACATCTACATAAACAATGGGTACCCAAGGAACTTCCTCCAATAAACACCAATTTTTGTGTTAATGAGAGGATATATCGCATAGCACCTTCGTCATTACATGATTTGGGCTTATTTCCCATGGACAACATAAAGGTCTGTTATAACAAAGTTGTTGAATTCATGGAGTATGTCGAACCTTGTTACAATTAGAAAAATTGGATGCAGATTGTTCGATATAAAAAAGTATGCGTAGGTATGCACTGTCATCAAATTATATACAATAGAAAGATAATGATCAAAGTAAACGAGTGGCTATATACATTGATGGAAGGCCAAAAGCAACAAGAAATATTGTAGGTTTTATAAATAGTATGCGACTTGGGTCAACTAATAAGCAGCCCAATTGCATATTTGAGGCACGCAAGGGAAATCGTGTATTCATATGTGTGATGAAATAAATAAGTGTAGGGGAAGAGCTGCTAATCAATTACAATTTGAATCGTATAGATATAAACAAAATTACTAACATGGGGGTGGTACATACTATATACCATTCAAACCAACCTCCAATTAATGACTCCAATATATTATCTTATTATTAAGTTTTTTTGCTAAGTCTATTGGTTTGATTTCGCTAACGTGTTTATATTTTTTCTTTGTCACAAGGAGACTTGGATCCATCACATAGCACAGACATGGATGTAGGTTCTGACACTTTTACTAAGCAAGTAAACCTCATTGTAATTGTACAAATTAGATAGAAGCAAACTATTACATTATTATATTATTTTCTTGAGTGTTTCAGAGTCATTTTGATAGTGTTAATAATATTCTTGTCATAGACAGATGTTCGGGGAAAGGGAAAGGAACCTCCCTTACATCAGCACCTCAGCATAGTATTAAGCGATGAGGACTATGCAATTCCACAAACCCTATATAAGTGATAAAAATATCTATCACAAAAATTAATAAAGAGATTTTTGCTTTGGTATGCACGACCCCTCAGATTGATGAGATAAAAGATAGTTTGAATCAATTGATGCAATAAGTAGAAAACATGTGAGTAAGCAGTAATGAAAGCTTTAATTATAACAAAAGTTCAATAATGGTTTATATTTATATACTCTTTTATGTCACTAACTAAAATATGTACATGTTTTAACAGAATTTCATGTGTCATCATCAACCTGGTGGACATGATTAGGGTATTGCAGGTAGTGCAGGTGATGACCATGTTCTATACATTAAAACTACTCCTTTTTTGGACTTGTGAACTTGCTTTTTTAATGCTAGTGTTATTTACACATGCCTTTCCTTGTCTATACTATTTCTCTCTCTTTAGAATGAATAATAATAAGTTTTGTGTGTATATGTGATTGTAATAATAGTTTATTAAACTATTAATAAAGTATTTAGTTGCACAATTAGAAGTTCTCATTTGATCTGATCTGATCACTTGTATTTTAATTTACTATTATTAAATTATATTTCAAAGTAGGGACATTACAAAGACCAATAAGATATCATGAATTTTGACAACATGAGATAGCACATTGAAGCAATCTAAATAAATAGATTCCATGGACTATCTTATGTAAGGGTTATACTAGCTTATCACTTACACTGCCATCTTGTCACAAATGTTCATACCTTTGTCCTACATCAAAACCTACCTTCCCTATTCTCCTTCATACTATTGTATCATTAAGATTAGCATCTAACACTTAATAAAGGTTCATCCTTGTTTACAATTCTTGCAATTTTCATATATTTAATGTATTATTCTTCATCTGCATCTCATTCGAGGTTATCCCCATATGTATTGCTGACTGCAATTTTGGTAACAAGCAACATGCAAACATCCTCTACTGCTCATCATGTTGACCCGCCCAATGTTGGTATATCCCTCTTTTGCTCTCTCTTTTGTTATGTGTTTATTTCCCTTGAAGTGTTATTTCTTGGGGGCATTTCATAGTGGATTCATTTTTTGCAACAGGAGATGCACATGAGCTAGAGGTGAATACTAGTGATAACATACCATCATTTCCTGGATCTTTCTGTATTGCTAGTATGGGGACATTGTAGACCACAATGGTGGTGAGCGACAAAGAATTGATTCCCTTGAAGATACAAAAGGTTCTAGGTGCTTTAAAATTATTATTATATATAGTGTAATTGTAATTTACTTACTAATCACTCATTTTGGACTAATTATCCCATGATTTTTTATAGGAAATGATATTTTTTATAAAAATCTTAATGACATTGCATTAGAGATGTTTGGGCCCACCATATGTAAAAGGTGGAACATCATATGTGAACTAACCCTAATCCACCATTTTATTTCACATTATTTCTAGAATAGTTCTCCTTTGATCCATTTCTTGAACTATAATAAAGGTAGCTTCAATTCATTTCTGAATCTAATAGGTTTGTTTTTTCTAAAAGGTGGAATGACAAAGAAAATGGGTTAAAAGATGAACTCACAAACTGTATGGTTGAGTTGTTCGGCAATGACACATTTGACAAAACCAAGCTCCTTGAAAAAGCTAGCACATATCTAAAGTATGTGAGGGACTAGTGCAAGACACATTTAGAGAAGAACATAAAGTACGAGTGTCCCCCCATGATTCCAGAGAGGGAGTGGAAGGACCTAATTTTGGATGCGAAGGAGAGAATTGAAAGCAAAAAAGGAAATACACCACCAAATGCCAAAAGAAGGTATGTGATACTATTAAGAATGTAATTTATACTAATTACTCTTTATATTTATATAATCTAACATATTTCAAACTTTTCATAGACTGAGTGACACGTCAAAGGCAACCAAGGCAAGACAAGAAAAGAACAAGCAACACAAACTCAGCTCTGGTGGTTATATGAAACTTGCCGCATGAATTGTAAGTATCAGTAAATGAAATATCACATCAAAGTATTTATAAATTGCAAACAATTTTTTTTTATCAAACAATACAATCAAAATTCACGATACAAAGAAAAAATGTAGGGCGCTAAATTCAATAGAGCGCCCACACAAGATGGCATGAGATTTGCCTACCAGCAAGGCTATACAGTCATGGTTGAATGGCTACGAGAATTGAATGGGAAAAGACGAGATTCTGGTGCATCTGTCACACAGGTAAATAAGCTATATGAAAATAATTTCAAATTGAATACTCTACCAGTAATCTATTTGATGTTAAGTTCCAACATAAAGTGAATTTATTTGTTTTAATTAAGCAAGCAATTATAACAATGCGAATGACACTGGAATGCAGCCTGATAATCGTGGAACACAACCTCCACATGAAGGTTCGAATGTACATCCTAGTAGTTGAGGTATTCATTTTCTATTCAATTTTTTTTATGTAATTATTAATACAAATAAAAATCTTAAATTGTAATTCGTGTAGAAATTAATGTAACTTTTTTTGTTAATATTCTAGAGCATGTAGTCAGTGGTGACCAAGTGGAGCATGATCCAGGTAGACAACATTAGGAACGTGATTTTCCCTAGTCACGTAAACATGACCACTGTAACATATTTAATTGCAATTGGTGTATTGATTAATGTAACCTTTCGTATTTCAACTCTGGAGGATCTAGAGGGTGTTCAACATGTTGAGGTCGAGGCTAGACAAAATGATTTCGAAGATGATGTGGCCCCATCAGGTAAAGAGTGCCACAGTTATATTCTTTAAATTAATGAAATAATTGTAACAAAAATAAAAAATGATTTCAATTCAACCCATTTCTTTGTTATTGCAGAGGAGCCCCCTTTGCATTTGTGTCCTTGTCCTCAGAAGAGGACTAGGCATACATCAAGATCATGATCAGAAGACAGAACAACTGGAGAGGGGGAAAATGATGAAGAAAACGATGCTCCACTTAGAATTTACATAGTTTCAAAAAAAATAAAAAATGATTGTAATCTACATTATTTGATAATGATTGTTTTTTATCTGTTAATGAATATAATTATGTGCTAATGAATGTTCATGAATGATATTTGTTAATTAATATTGATGAATGTTGCATGTTAATGAGTGTTAATGAATTTTATGTGTTATTGATCATTGTGTGATAATGAATGAATGTTATTTTTTTTAATGGATGAAATAATGAATAAATGTTAGATGCTAACGGGGAATTTAGAGTGATGTTAGGGGGGCAAATGAGCTTCCACCTTCACATGGTTGGCCTTGTTAAGTAGAGAATATTAAAATATTCTCAAAACCAAGTGAAGCTCAATAAGATAACACACTTTTCAATATTTCATTATGTTGCATAGTTAATCTTATTGAATAATGTATATTGAATCTTAATTGTAGGGTCCAACAGAGCCAACACGAACAACAACACCACAAGTGGTTTGTTTTTTTAGTTTTTTTTTCATGATAATCTGGGAAGGTTCATTTGTAGTGTTATGTGTAACTGTGAAGGTAAGAAATTTATATTTTTTGTTATAGGTGATGAATTGGAAAAGGTCAGTGATCACTATCAAAATAGGGGCCACTTTCATGAACTCGTATCTGTGTTTGTGATGAGCAGCATCATTGGAAGGAACTTACATATTTATATATTCAATATGACGAATATGATATGTTGCCACTACTATCATGAACCATTCTCCGGAGGCATGAAATCATATGCAATTCAAAGATGTTGTAGTTAAAGTGGCCAATGTTGAATTGTACTACAAAGTTGTACACTTTTATTTCCAAGAACACCCAAATCTTATTAATGACCACTTGAATGTCCTTGCCCTTAGGGTAGACCACACACAAGTATTTGAAATCATGCATAAGGTATGGCTCTCAACTCTTTTATTTTGTTACTATTTTTAGGATTACCGAGATGTCTTTCACTTGGGTATTAAGTTTTTATAGATGTTCTCTTTAGCAGCTATTTGGTTTGGAAAAAAATTATGAGTATATTTTGTTGTGATGTATTTGTTATCCATGTTGGACATCTCCGTCTTGTGAATTTGTACATGGTTCTAGTATAGAGAAACAATGTAGCTAGTGTTAATGAGGCTTTGAATGAAATTTATGTAGAAGAGGAAGATTATGATAAGCTTTGAGAATCTATAGATATGCACGATAACTTTGATCACATAGGTCTTGCTCAGAGTGTGATGGGAACTTCTATATTGGTTCTTTCATTTAAGTTAAAGTGGGATGTAATTTAGCATTTGAATAGTTTTCTAATGATCTTCAATTTCAATTAGGTTGAGAAACATGAACTTCTTGAATTCCAATTTAAGGCTTTTCTATAGCGAATTTGAAAAAACCAGTGACCCTTCGAGGAGGCAAATGATTCTTGAATTCTTTTTGGTTATATTTATTGCTTGCTAAAAATTATGAAATGCTTACTTATAAATGTTTATGAAGTTGTGCCTGTATAAATTAAAAGTATGATTCCTTGATGAAGATTGCTTCTAAAAATACCTGATTTAATTATATCAGATCAACAACAGACCAATGCCTTCATCCCTTACTGATTTCATACCATTTCAAATTAAAAGATCCTACGTATAACCATGGAGACAGTTTTAATAACTTGTTTTCAAAACAAGACCATCACATCAAAAGCATCTATATGGATTGTAACTGAAATATAAAATGCAGTTAGTCTTATTGAATTTTAACTTTGCTCTGATGCTCAAACTGGAAATTAGTCTCAATTACAATAGCATAAGATAGCATATTGACGCAATCTAATAATAAATTTTTTTATCACATGGAACTAATCAATCAATTGAAAAGCATATACCATTCAGAATGAAGAACACTTGAAATTTATATTGAAAATAGATAATCAAACCAGTTGATTTCAATATGTATCATCCATCAACTTTGATATTTCTAGAAAACAATTTGCATAAGTGTTGTATAAAATTGTCTTGATAAGATCATAAAACTTGAGGTATCTCCCCCACTTGTTCTAAAAGATCATCCATTTATAGATGAGGATTCATTTTGAAAGTGAAAGGGCATACCCTTTCATTAAAACTAAAACTAACAAAAACTAACAAAAACTAACTAAAAACTAACTTCCTAAAAACTGTCTTTACAATATGAACATATTATAAAAAACATAGAAAAACATGACTCTGGGATCCAACTTAGACATCAGGTCTGGTCTCCCAACATCTTGTCGCACTTCTGGATATGCTCCGAGTACTTCTTTGACTTATATGTGTCTGCATCATGGATGATATCTCTAACAATGACTTCTAATGTGACAACGTTTTCCATATGTTTCACAGTCTCTTTCAATTCAATTCCATCAATTTGGGCAATATCAAGGGCGGCATTGAGAAGACTACGACATTATGAGATCCATACATCTTTATCCTTTATCTCACCCTTTTGGTCAATTAACTTTTGGAAACCATGCTGAACAGTGTCTTTGCATTCATTAAATTCAAATTGTAATTCTTCATCAAAATTATTGTGTTTAGCCAACAGCCTCTTTATTTTTTCAATTTCTTTTGTTTCCACTTTGGCCATTATTTTATCATGCAACCTTGTTCCCAATCTGTTTGAAATTATGTTGTGTGAAAATGCATTGTCCATGTTCTTTTGAAATACTATCCAAAATTCTTTTAGAAAGACTTGTAAAACCTCAAATTTTTTAGTTAGTAATGCACTAGCAGTATCTGCACTCACACTTTGTATCTGTTTTAATATCCTTTTATTTTCTTGCTACAACTCCTCACATTTTTTCTTCCATTGAGAGCTCTCTAGAGTAAGAACCATTGACACCTATTGCCCACTTCTCCTTAGCGTTTCTTCATACAACACCTTGTACTAGTTCCTCTCCCTCACTACTCTGACCATCTGTGCTTTATTGAATTTTGAAATATCCACTCCGATATCAGCAGAAACAATTGGATCAATTTTACCAACTTTAAGTTTCATCATATGGCCAAAGGCCTTGTCAACATCAATGATCTTTGGTCTTGTGTGGGGAGGGTACAGAGCCCATAACCTCAAAGATTCCTCATCCTGATCAAATCTTGAACCAATAAATACATCATTTACACCTTGTATATCCAATTTAAATTCTTGTTTTCTGAATACAATAAACTATCAAAGATAAAAGAAGTATTGAGGTCCCATCTGGCAAACAAAATCACCCTAGCCTTTGTAAGTAGCTGCCTCCCCTTTTGAGGGGTCATTGTGGTATCTCTGCATCAATTTCCTCTTTTAATTTCTTTAACAACTCAACCTCATTATCAGGTGTTATGTTGGGAATAAAGTCCCTCAATTTCTTCCCTTTAAAATTGTACAATATTGATTTAAATTCTTTGGAATGAATAAAAACATCATCAGCAACAAAACTAGAAAACTCCTCTAACCGAGAGTAAGCATGAACTTCTAATGTTGTCTCTATTTGGCCCTGGATGTCTAGCTCTTATTCCTTCTCTGACACTTGCCATCTAAAGACAACAACATTCTCATCAGATTCACTTTTTGTCTCCTCCTCCTCGATTTCAATTTCATGGAGTCTTCGTCTCTTTTCTGCCAGTTCATTATTTAGTTGATCAATTACCTCTTTGGCCTCTGCATCCTCCATGTTCTTGAAGATATCTTCAGCCTCAATACTAACATATAGATAACCTCCCAAGTTCTGCCTCTTCTTGCAAGAGTGAATGTATCCTTTAGAATCATAAGTTTTCCTGGCATAATGCTCAAACAAATTGTATTCTTCTATCAACTTCTTATCAATTATTTCATAAGCTTTGGTTGACACTATGGTGAAATCACCAAAACTCAATGTCCTAGGCAAGAACGCTTGCTTACGCATATCTGCAAAATGTTTAGCATTGGACATACTCAATTGCTTCACAATAACTAGATAATCTATTATGTCTAATAATAGTTTTGGTAGCATGTAGGGGCTCCCTTCAAATCCATATACTCTAAAACATGTAAAATATTTATTCACAAACCAGTCCCCCCAATTATGATAAAAAATGTGTCTTTCATCATAATCCTTGGGTCTTAGGAGCCTCTTGATCTTGTTAGAGATAGACCCTTCACATGAAATCCCATACATTTGGTACAATGGCATCACAATAAGTTCTTCAAACTTAATATAGTTGGACCTCATATATCGAGACTCCCAAAGAGATGTCCACAATTAGACAGGTTTCTCCTCACCTTCCATGTTCTTGGTATTTAAATTTTAGGCCCTTAGGCCAAAAACCCTTTACATATCCATAAAATAACACTAGATGCATTAATAGTGAATAAAATTTAAAATTGGGATGAGTGTCATCCCTAAGGTTTAAAAAACCTTCATGCAACCTCTCCACCGGATATGCTGCATAGTTAAAAGGCCTAGGTTCATACATTTGTATATCAAACACTAACACTAGTGGCCCAATGCTTGCTAGATTAGGCACCTCCACCCCTCCTACTTGCCCACATTATATGTATGTGTACTGCAAGTAGTGTCTGAACAAATCAATGCTGAATGGTGGCCCATCTTCCTCTGTTAATTTTCTTGCCTGCCTCTTGTGAATGGAAAATTTCTAGCCAGTATATGTAGTGTCCATTCTAAGGTATTCTTTCTCCAACTCCCCAAAGGACAAGGGCTTATCAGGACTGGGGTCTAAATTGAAAACCTCATTTATGGTACCCGTAGAAAATCTAATAAATGCTTCCCCATTTGGGAGTTGAATGCACCTCTTCATCGAATTATAATTCCTCACCAAAACCTCTAGCAATCTTATGTTTACAAAAACATTGGGGACTGTTAGCTTACCTAAATTTGTCATCCAAGGATTGCAAAGAAGAATCTCCTTGCTCCTTAAATAGTGGAACATAAACAATTCAAGTCCCCTTACCTTGGTCCAGACATCTCTGACCTCTCTGTACTTGTCTTTTAATTGGTCTCTCCCTGACAGGTGTTGCTTCAACCTTCTGGATTTTGGGTCAGGTGCCTGCATTTGGTCTATCATGTCTTGATTTAACCTCCTGGCTAGAGGTACCTCTTTAGTTTTTCCTTTCTTCACCTTAGAGTCAGGGCTGTTGGCCACCCTCTTCTTTCTTGTTGAACTTGAAGCTTCCATTTCTGCAATTACAATCCTCTGCTTTTTTTTTCAAAGGCGCAATGTGTTCTATCTATGTATTCTTCTTTCACCAATGCAATATTTAGACAAGGCAATTTCTAGTTCCGTCGTATTCTTTTGCAATAATGAACTTCTCATAAAATTTTCCTCGTGCGAACCATAGATGCATCTACTGCAAGTATTACATAGAATATTTTTAAAAATTTCAGTTTTGAATTCTAATATAACAATGGCTCGTCAGCATATGTCTCCCCAATGAATATATCCCTTTTGGGGCTCTCTGAACAACCCTTTATCTACTTTGACATCTTACTTTCTCTTATTGGGATACCCTAATCCATTGACTCCTTTTCCTCCTCATCAGTATATTTCAAAACTATATTCTCATCGAGTATCGGGTGAGCTCATTTAGCGTTATTGTGATAGGCATTGTTTCCCCAATGGGCTTCACCATCGGCATAGCTCTTCCCAATGCAACAAGCTTCATCACCATGAGTATTCCTAATAGTGTCTTTGATCCGCTCAATTAGTCTTCTCCTTCATCAGGTATCGGGGTAATCTGAAATGAAACATACCGATAAGAAAAGTCTTCCCGATAGAGTATGTTCCATCTGTATATGTTTCACTAATGATTTCTTCAGGCGTCGGGGTGGCTTAAAGTAACACATACTGATCACTTTGGTTATACCAATGCAACCAAATTCATCACCATGAGTCTTCCCAATAGTGTCTTTTCTCCACTCAATCAGTCTGCTATTTCATTAGGTATTGGGGTAATCTGAAATGAAACATACTGATAAGGAAAGTCTTCCCGATAGAGTATGTTCCATCAGAATATGTTTCACCAATAATTTCTTCGGGCGTCAGGGTGGCTCAAAGTAACCCATACCGATCACTTTGGTTATACCGATGGACTCTTCCTTTTGCCACCCTTATCGGGATAAGTCTTACTGATACCCTCATCAGCTATCAGCAAGACAATTCTCCACTACTACCGCTAATGTTTACTATGTTGATGGGTCATATCGGTATAGTTTTTGTCGATGCATCAATTCTCGTCAACTTTGCTCCTTGATCGGTATAACTTCTACCAATGAGTACAACTCTGACTTTCTATGCTCTCTCATCGGTATATGGTATCCCAATGCAAAATTATTCTTTGTTAGTTTAAGTGCCCTCATCGGTATAACTTATACTGATAATGTCAAATTTCAATCATTTTCAACTCCTTCTTTAAGATACAAAAATTGATAATGGATTTAATACAATTTGAATGAAAACTCTATTTTGCATGGGAGGTTTACCCTATCTAATAATTACTTGTGCACTTTGATCAATCCCAAGAACCTGTTTGTTAGGCCTCCTCACCTCAAAAGGAAACCCAGAGTGCTTCATCTTGTCTCAATGCCACCCTCAATATGCCCACTTGATGGTTGAGTCTCTGGAGAGATGTCACAAGTGGATGGAGATTGTCACTACAAGATTGCACCTACACATAAAACCCAGCAGTAACTATTCTTATGGGAAAAGTGCTCAATATATAAAAGGAAATTATAGAAAATAGCATTTTTAAGAGAATAATTAATTTGAAAAATTATTCTCTAACATGTTGCAATATCTAAAAAGGATAATCTTTACAAGGATGCAATGGAAACTAGTTCTCAATCGGGTGATGGTGAACTTGCAGAGGAATTGCTGGTGTATTTTTTGGAACAGGTATACAATTGGTAAAATATATAGTTGGTTGTTCTCTCTCATAGGATAAAGTATATTTTGAATTTTCATTTTGAATTGGGGCATTGAAATGGGGCTTACTTTTTCATTTGGAACTATAGGGCAAGAAAGAATGCTTTGCTTCATTCTTGTTCATATGCTATGACTTGATCAGACCAGATGTGGCTTTGAAACTTTCCTAGATGAATAATATGATTGACTTTGTGTTTCCATACCTACTTCAGGTTCTTGATATACTCTGATGATTATGTGAATATTTTAAGTTTCTCTTTAATAAATATTTTAAATCTTCTGCAGAATTAAATAGCTAATATTAAAAAAAAACCTCTTTCAAAGTTCATTCAAGAATACACAACAAAAGTTGATGAGCTTGTTAAGGACAAGTTAGAGGTTGTCTAAGAAGAGAAATCCAAGGAGAAAGAAGAGAAAGATCTTGTTGCTCAACAAGTATGCATTTTGCTTAATTGAGCCTCAAGGAGCACTTGTTCTACTCTACTGACAATTTTTAAAAATCCAAATAAATATGGTGCCTATTTTGTTTACAAAATATGTATGCTCAGCTTCTTCCCCTTACTTTGCCAGCACCTCCAATAGCATTTTTAAGAGCATAATTAAGGAAACTATAGAAAATAACATTTTTAAGAGCATAATTAAGGAAATTATAGAAAATAAGCATTTTTAAGAGCATAATTAAGGAGATTATAGAAAAATTGCATTTTTAAGAGCACAATTAATTTGAAAAATAACATTTTAAGAGCACAAGTAAGGAAATTATAGAAAAATAGTATTTTTAAGAGCATAGTTAATTTGAAAAATAGCATTTTAAGAGCATAATTAAGGAAATTATAGAAAAATAGCATTTTTACGAACATAATTAAGGAAATTATAGAAAAATTATGTCCTAACATATTGCAAGGTCTGAAAAGGATAATCTTTACAAGGATGCAATGGAAACTAGTTCTCAATCGAGTGATTGTGAACTTGCAGAGGAATTGCTGGTGTATTTCTTGGAACAAGTATACAATTGGTAAAACATATAGTTGGTTGTTCTCTCACATAGGCTAAAGGATATTTTGAATTTTCATTTTGGATTGGGGCATTGAAATGGGGCTTACTTTTGTATTTGGAACTGCAGGGAAAGAAAGAATGCCTTGCTTCATGCTTGTTCATATGCTATGACTTGATCAAACCAGATGTGGCTTTGGAACTTGCCTGGATGAATAATATGACTAACTTTGTGTTTCCATATGTGCTTTAGGTTCTTGATATACTTTGATGATTCTGTGAATATTTTAAGTTTCTCTTTAATAAACATTTTAAATCTTCTACAAAATTAAATAGCTAATATTCAAAAAAATTCTTTTTCAAAGTTCATTCGAGAATACACGACAAAAGTTGATGAGCTTGTTAAGGACAAGTTAGAGGTTGTCCAAGAAGACAAATCCAAGGAGAAAGAAGAGAAATATTTTGTTACTCAATAGGTATGCATTTTGCTTAATTCAGCCTCAAGGAGCACTTGTTCTACTCTATTGATGGTTTTTAAAAATTCAAATAAATATGTGCCTATTTTGTTTATAGAATATGTATGCTTAGCTTCTTCCCCTTTCTTTGCCAGCACCTCCAATAGCATTTTTAAGAGCATAATTAAAGAGATTATGGAAAATAAGCATTTTAAGAGCATAATTAAGGAAATTATAGAAAAATAGCATTTTTAAGAGCATAATTAAGGAAATTATAGAAAAACAACATTTTTAAGAGCATAGTTAATTTGAAAAATAGCATTTTAAGAGCATAATTAAGGAAATTATAGAAAACTAGTATTTTTAAGAGCATAATTAAGGAAATTATAGAAAAATAGAATTTTTAAGGAAATTATAGAAAATTATGTGCTAACATGTTGCACGATCTAAAAAGGATAATCTTTACAAGGATGCAATGGAAACTAGCTCTTAATCGGGTGATCGTGAACTTGCAGAGGAATTGCTGGTGTATTTTTTGGAACAAGTATACAATTGGTAAAACATATAGCTGGTTGTTATCTCTCACAAGCTAAAGTATATTTTGAATTTTCATTTTGGATTGGGGCATTGAAATGGGGCTTACTTTTGCATTTGGAATTGCAGGGCAAGAAAGAATGCTTTGCTTCATGCTTGTTCATATATTATGACTTGATCAGACCAGATGTGGCTTTGGAACTTGTCTGGATGAATAATATGATTGACTTTGTGTTTCCATACCTACTTCAGGTTCTTGATATACTCTGATGATTCTGTGAATATTTTAAGTTTCTCTTTAATAAACATTTTAAATCTTCTATAAAAATAAATATGTGCCTATTTTGTTTATAGAATATGTATGCTCAACTTCTTCCCCTTGCTTTTCTAGCACCTCCAATGCCTGGCATGGGAGTGGGCATGGAAGGTTGCTTTCAGCCAGGTATGAGTGGAATGGGAATGCCTCCCATGTCAGCTTATGGTATGCCACCTATGGGTGGCTATTGATGGGATTGAAGAACTTAAGGTGGGACAAATTCTTCAATAATACATGTTTTTTTGAGGCTGGTCTTCGAGTGGAAAGATTAGATTGTCAAATTGTTTTTATTGTCATTTGGCTAGTTGATACAGAATAATGAATTTTTAGTATTATTGTATTGGTCAATTAGTTCAAATCTTTCCATCCACCAACCATCTGACGCCTAAACCGTCGCATGCTTAGATTGTCAAATTGTTTTTATCAGGGAAAACTTTAAGAAACCCCTCCCTCGGACAAGGTGTAAAAACCTAGTGAAAGTTGTATAATTCCCAAGGAAAATTTTAATTTTACTGGCAAATTTTTGTGGTTTACGGAGAAAAAATAATAATCTCCATTGGCGAATTAGTCGTGATCACTCAAAGTTTGTGAAAAATCCTGGCAAATTGTAATATTTTTAAAACCAAAAAAATATGTGCATGGGCGAACTGTAATGTTTTTAAAACTAGAAAAATATTTGCATTGGTGATTTCAAGCTATTTTCATACCATTAAAAAAAAATATTGGCGATTTTAACCTATTTTCAAATCATAAAAAATAAAATATTGGTGATTTCAACTTATTTTCTGTTGGCATTCTACACTCTTATGAGAATAATGGTGTTGTCATTGATGGCAACCATCTAGCAACCTTTTGGCACTCATCTGGTAAAGCCACTGGCACCAGCATAGACATCTACATACACCGACAGACACTTCACCGACAATGATAACAATGCATACCGACAACCCAGCCAACAGGGAATACACTTTTGTTTATTGTATTTAAATGTAATTATCTTTTGTAAAGCCAACATGGTATATTGTAATAGACTCATATATGTATGAGATCTTGTAGATCATTTTTAAATGATGTAATAGGAATAAGAGAAGGAATGAGCAAATAGGAAAGATGATATATGCAAATGCATAAGGTAGATTTTGTATAAGGTTTTGGTTATAGAATGAGCTTAGTACTGAACCTAGAATAATTGATGCTGATTTGAAGCAGTACATTGTATTGGATTTTGTAATCCACTTTTGCAGTCAGTGTGACTCTTATCGAGTGGTTAGCTCTAGGCAGTTGGCCTTCCTACATGTGCAAACCCCTCATTGTGAGTAATATTTATTCATTGGCCAGTGAGTGAATATTGTGGGTCACAAATCCCATCAAGGTTTTTCCCACACCGAGTTTCCTCGTTAAACATCTTGTGTTATGGTGTGTTTTCTATGTTGTCTTTATTGTTCCTATTTACTACTTTAATTCTTATTTACTAGTACACTATTTTGGGATATAAAATTCTTAATAAGGTTAAATATTCTGTAAACCAGTTAGATACTGATTCACCCCCCCCCCTCTTAGTATCTTTGGGACTATCATTAATCCTAACAATTGGTATCAGTGCCTGGTCCTCTATTTTCAAAACCCTAATAGCTTGAGGAAGATTCTGACACCGGTACAAATGGAGAACTTAAGAAAACAATTGGAAGGATCTCTTGTAGACTATGATGTAGAGAAGTTGAATAATATCAAACTTGAAGATGATCTAAGGATTGCACAGGAATTCATTCAAGGACTTTAGGAAAATCTTACTATAGCTTGAAATAAAAGAAAAGAACTTCAAGAGAAGATGCAGAGTGATGATGATGAAAAGGAAACTCTTAATGAACTTGTGAACAAGTTGAGACAAGAAAATAGTAATATGAAATATGAAATTCAAAATATGACTATGAGGTTTTGTAAAGACATTGAAGACAGGAAGAAGAATGAAGATGACCTGAATAGGAGACTCAATGATGTTGGAAATGAAAATCTAAGACTCAATCATGAAAATGATATGTTGAAGATAGATTTGATTCACATTCAACATGATAAAACCGAACTTATGAGACAAAAGGGAATTCTAGAAAATGAGTTGGCTACTGCAAATCAACATAAAGAGAAATTCAAGAAAAGATCAGAAGAATTTGATATCATGCTGAAAAGTCAAAAACCTAATGGAGATACTAATGGACTTGGATTTGAAGTTGGAGAAAGTTTTGGTACTGCAAACAATCATGATCATAGTAAACTGGTAAGATAACCTAATGCTTATAAATTTAATGGAAAATTCTTTAACTGTAACAAGTATGGTCATAGAGAAAATCAATGTAGATTCAGAAACAATCAGAACATTAATGCACCCACTGGTCAATGTTCTAAATGCAACAAAGTTGGTCATAATTCAGAAAACTACAGAATGAATGTGAAATGTTATGTTTGTGGAAGATTTAGGCACTTATCTAATCAATGTATAACACAAACCGACATAGGATATAGAAAGGCTATTCAAAAGAATAATGTAACCTGTTATGCTTGTAACAAAATTGAACTATCTTTGAGGTAGGTATCAAAAAAAACCATGAAGATCATCTCTTGGAATATTCAAGGATTGAACAATCCTCACAAACATGATTTAATAAAAAGTACGATTAGAGACAAAAACCCTGATATTTTTTTGATTCAAGAACCCAAGATATCAAAAGATAAGGTAGAGGGATTGAAAATGTTTAGCAATGGAGGAGTTAGTGGTGGTAGTTCAGAAGGTGCCTCGAGAGGTATTGTTACTTTCTAGAATAAAAACATGGTAGAGGGAGAAGTGTTGATTCAGGACAATAATCTGGCTTGTATATCAGATTTAAGCATTTAAAAGATAGTACCTCATGGGTTTTAACTAATGTGTATGCTCCTAACACTAAGACTAGCAGAAGTGATTTTTGGAAAAAATTAACCTTGTTAAGAAGTAGGTTTGCTAAAGATAGTTGGGTGATTATGGGGGACTTCAATACCCCTTTGAAGGGAAATGAGAAAAAGGGAGGGAGCCAAACAAATCTAGACAATAGATTGGATTTAGTGGACTTTATCAATAATAATTCTCTCCATGACTTGGATTTGCAAGGAGTTAAATACACTTGGACTAATAGAAGGAGCGGTGAGGATTTAATTCAGGTAAGACTTGATAGAGCTCTTATCTCTTTGGATTGGTTTAATCTTTACTTATGTTCTTTATCTCCTCACATAAGAGAAGGATCAAATCACTATCCTATATCCTTCACGGCTGATGCTAAGAATAGAAGAAGACACTTCCCTTATAGATTTGAGAGAATATGGACTAAACATCTGGATATGGAAAGAAAAATCAAGGAATGGTGGTAGGTTAGAATTGAAGGGAATGCTATGTACAAATTGGTCAAAAAGTTGAAGTTTGTGAAAAAAATGTTAAAAGGTGGAATAAGGAATGATTTGGGAACATCTTTGCTTTGAAAGCTAAAATTCTCTTAGAGTTAAAAGTTATTCAGGATGAGATTCAGAATAATGGATATAATAACACTTCAAGAGATGTTGAAGATTAAATCCTTATGAGATATCATGACATAATAGCAAAAGAAGAAACTTTCTGGAAACAAAGGTCAAGAAATGTATGGTTGAAGGAAGGGGATAGAAACACTAAATAATTTCATATTTCCACTGTAAAACATAAGGCCATCAATAGAATATCACATATTATAGTGAATGGTATAAGTGTTGAAGAGGAAGAATCTATGAGAAAGGTTGCCATGGAGTTATTCTCCAATCTCCTTGCCAAGGATCATAATTTAGATATGCAGTCTCAAAAGAACCTAATGGATTGTATCCCTACTATCCTGGAGGCCAATCAAAACTCTTACCTGATTGCTATCCCTTCCAATGATGAGATTCTGAAAGCTATCAACTCCTTTGAAGGCAACAAGGTGCTAGACCTGGATGGTTTTCCCATGTTCTTTTTTCAAATGTATTGGCATATTGTTGGAGATGATGTTTCTAGAGCTTTGAAAGAGTTCTTTGGTGCTAGAAGAATTTTGAAAGAGATAAATGACACCTTTATTGCTCTTATCCCCAAAAAGATGGGAGCCGATTCCATGGATCTTTTCAGACCTATAAGCCTTTGCAACTCTCTATACAAGATTATCTCTAAGGTTCTGACCTCTAGAATCCTGAAGTTGCTTCCTTCTATCATTTCTCCTTAGCAAAGTGGTTTTGTCCCTAGAAGACAAATCTTGGATTCAATTATTTCGGTCCATGAAAACATTCATTCTTTGTCTAATGCTAAAAAAAAGGCTTTCTTCTGAAGCTTGACCTATCCAAAGCCTACGATAGAGTGGATTGGAATTTAATGATGGAAGTTCTCTTAGCTTTTGGTTTTTGTTCTAGAAGTATTAGTCATATTAGGAAATTAGTCTCTTTGAATTATTTTTTTGTATTAGTTAATGGGTCTCCTTCCCCTTTCTTCAAGTCCTCAAGGGGATTCAGATAGGGAGATCCTCTATCTCTGGTTATTTTTATTATCATGGCAGAATGTCTGGGGAGAGGCATTGGAAAGCTAGTTGAGAAGGGGGAGTTTTGTGGATTGAAACCATCTTCAACGGATCAATTTTTTTGCCATCAACAGTTTGTGGATGATTCTATAATTATGGGGAGGGCTTCAGTGTAGGACTCTAGGAGTTTAAGCAATGGATAGTTATGGATCAGCTACTGGGCAACTTATTAATTAGTCTAAAAGTTTTGTTTATTTCATCAACACTCCGGAGAGAAGAAAAATTAAAATAAGCAATATTTTGGGGTGTCAATTGGGGAGTCTTCTTGCTTCCTATTTGGGGCTCCCCTTATGCCAAGATCCTCCTAATACTTTCTAGGGAGCTTTGGTGGATAAATTCCACAAGAAGTTAGCTAGTTGGAAGGGCTCTCTTCTTAGCCAAGCTAGTAAGGTTTAACTATTGAAATAAAATCTTCAAAGTATACCTCTTTATGCCATTAGCCTTTTCAGAATTCTTGCCAAGTATGCAGAGGCTATTGAAAAGATCTAAAGAACCTTTTTGTGGACAGGGGTTGAGGAGAAGAAGAGAATGAATCTGATTGCTTGGGACAAGGTCTGTAAGCCAATAAGAAAGGGAGGTCCGGGTCTTAGAAGAATAAGAGATGTGAATGAATACCTTATGGCCAAGCAGATTTGGAGAGGGTATAATAACTAGGGAGAATGGAAACTGATATGGGACAACAAGTATAAAAGGCAATATCCTACACTTCTAAGCTTCCTCAATGCGAAAGATATCCCAATTGGTTCCAATATCTGGAAAAATGTATCTAGAACAAGAGATCTAATTGCCAAAGGTGTGAAATGGAAATGGGGAAAGGGAACCTTATCAAATTTTGGGAAGACTCCTGGTTGCTCGAGTCCCCTTTGAGTGAAAGTCCTGAGCAGAGTAGATCTCAGAACTAGTGCAAGGAAAGATATGGATCTATGGTGGGTGACTACTGGCAAGAAGGACAGTGGAAGGATTTATCTCAAGTTGATCATTCCTTGGGAAGTCTGAACAAAATAATGAATTCCATGGTGGTGGTGGAAGATGAAGATCAATTAATCTAGAAACTCATAGCAAATGGTAAATTTACTATGGCCTCTCTTTATTATCAATAGTTTTCTAAAATGGAGAGTCCATGTTGGGCTAAGGCCTGGGTGAAAGGCCTAATCCCTAAAATTAATATTTTCTTCAAGATATCCCTTCAAGATAAAATTCTAACTATTGATAACCTCAGAAAAAGAGGTATGTGTATGCCTAGTGTTTGTTTTCTTTGTATGCATAATGAGGAGACCATCAACCACTTGCTCTTTCATTGTCCCTTCTCTGTTATTGTCTGGGGAAGATGTCGAGATCACTTAAATATCAGTTGGAGTTTCTCAGAATTAGTTCAAGAGGTTTTTAATTCTTGGCAACACCCATCAAGAAATAAGTCCACTATTTTGTTGTGGATATTAGATTTACCCCATATATACTGGGGTATATGGAAAGAGAGAAACAAAAGACTATTCAGAGAGAAGGTGTCTAAGGCTCAAATTCTATTTGAGAAAATAAAAAGAAATATATTGGAAAATATGAATATCATAGATGGTATTGCTAATCCTCAAGACAAGGATGATCAAATAATCTTCAAGAAGTGGAGATTAAAAGGTCATGAACACTTTCAGATCAATCCTAGAGAGGGTGTGATATGGGAAAATCCTACCAATGGTTGGATGAAAATTAACTTTGATGGAGCTTCAAAATGTAATCCTGGTATTGTGGTATGTGGTGTGGTCCTAAGGGACGAATGGGAAAAATGAAAAATTATAAAATGCATACCTATAGGAAATCAAACAAATCATGTAGTTGAGGCTATGGCAGCATAGCATGGGATGGTCCTAGCAAAGGAATCCAAATGCACCAGAGTCTGGTGTGAAGGAGACTCATTGAATATAATCAATTGTTTGAATAAGAATTTCCTGCCATCTTGGTCAATAAACAATGCTATTAAAGTAGCTAAGAAAATTTTTGAGACATTTGAAATGTATGTTTTCACACACGTGTACAGGGAAGCAAATTCATGTGCTGACTGGGCAGTCAACCTGACCTGTCAAATGGAAGAAATCATTACTATTAATGGTGAGAGCTAGCTCACATGTGAAGTGAAATCCTTGCTCGATTTGGATTGTATCCAAACAAGGCAACATGGCACTATCAACCATAATTTCTAAATGCCTCTTCCACTTATTTCGAAGCAAGTTTACTACAGAGGTGATGTGCATTTATTTAAGTGTCTTTTCATAATTGCTTGGCACGTATTCAGGGTTGTTTTTTAAGGCAACCACATAAACCAGACAAGAAGAATTAGAGCCAAGAGAAGGAAATTTAGGGATCGTGAAGGAAAAATGGGAGGGAATAAAAAAAGGTTCGAACCTTCTTCTTGCTCGGAATGGAGGAAGAACAGGGAAGTTTGGGAAATTCTTCAGGAGGGGGGTTTGAGTGTGTTTATGGAGAGGCTTAGTGGGAAAGGTCCTATAGTTACTAAACACTTTATCAAGAATTGGAAGAATGGTAAGATTTTGGTGGGGTCCCAGATGATGACTGTGGATGAGGAGATTATTGCTAAAGCCATGGGGATGATGATAGAGGGCATGAAATTTTATAGAGATCGTAGTATCTCAGATAAGGTAGCGGCCAAATTTCCTATCACAGATGGTGAGAAGAAGAAAATGGTGAAAGTTGATAATTCTTATCATTCCCCAAAATGAATATGTAGGTCATGAAGGTTTGTTTTATTTGCTACAATTACCTATATAACTTTGGATGGTAGGATTTCTAGAGCTTATGGACACCACTTTGTTTTTCTCAACCATTTTCTTCATGAGGAAAAGGTGATCCTGCCATATTATCTTGCATGTTCCATGGACCATACTATCAAAGAGATATAGAAAGGGCCTAAGGGAGACCATGCCCTTCACCAGGGTCTTATGGCTCTTGTATATAAAGTGCTTAAAGGGAAATGTATTGAAAAACCCATTAAAACTAAATATGCAAGAGATGAGGACATAGAGAGTGAGGCTAGAGGTTTTAACTTTGATACAGAGACTGAGGGCAACTTGGAGGAGCCTAGTAAAAAGGGGAGAAACAAGGCTAAGAGGAAAAAGATAGTGGTGGATTTAGATATTTTAGAGTCTGAGGCCGAGTCCTTCAAGGGAAAATTCATTAAAAATAAGAAAGGGAAAGGTAACAAAAAGAAAACTCAGAGGAAGAAGATCAGCAAGGGAGGTAATAAAGATATTAATCAAATTTTGATTGATTTTGCTGAGGAGGCATAGGAGAATAAAAATGATGATGGGCAGGATAAGGAGGGGAATGAGAATCCAGTTATGGGCAAAATTGAGGGTTTGAATACTCAAGGTCTGCAGAAAGAGGATCAAGAGGACAAAAGTGGTAAGTTTAGTGACTGTGTTGGAGAAAATGAGAGTATTAGGGGTTTTTGTGAAACCATTTGTACAATGGTGAAATACATAGGCAGCCCAAAGAAAGATATGAATGCTGTCAAAAGAGCCATGATTGGCGAGAAACCCCTGTCTGAAAATGTCAAATAATTGGCAGTTGCAATTAATAATGTTGAAGCCATTGAAAGCATGGTGGGTAAAATTATTTCAATGGAAAAAAAAGGTTAAGGAGATGGAAGAAAATGGAGGTGAAAGGGATGGGAATTGCTATGAACAATTTGAGCAGCAAAATTGACAGGATAGAACTCACAGTTAAGAAGATTGCAGAATAGAACTTCTAGATTCTCAAAGCTTTGGTGGACAACATGAACATTTTGTTTAGCAGATTTGAGAATATCAAAGAGAAAGATGGCAACAAATATCAGCTGAACAAAAAAGGTTACGAGAAGAGGACCAAAGCCAATACCAGCAACAAGGGTGACATCAAAGGTCGAGAGCTGGAAGAGTTAAAGACCTCTGTAGACAACACGAAGTAAATGGTTGTCCACACTAAAGATATCATGAAAAATATCTAGTTGTCTCGACCACGATCTTGGTCTCTATCTTTTTGTTGTTGTTTCACTTTCCTATCTCTATCCTTTTTTGGCTTTTTATGTAATGTGTGTTGAGATCCCTTTTTGTTTGGATGGGATCAATTTTTGTTTTTGAAGTGATCAGGCATGATTCTTTCTCGCTCTTTTGATATCCTGCTATGTAAAAGGTTCAAGTTCCTTTCAAAAACCTGGTTTTACTTAGTTAAAACAAAATTGGACATATTGCAAAATTTTGTAGAAGAAAGACTTCTCCAACAAATAATAAAGGACACAATTTAAAAGGCAAAGAAAAGGTAGATGAGGTAAAGCAAGAATTTTCAAAACAATGGATTAGGAAGATAGATCAGAATGTTGATGAGACTATTTCCTCACTGGTAGAACAGAGTATTACTCTACCAAAAGGAGATTCTTCATCCAAATAAGAAGTAACCCTTTGGGGGTATCGCAGCAAATTGAAATATCATGCAAATTACCCTTGGTTGATGGTGAGAAGATATATTTCTTCTCTACTGGTAGATGTATTAAGTTTTCACTTAACCGAAGAGAATTTAATGCAGTTGTTGAAGGAGAAGTCATTATAAATCATTGGTTTTCCCTCATTTTTGATTCACCAAGCATTCAAATTAGTAGAGAGCACAAAATCCGAGTGAAGACATTCAAGGCGAAGGTGTGAAGTGATTTATTTTAAGCATTCACACATATCAGGAAGCTAAAGGAGTTTTCAAATGGCTTCTTCTTCTGCTCCCAAATTTATTGCAAACCCTACTATCATGGAAAATGTAAAACTCCCTAGGCCTGTGTTCAAAATTATCCTTGAAGTAGCTAAGAAAGATGATTCCATAGACGCATTTTCAAAGATTCCTAAAGTTGTAGCTTATACTAAAGACCCTAGGATATATATTCACTGCAACATTGAAGAATTAGGTTATAAGGAATTGTTGAAAATGTTAGGGTTCCCACAGATACTGAGAGGGGGGGGGGGGGGGTGAATCAGTATCTAATCAGTAATAAGAATTTCTTAAGTTGAAACATGTAGAACATAATATAACAGTGTACTGGTATGCAAGAAATAATGCAATAAACAAAATCAAGAACATCCACATGAAAAGTATACCATAACACAAGATGTTTAACGAGGAAACCCAGTGTGGGAAAAACCTCGATGGGATTTGTGACCCACAATATTCACTCACTGGCCAATAAGAGAATATTACTTACAATAGGGGCCTGCACATGTAGGAAGGCCAAGTGCCTAGAGCTCACTGCTCAATGGGAAGTCACACTGACTTACAATAAGGATTATATTAATCCAATGACTTGTACTGCTTTATAATAGCATCTTCAATGCTAGATTCAGTACCGGTTCTTGCTTTGTTCTTTACATATACCCTTGACCTATAATTCGCACATTAGGTCTACCTAATAATTTCCTTTTTTGCTTCTTACATCACTTTTTAAATGTCTACAATGATCTCCTTTATATACAAGAGTCATTTTACAATTTGCCAAGTCGTCTTAGAATAATAAAAAAAATATTACATAACAAAAATCCTATCGGCCTCTGTGTCGGTATATATCTTTTCTTCTGTGTCAGTGTCGGTGTCCTTGTTGATGCCGGTGCACTATCTTGCCTATGTAATACTTGCTGGTATGATGTCTTGTCGGTGCCATAGGATTGCAAGGTTGCCATCAATGATAAAACCTTCAATCGCATACAATGTCTCATTGGAGTGTCCATATGCCAACAATCTCCCCCTTTGGCATTGATGGCAACACTCATGAGAAATTTCACAAAAGTATCCAAAAATGTGTAGTCCAAAAATGTGTGTGCTCCCCCTGAGCATATGATTCTGGTGATTTGAATTTTCTCATCCCACTACTCCCCCTTTGGCATCAATGACAAAGGTTGTCAAGATGTCACTAGAGTTTGTAGTTTCAACTATCCATAAACTTAACCTTATAGCTAGGTAGTTATAATCTAAAAAAGATCTCCCAAAATTAAGTTTAAACTATCCATAAATTTCTTACTATCTTTTATTGTTGTCTCGGTTCTTTTTACTATACCGGTGAGATGCTACAAATGCTCTGCCGGTGTTTTGCTACCTTGTGTTAATGCCTCTGAGATTTCCTTCTGCAAAGATGCTAAATAGTCCAATCTTGGACTCAGTTTAGATCTCAAATGCTTTGCCTTGTTTATTATTCTCTCTTTCTCTCTTTCTAGTTTGAGTAATTCTTCCTCAAAATTTGCTATCTTCTCTTCAAAAACTAATAATGAATCTAGTGAGTTGACAAAATTGTCTGCAAGTTTATTTATCTCATCCTGTGCCTTGCTTATTTTCTTGTCAATATCTATAGTTAAAAAGTTTGTTTTATATGTATCTTTATACAGATTTTTGTATTCTTTCAAAAAACTACATAGTTCTAGTAGAATTGTGTCAAAATCTCTGTTACACTTCTTTATTTCCTCATCAAAGAATTTATGTTTCTCTTTCTCTACCTTATCCTTTACTGATTCTTCCTTTATTTTCTCAATGTTTTCAGAAATATATTTACACAATGTATCCAATTGTCCTAAAGAATCTTTATTATCTATGTTACAGTTTGGAGCTATTACCTTCAAAATTGGTATAGAATCATCTATTGCTTTACAAGCCTATGAACTGTAGTCAGTTATTTTCTTAATGGAGTCAAGTAGTACCTCAGTCACATTTGTTGACTTAAATGTTGATGATGATCCAATAATCTAGGTACCAATGGAAGTAACCATGCTTGTATTGACCTCTGGCAGGTCAGTTTGTGTCTGCATTTCTTTTAGCACTGGTTTTCCCACTTCACTACTTACCGGTGGCACTGTTTCCTTATGAACTTGTTCCAAAGCCTTTAGCTCTATTGGTTTCTCTGTATGTTGTGTTGTCTCTATTTGTGCCGCAGTCTCTACCTTTTTCTCTGTGTCCTCTTCTGGTTTCTCTGTTTCCCCTACTACCGGAGGCTCTTTAGCCATATCTGACTTGTTAGTTGTATCTTTATCAACTATTATGTTGATCTTTTGGGTATCAACATTTATAGTATATAGGACTTCAGAATTAGGATTGCTATCCCCTACATCCACACTTTCTGCTATCGGTTGATCTTCAGTAGTTGTAATTTTCACAGGTGGGGGTAGGTTGTCTTTAACTTTTATGCTTGGTGGTTGACCAACTTTGTCTTTCCTCTTGTCCCTATCCTTCTGATATACCTTTATAGGCTTAGGTTTCTTGTATTCTTCTTGTTTTTCCTTGTCAACTAGGAATATATCCCAACCATCTTCTATTTCCTCTGTTACTTTAGTAACTCTTCTTGCCATCAATGAAATATGCCAGTGTCCAATAGAGAATATTGACCGGTTTGCCTGAGCAATCAAATCATCAATTTCCTTGGGAGATTTTACTGGATATACAGCAAGTAGTTTCTCTATTTTTATTTTCTTATCTAATTCTATCACTACTTGTCTTCTGGCCTCAAGTCTTTTGAACAAATCATCAAGAATTTCATTTGCTACTTCCATCAAAAATTTCTTGTACATATCCATATGCAGTATCACACTTTCCTCAACTTGCTCTTTCTCATCAGCAGATAGAGTGTCATAAATTTTTCTTATGTTTTTCAGTTTTCCTTCCTTTGTGATTTCATTTAAGAATATATCTAGAGGTGCCAAGTCACTGCTTGTCCTTTTCTTTTTCTTTGGTGTCAGCTTCTTCTTGGGTGTGACCTTTCTAACTGGAGATTTCACTGCTTGTTGCTTTTGCCTTGTCCTTCTAGGTGAAGGAGTGGTTGTCGGTGAGGGATCTCTTTTTCTAATAACTCTTTTAAAAGTTGTTGGCATGTCACCTTCCGAAGAAGTACCTACCGGTGATAGATGAGCTTCAGGTTGTGGAGCTGCCAACTCATCTTCTGTTATGCCAGTTTTCTTCAATACATCTTCCTTGATGGCTTTTGCTTGTCTGGACCCTTTCCTTACAAATGCCTCAACCTTCTTTACTCTTTTCTTTGATTGTATTTGGCTTTCTATAGTCTCAACACTACCAAATACTTCTTCCTTGGGTTCATTGGGGGCTTCCAGAAGTGCTTTAGCATAAGTTTCAACTATGTGATCATCTGTCTCATAGCCCATGTCGGTTACCCAAACTATCCTTGGGATGACCGCTTCCATCTAGATTTCATCTTTCTTAATAACAAAGCATATACCATCTTTGTATTTGTCTACTATTTTCTGAGATAACCTTAATCTTTGCTTCATTTTGGTCTTCAATGCTTAGAAAAAGTCATGAATATTGTTCTCCTTGTTCTCTCCCATGTTATTGAATAGTTCAGTCAATTGTTTGCCTACCGGTATGTCGTATCCAAGTTCTTTGTAACCTATACCGGGAACTTGTTTTGTTATGTGTAGCATTAGACATACTAACAAATTTCCAAATTTGAAAGCTCCTTTCTTGTCCTTTTTATCTTTCCAAGGTTGTCTATTAATTCATCCTTTAACCATTCACAAATGTCAATTTTTGCATTGTCTATTACCATATCATAAGCACTCTTAATGCATAAACTTGAAACTGAGTTAAGTCTGTTGGCATGAGTGGCTTTGTAACCTAATATCATACTTATGAATCTCACATTGATATCTTTTACATCATTAACCCTTAGAGATCTCTTATTGAATGTTTCACCAGTTAGTTTTGTAACTAGGTCATTTGGAACCTTCTTGGTTTTGTCTGGTCTCTTACCAGTGGTCCGTAACCTTGTGACAGCTTTCACAGCTTCCTTGGTGATCTTATGGATTGTATCTAACTGAGAAAAATTCTCCATGAACTCTGCTTAAAACTATCCTAATCACATCCTTAGGGAATTCAAGAATGCTAAGGATTTCTGTGAATCCTAGGGTTTCAATAATCTTGTGTTCAGTTTTAATATTGTCTGTATCATCACATATCACAGTTTTATACATGGTTTTGATTTCCTCATCTCCTAACTCTTCAATGTTGCAGTGGATGTACATTCTAGGGTCTTCAGCATATACAACACCTTTAGGGATTTGAGAAAATGCACCTAAGGTATCATCCTTCTTTGCTATCTCGGGGACTAACTGAAATACGGGCCTAGGTCTTTTTATTACTTCAACAACAGTAGGGTTTGCTATGTATTCAATTGTAGAGGTGGATGCCATGATTAAATACCTTTTATTGCCTTGGATGGATGATTGCTTGGAGTGTGCTTGCTTCTTGTTCGAAATGCCTTAGCTTGGAGTCTTCACGCTCTCTGAAAGTTTGAAATCTTGGTGAAGTGAAATGGAGCAAAAACCTTAACTTTATAATGTTTATTTGCCATCTACCATAGTAATTGCATGCCGGTTAAGTTATTCACTTAACATTGTTTGCCGGTAATGAGTAATTTTTTTTCAACTTTTGTCTCTAATCGAGGGAATAATTAGCATATGTGTCATTTGATTGCCAAACCCTCAAGGAAATTTTCTTCAATTAGATGAAGAACTTCCTACCAGTGCAGTACTGCTCTATCCTGCTAGTGAAGCATCACTCTGTCCTACCGGTGAAGCATTTGTTGGTTCTACTAGTGGAAAAGTATTCCCAATATTTAGATTAGCTTTTCTAATCCATTGCTTTGAGAATTCTTGCTTAACCTCTTCAACCTTTTCTTTACCTTTCAAGCTAGCAGTTTTGTTGTCTACCGGTGTTCCTTTATTTCTACAAAATTTAGTAATATGCCCAATTTTGTTACATGCATAACAAGTTACATTAGTTTTTTGAATAGCTTTCCCATAACCTATGTTGATTTGTGTTCTGCATTGATTAGATAAATGTCCAAATCTTCCACAAACATAACATCTCACATTCATTATGCAGTTTTCAGAGTTATGACCAACTTTGTTGCATTCAGAACATTGACCGGTGGGTGTGTTGATATTCTGATAATTTCTAGATCTACATTCATTTGCTCTATGACCATACTTATTGCAGTTAAAGCATTTTCCATTGAATTTATAAGCATTAGGTTGTCTTACCAGTTTGCTGTGATCCTGAGTATTTGCAGTACCAGAGTTTTCACCAACTTCAAAGCCAATTCCAGAAGTGTCACCTTTAGGTTTTTGATTTTTCAGCAAGGTACCAAGTTCCGCTGAGCTTTTCTTGAATTTTTCTTTGTGTTGATTTGCAGTTTCCAGTTCTCTTTCCAAGATTTCTTTTTGTCTCATTAGTTCATTTGAGTCATTCTGAGTATGCATCAGATCTATCTTCAACATGTCATTTTCATAGCTAAGTCTTGTATTCTCATGTGTTGCATCACTTAGTCTTTTGGTCAATTCTTCTTCATTCTTCTTCCTATCTTCAATTTCTTTGCAAAACCTCATAGTCATATCCTACATCTCATTCTTTATTGTTATGTTCTCCAGTTTTATCTTGCTTATCTCATCATTAAGTAATTCTTTTTCATCATTCTCATTTTGCAATTTTTCACATAATTCTCTTCTCTCATTTCTTGCAATGGTAAAATTCCCTTTAAGTGCCTAAATGATGTCCTGTGCTGCCCTTAAATCATCTTCTAGTTTGATATTTTTCAATTTGTCTACATCATAGTCTGTAAGAGCTCCTTCAAGTTGCTTCATCAGATTTTCCATCTTTACCGGTGTCAAGATCTTCCTCAAGCTGTTAGGCTTCTGAAAATAGAGGACCAAGCTCTGATACCAATTGTTAGGGTTCCCATAGATACTGAGAGGGGGGGTGAATCAGTATCTAATTGGTAATAAGAATTTCTTAAGTTGAAACATGCAGAACATAATATAATAGTGTACCGGTATGCAAGAAATAATGCAATAAATAGAATCAAGAACATCCACATGAAAAGTACACCATAACACAAGATTTTTAATGAGGAAACCCGATGTGGGAAAAACCTCGATGGGATTTGTGACCCACAATATTCACTCACTGGCCAATAAGAGAATATTACTTACAATAAGGGTCTACACACACAGGAAGGCCAGCTACCTAGAGCTCACTGCTCAATGGGAAGTCACACTGACTTACAATAAGGATTATATTAATCCAATGACTTGTACTACTTTATAATAGCATCTTCAATGCTAGATTCAGTACTGGTTCTTGCTCTGTTCTTTACATATACCCTTGACCTATAATTTGCACATTAGGTCTACCTAATAATTTCCTTTTATGCTTCTTACATCACTTTTTAAATGTCTACAATGATCTCCTTTATATACAAGAGTCATTTTACAATTTGCCAAGTCGGCTTACAATAATAAACAAAATATTACATAACAAAAATCTTGTCGGCCTCTGTGCTGGTATACATCTTTTTTTTAGTCCCGGTGTCGGTGTCCTTGTTGATGTCGGTGCACTATCTTGCATGTGTAATACTTGCTGGTATGATGTCTTGCCGGTGCCATAGGATTGCAAGGTTACCATCAATGACAAAACCTTCAATCACATACAATGTCTCATTGGAGTGTCCATATGCCAACAGAAAATGTTTAGAACCATAATTTGTGATGAAAATGGCATTGTCCAACCTGAGCACAAGATTGTGGAGACTTTAGGTTTTGTTGAAATATTGGATATCCCTGAATTTCTGGAAGAAGTAGTGAGAATTGTCCTAAGTAGGGCACATGGATAATTTATATAGTTAGACTCTATCTGCAAAATAAACCGGCAAGCAATTAGGGTAGTGACAGGTTCACCCTCAACCGACAGCAGACCAAACAAAACAAAGAAGGTTCCTAATAACAAAGTCATGATCCTAAGTGGAGCAACATCAAATAGTAGATCTCTAAGAGTGAATGACATCAAGGACATCAATGTGAGATTCATAAATATGATTTTAGGTTACAAGACTACTCATGCAAACATACTTAATTAAGTTTCTAGTCTTTGCATTAATAGTGCATATGAAATGGTGAAAAATAATGCAAAAATAGATGTGTGTGAATGGATGAAGGATGAACTCATAGATAATTTGAAAAAGATCAAAGGTGATAAGAAAGGGACATTTCATTTTGGTAATCTCTTATTATGCTTAATGTTGTATTTCACAAAGGAAATCCCCTGATATAGGATAGAAAGACTTTGGATATGACATAATGGTAGGAAAAAAATTACAAGAAGCTTTTACCGGCATGGGTACTGCTAAGGAAAACAACATTGCTGAATACTTTAAAGTTTTTCAAGCTAAAATGAAAACCACAGAAAGACTACCACAGAGTGTAGTGGATAAATATGATAAAGAAATCTACTTTGTAATCAAGAAGGATGAAACATGGATGGATTTGTACTACCTAGGACTATATGGGTAACATAAATGGGTTATGAGGTAGATCTCAACATAATTGAGACTTATGCAAAAACATTGTTAGATGCACCTAGAGAACCAACAAAAGAAGTTGTTGGTAGTGCTGAAACAATTGTAAGCAATGTGAAAATAATGAAGCAAAGGAAGAAAAGAGAAAAATACATAAGAGATGCATCAAAGAAGGTTAAGGAAATCAAAGAAAATGTTATGAATATTATTGGTATATCAGCTAGTGAACTGGATGGACTGCAACTAGAGGCACACATTTCACCGGTTGGCACATCTTCTGATAGCGAGACACTAGTTGAATTCAAAAGAGTTGAAAGGAAGAGAAAACCTTCACCAATACCCTCTCCTCCACCCAAAAGAACAAGAACCTTAAGGAAGAAACAATAAGCAGTAAGACAACCAGCTAAGAAACTGACTCCCAAGAAGAAACAAAAACTGGTAATACCCTCATTAGATAATTTATTGAATAAAATAACTGATGATGGTAATTTGGCAAATGTGAGCAAATTATATAACACATTCAATGATTCAGAAAAAGAAAGCATTGAAAATAGTATAATTTTACATCTGGATATATACAAGAAAGTTTTAATTGAAGTTATGGATGACTTGCCTAATGAACTATATAGAAGGTTAGATGCAAAGAGGATTGCAGTAATGGAATTGGACAAGAAACTTAAAGTTAAAAAACTTCTAGCTGTACATCCGGTTAACTCAAAACAAGAGATTGATGACCTAATTTGTGAAGCTAACAAATCTGTTTTTGCTAGTGGTCACCGACAAGTGAGTTTGATGGCAGGTAGAGTAAATGAGATTGCAAAGGAAACTATTGATAAATGGGATATCTTCTTTATGGAAAAAGAAAAACAAGAGGAATTGAACCATCCAAAGAAAACATTCAATTCATATTAGAAGGATAAGGACAAAGGGAAAGGTAAAGTTGGTGGAATACCAAACATCAAGATAACTAATAACTTGCCACCACCCTTGGATACTGCACCGGTACATACTGATGATCCACCAATTACTGAAAGTGAAGGTATCATGCATGATAACACTAATCTTGAATTTGAAATACTATTCACCATGAATGTAGACACTCAGGAAGTGAACATTGTTGTGGATAAGGATAGTACAGAGGTTAAGGATGATATTACTGGCAGTGGAAACATTGCTGAGCAACCGACAGAGATTGCAGAGATTGAGATACAAACAGAGAAAACAGAGCAAAAATTACAAATTGAACAACCATTGGATACTGGAATAAATACTTACGGTATAGATGCTAACACAAAAAAACCTACTGAGACAGAGATGCTGATAGTTGAGCACATAGAGAAACTGACAGAGAAACCTACAGAGGCACAGGTACATATTGAGGTAGTGAAACTGATAATCACTGAGAAACCCAAACCTTTACTAATTTAAATGCAAACTTAGACTGATCCACTGAAGGATAATACAAGCAAAATTATTACAAATGTTAGAAGCACAAAGGTAATCAAGGTAGTTGGTCAGACATCCGGTACTTCATCAAGTGAATTCAGGCCTACTAATGTTACAGAGGTACTCCTGGACTCTATCAAGAAGTTAACTGACTGTAATGCATTGGCTTACAAAGAAATTGATGACACAATACCAATTCTTAAATTGATTTCACTGAAATGTAATATAGATCATGTAAAGGATTCTTTAGGTAAGTTGGACACAGTCCAAATTCATTACCGACAATGTAATAATAGTTGATAAGGTGAATGAGGACACATTCAAAGAGAAAGTTGAAAAGGAAAAGGATAAATTCTTTGAGGATAGAATAAAGAAGTGCACAAAACATATAAACATACTTTTACTAGTACTGAATACTATAATTTTGGAATATAAAGAGTTGTATAGAGAAAGATGCAAACCACATCTTTTGACACGGGACGTAGAAAAAGAAATAAGTAGAGTACAGAAGGAAATATATGACATAGCTGATAACATAATTGGTTCATCTGAACCTATATCAGTTATTGAGTAGGAAATAGCAGGTTTTGAGGAGAAATCAGAGAAATGTGAGAAAGAGAAAGCAAGGAATAAGTCTCAAATCAGAGAACTTAAATATAAACTTGGTCCTAAGTTGGACAATCTAATCTCTTTGAGGAGTGAGATTTCTAAGGCATTACTTCAAGGAGAAAGATCACTGGAAGAGCACATGCATCATCTCACTGGCATGATCTAGCAAACTGAGGCAACCCTAAAGAATAGCAACAGATTCATGCAGAGTCTAAATTTGGTTTGGGCAGACATATTTCAGATTGTAACCAACTGGTTACAAACATTGAGGTGAAATTTTTGCACTCGTTTGACAATTTTGGCAACCTTTGTCATTGATGTCAAAGGGGAAGTAGTGGACAGAGAAAAATGATTAATCATAGGAGATTATCTTCTTAGGGGGAGCATATCTTTTTGGTAACTTTCTAGACTTCGGTTTTTGGAAATAGTTTTTGGATTTTTCTCATGAGCGTTGCCATCAATGCCAAAGGGGAAGATTGTTGGCATTCTACACTCTTATGGGAATATGGTGTTGTCATTGATGGCAACCATCTGGAAACCTTCTGGCACTCATCTGGTAAAGCCATTGGCACCGGCATAGACATCTACATACACTAATAGACACTTCACCAACAACGGTAACAATGCATATTGACACCCTAGCCGACAGGGAATTAACTTTTGTTTATTGTATTTAAATGTAATTATCTTTTGTAAAGCCAACATGGTATATTGTAATAGACTCATGTATGTATGAGATCTTGTAAAACATTTTCAAATGATGTGATAGGAATAAGAGAAGGAATGAGCAAATAGGAAGGATGATATATGCGAATGCATAAGCCAGATTTTGTATAAGGTTTTGGTTATAGAATGAGCTTAAACCGGTACTGAACCTAGCATAATTGATGCTAATTTGAAGGAGTACATTGTATTGGATTTTGTAATCCACTTTTGTAGTCAGTGTGACTCTTATTGAGCAGTGAGCTCTAGGCAGTTGGTCGTCCTGCATGTCCAGGCCCCTCATTGTAAGTAATATTTATCCATTGGCCAGTGAGTGAATATTGTGGGTCACAAATCCCAATGAGGTTTTTCCCACACCGAGTTTCCTCATTAAACATCTTGTGTTATGGTGTGTTTTCTATGTTGTCTTTATTGTTGCTTTTTACTACATTAATTCATATTTACCGGTACACTATTTTGGGATGCAAAATTCTTAATCTTTGGGACTATCATTAATCTTAACAATGTTCAAACCATAAAAAAATATATTGGTGATTTCAAGATATTAAGTCATTAAAACATGTGGCAAAACTTTTACAGAACCTGGCAAACAAGTCCATGTGTCAATCCCCATCTTTAATCGCACACTCACAATCGGTTATAAAAATTTGGAAAGTAACCGATGAGTTAACGACAATGCTACCAAATCCTCTTAATCGCAAGCTTGCAACCCCTTTTATGAATCCTCAAAGAATCATGCGAGTGAGAAACAGTCATTGATCTTCATCAAGCCCTTCAGTTGCAACAACACAACATCATTTATAATATTCTTTCTTTACCTACGAGCTAGCGACCACTACAAATCTAAAAAAACAACTTATTTCATCGCAAGCTCGCAACTCAAAACTTAACTTGACTTAAACCCTTACGATCCCACGACAACAAGACACTTAACCACCATCGCATGCTTGCAACACTTTTTGACTTAAGACTTACAAACCCGCAAGCATGCAATGATCACAAAATCAGACCAAAACTTACCTATCACCAGATTGCAACATAAAATGCTAAACAACTTCAAAACTTGTGAGCAAGCAACGAAACCAACTAAGCTGCGATACCAACCACATCGCATGATCGCAAATTAAAATGACTTAACCGTCAACACCTCGCGAACTTGCGATAACATAAAATCACACCTAGTCGCAACCTCACAACATAAAATGGTCAAGTGCAAAACATCTTGTGAGGTAGTGACAACTAAAATTTCTCAGTACTCGCAAGCTCATGACTTAAATTGACTTGATGATAAAGGACCTGTGAGCTAGCGATAACCATAAAATCTCAAAACTATTTATCTCTTGACTGTAGTGACCCAACGAGTACCAACAAAAATTGATGTTTTATGTCAATTAGTATTACCTTCATAAACAGGCACGAGTAGTGGCACACAAACCATTAATGACTTACTTGCTAACTCTCATGGCTATAATACATGACGTCAAACCAATTCAAGACCTCGTGACCAAAGTAATTTCATTAACAAAATCTCCAGCTCGCTAACATAAAATGATAACACCCAAAAAACTAGAGACCTCACAATTTAAACCCAAACCAACACTCGCTAACTCGCCACTTAAATTGTTAAACATGAAATTTATCTACGAGTTAGAGATGAAACATAAAACATGTCTCATTGTCTGACCAATCGTTTGACCACACTTGACATTGACATGGACAAATAAAGAGAGGACAACTCAGATTTTCAACGCACGACAACTTGAGTTTACTAGCTAGCTAAGACAAAAAAGAAACACAAAACCCTAATCGCCATGAACATCATGTTAAGCATTTAATGCAGAGCAATAGAAAGGTTCTAACAGTTATGCAATATGAATAATTTTATGGATCTTGTTACACAAATTGTTGCATTTCATGATCAACATAATGTGGAACCAATTTACTAATAATTCATAAAATAAATTCTAATTATTTACTAATAATTCATAAAATAAATTCTAATTGTTTACTAATAATTCAAATTCACAATTAAAAATATGAAATAAGTATCCATTATGATTGACAAATTCAAGGAATACAATATCAAAAATTATCAATGACAACTATAGTATTGCAAATTGTAATATGACTCAAGAACTGTAGTATAAATACCTATAAATTGACTGCTAATTCACTTCAGTGACTCAGTCTGAGGCTTCTATATCCCAAATGGACTCAAGATCTAGAAATTGATTAGTACTAATAGGTTCATCTTCATTCTTAGTTGGGTATTCAGGATTGCAAGATTGTAACTCTGGCCCTCCACCCTATAATGAACTTCGACGTTCCAACTCAAATTGTGGAATCTAAATCAAGAGCTCCCAAATTTACTAATTAGACATGAAAAAATTGTAAGAAAGAGTGTATTTATATCAATCCATGATTGTATTTTTGGTGAATTGCGTGGGCATTTCAAAATGTATCTTGATTTAAGCGGGGTGAAATGGGTCCTCGAATGCTTATAATGTTTTAATTGATATTGGCAAATTCGGTCGATGCATGCAATGAACATTTAATTTACTGTTGGAGAATTAGGTCCTGGGTACATGGTCGTTTTACTATTTTTGGCGAATAACGAAGGTGAACTAATACCCAAGTCCAAGTGATTCTAGGTGAATATTGCGGGCATGCACGTTGAATGGTGTGTGGTCAATGACAAAGCCAAAATATAGTGTACCATTAAACCCAAAATTCTGGGTGATTTGACCACTATGTTTCCCCAGACTATTCACAATTTCCTCAAAAAAAAGCACAAAAATATGCAAAATTCTCCAATTGGTGAAGATTCGCCACTAAAAAACTCTCTGGTTTTTATTGTCATTTGGTTGGTTGATACAAAATAATAAATCTTTAGTATTATCCTATTGGTCAATAAGTGTAAATATTTCCATCCACCAAGCATTCGATGAGGATGTTGTATGTTCGATAACATCCTCGTCGGATAAGCAGTGTGGGGGCCATCAGAATTCTGACACCCACCTAATTTATTTTGACGCTCGAATTATCGCACATACAACATCCTCATCAGTGCGAATGCCCTGGTTGTTGTTGGACATCGTTGGAAGTCTGATGGAACCCCACAAAACATCTGACAAGGATGTTGTATCCAGTGGAAATCTCGCCAAATGGGCAATCATGTTCACCGTCGGAACATTACCTGGAAGCCATTGGATTTCTGACAACTTATCGAGTTTTACCGATGGCTAAGTGCAGTCATGGTCATCATCAAAAGAGTCTTCGATAATGTCATAATTTTGATAGTCTTGAGCACTATTGGAATGTTTGACTACAAGTTTTTGTGGTGTTGCTCATCGACAGTCCGATGAATTATAGTCAAAATTCTGACAAACTGCCATCGGAATTGAGCCCCAAATGTACTAGTGTGTCCAAGGGAATCAACATCAAGAATATTATAGGTCAGGTGCATGTGATGTGCTCGAAGGCCCATACCTATAGTAGCGTATATGTGGTTAGACTATGGTACTCATGGTGTACGTACTGTGAAAGCTCATAGTATAGATGAGCCAACATATTGTGGCCCCATGCATATTCGGTCTATCTCTCCTCCATCTCTCTGATAAGAGGCATGAAACTTGCTGCTAGCTTTGATCCTTAGGGATCTATTAGGACCCATCATTCTATGGTCGCAATCATGATACACCAAACAAGGGGAATGATGACATGACCCTGGCATAGTGCTCATAGATACATGTGCTCTGTATTGTCAATCTGCTGACCTAGAGCCCACTCATGCTGAGTGATGAGCTCCCGCTATTATAAGATCATTGTGGTCACTCACTACCCTCTAATGGGAAGCCACAGGATCCAGTACATGTCCACTAATATAAAAGTCATCTCCCCCTTGGGTAGGTGAAATGATATGGTGTTGGCATCCCAGTGCTCCATCAGTGCTCGTAGCATGGGAGAATGAAACTGGAACTCAGGGAGCATGTAGGTCCACCACAGGCTGACCTTGTGCACTAGTTGGCACTCAACCTATATCAGATCCTCCAATATCTTTCATAGCATCTACAATAGATGCCCCGCAATGTTCTCCTACATCTCAGGCAATCTCTACACATGCAAACAATAGAAAATGTTCCATCAGAATCCTTCATCATCATTTTTGGCAGACACTAGAATGCCCAAAAGATGACATCGCATCTTCTGGACACTAGCATCTAGATAGGATGACAGCATGTCCTTTTGGCACTAGCGCCCATCCAGGATGGATGCATGTTGGCTGGACAACATTGCGTCCCCTATATGCCTATACTGCATTCTATTGAAAAACTCTCAAAAAATGCAAAAAACAACAAAAATGTGTGATTTGAGCGGTACCTGGTCGAGCTCCTCACCCTGCTCCACTACAATATGAAGCTCCTCAATCATGCTTGCCCTAAGCTCTCATCTATGAACCATTTTCTCTCTAGCTCTATACAATTCTGAGCTTGAATGCCTTTAGTAAATAGTAACAAAGACCCTTCCATGGGCCCACTTTTGAGTATATAGGTTAAATTTTAGCCCAAAATGGCTTCTACCTTCTTTGGGACAATTTTGGCTCGTTTTCCTTCCTATTTTCCCCACCTTTACTAGGGGAAAAACATGAGGGAGCATATACTTGCCTACATCTGATTTTTCATTTCTTTATGTACTAATGCTTCTTAATCATTCTTCTCACCTGAGTAGCTCACTCCATTTTTTGTGCTAACACATTTGGTTGTTTTGCAACATGCTCGTTGTCTTTTAAGATGCTACATTTCTTCACCAAAACTTGGGGGCATCATTTATGATCACACACCTGACTTATGCAACTTCTGCAGTGTCTCCAAAGTGCATTTATTGCATAGCGTGAGTTTGATGAATATGTCTTCTAAACTACTTTAGTGTGACTGATCTCTGAGGTTGATTAGTACACTAAAGTGGGGGAAAAATGTAGTATCCTAAATTGTACCCAGTGCATTTATGATGACCTTGTGATCTGAATTATAACATTTTGTCATCATAAGGCCTTTATTCCAAGGATCATTGCTTATCCCTATCAACCCTTTTGGGGTGTATTCTCGATGGATGACAACGTGATGCAGGGACATTTGTGTGCCATGCTAATGTCCTAAAAAATAGTGAGAATTTAAAAAGTATCGATGAATTAGATGCGTGCCAACGCATATCCTTTGGCCCATGTCATGTCGTAACAGCTCGTCATGCTTGTTTTGAGTTAAAAACCCTCTTCACCTCATTTGAGAGGGTTCCCACTTTGGATTCTTGGCTCTCTTAATCTTTGTGCTCTCTAAAGCTTTATAAAGAAATAACAACATCAAAGGTAAGCTATCAATACCAGCATCAAGTTTCCCGACCTCATGGTAGCTTCTTACCAATTTATCTACCAAGTGGGCTTCATCACGCTCATAGTGCCAAATATCAAGGAGGGTTTGATTTCTAAACTTACTCTCTCTTTATTTCACTTTCATGTAATGATTCCTTTGCATTAATAAGTGTATTTACCAATATTCCAATATTCATTTGCATGCAATAGGAGCAAGATTTATTTGTGCATCTATTCATCAATTTACCAATTTATTCCAAGTTATCTATTTTTCCAATCTATACCAATTTGGTTGTCCATGGCGGTGGAAACACCTAAATGGGAGTTTGACTGAGGTAGGCACCTATACAGCTCCAACATTTTCCCCCTTTCTAGTGTGCACAAGTACAGGTTTGGTCTAGTGCTTGGATTCTGGGATTTAGAGTTTTCAGGACGCATAGACAACAACATAGCGTGCTGGCATCCTAAGTCTGAGTGTCTCCCAGCTTCTGCATTTGCTTTGCCTCTTCTATTTTACACTTCCATATAAGTAGTACATTGCTCATCTTATTCACATTCTATATATTTTGTATTTATTTACTTGTAATTAGTTAGTTAGTTAGATGGTAGCTTAGCTATTCTTATCATCATTTTGTGTTCTATTTGTAAGAACTAGATATTCTTGCCCAACTCTATATTATGTTAACCTATGACACTAGCACGCCACGCTACAATCCGCATTATGCACTATAGTCTGGTGTCCACACTTCTATCTTGGTTACAAAATATTGCAAATTTTTCTAGAGGCTTTTTTTGGTTCTCTGACAGATCCAGACCATTCTTTGTTTTTATCCCCTGGTTGAGAATTGCACCTGTTCGAAGAGGTAATCAGATAGATAATTTGTCCTTGAGGATTCATCATCCCCAAGGTAGAAAATTCCCTCTATTACACCAACATGTGAGAAGCATGTGGACAATTCTTTTCGGTCTGCATATGCATTAGAGTTCGGATTGAGCCAACTAGATATGCACGTTTCATTATTTGTGTAGTGTTCTTGAAGCCAACATATAGAAGACCATATTTCATGTTGTGAATATATAAGACTGATGGATATGATTATTTTGGAGATTGGTGGATGTGTGGAAGTTATTGTTGATCATGTGTGCATAGTTTCACGTGCATAAGTTAGTGATTTATGCTCTGGATTAATGAAGAACAGTGGAACACAATAGTATAAGATAGATTATGAAAAAAATTTATTAATGAGCTTAATCAGAACTCTAATTTATAATTAGTAGATGCTATTGTTTAGTTCAAGTACTTCAAAAATATTTTGTAATGAAGAATAGTGGAACACAATAGTATAAGATAGAGTATAATTTTTTTTAATTAATGAGCTTAATTGAAACTCTAATTTGGAATTGGTAGATGTTATTGTTTAGTTCAAGTACTTAAGAAATATTTTATAATAATTTTGTAAGGCAATGAGCCTTCTTAGGGTTGTATCCCTTCTTAATTTTTAGTAGTGATCTCTAGGTAGTGTTATTGAATGTATGTGCATTCCCCTATGTAATATTTATGTACTTCTATAGAGTATATTTTGTTAGATAATTTAGATACCGAAAGAAAACTGTGAGGTAGGGCGGTGAATCAGTTTTCTAACAATAAACAATAATTTCATTTTATTAACCTACTACTGGATCACAATAAGAATGACACAATGAAAGATAAAGAATGAAAGAACAATACACATAACACCAAAATTTTGATGTGGAAAACCCAGTAAAGGGAAAATCCATGGTGGGAAACCCTACCCACAATCAGATAATACTTTTGCAATAGTATGTGAAATAATTACAATTGGGATTGCACTTGCAATCAGGCCAACTTCCTAGAGCTCACTTCCCATCACAAAAGGGTAGTCTCACTAACTTACATAAATGTCAAATTACAATTCAAAGAAAACAAATTGTGAAAGTAGCATCTACTAATGCTTGATAAAGTTTCGGTTAAGCACAAATGTCTGCACTACAACACCAAAACCTTGATTGACCTTTCGCTAAATGATACAACATTTTTCGCACATAAAACTCTTTCTTTGATAATGTAGACATAAACATCAACCCCCAAAACCATTACAAATTACATGAACATGTCACCTATAAATACAGATCATCAACCTTATTGACAAGGTCAGCTAAACCCTAAGCCCAATAACCCATACTTATAAAAATTACATCTCATAAAACCACCAGACCAATATTATGATTTACATTACATAGCATGGACCTAATTAAAATTTGCAAAAAATTATATCCACTGGAAATTCAACTAAGACCAAAATCCAACATATTTCACCAACCGATAGAAACCCTCAGTGCAATATCATAGAATATCTAACCGGATCTAAATAGGACCATCATATCAACACGATAGCTAATGTGTAGCCACCAAATGATTGGAACGTGATCAAGAACACCTTCATCACATTAGAAACCAATTCCATAAGGTAGACCAAAACCAATTAACCATATCACTAAATATCGTCAACCATTAAAGGTAACCAGTACCAAGAAATATCAACTAGGAGCATAGGCGATAGCTTCCGAAGCACCAAACCATGAACCAATAGAATATGACAAGAATATAACCATTTTTACTAACCATCCAAAACCAAATCTAAGGATATGATCATACTGGATCAGAATCATAACCAAAACCAAAATAAACACTAAGTCTAACTATGAATCATACTAGATCAAATGCACTAAAGTTTGGTGTGAAGGAGATTCCTTAAACATTATCAATTGTTTAAATATGAAATTACTGTCATCTTGGTCAATTAGTAATGCTATTAAAGCTACTAGGAAAATTAGCAAAGAGTTTGAAATGTGTGTTTTTACACATGTATACAGGGAGGCCAGCTCTTGCGCTGACTAGGCAACCAACCTGGCTTGCCAATCAGGAGACATCATTACTAGTTATGGTGAAATGGAGATTGCAAGTGAAATGAAATCCTTGCTCAATCAGGACTGAAGCTATACAAGTCAATGTGGTACTTTTAATAATTATTTCTAATGACCTTTTCACCGTTTTCGATGCAGGGCTTGCTTGAAGATAATGAGCTTTTAAATAGGTGTCTTATCATCATTATTTGGCATGAATTCTGGGCATTCCTATAGAATAACCACAGAAACCAAAGGAGAAGTTATCAAAATGAGAGAAGGCATTGCAAGGAAGGTGCTGGAAAAATGGGAGGTAACAAGAAAATATTTGAACCTGCTTCGTGCTCTGACTGGAGAAAGAATGAAGAAGTCTGGGATATCCTTCAGTAGGGGGGTTTGAATGTTTTCATGGAATGACTAAGTGGGAAAGACCCCACAATCACTAGCTATTTCATCAAGCACTGGAAAAATGGAAAATTTTTGATTGGATCACAGATGATGAATGTCGACGAAGAGGTTATCACAGAGGCCACGGGGATGTCTACTGAAGGCATGAAATTTTATAGGGACAAAGGAATATCAGATAAAGTGGTAGACAAGTTTCTTGTGATGGATGGAGAGAGGAGAAAGATGATCAAAATTGACAACTCCTACCACTCCCTGAAGAGAATTTGTAGGCCATGGAGGTTTGTTTTATTCACTTCTATTGAATACATTACCTTAGATGGTAGGTTTACCAGGGCCTACGAGCATCATTTTGTTATACTCAATCATTTCTGTCATGGAGAAAGGACTAGCCTCCCCTATTACCTTGCCTATTCTATGAATCATACTATAAAGGAGATCCAGAAGGACCCTAAAGGTGATCATGCCCTCCACCAAGGGCTCATGGTCCTGGTTTATAAAATGCTAAAAGGGAAATGCATTGAAAAGCCTATCAAAGGCAAAAATGCAAGAGATGAGACTATGGAAAGTAAAGATAGTGGTTTTAATTTTGATTCAGAGACCAAGGGAGAGTTAGAAGAAACTAGCAAAAAAGGGAGGAATAGGGTCAAGAAGAGGAGGGTTATTGTGGAATCTGAAATTTTGGATGTTGAAACTGAATCCCTTGAGGAAAAATCTATTAAAAAGGGGAAAGGGAAAGGGAAAGCCATGGGAAAGAAGGCTCAAAAAAATAATACTAAAAAGGGTAGCAGTTCTAATTTAAACTTTGTTCTGGTTGAATCCAAGGAGGAGGCTGAAGAAAACAAGATGGTCGATAGTCAAGACAAAGGAGGGGAGGGTAACCCGGTTTTGGACAATTTGGAGACTGTGAACACCACTAGTCTGCATAAGAAAGAAAAAGAGGATAAAAGTGACAATGGTGACAAAGATACTGTTAAGGCCTTCTGTGAGACCATTGCTACTATGGTGAAGGATATTGACAGTCTGAAAATGAACACACAGGCCATGGCAAGCATTACAGTTGGTGACAAGCCCTTGGCGGAGCATGTTAAAGAGTTAGTGGTCGTTCTGCATAATGCTGAAGCTATAGAATTTATGGTTGGTAAAATCATAGCAATAGAAAATAAGGTCAATGAAATGGGAGATAGAAAGGAAATGGAAAACAAAATGAAAGATTTTAGCAGCAAAATTGATAGGCTGGAGCTCAATGTCAAGAAGATTGCTGATCAAAACTCCCAAATCCTCAAATCTTCAGTGGACAACATGAACATCCTTATCAACAAGTTCGAGAATAATGCAGAGAAGGATGGAGATAAAGAGTAGCTGAACAAGAAGGGTCATGAAATGAGAACTAGAGCTAACACAAAGAATAAGTGCAACATCAAAGGTCAAGAGTTGGAGGATCTGAAGACCTCAACGAACAACATGAAATAAATGGTTGTTCACGCTGAGGAAATCATGAATAGTATTTAGTTTCAGTTGTTGTCCTTGGTTTGGTCTCTATGTTGTCTTTGTGCTTTCCTTTTGCTATCTATACCGAGTTTTAATGTAATGTTGTGTTAAGTAGATCCCTTTCGGTGGGTTCATTTTGTCTTTTTGAAGTGTTCAGGCACTTTTTGTAGCAGTTCTGTTTTCCTGGCTTGTAAAAGGTTTGGGTACCTTTCAAATACCTGCTTTTACTTAATCAAAACACTAAGTCTAACCAGGGATAGGCCCAACTGGTAAAGGACAACCATATCCAACCACGACTCAGTGTTGATATCAATGACAACACTTAACCAAATCTATCATATTTCCAATAGTCTCCCCCTTTGGCATTGATGGAAACACTAAATTTGAAAAACATCCAAGTGCCAAGGAATGCCAACAATCTCCAAAAGACATCAGAAATATATCTCCCCCTTAGATTAACTGATTTTCACATGAGCACCATCTCCCCAAAGATTAACTATTTTTAACATGAGTACCATCTCCCCCTTTGACATCAATGACAAAGGATGGATACCACCAAACAAAAATACTGAACCAAATAGCTAACTACTCCCTCTGAGCCACAACATCATCCCATCAATATGGATCATAAAATATATCCGATAAGCTCACTGGATTGATGCATCCTTGCATCTCTAAGTCTCTTCCAGAGGGGTGGTGATCCCCAAATGATCTCTGAGATGTTCAAAATAATCTTTAGGCAATGGTTTTGTTAGAATATTTGTAATCTTGTCTTTAGTAGGCACATAAACTAATCTAACTTCCTTAGCTTCAACATTTTCTTTCAAGAAATTATACCTTATAGAATTGTGTTTTGACTTGGAATGAAATATTGGATTCTTTGACATATTAATAGAAATAGTGATATCACATTGAATAACATTAGGTTCATCATATCTTACCCTTATATCCTTTAACATCTATTTTATCCGTAAGATTTGAGTACAATTAGTTGCAGCAGCTACATACTCAGCTTCAATAGTAGATAATGAAGTGCATGATTGTTTCTTACTAAGCCATGAAACCAATTTCTTCCCAAGAAAGCATGCACCGCATGTAGTTCTCTTTTGTTCATCCACATCTCATACCCAATTAGAGTTTGTATAGGCACATAGTATGAAATCATTATCCTTTGGATACCATAACCCATAGTTTGTTGTACCTACCAAATATTTGAATATCCTCTTAACAACAATATCATGAGTTCCTCTAGGATTTGACTAAAATCTAGAAGCAATGTAAACAAAATTCATTATAACAGGTCTAGTCTGAGTTAAGTATAGGAATCCACCAATCATTGATTTGTATCTGCTTGGGTTCACTCTAGGAGATTCATGATTCTTTGACAATTTGCAACTGGTTATCATAGGAGTGCCAACAGGTTTAGAATTTTTAAGTCCAAATTTCTTAAGCAATTCCTTCACATACATAGATTAACAAATGAAAATACCTTTATTAGTCTAATTAATTTGCAAACCTAAGAAAAAATTCATCTCGCCAATCATGGACATTTCAAATTTATTCTTCATATCATCAACAAATTTCATGCATAGACTTTCTTATCCTCCAAAAATGATATCATTCACAAAGACTTCAATCATCAATATGTCATCATGTTTAATTTTATAATATAAATTACTATCAACATTACCTTTTCTAAAATCGAGCTTTGAAAGATATTTATCCAATCTAGCATATAATGCTCTAGGGGCTTGTTTCAATCCATATAAAGCTTTCTTCAATCTGCAAACTATGTCCTTGTCCTCTGATAAGGAAAATGCACTAAGCTACTCAATGTAGACTTACTCTTCAAGATCTCCATTTAGAAATGCACATTTGACATCCATTTGATATACCTTATAGTTCTTATGTGCAACATAAGCAAGAAATAGTCTTACTGCTTCAATTCTTGCAACCAGAGCATAAGTTTCATTATAATCAACTCCTTCCTATGAATGCCCTTTGCAAACCAATCTAGCCTTGTTTCTTACAACCTAACCTTCCTCATTTAATTTATTTCTTAAAACCTATTTAGTTCCAATAATATTTTTATCTTTAGGTCTAGGAACTAATTCCCAAGTCTGATTCTTTTCTATCTAATCTAGTTCTTCTTCCATTGCTTTCATCTAGTTCTCATCTTTACTAGCTTCAATAAATGATTCTGGTTCAATTTGATAAATTAAACATACCTCTTCAGCAACTAATCTTCTTCTAGTCATCACACCTTTCCTTTTATCTCCAATGATCTGATCTTCAGAATGATTTAGCTTCACATGCCTAGGAGTTTTTAAATTTTCTTGATTTTATGACTCTTTATGTTGTTCAATAGTCACTGTTGAATTTTCTGATATTACCAGATTCACTGGTTCAATGCTCTGAACTAATTCTTGCACTATCGATTCTAGTTTGATAAATTCATCTTCTAGTCTAGAGTCATATGATCTGATTTGATTATTGCCTTGTTCATCCACCTTGACATTTATGCTATCCAATATCCTATTCAATCTTTTGTTATAAACATCTATATGCTTTACTCTTAGTAGAATAACCCAAAAATATTCCTTCATCACTTCTAGGATCAAATTTTCCTAACACACCATCTCTTCTAATATAGCATTTTCTTCCAAAAATTCTAAAATATCTGACAGTAGGAGTATGACCAAACCATAATTCATAATAAGTCTTAACGGTATCACCTTTTACATGTACTCTATTGAAAGTGTATGCCACAATGTTGATAGCTTCCCTCCAATAGATATTAGGCAATTTAGCTTTCATCATCATTGTCCTTGCAACATCTAATATAGTTCTATTCTTCCTTTCCACTAATCCATTTTGCTATGGGGTTTTGGGTGTAGAGAATTATCTTCTCATTCCATTCTTTTCACAAAATTTGTTGAACTCACCAGATGTAAACTCACTGCCTTGATCTGATCTTAAGCACTTTATCTTCAATCATGTCTCAGTCTCAACCATAGCTTTGAAAATTTTGAATTTATCATGAGCTTTTGATATTTATTTCAAAAATTCCACTCACATCATTCTAGAATAATCATCAATAAGTAACATAAAGTATCTATCACCTTGAAAACTTTTAGTCCTTGCCGATCCACGTAGATTAGTATTCATAAGATCAAGAATTCCATTAGATCTATCATGTATGCTTATGAAAGAAGTTCTAACTTGCTTACCCATTTGACATTCTTTACATACTAGATTATGGGGCTTGATAATCTTGGGTAAAACTCTAATAGCTTGTGTTGAATTGATCTTCACTATACAATCAAAATTCACATGACACGTCCTCTTATGCCATAACCAGCTTTCATCAATCTGAGAAATCAAGTAGGCCTTTTCACTGAAGTTCAAATGAAAGATGTTTCCTTTGGTTTGAGTTCTAGATGCAATCTCCAAAATAGATCTATTAATAATCTTTCTTTTTCCATCCTTGAATTGAAAATTAAATCCTTTATCCACCATTTGACCTACACTCAAAAGATTATGCTTTAATCCTTCAACATAATAAACATTATTAGTATTAGTCTTACCATCCAAGGATATTGTTCCTTTGCCTTTGATCCTCCATGCCTTATTCTCTCCAAATCTGACTAGTTCGCCATCAAATTCTTGAAGTTAGAAATTTCCTCTTGTCACTGGTCATATGTGTTGGCAATATGCTAGATTTGGTTAAGTGTTGTCATTGATGTCAACACTATATCCTGGTTAGACCTATCCCAATTAGTCTTGGTGATCATCTTGGCTATTGGCTGTGATTTTGATCTGGTATGATCAGATCTCTAGATACAGTTTTGGATTCTTATTTTAGATGGTTATATGTTTTCCATATTCTATTGGTTCATGATTTGGTATCCCAGTTTCTATCACTTTTGTTCCTAGTTGATATTTCCTGGTATCGATTAGCTTTACCGGTAAGTGATATTTGATGATTGATTCGACGATCTTGATCGACTTATATGAATGGTTTCTATTGTGCTGAAGATGGTTTTTGACTATGTCCTAACTATTTGGTGGCATTTCATTGGATGGTGTGTTGTTATGATGGTCCTATTTGGATCTAGTTGGACTTTATGTTATTTCACTAAGGGTTTCTACCAGTTGGTGAAGCATGTTGAATTTGGTCTTAGTGGAATTTTTGATGGATGTAATTGTTTGGGAACTTGAATTAGGTCCACATTATGTAATGTAAATCATAATATTGGTCTGGTGGTATTGTGTGATATAATTTTAGTAATTATGAGTTTATGGGTTTAGGGTTTAGCCAACCTTGTCAGTAAGGTTGATGATTTGTATTTATATGTGACTTATTCATGTAATTATGGCTGTTTTTGGGTATGATGGTTATGTCTACATTATCAGAGTAAGGATTATGTGTGAATAGAGTCATATCATTTTGGTGAAGGGTTGAGAAGGTTTTGTATTGTAGAGAAGATATTTGTGCTTAACTGGAACTGTATCAAGCATTAGCAGATACTACTTTCATAGTTCATTCTTTATAGATTGTAGTCAGATGTTTTGTAAGTCAACGAGACTTCCCTTTTGTGTTGAGCAGTGAGCTCTAGGCGGTTGGCCTGATTGCAAGTGAAATGTCCATTGTAATTATTTCACATACTATTATAGAATTATTATCTGATACTATTTTTTGGTATTAACCGGTGACTAAGAGGGGGGGTGAATTAGTCAAAATAATTTAGACACAATTCAAACTTTTTAAATTGACCGGTAGGCAACTGTCTTTTCCAAATTAACTTTAAACAATGCATTAATCATGAAAGCAAAAACATTGAAGAAAAGAGATTTGCATGCACAAATAAACATCATATAACACCAACAATTATACATGGAAACCCTTTGGTTAGAGGGAAAAAAACCATGGTGGGAATAACCCACAATCTATTTTACTGTAGTGAAAAAGAGTGCCCAATCAAGAGCTTACAATCATGTTCCTTCTGAGAACATCACCTTGTTAAAGATGACTAGTATCCTATTAAGAATACCTTAGAATCTATTAGGATTCACCTTGCAAAAGGATTTCACACCTCCATTATAGAGTGACCCTATTAGGGGATTTTACAAACATGATTGGCTAAGGTTCATCCTATTAAGAGATTTAATCTGCTACAATTATTAGAGAGAAACAAATCATTGATATGATGATGACACTTTTTGTCAAATAGACCCACTTTGTATCTGCTTCAATCTCTGCTCAGTGATGACTTCACGGATTCATCAAGGAACTCTTTTGCACTTAGTTCGTTCTTCACCTTACTCTTAATTTCAATCTCAATTCATTAACAGCTGAAAACAACCCATACACATAAAAATCAGGATGAAAAACATGTATATAGATGTCTTCAATCTTGTCATAAACTATTCCCTCCGAGATTCAAATTCAAAAATTATTCTATGTGCTAATTTATTTGTTTCTCAAATCTCACCGATTATATCAGTAAGACTATCTGTTCATGCCACAAATCTCACTGATTCTCTAGAAAACACTCCGGCTTCAACTAGCTCTTTCTAAAAATTGGCAAATCCTTATGTTAGCATGCCAAGCATGTTGATGACTATGCATGCTTAGCCTTTTCACTTTGCATACTTATCAATGACCATTATGACCTGCTACTAGTTACTTCCTTTCTATCGGTGAATTTTCTTCACTGAACTCAACTATCGGTTGCTTTCCTGTAAACCAGTCTTTGTTCACCAGTGGAAGTCTTTAGTTCCTTGTTCCTCACCAATCCACTGAAAACCTTTTTCGATCGGTTGTGATAACACTACAACTAGTATTGCCATCAATGACAACCTCTAAGTACCTCAAACTTCATCATTTCACCATGATGCCAATATTTCCCACCGTGGTTTTTCCCTTTATCGGGTTTTCCATGTCAAAATATTGGTTTTATATGTGGTGTGATTTCATGTTATATCTTTCATTGTGTTATGCTCCAGTATAAGGTTTATAATTGAATTGATTGTTGTACTTATGAGATAACTGATTTGCCCCCCCTCTTATTTATCTCTCGGTATTAGATCATTCCAACAATTAGTATCAGAGAGAGGTCCTCTCTACAAAATCTAAACTGCTTGAGTAGATATGATGGAATTAGCATCAATTTCTACCTTTAACCCCTACAAGAAGGAGAGTCCCATATTTGATGGTACAAATTATAAAATATAGAAGGAGTGAATGAAGATTCATCTAAGATGTCTTAGAGATAAATTTTGGGAGATAGTAGAGAAATGATATATACCTCATGATCCTAATTCCGGAACACCGGCAGGTACTGATGAATAGAAGAAAGCTAAAAATCATGTTAGAGAAAAAGAAGCATTGTTAAGTGCCCTATCTGATGAAAAGCTATTGAATGTCATAGAGTTGGAGAATGCTCAGTAGATTTGGTTAATACTAGAAACTGTTTGTGAAGGAGACTAGGTAGTAAAGATTGCAAAGCTTGAAGGTTTCTGAGTGAGATATGAAACTTTGAAGATGGAAGAAGATGAGAAGATAATTTCCTTCATGGATAGAGTAAATGATATTGTCATGGGTATCAAATGTTGCAGCGGATTAGTCAATGATGATGAGATTGTGTCAAAGATTCTGAGAGTTCTACCTTCAGCTGAGAAGATGAAGGCCACTACAATCAATCAAATCTAGACAATGTCAAGTACCCCTATTACCAGAGATACATTACTTGGGAAATTGACTACTTTTGAGCTTGAAGAACTTGGAGATCAGAGTGCTGCTAAAACTAAGACTGCATTTAATGCATCTGCCTTTGGTAAGAAGAAGATAGATTTGAAGGATTTTTATGCTAAAGATATGGAGGACATTGAGAGAGAAGAAAGAGAACTTGAAGAGCTAGAAGCCCTGATTGCTAGAATAATTCCTAAAGGACCAGCTAGAAGTAAGTATGAAGGAAAAGTCCCTTTTAAATTTTTTTGATACAATAAGAATAGTCATTTTGCTTCTAGATGCCCTAGAATATTTGTGAGGAGTTATAAGCCTAATCCTGAATATTAGAGTAGACCTAGATTTAGAAAGAATAAGAACAAATTATACTATTATGTTGGTGATGATGATTTTGGTATTACTCATGATGATGATGAATCTATGAGTGGAACCAGCAATGGAGTTTCCTCAAGTAAAGGTTGGGTCTTTATTGCTATCAAGGATGATTGTTCAGAACTTGTCATTGAAGAAACTCATAATGAAGAAACAGATTTAACTACACAAATTGAAGAGAAGGATGAATGGGTCATAGACAGTGGATGCTCACATCACATGACTGGTGACAAGAGGAAATTTCTAACACTGCAAGAATTTGATGGCAGACTAGTCAAATTTGCAGACAACAAGGCTTGTAGGATGAAAGGCAAGGGAACAATATCATTAGATGGAAAGACTAATATTGATAATGTCTACTATGTTGAAGGCTTAAAGCATAATCTTTTAAATGTAGGTTAGATGGTCGATATAATATTTCATTTGTAATTCAAGGATGGAAAATGTAAGATCATCAATAGATTTGGATTGGAGATTGCTTCCCAAACACAAACCAAAGGAAACATCTTTCATTTCAACTTTGGTGAGAAGGCTTGCTTGATTTCTCAGATTGGGAAGAGTTGGTTATGACATAAAAGAATGTGTCATGTAAATTTTGATTTCATAGTGAAGACCAGTTCAATATAGGCTATCCGAGATTTTCCCAAGATCTTTAGACCTCACAATACAGTATCTAGAGAATGCCAAATGGGTAAGCAAGTTAGAAATTCTTTTAGAAGCATACATGATAAATTCAATGAAATTCTTGATCTTATTCATAATGATCTATGTGGACCAGAAAGGACTAAAATCTTTCAAGGTGATAGATACTTTACATTGCTTATTGATGACTATTCTAGAATGATGTGGGTAGCATTTTTGAAAGAAAAATATGAAGCTCTTGAGAAATTCAAAATCTGTAAAACTATGGTTGAGACCAAGACAAGACTAAAGATAAAGTTATCAAGATCAGATCAAGGTGGTGAGTTTACATCTGGTGAGTTCCACAACTTTTTTGAAAAGAATGGAATCAGAAGACAACTTTTTGCACCTAGGAATCCACAACAGAATGGACTAGTAAAAAGGAAGAATAAAACCATATTGGATGTTGCATTGGACAATGATGACTGGAACTAGTTTACCTAATATCTATTGGAGGGAAGCTGTTAATACAACTGTATACATTTTCAATAGATTACACATAAAAGGTGATACCGGTAAGACTCCTTATGAATTATGGTTTGGTCATCTCCTATTGTCAGATATTTCCAAATTTTTGGAAGTAAATGTTACATTAGAAGATATGATGGAATATGAAAGTTGATCCTAGAAGTGACGAAGGAATATTTTTGGGATATTCTACTAAGAGTAAAGCATATAGATGTTATAAAAAATATATTTAATAGGATAATTGAAAGTATTAATGTCAAGGTGGATGCACAAGGCAATAATCAGATCAAATCATATGACTATGGATTGAGAGATGAATTTATCAGACCTGGACTGGTAATGAAAGAATTAGTTCACAACAATGAACTGGTGACACCTGTAGCATCAAAAAATTCAACAGTGACAGGTGAAGAGTAGAAAGAGTTAGAAAACCAAGAAAAATCAAAGACTCCCAGGTATGTGAAACTCAATCATTTTGAAGATCAAATTATTGGAGATAAGAGGAAAGGTGTGATGACTAGAAGAAGATTAGCTACTGAAGAGGTATGTCTAATTTTGCAAATTGAACCAGAATCTTATATTGAAGCAAGTAAGGATGAAAATTGGATAAAAGCAATGGAAGAAGAATAAGATAAAATAGAAAAGAATAAGACATGGTGTGAGGCCTCACCTTGACTCAGTCTGACATTCAGTGGATTTTATATTTAGACGATTATGGACACTTTGTTTTGATGCAGTTTGAGACTTAGAACTTATATGATTTTAGTATTTGGATAACATTGCTATGTTTTGATGATTTACTTATATGCTTTATGAGTTAGAACACTACATGATTGTTAGATAGGATAATATTGCAATGATAGATGTCATTATTAAATTTGTAGGACTTTACTATGATAATAGAACTATGATGTATGGCTAAGTTTATGTGAATTGGGATGAAATTGCTTATGCGAAATTGCTTGATAAAAGATGTATTTAATCTGTGCAGATGAAAATTGTATGCAAGTGATGATGTGTATTGTTATTCCTTTGAATTATATTATATGTGGATATTTGAAAGTACTAATGTGTAAATTGAGATGCGCAGGAAATTTACCATGTGACCATGGAAAATTACGGAGAACCAAACCTAGACTTATGTATGTTCGTAAGCCAGGGGTTGTCTATTTGGAGAGACAACACCCCGTTGTGTTGTATTTTATTCGTAATAGTATATGTTGCATGAGTGTTAAGTGTTATTTAAATTTAATGTGTAAAAACCCACAAGAGACGATTTCATGTTTTATTTTGTAAAAATGTTTTATTTGTGTCACTTGACACATGTGAGGATTTAAATTTAAATGTTTTATTTTTGTCTCTTGGAGGGAAAGTGTTTAACTATAGTTTTTCTTAAATAATATAATGTGTTGTCATAAATACTTTGGGAATATAATCTTTGGAGTGGTCAACATATGTTTGACCCGAAAATAAACTTCAGAGGGGTTTTAAATGGGTTAAATGAACACCTAGGGGTAGTTTAATAGGGTTTCCTAAAGCCCATAAGGTATACCTAGGGGTCAGGGGTAATTTTAGGCAAGTTTCTACTTTTTAGTGACCTTTTTGACGCTTTAAAAATTGGCTTTTTTGAGTTGTGCGAAAATTGAAAATTAGAAGTTTAAATCTAATTGAGATTTTTCCTATTCGAATGAGAGTCTTTTTGCATTCTGCTTTACTTTCCTTTTTGGTTTTAGAAATTTGTGAGAACTTAGAGAATGAGCTTCTTAAGCAAGAATTTGTGAAAATTGAGGGTAATCACCCACTCTCCATTTTTGGAGACAAGAGAATTTTTGAAAAGAAAAGAATAGTTTGGAATAAAAAAAAAAAAATTGACTAAGGGTAGAAGAAAGAAGATTCGTGGATTGGGCAGCTCTTCCTCAAATATTATACTACCATTGGGCAGATTAAGGTTGGTTTGATTATTCTTAAAGATATCTATTTATCTTGTATGTGTTGAGAGTATGATTGGTGTAAGAAATCTGTGTTTTGAATGTCTTGTTTTAGAATTTCATTTGGAATTTTTGCATTATGCTTTGTTGTGTTTTGGGAGTTTTCTCAAGACCTCTTACTCTTGGGAGAGAGGAGGATCTTGTGGGTGGTAGCAGTGACAACCCTCGAGTGAGAGACTCTCATTTGAGAGCGATCACAAGGGATCTTTGTGTGACCCTTGCTGCATGGCTTGTTTGTGCAATGGGGGTCATAAGGAGGGATATAAGGCTAGAATGCCTTTGGGGGGCATAAGGAATAAGGGGTTGAGATTTTTGATATAATTATTGTGCCATGAGGTGGCTACTTGTTTTCCATACTTGCAGTTCTCCTCAGGGTATTGGTCCACTACCACCCTAAAAAAAAAAGTCATCACCAAAGTGTGGTGCTGTGCAGCCAAGTTGGGAGTGTGTCTGAATCTCTGTGTGTATATTTTTGTCTTCTATGTGTTCGCATGTTTGTTACCCGTCTAGGGCTTGGTTCTCCGAGCTCGGGGGTGGCTACCAGTTAGCCTAGGCTGGGAGGTGAGCACTCCGTGGTCATATTGTGATTTATTATGCAGGAAAGTCAGGAGAAGAGAATAGGAACAGTGAAAAGATGCAGAAGATTATTGTTGAAGATACTTAAATCCATTTGCAGTTATTTGTTTAAATTTGTTAGAAGAAATAAACCCTCATTCGTTGAATGAGAGGCAAGTTGTAATTTTGAAATAGGACATGAGATTTAATGTTGTAGGTAAATAAGGAAACATCTTGTAATTTTGCAGAATATCGATAGAGTTGTAAAAAGCCAGATATGCCTCTATTTCTATTTTGAAAAGAAAAGGGTTGCTTTGAATTGCATGCAAAAGCTTTTTTTGTAATATGGAAAAATCAGTTTTTAATTAATTTTATCTACATTCTACTTGCTGAAAAATATGAGTTGTTTTGCTGATAGATTTTAAGTATTTTAAAAAAAAGGTGTTTAAGCAGTTGTTTTATTAGTTGAGAAATCAATGAATGTTTTTATTCAGAATAGTATAATGTATTCCTAAAAAAAAAATATTTCCTAAGTTCAGGAGAAGATATTAAAACATGTATATTTCCGATGTGTTATGATCAAAAGCTTAGTAGTAGGTTTACTTCATTCTGTTTATTAGCAATTAAAATAATAAAAAGAGCCTAAGCTTATTTACCAATTATATGGGTACATATATATATATATATGTAATTTGATTTAACATATTGTTTTTCTTTTGTTATTTTGTTTTTAAAAAAAATTGCATATAAAGCATATTGGGAAATATAAATATAAATAAATATATATATATATATGTATAAACATATATTATACATATATTTATATATACATAAAATCCTTATAAAAAAAAAAATTATATTAATTTTTAACTTAAAAAAAAAAAAAGGGGGTTTTTGGCTGCCACGGTATCGGGCTGCACCCCACTTTGTGAACACACAGTGGGCAGCACCGAAACGCCGCCACTGTGTGAGCACACAGTGGGAGGCGTCGAAGCGCCACCACTGTGTGGGCACACAGTGGGTGGCGCCCAACGCTCCACTGTGTCACCGCACAGTGGGCGGCGCTTGGACCGCCTCCCCCGCTCAACCCGCCATTAACTTAAAACACCGCCGACCCTGTGTCAAAACCAATCCATGGCCGCCGATGGGTATTCAGCCTTGTGGGTAATGGTATCAAAAAAATATATATTAAACCCTAGCCTGGGTAGGGCTAGGGTAGGTAAATAAAATAATATGTTTAATTTAATTAGATTAGAGTCTTTTTATATAAAAAAAAGAATCCCTAATTAGGGTTGGAGGGCAAATTGGCTAATAAGTTGGAAAGGTATTGTAGAGGATTATATATATATATATATATATATATATATATATATATATATATATATATATATATATATATATATGTTATAAATTTGAGTATGGAGTTATATAATGTTTTTTTTAGAAACATTTAAATACCTTTATATGATTTACTAATAGCAAGAAAAAAAAAAGAAACATATAAATTTAAGAATAAAGCCTAGTCTTATAATTTTAAATGTATTTAGTGTGATAAATACTTAATTTTGCCCTAGTTAATTTAATTAGAGCATTAAAATTTAAAAGGGATATAAAAGGAAGAAATTCAAGCACTTTCCACTTGAGGTTAGATTGGATAATTATTTTATTTGGCTTTCTAAGGATGAGTAATAGTTACTCGTAATTAATTTTGCTCGTGTTAATTAGGTTTTCTAAATAAAACGACACTTTAAACGATTTTAAGTATTTGATTTAAAAAAAAAAGGATTTTAGACTATAAGGTCTTATAGGAGATTAAATTTATCTTCACGTTCTATAGTTATTGAGTTGGATTAAATTAATCTATGGACTAGGTATCTTGTGAAATTAAAATTGAAACCTTTAGATTTTTCGCAAATAAAATTTAATTAATATTCGATACTTGGATTGTATCCGAATTAGCTAAAATATAGAAATGGCAAATACATTAGTGCTTCTCGTGTTAGCGAACTTGTTAATTAATTAGTATAAAAAAAAAAAATCATTCCGTTTTTGCCCTAAATTTTGGGCATGACACATGGGAACTAGTTCCTAGACCTAAAGACAAAAATATTATTGGAACTAAATGGGTTTTCAAGAATAAATTAAATGAGGAAGATTAGGTTATGAGGAACAAGGATACATTAGTTTGCAAAGGTTATTCAAAGGAAGAAGGAGTTGATTATGGAAATACTTATGCCCTGATTGCAAGAATTGGAGCGATGAGACTATTTCTTGCCTATTCTACACACAAGAACTACGAAGTATATTAGATGGATGTCAAATATTCTTTTCTGAATGGAGATCTTGAAGAGAAAATTTACATTGAGCAGCTAGATTGATTTTATTTATCAGATGACAAGGACATGGTTTGCAGACTGAGGAAAGCTTTATATAGACTAAAACAAGCCCCTAGAGCATGGTATGCTAGATTGGATAGATATATTTCAAAACTTGGTTGTAATAAAGGTAATGTTGATAGTAACTTATATTACAAAATTGAACATGATGACATATTGATTATTGAAGTCTTTGTGGATGATATCATTTTTGGAGGTGAATAAGGTCTATGCATGAAATTTGCCAAAGACATGAAGAATGAATTTTAAATGTCTATGATTGGTGAGATGAAATTTTTCTTCTGTTTGTAGATTGCTTAGGCTGATAAAGGAATTTTTATTTGTCAAAATAAGTATCTGAAGGAGTTACTTAAGAAATTTGGACTTGAAAATTCTAAACCTGTCGGTACTCCTATGATAACCAGTTGCAAATTATCAAAGGATGATGAATCTCCTAGAGTGAATGCAAGCAGATACAAATCAATGATTGGTGGTTTGTTGTACCTAACTCAAACTAGACCTGATATAATGAATGTTGTTTGTATTTCCTCTAGATTTCAGTCAAATCCTAGAGAAACTCATGATATTTCTATTAAGAGGATATTTACATATTTGGCAGGTACAATAGATGTTGGGTTATGGTATCCAAAGAATGATGACTTCAGATTATGTGCCTATACAGATTCTGAATGGGCAGGAGATGTAGATAACTGGAAGAGCACTACCGGCAGTACATTCTTTATTGGAAAGAAGTTGGTTTCATGGCTTAGTAAGAAACAATCATGCACTTCATTTTCTACTATTGAAGTGAAATATGTAGCTATTGCTACCAACTGTACTCATATTTTATGGATAAAACAAATTTAAAAGTATATAAGGGTAAGTTATGATGAACCTATTATTATTCATTGTGATAATACTGTTGCTATTGATATGTCAAAGAATCCATTATTTCATTCCAAATCAAAACACATTTCTATTTAAGGTATAATTTCTTGAATGAAAAGGTTGAAGCAAAGGAAGTCAGATTGGTTTATGCAACTACTATGGAATAGATTGCAGACATTCTAACAAAACCATTTCCTAAAGATACTTTTGAATACCTCAAAGATCAGTTGGGGGTTACCAACCCTTTGAAATATACTTAGAGATATAGGGATGCATCAATCCAGTAAGCTTATCAGACATATCTTTATGATCTGGGTTGACGAGATGGTGCTACTACTCAAGGGGAGTAGTCAGCTGTTTGGTTCAGTATTTTTGGCTTGATATCTATCCTTTATCATTGATGTCAAAGAGAGAGAATGTTTTCATGTGAAAAACAATCAAATCTTTTTGGAGGTGTTAATCAAAGGGGGAGATATATTTTAGATCAGCTTTGGGGAGACTGTTGGCATTTGTTGGCATTCCTTGGCACTTGGATGTTTTTCACATTCAGTATTTCCATTAATTCCAAAGGGGGAGATTATTTGTAATATGTTAGATTTGGTTAAGTGTTTTCATTGATGTCAACACTATATCTCGATTGGAGGCTATCCCGATTGGACCTATCCCGGTTAGCCTTGGTGATCATCTTGGCTATTGGTTGCTATTTTGATCCGATATGATGAGATCTATGTATTTGGTTTTTGATGCTTATTCTAGATGATTATATGCTTTCCATATTCTATTGGTTCATGATCTGGTATCCTGATTACTATTGCTTTTGTTCCTGGTTAATATTTCTTGGTACCAGTTAGCTTTACTAGTAAGCAATATTTGATGATTTAGTTAGATGATATTGATGTGCCTTATGGGAATGATTTCTACTATGCTCAAGGTGATTCTTGATTATGTCCTAACTATTTTGTGGCATTGCATTGGCTAGCATGATGTTATGATGTTCCTATTTAGATCCGGTTGGACTTTCTATTATTTCACTGAGGGATTCTACTGGTTGGTGAAGCGTGTTGGATTTTGGTCTTAGATGAATTTTTGATGGATGTAATTGTTTAGGGAGTTGAATTAGGTCCATTCTATGTAATGAAAATCATAATATTGGTTTGGTGATATCGTGTGATGTAATTTTTGTAATTATGGGTTTAAGGGTTTAGGGTTTAGTTGACCTTGTCAATAAGGTTGATGATCTATATTTATAGGTGATTTATTCATGTAATCATGGATGGTTATGGGATTGGTTGTTATTTCTGCATTATTAGAGGAAGGTTCATGTACGAATTAACTCATATCATTTTGGTGAAGGTTGAGAAGGTTTTGTGCAGAGAAGACATTTATGGTTAACCAGAATTGTATCAAGCATTAGTAGATGCTACTATCATAGTTCATTTCTTTCCAGATTGTAGTCCAATAATTTCTAAGTCCATGAGACTTCCCTATGTGTTGAGAAGTGTGAAGCAATTGGAAGACCTTTCTCAGTCCTTTTATCCCTTATCAATGTTGGTGGGTAGCCAAGAAGGTTAAGTCGTTGCATTTTTTGACAAGATTAATAATTTATGCATGATAGGGATAGGATTATGAATAGAGTCAATGAACTCTGAAGCCTAATTGGTCCCAAGATGGAGACTTTGATTGGTGCTTTGAAGGAAGCACAAGATGCTACATGTGTCTGCTAATGAATCGCCAGATCTCAAACTAGCAGAGGTGCAGGCATTTATTTTTAGTGGGCACATTTCAATCTTGGAGAGTCTCAAGAAAGGTTGGGATGATTATTTCAACTCATTGAAAACCATTTGTGTAGATTTATTCAAGGTTGTGTAATCTTGAGAAGTCAGTTTGTAAATATGTTATCTATTTATAGCCATTTTGTATGTTTTTTGGCATTTGGATCCCTACCTTTGATATTGATGTCAAAAGGGGAGTGAAGGGAAGTGAAAAATGTTCCATTCATCTTAAGGGGAGTTCTGAAACTTTGGATTTTTGATATTTTGAGTTTTGCAATGTGTATATATTATTGGTACTAATTCTGACACTTAGTCATTTTTCACTAAGTGTTGCCATCAATGCCAAAGGGGGAGATTGTTAGCAAGTGACACTGCATAGGTCATCTGGTGTTTTCATTGATGGCAACCCTAGTTAGTTATTCTATCTATGGTGTGTGATTTGATCTTACCAAAATTCAGAATGAAGATTTGGTTAAGTCCGACAAGGAAGAATAGAGCATCTGGTGAAGTATAGTATTTTAGTTGAAATTTCATTTTGGTTGAATATCTTGTGTTGCAGAGCCATAGGAAGCTTGATAGATGTCTATAGTATCTTATTCTAGAATCTTAGCTTCAAGTGGTGATTGGCATGTGGGATAGAAGATCTGGTGTACAGGTTTTTTGAGTTGAGCAATGTGGTATGACTGAGTTGGATAGTTGATCATTGTGCAAAATTGATGGAGTAATTTTGGTGATATTTTTTGTGATCGAGGATGTTTAGCCGACATGTGAGAAGTGCGTGGAAAATTATTTTTGGTCCACATATGCATTGGAGTTTAGATTGAGCCAACTAGATATGCATGTTTCATTATTTATCTAGTATTCTTGAAGCTGACATAGAGAAGACCTAATTTCATGTTACAGATATATAAGACCAATGGATGTGATCATTTTGGAGATTGGTGGATATGTGGAAGTTATTTTTTATCATGTGTGTGAAGTTTAATGTGGACAAGTTAGTGATTTATGCTCCAGATTAATGAAGAACAATGGAACACATCAATATAAGGAAGAGTATGAAAATTTTGATTAATGAACTTAACCGGAACTATAATTTGGCATTAGTAGATGCTATTGTTTAGTTCAAGTATTTTAGAAATCTTTTGTAATAATTTATAAGGTAGTTAGCCTTCCTAAGGTTGCAACCCTTCTTGTTTTTGAGAAGTGAGCTCTAGGCAGTGTGCCTGAATGCATGTGCATTACCCTATGTAATATTTCTATACTTTTGTAGAGTATATTTATATTGTGGATCCATCGCCACAGTGGTTTTTCCCTTAACCAGGTTTCCACATATAAAAATATTGATGTTATGGTGTTATGGTTATTTTATTTATGCTCTTGTATATTATCTTTGTTCATTTGCATTAGGTGGTTGAAGACTCTATTTAATAATGTTAAAGATTGTAGAACATTGATTCATCCCCCTCTTCTCATTGTTCCTTTATTCCAATATTTCCTACCTTACAAGATTGTTGGTTGTTGTTGTGGGATATGTTGGACCATTGGTTGTATTGATTGGATATTGTTGTTGGTTCAAGATTTGATTGAACAAAGTTTGACCAAATGAAGTCTGACTTGGAATTCGGTTGAAAGAATTTTGATTTGGGATTTAATTAAAATTTGTGCTCATTGCTTGAAATTGTTTCATCATGTCTATTTGTGACATCAGAATAGGTATGGTTGATCGTTTAATGAGAGATTGCATGTCAAATGGCTCAATACTTAGATTCAGACCTTGAAATTTTTGAAAGATTTTGGACATTTGGGATCTAGCCTTTTCATTGTTTTTCACTTTTTGTTCCAAGATCTCTTTTTCTCGAGCTATTTTCTCCTCTAGTTTTCATATTTGGACACTTGTTTCTATTACAAGTGTGGTTGTCATTGCACCAAAAGATAAACTTGGTAATGCTCGATACAACCACTGGACTTATAGAATCCATGGGAGGTGGTTAATCCATGTCACAAACCCGAGCATTGTGTTGCACCATACAAGGAGACCAAGGACTAACACCTTCCAAGATTCTCCCTTAGTGCAAGCGAGGGGTTTGAACCTGTTATCAAGCTCTAATACCACTTGTTACAAGTGCAGTTGCCATTACACCAAAAGATCAACCTGTTAATGCTCGATACAACCACTAGACTTATATAATCCATAGGAGGTAGTTAAGCCATGTCACAAACTTGAGCATTGCACTGCATAACACAAGGAGACCAAGGGCACACACCTTTCAATAGTTTCATCGTAAAAAGTTTGATTGATATTGCCTTGTTATTAGGTTGGATAAAATTGTGATTTCCTTAGATTAAAACTTTATTGCATTGTGTTATTGATTGGTTGATATGTTAAACTTTGTTGTATCATAGGAGCTTGGAACCTTGTTTCAATAGGCATGTCACTATGCAATACAATAATTTTGGGATTTCGGATTTTAAGAATGATGTATGCAACTAATGCAACTTAGAAGAATGACAATGTAACTTATGTTTTTGGTCTTTTGAATTTTGGAATGACAAGGGTATGCAACTAAATGAAACCTAGATGATTTACAATGAAACTTATGTTTTTGGTCCTTTTAGATTTTTGGAATGATGATGGTGTGCAACTAAATGCAATTTTGAGGAATGCAAATGTGACCTTACTTTGGAGTTTTAAATTTTGGGGGTTTGATAATATTATGCAACTAAATGAAAGTTTGGGATACGATTAATTAAATCTATATCTTTTTGGTATTTTTTGAATTTTTGGAATGACAATTATATGCAACTAAGTGCAACCTTAGCGGATGATAATGCAATTTAGGACAAGAATGCAACCTATGTTTTTGTTCTTTTTCAAGATTTGGACAAACCTTTGAAATGAAAACCTAAAGAGACAACCTTGAGAAATTGAAATGAAGTCAAGACCTTAAAAGGAAAAGAGGGCAAAGGAAAAAATTATGATAAAAAAATTGAAAATGTCTCACCTATATGCTTGGATACTAAGCTAGGTTTGACAAGATGGTGTTGACAAAAGAACAAATTTTTGACAAGCTCAAGACTCCCTAACAACAACTTAGGGTCTAATCTAAAGTTGTGATATTTGGAGTTTTGAAAACTTAATTTTGAGAATAAATGCAAGAGGACAATGAATATTGACAAGGACCAAGGGTATGAACCCAAGATATGATATGAATATGACCTCAAGATTTGTTTTGACCTAAATAAATGAAATGACCTAAAGATATGAAATAACTCAAATCTATTATGCAATGATATGAGCTAGGGTTATTATATGACCTAATGCTATGATATAATGTGAACCGATGATATGCTAGGAACTAATAATGTGAACTAAAGGTTATGAATGCAAATATATGACAATGTCAACCTAAGACAAGACTTAGGGTTTGGAATATGCAATGATAAAACCAATGTGATATGGATATGTGAGGACCAATGACTTTGGAAATGAAAAATGAAACCTAAGCCAAGACCTAATTTTGGAATGATAATAATGCAATGAAGACTTATGAAAATGATTCTAACCCTAAGTGCAAGAGAGGACAATGACCAAGAAATGAACCTAATATGAAATGAGATGAATGTATGAACCTAAGACCTAAGTTTGAACTATGAAAGAGATAACCCTAAGTGACATGAATTTTGAAACCAAGATATCCAAAGTTTTGACAAGCCATGTTGATAAAATATTTTCAAACATTGGATGGATACTTTGAAATGTTTTGGACCAATTTTGACTTTGTTTGGACAATTGTTTGTTTTGAGAACCAAAGTTGATTATGGTCTCTTTTGAAGGTTGTTTGTTTGCCAATGTTTGATTGATAAGTTAATTATGTCTTTTGTTTATGATTCACTTTTAACAAGCACAAAAGACAAGATGTTTGTTTGACTTTGAAAGAAGACGCTCATGCATATTTGACAAAAAATCCTATGGTAGGCCAGGACATTATTTGCTAGATTCCCACTTGAGATTATTCGTAATTGTGCCTAATCATAGCGAATAACCTAGGAACTTGGTAGCACTAGCTCCCCTCCATGAAACTCACTTCTTTGGGCATACCAAGTTTTGAATTCCTTAGGTAATCACTTCCCAAGGACTGATATCTATACAATGAGCTATAGAAGTGTGGGACGACTTCGAAAGTCCAACCTCGTGTGCTAGAAAATAGAAGATTTTCGGTCTCTAAAAACACAAGGGGTTGTAGTCAAGGAATCCATTCAAATGGCCATAATCAGTAGCATTTTCCACTCCATTAAAGGAGGTCTCCCAGCTTGTAGAGGTTATGGTCTACAAGTTTTTACGTGCCACATGGGCACTAAAGAAGACATAATGTCATTATGAAAGTATGTAACACTCATTGCTTGCAACTTTATTCACAAACACATTTGTTTATAGTGGTTTGAAAGAGATTGGATTTAGCTTGTTGCCACTTAGGTCATTCCCTCTCACCAACTCCCATGCGAAGTGCTAGATAGATTGGGTGTAATGACTGCCAAAATACCCTAGAGAAAACTAATCATCTATCATACTAATTGAGATTTTTTTTTAAATTAACTTTTAATAACAGCTAATGTAATACATAACATCTCTATATAACTATATTCATTAACCATTTAAATGTTATGAACATACATCATCTCACATTTCACTAATTTACGCAAGCGGAAATAACATAACATCATTAACCTTTCCCTAGGGTACTTCAACGCCATTACTCATTTAACTTCCATAGTGACAACCTACACACATGATAAACACATTCTATCTTGAATTAATGCATCATATTTAATTTCCTAATAATCATATTTTCAACCCACTAGCTTATCTATCCATTATGAAATGCATACCATTATACCATTCTACTAGCATATTACATTCCTTTTTAAAATGCAAGACAACCCCAAAATATTACATTCATTTTATGCACCAAATCCAAATGTGTTTTAACCCATCTCCTATCTACATGCTCTTTTCCTTTTCCATGATGATGCAATCCTAATGCATAGGTAAAATCCATCTTTCATAATTCATTTAAACATACTTCAATTGCTTCTAATACTAACATGATCTCATTCTATTTAGTATGATTTTCTCATCATAAAGTATAAACTATAATTCATTCTTCAATCCATATGATAAACTAATTCCCTTATTCCTTTACTCAAGCATAACATCACACTAATCCTTCAATCATAAAGTTCATTTATTGACTTACAAATATATAAAAATATAAATCCATTAACTTCATTATAAGTATATGGCATGCATCATATACAAGTCATTTACTATTTATCTAGCATGATATACATTCCATTACTATGCAAATCAATCCTTTTCATATTAGCATCATTCTAAAGCCTCAATACCTTTTAATCCCAATTTTATTTTACATTCAAATTCTCACATGGTCATATTTGTCTCCTCCATCATGATTTACCAATTAGCAACATGATCTATTCACATGTCTAATTCCTTCATAACATCTTAGTTTTCACATAGCACCAAAACCATATCCACGAATCCAATAGCAATAGTTTCCTTTCCTAATCCAACTACACATGCAACCACTTTCCCAATTTGACAATAACCCCAATACCTAACACAAGAATCCTAATATCTTCCAAGCATACACATAGAGACATAATTATCTAAACCTTATCCATATTATCTAACATCCTCAATAGTGATATTTAAGAGTATTCCATTTCTCAAGGTTATTTCACATATTAAATCACAATCTAAAGAATCACCATAGAATTCCTTTCTAACTAATACAAGCATATCATATTATAAATCAGATCTATTTCAATTGCAACTCCATTACCAAATTTTGGTACATGAAATCATTCCCTTCATTTAACAAGAACATATCCATACATCTCATTTCCACATTTACAAATCATGACATACCCTAACTACCAATTATGAACTACTTACAAATACATTTACATAAGAATACATCATGAACATAGCTCTTCCTTTTACATGATTCCATCTACCACATACAAGATACTACATACATGTATTCTATTGTATTCATTACATAAATTTGCTACAAGGTACATCCATAATCCATCAAGAAGGAGAATCCACATCCACGCATGAAGAACACCAACAAGGGGAAAAACCCAATGGTAAAAAGAACCAACCACTCGACCATGTGGAACCAAAAGAACCACCCCCCATACTAGGAGATGACATAGGGTCCCAACACACACTCTACATCTATGTTGACACTTAATACCAAAATACAAGATTACAAAAACTCTCTCAAGCATGCAGGAAATACAACCAACACAAACAACCATAATAAGAAACTCATAGAGGCCTATCAATCAACAAGACATAGCCATAAGATCATCAAAGGGAACACATGTAGGAGTGGAGTGTCATCGCATGTTACAAGAATCCTTTCAAGGAACCTCTTGTTAGATTTAGACCCCCAAGCATCCTTTCAAAGAACCTCTTGGTAAGTGACACACATGCAGAACCAACTCAACCTATGAGAGATCAAGAGAGTTTGGTTTATCATCTTCATGACCTTCTCATGATTATCCTAAAACATCCTCCCTAGGATCAAGTCATGAGGCTCACATCAGTTTTATCTTTATTAATGAATCCAACTACCCAACCCATTAATTATTAGGTTATCACTTATTTACAAATCATGATAAACTCCTAATGTGCCCTAGTGGACTAGATTTCATGCATCCTTACAAGGAACCTCATGCAAGTCTATCTCTAGTGACCCAGATCATCACAAGGAATCCCACTCCCCCCTAACATGGTCTCAAACATGACAACACAAGAGGCTCTAGAATCATAGTTAAATCTGAGAACATACATAAATATGAAATCATAAATAATCCATATGCAACCAACAATCTCATCTCATAATCATGAAACATGTGAAAGGTCACAACATGAGAACCAAAAATCAATGAGAATATTGGAAAAATAAACATATCAAGGCCATAATAAATTCCATCAAATCTGAAATGAATCATCAAATAATCTCAGCAAGGCCTATCCACTCGCTGGCGCAAAATCACAAGAATCTCAATCTCTCTCTTGGTGCATCAATAAGATAGGAAGCACAAACAACTCAAATGGAGTAAAATGCATACAAAACTAACAAATAAATCATATGAGGACATCACCAATCATAAATTCACATTATACAATATCATAAATACCCTCAAAAAGCCTCTGGTACGGCCCAAAATTCAACTGACATCAAACAGACCTCAAACTAGACAAAACCTTAAAAATACACAGAATGGTGCATACATTCTCTGAAGTGGCACATTTTATTGATAATTTAGCACATCTGAGTTATCTTTTAGCATGTGTGGTTATTATTTTAGTGCATATGGTCATTCTTTTAGCACATAGGAAAAAAAATGTAAATTTTGCTAGAAAATTGCTTAAGTGCGGGATCAAAACTGCTCGAAACATAATGAGCCAAATATGATGTATTTATACTCATTGGAACCAGTGTGAAATGAAATATAATAATATGTGAAAAAATAAAATAATAAAATTCACCCAAGAAACTCCAATTGAAAAAATAATGCTAACTTCAGGAGGGAAAAACATCTCCAGCAAGTTTAGAAAACCATCAAACACCAAATCTTGAATCCAAATCATGAAATAGACTAAACACACATATAAATACAAACAATAAACTTATTCCAAACATAAAAAAAGGTAAATATATAAAATGTCTCAAAAGGAGATGAGTCTCGTGAGTCTTCCTCATGGAAAGGCGAGACTGGAAGCTCACAAGGCTATCTCCTCTCAACTCCACAAACTCCCTTAAATCTTTAACAACATGAAATAAAATCTCAAAAACAATAATAATCAAATACAATCACATCATGAAGGGAAGAAATATCAATACATATAAATCCCATGTCATGCATTCATGGTAACCACAAAATAGATAACTTCCAAATTTTCATCCAAATAAAGATCTCATAACCCATGAAATTCCCAAACATTTCCATTAAGAATAGAGCGGATGAAATGAACTATTTCTTATTCCCCACACAAAACATTCACGGAGTAAACACTTGCAGACAATGAAAACAAAGATAAACAACCAGGGTATGGCCTCCAACCTGCAACCCGTGTGATGGTAGGTAGCTGAAGAAGAGCCCACAAGTTTTGCAATCCAAATACAAACCTAAATCTCTTCTAAAACTAGTCCAAGAAAACCACCGAGAATCCAAAGCCAAAGAATGGAACCCGTGAACAGTAAAGCAAAGTGCAGAAACTCAATGCAAAGAAGCACAAAACCATAACACCATAATTTTTACATGGAAACCTAGAAAGGGAAAAACCACGGTTGGATTGAGGCCCTAATATTATAATATTGTGATCAGGGGTATAATAATATTACAAGGGAATACATAGGCATTTAGGCACACTGCCTAGAGCTCACTGCTCAATTACAAAAGAGGGCTACAACCCTCGGAGGACCCATTGTCTTACAAATGATTTTACAATAGCAAGAAGAATGTGTGAACTGATGATTAGCATCTACAAATGCCAAAATGTAGTTCCAATTAAGCACAAAATGTCACAATACCACTATTCTTGCAAACTACTATGTTTTGCAGCTCTCTCATATATTGGAGCATAAAATCAAAGATAACGCACGTGAAAATGTGCATTGATGCTCATACACTCTTTGCATATCAATATCCATCCTCAAAATGATCATATAGATCAACCTTATATATATATATATATATATATATCACTTGATTAGGTCACCAATATGTTGGCTCCAAAAATATTTGCAAAACATGAAACATGTGCAAATAAGTCGGTTCAATCCGATTACAAATACATATGTGGACCAAAATTAATTGATTAAATGCTTCACATATGTCAAATTTACCACCGCAAACTCAAAACCAATCACCAAAATCATCCCAAAGATTCTGCATAACATGCTTCATCACTTAAACACCAAAATAACCTTGTTCGTCTTGAAATATCGGATATTGGATCTTCTATCTTACATGAAAATAAATATTGGAGGCTAGGATTGTGAGTTAAGCTATTTCAAACATATAATCAACTAACTCTTCCACCACAAAGAAAAATATGCAACCAAAATTGAGTTCTACTCAATGTACTCGTACTCTACTTAACATTGTGTTCCACCTTCTAGGCTTAAGCAAGTAGATACCAAACTTCCGGTAGAACAATTCTACATATTTCAGATATGGCTTCTGATCTAATTTTCCATGAATGACAACCCCAAATAATTCCTCAAGAACATATCTCAATCGGTACCGTGTCTCTTGCCAACAATCTCCCCCTTTGGCATTGATGGCAACACTTGGTGAAAAATGACACCATTAAACCAAAAACTGTCATACACTACAAAATTTCAAAACTTCAAGATTTTGATAGGCTCAATAGGCCCCCCCTAGGAGTATACAACATTTTTCACTTCTCTCTCTCCCCATTTGACATCAATGGAAAAGGTAGTTATCCACTCAAAATCTATGTACAAGAGTATACACAACAACTGACAAAAATTTGAAGATGTGAGCAAAAATGGTCTTCAAGGACTACAAGTGATCATCTTGACCTTTCTTCAGGTTCACCAAAATGTTGATGAGAGCACTAAATAGTTATGCATGCATTTGTTCTCCTCTAAGATCTAAAGGAACACTCTTATTCAATGCATTCATGGCATCTTGTTGACTGCTAAGAAAAATATCTAATTGAGTGATTAGATTCCTCAACTCTCCCACCCTACCAACTACTTTGTCCTTCTCCTAATTCAAGCTCTTGATTTTATCAAGTAGATCCATCACCTGAGCTTCATAATTACTAGCAAAAACTACCCGGGGGGCATAGGATTGAGATATACCGGCTAGTTGACCTTCGCATTCTTTGATCTTCTTATCAAGCTCTATTGTGAACTTCGACAGTAGAAGACATGGCTGTTGGCAATTGACACTCATTCGGTAAGAGTTAATGGTATTTTTGGTTGTCATTGATGGCAACTCATCATCTCATGGGTAACTAATCTTCAGGTGTATATACTCTCTATTTGGTTCCATTTTTTATCTCTTTTGGTTAACCAACATTCATTACACTTAACCAGTATTCACATTGCTTCACAACCAGCACCAACGTTCACTTTACTTCATACCCGACTAAGTCCTGATCCCGGTAGCTTGTATATGGAACTTGGTAATGGATAGGACCCATCTAGGAAATCTTTTGGTCCCAATTATTTCTTTCATGGATTTTGTGGTAACGTGTGATGGCTGAAATGGTCATTGAGATTATGTTTGAGATCCATTATGAACCGACAGTCGATAGGTTTATACTTTTGTTGTAGCTGACATGATGAAAGATAACAGGATATTTAAGGAAATCACTTCAACAATGGATCTGGGTATGTGATGTATAAAAAGGGTGTGAATTTAGGTTGCAAATTACATAGAAGCTATCAGTATGCAATTTGGTTAGTGTGACGATAGCAGATCAGAGCATCAAAGAACCCGCAGTAGAATAGAGTATGAACTGAAACTTATCCAACATGGGAAGACATAACTTATAAGTTTATTCTACATTGTAATGTATTGTAAGTCAATGAGACTTCTCATTTTGTGTTTGAATAGAGAGCTCCAGGTAGTTGACCTTATTGCATGTGCAATCTCCTTCATGTAATATTTGTATACCTTGATCAAGTATATAGATATTGTGGGTATCATCCCCACCGTGGTTTTTCCCTTTATAGGGTTTTCCACGTATAAATATTGGTGTTATGGTGTTGACTCTTTATGTGTTTTTTGGTGTATACACTTTAATTTTATTTGTTTTTAACCAGTTAACAAGAAATAAGTTTAAAACTATCTTTACTGGTAGAACACTGATTCACCCCCCACCCTCAGTGTTCTTGGATTCCAACAATTGGTATCAGAGCTTGGTTCCTCGGAAGAAGTTTAACCACTTGAGGAATATCTAGAGTTTGGAATCAATGGATATTGTTCTACAACAACAACTACAACTTACTCTTAAGGATCTTGATAATAAGGAGATGTGGAACAATAAATTGAAAAATGAATCGAAGCAAGCCAGAGAACACATCATTTCATTGCAAGGAAATCTTTCAGTTGTTCAAGCCAAGAGGAAGGAACTCTGTGATCAATTACAAAATTAGAATAGTGATGAGGAAGATGCTATGAAGGATCAATGTCACAAACTCACTCAGGAGAACACTATCTCAAAGAAAGAGATGCAAACCCTAACCATGAGAATGTGCAACGAGATTGAGGACATAAAGAAAAATGAAGAAAACTTGGCTCAAGAATCAAAGGACAGATCTAATGAATGCAACAGATTGACACATAAGAATGATATGCTAAAACTTGAATTGGTCTAGTCCTAGAACAATGAATAGGAGCTTGAGAGATACATTCTAATAATGAGAGATGACCTGGTCACTGCAAATGAGTACAAGTGAAATTTCAAGCCAACTCTACTAAACTTGAAGAACTACTGAAGAGTCAAAGGAATAGTAATGATAAGAGAGGTCTTGGTTATGAAAAAGGGGAAAGCTCTGGTTTCCATTAGTTGTCTGTGGGTTCTTACTTCTACAATATTTAGCAATATGTCCAATCTTGTTGCATGCATAATAGATAATATTGTTCTTTTGAATTACTTTGTTAAACACTTGATTTCCTTGATTTCCTTTTGATCTGTATTGGTTAGCCATATGTCCAAATCCACTACATGCATGACATATTACATTTCCAAGACTAGTGAATGATGCATTGTTCTGATTATTCTTATTTCTGCACTAACTAGCCATATGATCATATTTATTGTAAACAAAGCATGTACCATTGAATTTGTGAGTATTAGGATATCTTACCGGTCATTTTTGGTTTCAGTTGTCATGATTTTGCTTCTGTCTAGATGATTGATCTTGTTGTGCAATGAGAAGAGAAAGGAAAAAGTGGAAGACTTTAGAAAGAAGCATAAGAAAATATGGGTAAGAAGATCAGATATACCACAAGCAGAACACTCGGTAGAGTCATTAGGTCTTGCACTAGTAGAAAACACAACTAGTAACTAAGGCACTTGGCCTTAGGGGTAGGCAAATTATTGAAGATCATGCAAATACCCCATATTAGGTTTGTAGTCAGAGAATTCTAATTGTGGATGGGTACTCAAGAAATTTCAGATGTTTACTAGAACCTACTCATAGACTATGTGAACCGATCAAGCCCAACCGACAACATTTATGACAATTAAAATTTAGGGTTAATGATGATAAAAAGGAAAAGTAAAGTTATTTTATTCACACAGTGATCGAGCATTTAGACGAGTGATTTCCAAAGTGAATCAGAGTTCAAGGCAATTTGTGTGAGCACTTTCTTTCAAAGGCAATTTTATCTCCCGGTGGTTTTTCAAGATATTTTTGTTTTGCAGAAACCCTAGTTTCGATATCTGGTTATAATGGCTTCATCTTTGTCCAACATTGACACTCCTTTGGTGGTTGAGATCAAGAAGTACCTCTATCCAATTTTCAAGAAGAAACCTTACAAGTCTCTTTTGGATGAACCATTGGGTACATTTTTCAAAGGTTTACCATGGAGTTCTTCATACTGAGGATATTAGGGCTTATATCTAGTATTATATCAAGGAACTTGGAGGTTATGAGTTGTCCTACATTTTCATAGAAAACCTAATCACTGACAACCAGCTCAAACCAGAATTTGCACACCTGAAGAGAAAGGGTTTTACACAATTCATTGATTTTCCTACTTTTGATGAGGCAAAATGGGTGTGATATGTTTTGAGCCGCATTCATGGAAAGTTCATCTAGTTGGATTGGTCATACAAGATCACAAAGGAAGTAATAAAAAATATCACCTATTTACAAAAAATCGGAGGTGTTCTCGGTTTGAGGTGCAAGCTGTCTAACACAGAACTCAATAAGCTTATTGGCACAAATTTTGATGGACGATCAATGAGAGTGGATAATATAAGAGATATTGATGTCAAGTTTTCCACTATGGTAATCAGCTATAAGGTTTACCAATCAAACCAGTTAATCTTTGTCTCTGGCAACAATATTTTGATAGCTCACTAGATGGTTAACGAGGATGTACATTATGATCTTTGCAATGTAATGCTTAAAAAAATCATGACAAACCTCCAAAAGATCAAACAACATAAGAAGAATACTTTCTGGTATGGCTCTTTTCTTATCTATTTGGTATTTTACTTTTGGGGAATAGTTCCCAATTTTGGAAATATTTAGTGGGATTTTGACTGCCTAGTAGCTACACAAATAACTCAAATTTTGGATAGGCAAGGGGAAAAGCTTAGTAAAGCTAATCTATGGGAATTTTTAAAGACATTCCAAGAAGAAATGAAGAATAGGTCTAGAATCCCCAAATCAATAATAGAAAAATATAAGGATACAATTTGTTTTATGGTCAATAAAGATGAATGTATGATGCAGGTTGTTCAACCCAGGATAATCTAGATAATGCCAATGGGCTATGAGGTTGATGAGGCCACACTGGATGCCTATGCACAACACTTATTGCAGGCACTAGTACATGAGAAAAAATAAAAGTTTGGCACTACCCAGGAAAAAGGATTAAAAGTTCATAAGGAACAGGTGGCACCAACAATTTGAAAGAAAATGACAAAGGTGACTGTCGAATCACTAATTAGTGAAGGTCATGATAGGGCTAAAGTTGGGCAGAAAGTTAAAATTCTTAAAGCCCGCAAGAAAGAATAAATGAATTAGAAGAGGAGAGAGGAAAGGGAAGCCCGAAAAGTAGCTCATCCTACTAGTCAGAAACCGGCTGAGCCTACAACGAAAAGTAGAAGCCTACCCGATAGTATATGACTGTTTCTTCTGAAGAAACATAATCTGATGAAGAGGTAAAGGAAGTCCCTAAGAAGAAGGGAATTTTTTCTAGAGTAGTGAGGGAGAAGAAAGAGGAGCAAAAGAAAGAACTAGTCAAGGAGACTCCTCGAAAGCCAAAGATCACCATTGTACATAAACGGAAACCCAAATCAGATGAGGAACCCAAACTGGAAGCAAAAAGAAGAACTGGTAAGAAGAAAATAGATGCTCAAGATTTGATAGCTTAGATTATAAATGATGGTAACTTAGAAAATATTTGTTCATTCTTTGATAGTTTTGATGAGGTGGATAAGAAGCAAATTGAAGAGACAATTCTTTTATATCTTGATTTTTTTAGTAAGGCATTGATTGAACTAGATAAAATTTTGCCCAAGGATTTGTATGATAAGTTAGAAGCCATAAAATTACACGCTCAGACTCTAGACTAGCAGATTAAAGAGACCAAATTGGTCAATCTCTGTCCCACAATAACTCCTCTAGAGATGGATGACTTAATAAATAAAACCGACATCAAAATTTAACCCTAAGTATAGAATAAACAACCTTATGTTGGAAAGGTTTGAGGAAATTAGAAAGGAAACAATTGGATATGGGTAATAATTATTTTGAATTTAGGATATGAGTTAAGTTCTAGTTTTGTATAATCTCAAAACATTCAGTTGCCTAAAGATAAGCAATCAATTGATCAACAAATTGTAGATACAAAGAAACTGGCTAGTACTCCACTGACTACCACTGTATCGGTTAGTGAGTAAAATTTTGTTGTAGAGGACACCTCGACTGATAATGTACAAAATATAGAGGGCATAGAGGTAGATGTAAATAAGGATTCAGAGAATAAGGATACAAAGGATGTATAGATTTTGGATGAGGCACCAAGTGGCAAAGCAACTGGTGCACAAGAGATAAAGGATTCAAAGGTTACCTCACCCAGTGATAAGGGTAAGGAAACTATGGCAAATATCTCTCTTGGCTTGGCAATTGACACTTCTACTATAGCCAGAGGGAATTTATCACAACTTTCCATCATTTTTGGCAAACCCTACCATAAAATGTCACCAACTGAGAAATTTTTGGCAGTGGCAACACTTTAGGCATATGAAACTCAGGAATTGGCTTAGGAAGAGTCAAAAGACAGAGAATTGATTAAACATAGTTTTGAAGTTTTGAATCGGTTAGTCCTATAATTTCAAGCCTAAGAGAAAACAAGCTCTTCTGATAAATTAGAGGAAATCATTAATTTTATTCCTAAGCACTATAATACTTTATTGAATATTTCATTGAATGAGGCTAAAGAGAAATTTGTTGATGCCCAGAAGCAAACATTCCTGCAGATGATTGAGACTGAGAAGGAGAAACTCCAAAATTGTTTGCAATCTATTGATGCAACTTTTGCAGAAGGAGGTAGTGTATATAAGAATTTTCTAAATTTTGATAAGTTCATAGGCCCCATAGACAAGCAACTGCCAGATTGTAAGAAAAAATTAATTCAAATTTCTAACTCTTACAACCCAACAATCAATCTAACAAATTCTTTGGATGGTCCAATTTTTGTAGTAATGGATCAAATTTTGAAATTGGCGAAGGTTAGGGACAACATAATAAAGAGAGCAAATGAGCTCCAAAATCTAATTGGTCCCTGACTAGATAATTTACTGTTTCATAAGACTAAGTGTGTTTCAAACATACAGAAGGAGGATCCTGCTACATCAAAAAAAAAAGAGTATTATGCCAGTCTCTTGAATGGATTTACCTCCATTCTTCATTCTCTTAAGCAAGGTTGGGATATCTACTTTTCATTTTTGAGGGCTATGTATGCAAATATTTTGAAGCTTGTATAGAACTGGCTCATGTTTATAACTATACAACATTATTTGTGGGCACCCTGCTTTGTCATTGATGTCAAAGGGGGAGGAATAAGTGAAAAATGTACATATTTCTTAGGGGGAGTATCAGATGTATATAGCAGATTCATGTATAGGTTAGGAGGTCTTGCAGATTCAGGGTTGATATCATTTTTCACATGAGTGTTGACATCAATTTCAAAGGGGGAGATTGTTGGCAATTGACACTCATCTGGTAAGAGCTAATGGCATTTTGGGTTGTCATTGATGGCAACTCATCATCTCATCAGTAACTAATCTTCTGGTGAATATACTCTCTATTTGGTTTTGTTGTTTTATCTCTTTTGGTTAATAGACATTCATTACACTTAACCGATATTCACATTTCTTCACAACCGACATCGACATTCACTTTAATTCATACCCGGCTAAGTCCTAATCTTGGTAACGTGTATATGGACCCCAGTAATGGATAGGACCCGGCTAGGAAATATTTTGGTCATGATAAATTATTGCATAGATTTTGTGGTAACATGTGATGGCCGACATGGTCATTGAGATTATGTTTAAAATTCATTATGAACTGGCAGCCGACAAGATTATACTTCTATTGTAGTTGACATGATGAAAGGTAACATGATATTTAAGGAAATCACTTCAGCGATGGATCTGGGGATGTGATGTATAAAAAGGATGTGATTTTAGGTTGTGAATTACACATAAGCTATTAGTATGTAATTAGGTTAGTGTGATCGGTAGCATATCAGAGCATCAGAGAACTGACCGTAGAACTGACCAAAACAAAGCATGAATCAAAACTTATCCAACATGGGTAGATGCAACTTATAAGTTCATTCTACTTTGTATTTACTTTGTAATGTACTATAAGTCAGTGAGACTTCTCATTTTGTGTTTGAGAAGTGAGTTCTAGGTAGTTGGCCTTATTGCATGTGCAATACGCTTCGTGTAATATTTGTATACCTTGATTGAGTATATAGATATTGTGCATATCAGACCCACCGTGGTTTTTCCCTTTGCAGGGTTTTCCACGTATAAATATTGGTGTTATGGTGTTGACTCTTTATGTGTTATTTTGTGTATGCACTTTAATTTTATTTACTGTTAACTAGCTAACAAGTAATAAGTTCAAAACTATCTTTATCGATAGAACACAGATTCACCCCCCCCCCCCCAGTGTTTTTGGATTCCATTGATGGCTTCTAGATCTTTTTGCCTTTGTTCAATGCCTCTTGAATACCCTTCATACTAAAAGTCAAATTGGTCCTATCACATTCAACCTATAAAGTGGAAAATTGGAGAACCTTAGCCAATTCACCACTTGAGAGGTGGAGGATTTTACTAAGGTTCAATTTTCACTTAGGGAGACTTTACATTCAAAAGAGGGGGATGAATCTACTAGATCTAATCCTAAATGATACAAAGATTAAATACTAAGTAGATTGATTGGGATTGAAATGAAATTGACCCTCTTTTGTAAGTTGTCAAGTTGAATTAAGACTAAATGCTAGAGATGAAGACAAGGTATGAGAAAACAACGAGTTACAGATTCAAGATTTAGTTGTGCACCTGGATCTGAGAATCTTGAGATGATTCGGAGCTTCTCTATGAAATCCAGTAAAAGTTGTAGGAACCATGTGTAGGGATAAGGGTTCCCTCCTATCAGTTCTTCAAACTTTCCATGCATTGAAAAGGGTTTTCTCATCTCTATGAATAAAGCCTAATTCCAAAAGTACAACTGCTTACCTATTTTCTACACATAGAAAGAAAGGAAAATGCATTCGAAATAGGGGTTTGTCTTCAGATCAAACCTCAATTTTGTAATTAACCAAGTGGTTGAAGTAATATAAATGAATTGGCTGAAAGTAGAAATCCTCCTCTTTGAGGGGATGTTGAATTGACTGAAAATGAAATGGTTATACCTCCTTGTGAATTTGTGTTTCCCTCCACATGAAATTAGGTTCATGAAATAGAATGTTGATCTCCTCTTCAATGCTTGAAAACTTGTCTTTATTGTTTCTCTAAAGCTTGAAGGAAGATTGAAAATGCTCAATTACTCTTGAATGCTTGAATGCTTGATCTCTTTAATGGTTAATGACCTCTTGTGCTTTCATGATCTTGTCAAATGAGAGGAAAAATCCCTCTTTTATACTTACTAGTAAGATTAATTGATTGATTTTCTGACTTGATCCGACATAGGAGGAAATTTCCCACTTCAAATTTGAGTTAGCTCCAAGGGAGGGGATCAAGATAGGTCCCAAATAGGGGATCCTAGGGTGACATTCCCTGGTTCTAGGGAATCCTACGGTGCCACGCCTTGGTATTTCCCTATTTTGGGGTAAGATCAAGGTGTAGACAGAGTGCAATGTTGAGTTGCCATGTATTTTTTATGTGTATGAGTATATTTAGGTCTTCGATCAAGCCAAGGGGCACAAACACTAAGGCAAAGACCCAAATACAGTTGAAAATTGCAAGGGGTGCAATTTTAGGATGTTACATTTAGCCCCCACTTTAGCAGGAGTATGAGCTTATGCAAATACTGTCGGTAAAGTACAAGGAATTCAGATGGAAAGAATTTCACCACATCAAGGAGGCAAGATTCACAAAGCCCCCTGTAGACTTTAGGATCTTATGACTTCAATGATAAGGTAAAAGGGAAGATCATGAGAGAAAGAGAGAACCATTACTACAACTAATAAGGTTCTCTTACTATGAGTCATGAAAAGAAGCACCAAAAATTGCAAATCAAAGACCAAGTTTGCTAAGTAACTTTAAGCATCAAAAGAGGGAATCATGAGCGGAGTGTATTCCCCTATGTTAAAGTCATTGTGTATGCCTTATCGAGAGAAATTTATTTAAGGTACAATACACCCAAAGAAGAAAAGAATGTTATCACAATAATCTATCCCCCAAGTGAGGATAAATCAAAGGATAATGAACACAAAACACAAAGCATGAGTTGGTTTCACCTAACTTGTGTATATCATGTATATGTATATGTGCTTAGAATCATCCTCATCCCCCAAAGAGAGGAAAACACCATGGAAGAAGGTAACACATGTGTCTTTTGAGTCAACATGGGAGAGACCAAAAGAGATCTCAATGCTTTGGATCGTCCTTAAGTAGATAACACTAGGGACAACAAATAGAAGAATAGGAAGAAAAAAAAGAAGAATGTCACAAACAAGAAAGAGAGGAGAGAGAGAGAGAGATTCTATAGTGCCAATGAAGCTAATCAAGCACATCATCCTCCCCCAAATCTTGTTGATCATTTTTTTAGGAAGGTGAATAGCAGGTAAGAGGAGCGACATCGAGGATAGTAGATGGAGCTATCACAAGTTCCTAACAAGGACCATGTTCTAATGATAAGTCACTTTGTTCATTACTAGAAGCTAGGATTAATGGTTTTGAAAATTTTGCAAATAAGTCATTGTCAACATTCACATATTCATATTCATCGTTAGAAATATTAGGATCAACATTTTCATCATTAACCACATTTTCACCTATTTCTTCATCAAGATTAATAAGGATATCATCTCTAATAGGAATAGAAATTGAACCATCATTTGTCTTAAGAATTTTGTGTCTTGGAGAATTAGGTTGAACATCATGTTTAGGAGAAAATAGAATCATGTCAACAATTGGTGTTTTGGGAGAAGAAATGATTTGGGAAGCAACTTCACGAGCTCTAATATGATGTCTTCATTGGTGTTCTCTTACACAATAGTTTCATCTAGTCTTGCCTGAAGGTTGAGGAGGTTTAGGTTCATCGGTTCTAAGCTTCATCTCTTGTTTTAAGGAAGGATGAATTGGTTGAGATCTTTTAGGTTGGACAATAGGAGAGGTCGGTTGCATCTTTTTATAAGACAAAGGAGGAGGAACTGCACCATATAAAGGAGGAATGGGATGTGTAGGAAGGAGACTAGGTCCATCATGAGGAGGAGGGATAGGTCTAACCTTAGGAGGGATAGTTTAATTTTTAGGAGGAAGAGTTTTTCTACCTTTGGGAGGAAGAGGAGACTCATCCATAGGAGTAGGAATGGATTCTTCTTTAGGAAGAAGAATATCTCTTTTCTTAGGTGAAAAGATAGTCTTCTCCTTAGGAGAAGGAATAGATGCCTCCTTGGGAAGAAGATTATTTATTTCCTAAGGAGGAAGAACAATATTATCCTCAAGAAGGGGTATATGATCATCAAAAGGAATGCTAAGTGTTGGATTTCTTGGATTACTCAAGGATAAAATTATTTAATTTTTTTAGTTTTGATATGATCTAAAAAGAGAATCACTTCTAGGTTCAAGTGGCTTGAATTGTTTAGACCAAAAATAATCAATACAAATATCTCCACACCTCAGTGTAGGTTGAAATTATTGGACACAATGGATCACTAAGAGGGGGGTGAATCAGTGATATAAACTCTTTTGCCAAATCTGAGAAATACCAATACAATATAAAACTAAGTGCAGACTAGTTAATCAAACAATGGAAACTAAGTGTGTAGTAACAATAGCAATTGAATCAATATGACACACAAACACAAAAAGAATCACATAACACCAGATGTACAAGGAAAACCAAATATGGGAAAAACCTCAGTGAGAATAGCTGTTGGAGATTGTCTGCTCCAATCCAGCCTCAGAATGCAAAGATCTGATTAAAGTTTTTAGGGAACCAAACCAAGGAGCACCAACTCAAAGGAGCACCAACCACCTACACTAAGAACCTACTCAGTGAAAATAATATGAAAATACAAATACACAAATGAGATCCCTGCTGCAAATGAAGTTTTGCAACCCTTCAATTCTCTACACTACTGATTTCTATCTTATCGGTCTATGTTAACACACACTAAAACTTATCCTTTCTGCTAGTTCTAACTCTGCTAAATCTTCTCTCCCTCTATTTTTCTAAATTGAACTCACACTTGGTCACCCTTTACTAGGTACTACTTCTGCCAGTTTCTCACCTTTGTGTTATATGCTCACTCTGTCAGTTTTCTCTCTGTACTAGTTTTTGTTGTTCTTTCTTACCGGTACAACCTTCACCCTCAATCACTTCTGATGTTTATCTCTTTGGCTCTCAAACAAAAATTTCCCACTCTCCTTCACACTTTAATAGAAAGAATATTAGTCTTAGGTCGTCATATTTAAACAGAATCTTTCCTGCCAAAAACCAATTCAAACAAAGGACGACTATGGTTTCTTCCCAACTACCAAATTATGTCTTCAATTTCATCCAATCTGCCTCAGATCACTCACCTTCTTTGGAGGGATAAATCATCATGTGTTTTCCATCTGTCCAAAGCGAGTTTGCCAAAAATAGAAAACCTAACCATGATTTTTGGCCTTAAAACTAGTCGACACATTTATGATCCAGCTATTACCTACTCGAGATCATCTTACAATCTGATTTCATGCCTTGATCATGACACCAATAAATCTTTGATCTTCCTCTATCATTCATATTTCATCGAGACACAAAACCTATCATCAACCCTTGAAGTGTGAGTTCTCAACTACCACATCGGTAATCACTTCACCGATCTCTTCTTGCTCACCACCTTTCATCATTGTCAACATCCACCTCAACTCAGATTGTTGAGTTAGTTTGGCAACCTATTTAGACTTATTATGTTAGATTGATGTATTTTACCAACCAATATACACTACCAGTTTAACACACCTTTCCAACATAACCTAATCTGGTTTCTCTTCAAGCATGCTAACTTCTTCTCTATCCGTAGATCCACTTGGCTTCCCATCAACTATGTTGGTCCATTCATCAAGTTTGTTTGTCGGTTGTCCTATTGGCTTGCATGTGATCCTATTTACTGGTAGATTTTTCACTTCAACATACCGTATTTGTCTAGATACACAATCCTTGTATTAATCAGTGACTCGCACATGCTCCACCTCCGATGTCGATGTGATCTCTTTAGCATTCTACCTCTTCATCACAAACAAATAGTCAGCCTTCATACCTATTCCAACTTGTCATGCCAGCATACAACTTCATATCACCTCTTACTGGTGATGTCATTGACAGTCTTAATACATGCTTGTCTTTCACCATACGAGTTGACATGGCTCAAACTTCATCACAAACAAACAACAAGCCTTCATATTAATCTTCTTTATGATGGGTATATCCTTCTATATATCGGTAGACACTTAGTTGACATAAATGACAACTCAATGTCAACAATCTATCCCTTTGGCATTGATGTCAACACACACTACAACGATCTTTCTCCCCCTTTGATAACAATGGAAAAGGGAACCTTGGTTTGACACCAAATGTTGACACTATCTGATACCAATTGTTGGACAATGAGTAACTAAGTTCAGCTACCTGAGATGATAGACAAATTGAATAGACAAATTATAAAAATCAAAGCTTATGCCTGCAACTGGTAGGACACATTCTCTCCCCGTGTCCATGCATAATGAATCAAGGGTCATAAGATAATAACAATTGTTGACTCCCCCTGAACCATACATCTCCTTACCGACTTAAGTGCATGAGGTCGGTGACACAACTCCCAATTTGTGTCTCAAATACTCAAAAGTGCTTACCAGGTAAGGGCTTAGTGAAGGTGTCTACCACTTGTTCGCAAGTGGGGACATATTCCATCATGACCTCTTGTCCTTCAACTTTCTCCTTGAGAAAATTACACTTGATTGCAATGTGTTTTGTTCTTGAGTGCATTACCAGATTCTTTGATATGTTGATAGCACTTGAATTATCACATCGGATGGGAATGGGATCGTACATGTCCACCTATATGTCCTTGAGGGTCTACTTCATCCAAAGCACCTGAGAGCACCATATGGTAGCACCAATGTATTCTTCTTTAGCAGTTGAGAGAGAGACTGAATCCTGCTTCTTTCTATGCCATGAAACTAACCGGTCACCTAGGAAGAATGCACCTCCACTTGTGCTCTTTCGACCATCAATGCAACTTGCCCAATTAGCATCAGTATATGCCTACAAAGTGAATTCCCCTTTCCTGGGATACCGTAATCCACAGTTAAGTGTTCCTTGTAGGTACCTAAAAATTCTTCTTACTACATTTATATGTGATTGTTTTGGTGTTTCTTGAAATCTAGCCACCATGCATACTACCTGCACTATATCTGGTCTAGATGCAGTTAGGTACAACAAGCTACCTATCATGGATCTATATAGAATCTGATCCACTACTGGTGACTCATCATTCTTACTCATTTTGCATCCAGTCACCATGGGGTACTTATTGGTATGTTGTCCTCCATTTGAAACTTCTTCAACATGTCTTTTGCATACTTGGTTTATGAGATGAATATCCCCTTATCTAGTTGTGATATCTACAAACCAAGAAAGTGATGGTATGATGAATTAATAAGGATCCAAACAACTACTGAGAGGGGGGGTGAATCAGTAGCTAGAAAACTGACTTAACTTTCACCAAACTCCAAAAACAACTCATAAAACAATTCCTAAACTAACTGGTTCAAACACTGAATAATAAACTGTAACTGCACTTACAAGTTTACTGGTTAACTAATATAACAGAATAATAGATCTGAAACATCAAACCATTTTACTAAAAATGAAACCACTCTACTAACAATAGAAAAATCACATTTAATATTACTACTGATCATCTTAACACATCTAAGTGTCTTTATCAGTTAAGAAAACTAACCATATCAAAAACATAACCACAAAAACCATTCACCACTTGACATAATGATTTTTGACGTGGAAACCCAAATGGGAAAAATCATAGTGGGGATGAATACCCACAAGTATTTTGAACTCTTCTAAAGTTCGCCCTATTAGGAGCCAAGCCTATTAAAGCTTTACAAAAATGTCTTGTTAAGAACAGATCATGTTAGGGACCAGCTTGTTAAGGGGTTGACTATAATGCCCTGTTAAAAGAAATACCCTATTAGGAGTAACCTCGATAGAGGATTTGAAATCCAAGCTAATGGATCACCTGGTTTGAGAATTTAGATAGCACTAAGCCTATTAAAGCTTACCTAGTTAAGGGATTTAACTATTGTAATTGTTAGAGAACAATAGGGGTTTTGCTGATCTAGTAAATAACACTACTTTTCTTGATCAAATCCTTTTCATGCTCCTATCTGCCTTCACACATACTATAGATACTCCTTCTGGTTTGACAATCAATCACACTAACACTTAGCCAAAATTTCCAACACTACACAAAACAACTCATCGACCTTATAAGCAAAACAATAGGTCGGTAATACATCAAAAACCTAAGATCTCATAAAGATTGCGAACAAATTAGTTCAAGTATGACCATTAGATTACATGGTAATCATCAACACATTGTTCAAGACAACCTTGATCACTCCTTGATCACCGTTCATCAATTCTTGTAACTCATCACACAATTTCCTCTTCATGCATGTACTTACTCATTCCCAAGATAAAGTTGTTATCTCTACATGCCAAAACCACTTGAAACTCATCACATACAACATGCATATGTGGCATAAACATTACCGATCACCATTTGATCATAAATCAATACAACCAATTCACCAAGCTCCATTAGTTAGGGTTTGGTATATCAGTAGGTAGGGTTACCAGTTGATCTCACTGCTTCTAAAGTAATACCTGCTTCTTTCACTTACTCAACTATCAGTTGCATAACAATATCATTACCAATTACAATTGATATCAATGACAACAACACAATAATTCATTAATGCAATCTTTAATCAAATATTCCAACATAAAGTATGTCAATTCTCCAAGCATTGACATCTCAAATTCTAACTGCATCTAATCAGAAAACTCTTTGCAAAGAGTGTTCTTGTTGCCCCCAAAAATAATGTCATCCTACATACACAACCACACTAATCATATGGTTTCCATCTGCTTTGATGTATAGGTGATGGGGAGGGGTTCTCAAACAGAGTCAATCCTTTCTCAATAGGAAGTTGAGTGATGTCTTAGTGGGATCCCTTCACTCTATATTGGTCTTTCAACAAATCAAAACATTTAAACTCTCTAGGAGTGCTCCCAATCAAATTGTGCTCAATGACTGCTCAGGCATGGTTGAGATTCACAAGGGTAAATCCAACCTCAATCTAGCAATCTTCTAGCATATGCTTGTCGGGGTTGTAATAGGTATTCTTAAGGTATTTCCAAGCCAATCAACTAGTTCTCCAATTGGGTTTCATTCATTCCTTCCTCACTCCCTCTTTCTCCTATTTTCTAGGCCTAGTAGCCCTAGTAGCCCTAGTAGCCCTAGAGCCCTAATTAGCCCTACCTAACTAGTTTTTGTAGAATTACTAAAAATGCCTCAAAGGACCAGGAAAAATCTTTTATGATTTGAGTACCCTTTTGGATGAACTTTTAGATTCATCAAGTGAGGAAACCAGGCCTATCCGTACAGGTACGAAACCCAAAAATGACATTTTTGAAGGTTTTGGGACTTTGTGGGATTCTTCAAAGGGTTTAATATCTTCCCTAGACTTCTGCACCCCCAATATTCCACATAGGCTCTACCACACCCTACTTACTCATTCCAAACACTTGGCATCTTCAAAACTGATCAACCCTGCAAGCACTTGTAAACTTTCATTCATTTCTTAATCAGGCTATGACTGAGCTCACCTAGGAAATGATTTCAAATGGACTTTTAATGCCTCCCAAATCAAAAAAAAAATTATATACATTGTACACATTCTCCATGGCTCGACTCCCAAGGGTTATTGAGCAAAACTCAAAGGACTTCAAGCTGGAACCATGTTTGGGCTCTAAAACCCTTGCTTAGGCTGGGAGCAATATAAAATCAAATACTCAATTCAAACCTGCAACAAAAACTAACTCAAATACCTTCTGAGCACTACAAGGAAATTTACAAAGCAAATATAAAATAAAAGTAATGAAATCAATCCATGAAGTACAGATTGCTGCTCAAAATTTGAGAAAATGCAACGTAAAATCTGGAAAAAGGTCTTCACAATATATTCCAATTTGCTCAAGGCATTCACCAACCTACTTATGTTCATTCTTAGAGAATTTATATTCCATATAGATTCTAATCAACTCTCCATCAGTTGCCTAATCATCAATGTGCTCAAACTCTCAAAAAGTTGATCTAAAAGTTATAAAATGTTGTCAAGCAGCATTGACAACTTTTGCCAAAAAGTGCATTTTTGCATTTTATGCATTGTCACTCATCCTAAACCTTCAAAAATGACTTAAAAAAAATAACATGAAATGTCTCAATTCCAAATGAGGTTTTTCAAGATGTTTGACACCAAAATGCAAGTTTATGCTATTTTAGGCTTACAAGGGCTCATAAGACAAAATTGACTAAATACATGATCTAATTGACATTCTGTTGGTATTTTGGATATGTTGATATAGTTTTGTCATTAATGTCAACACTTTTCAACACTTATCACCACTTGAAGATTTGGTTATGATCACTGGCAAGTCAGTAACTTATGCACAAGCATTGGTATTTGGTTCACTGATAGGTTATATTGCTCACCGACACTTGTAATGACTTGGAGACTACTTGGTTATGTCGAAGACATTGTTTGGACACTTTGTTTTGGTAATTTGTTCATTGGTTTGATCAGGTTTGCATATTTTCTATTATCGGCAAATAGGTCCAGGTTATGCACCAACAAGCTTATCTATTCCAGATTAGCACGACACATCATGTGGATGATTTGTTATTATTGTAAATGCATTAAGCCGAAATCATGCATCGGATATTGATTCATCTGTAATTGATTTTATTGTAAGATATTTTAGTGAGCCGACCTACTCAATTGGTCTTAGATTATGTTATAAATGTAAGATCTCATTTGTGAGATTAACATATGCAAGGATAGGATTAAAAAAAGAGGATTGTAATAAGGTATATGTGAATATAAGCAGAGCTATACACACAGACATCATTCAAGATTGAAGGAAGGTTTGAAGAAGGCATATCAGAGCTAAACCGGTACTGAATCCAACATATGAAGATGCTATTTTGAGCAGTACATCATCATTGGATTTAACCATCCAGTTGTAGTCAGTGTGACTCCCATTTTTTGATTGAGCAGTGAGCTCTAGGCACTTGGCCTTTCTACATGTGTAGACTCCATATTGTACACACATACTATCTGTAGTAGTATCATCTGATTGTGGGTAAGGCTTCCCACCATGGTTTTTCTCCTTATAGGGTTTCCACATACAAATATTGGTGTTATGTGTTGTGGATGTTATTGTCTTTCTATTTCATGCATTAATCTTTACCAATACTACAATTAACTGATAAACTGTCTACCGGCATAAAGTTTGGTTTACCGGTATTAAGTATTAAGTTTTGATTGAGTTAATTTTGGTTTGAATTTATTAGACAACTGATTCACTCCCCTCTCAGTTTTCTCTAGGACCTTATAATTGGTATAAGAGCTTAGTCCTCATTTTGCAGAAGTTTAACAGCTTGAGGAGATCCAATGTCTTCTAACTATTTCAGGAAGAACAATCCTCAACTTGATGGAACTAACTATGGCATATGGAAGATTAGGATGTAGACACATTTGAATTGCATTGGAAAGGACATATGGGAAGTTAAAAAGAATGGTTATGTTGCTCCTACTCAAGGTCAACCTAATCCACCAACCATAGGTAAAGATGAGGAATATGATTGCAAAGAAAGAGAAGCACTTTTGAGCACATTGTCAGATCAGAAAATCATGGGATTATCAGATAGATCTACTACTAAAGCTATTTGGGACAAATTGGAAACATTGAATGAAGGAGATTTCACAGTCAAAATTGCAAAACTTGAATGCTTCCGGGTCAGGTATGAAAATCTAAAAATGGAAGAAGATGAAAGGATTTCTGCTTTTATGGAAAGAGTAAATGAAATTATTTTGGGTATACAATGTTGTGGAGGAACCTTAAATGAAGATGAAATTATTTCAAAAGTTCTAAGAGCATTTCCACTGACATATAAAATGAAAGTAACTACTATAAATGAATTGAGAACAATGCCTAATACATTAGTAACTAGAGACACTTTGTTTGGAGAACTTTCAGCTTTTGAACTTGAGGAATTTGGTCTTGTTGCTACTATAAAGACAAATTTACCTTTCAAGGCATCAACATCATATGCATCATCATCATTTGAGAAATCTGATTGGAAAGCCTTTTATGCAAGAGAACTTGAAGAAAGCAGGAGAGAAAATGAAGAACTGGAAGAACTTGAAGCAGTATTTGCAAGGAAAATTCCTAAAGGTCCAATTGGAAGTAAGTATGAAGGTAAAGCACCCTTTAAATGTTTTAGCTGCAATAAGATTGGTCATATGGCATCTAGGTGTCTTGATAGACATGCAAGATTGAAAGAAGAAGCTAAAACAACATACAAGCCTAACCCTGAATATCAGAGATACAGATTTAAGAAGAATAGAGACAAATCTTGTTACCTTGTTAATGGAGTCATTGATGATTCTGATGAGGATCCGACAAACAATGGATGGGTTTTTGTTTCTATAATAGAAGATCAACCGACACCTACTGTTCAACCATTAGAGAAGGCCCTAGCAACTAGAATTGAAGATAAGGATGAATGGATCATTGATTCAAGATTTTCACATCATATGACTGGTGATAAAAGTAAATTCTTAACCTTTCAGGAATACAATGGAGGTCTAGTAAGATTTGGAGATGATAAAGCTTGCTTGATCAAAGGAACAGGCACTATATCTTTTGATGGTAAGCACAATATTGATAATGTTTACTATGTTGAAGGATTGAAGCATAATCTTTTGAGTGTTGGTCAATTAGTTGAAAAAAGATTTCAGTTACAATTCAAGAATGGTAAATGCAAAATCGTGAACAGAACTAGTTTGGAAATTGCAACCGATAATTAGACTAGAGGTAATATCTTTCATTTGAATAACAGTAAAAAGACATGCTTGATTGCACATATCGATGAAAGTTGGTTATGGAATAAGAGACTTTGTCATATAAATTTTGATTGCATTGTGAAAATTAGTACAACTAAGGTAGTAAAGGATTTACCTAAAATTGTCAAACCTCACAATCCTATATGTAAGGAATGTCAATTTGGAAAGCAAGTTAGAGCATCTTTTAAGAGTATTCTAGAAAAATCCAATAATATTCTTGACTTAATTCATACTGATTTATGTGGTCCAGCATAGGAGAAAAAAAAACTTGAAGCAAAAGGAGATGGACATGAGTTCCTATACAGAGGAGTTCATGAAGTTGTGTGTGAGGACCAAGGTGAAAGAGAGTGAAGATGAGAAGGTGGCGAGATATCTCAATGGGTTGAGATTTGTCATCCAAGAAGATTTGAATCTCCACACCCCGAAGAGAAGCTTACAAGGAGATAGGTATTTTATGCTAATCATTGATGACTATTCTAGAATGTGTTGGGTTAATTTTCTCAAGGAGAAATCAGAAGCACTTGGGAAATTCAAGCTATTCAAGGTGATGGTAGAGAATGAAACTGGTAAGAAAATCAAATGTCTGAGATCAGATCAAGGAGGTGAACTCACATCTAAAGAATTTAATACATTCTCTAAAGTGAATGGAATTAGAAGACAACTATCAGCACCCTGAACACCCTAGCAGAATGGAGTTGTAGAAAGGAAAAACATAACTATTTTGGATGGAGCTAGAAGTATGTTATCGGAAGCAAATCTTCATCATGTATATTGGAGAGAGGTAGTGAGTACAACAGTCTACACATTCAACAAAGTTCACATCAAAGGTGAAACCGGTAAGACCCCTCATGAACTATGGTTGGGTATTATTCCTACTCTTAAATATTTCAGAATATTTGGAAGCAAATGCTATATTAGAAGAGATGAGTATGTTGAAAAATTTGATCCTAGAAGTGATGAAGGAATATTTCTTGGTTATTCATCTAAGAGAAAGGCATATAGATGTTTTAACAATAGATTGCAGAAAATTGTTGAGAGTACAAATGTGAAGATTGATGAACAATTCAAAGGAAATTCAAGGTACATGGACTCTGAACCGACAACAAAGATAACATCAAATGAACCTACAATGAGTACACTGATATAGAATTGTGATCCTGTCACACCGACATCATCTAAAAATTCCATAGTAACTGAGGAAAAATAGCAAACTAAGACACCCTGATATGTAAGATTGAACCACTCCAAAGATCAAATAATTGGGAACAAGTATCAAGGAGTTATGACTAGAGGAAGATTGGCAAATGAAGAGGTATGTCTTATTTCCAAAATTGAGCAAGCATCAGTTAATGAGACATGTGGAGATAAACACTGGATTAAAGCTATGGAAGATGAATTGGAACAAATTGAAAAAAATAACACATGGACATTAGTTCCCCAGCCTAAAGACAAAAATGTAATTGGAACTAAATGGGTATTCAGAAACAAACTTAATGAAGATGGTAAGATAATCAGAAATAAAAACAAGACTAGTATGTAAGGGATATTCACAGAAAGAAGGAGTTGACTATAATGAAACCTTTGCACCGGTAGCTAGAATTGAGGCAGTCAGATTATTCTTGGCTTTTGCGGCACACAAAAACTGCAAAGTATATCAAATGGATATTAAATGTGCATTTCTGAATGGAGATCTTGAAGAAAAAGTTCACATTGGACAACTTGATGGATTTTCATTGATAGATGACAAAGATATGGTTTGCAGGTTAAGGAAAGCTTTGTATGGGCTAAAGCAAGCTCCTAGAACTTGGTATGCTAGATTGGATAAATATATTTTGAAGATTGGTTTCACTAAAGGTAATGCTGACATCAACTTATATTACAAAGTTACTAATGATGACATCTTGGTTATAGAAGCTTTTGTTGATGAAATAATCTTTGGAGGAGAAGATGGATTATGTAAAGACTTTTCTAATGAAATGCAACAAGAATTTGAAATGTCTATGATTGGGGAGATAAAATTCTTTTTAGGATTGCAGATTTCATAGACTGATAAAGGTATATTCTTGAGTCAACCCAAGTATTTGAAGGAATTAATAAAGAAATTTGGCATAGAAAACTCTAAACCAGTAAGCACACCTATGACTACAACTGATAAATTATAATTAAGGGATGAATCAACACCTGTTAATCCGACTAGATACAAGTCTATGATAGGAGGTTTACTGTATTTGACACAAACAAGACCTGATATTATGAATGCAATATGTATTGTTTCAAGATTTCAGACTAATCCTAAAGAAAATCATGAATCAGTAGTAAAAAGGGTTTTCTGGTACTTGCAAGGCACTACAAATCTTGGCTTATGGTATCTTAGAGATGAAAACTTTGATTTATGTGCATACACAAATGCAAATTGGGTAGGAGATGTAGATGATAGAAAAAGCACCACCGGTTGAGCATTTTTTCTCGGTAGAAGATTAATTTCTTGGTTGAGCAAGAAATAAAGTTGCACATCTTTATCAACAACAGAATCAGAATATGTTGTAGCAACAACTAATTGCACACAGGTATTATGGCTTAAGCAAATGTTGAAGGACATAAAGATAAAATGCAAGGAACCTATAACAATTTACTATGATAATATGGCAGCAATTGATATATCTAATAATCGGGTACTTCACTCAAAAACTAAACATGTTTCTATCAAATTAAATTTTCTGAAAGAAAATGTTGAAGCAAAAGAAGTAAAATTGGTTTATGTGAATATAAAGAGAAGATTGCAGATATTTTTACTAAGCCTTTGCCTAAAAAGACTTTTGAATATCTCAGAGAGCAGCTTGGGGTTATACACCCACCAGTAGAGGCTTAGACAGTTGATTTTTGTCATCAACTGACAGAATTAACAAAGAAATCTTTTATTTTGGCTTTGATGAGGAGAGCTACTTCTCAAGGCGAGTAGTTGGTATTTTGTAATAAATTGGTATTTTGTATTTGAACCTGGTTTTTGTATTACTTTGGCATTTGATGTCAAAGGGGGAGAGATTGTTATTTTGGGAGAGATTGATTACTCTCTATTGATAGTTCTGATACTAAATGTTTAGTACAGATGTCAAGCTAACAAGATGAGGGGGGGGTGGATCATACAAACTTAATCTTCCATAAAAACATCAGATTCAACCTCAGTAACCTTTACATCAGTAATATAACCAAAATTGCTAAACATGCAAACTCAAAAGCATATAAACATCATAACACTCATAACACCAGATTTAACATGGAAACCCAAATAGGGAAAAACTACTGTGGGATTTTGGACCCACTAAGAAATATACTCTTCTACAGTATGCTTAGTTAAAAGAAAATCCTATTAAAGATTACAAACACGTTGCTAGATGTGACCTGGTTAAGGGATTTCCCTTAGATCTGTTAGGATCTTCACCTTGTTAGAGATGACCTTGTTAAAGGGTTTCAAACACTCAATCTGAATGTCACCTTGCTAGAGGGTTTTACAAATAAGACTGTTAAGTCCACTCGGTTAAGATATTTTCTGTCACTTCACAAAATAATAGTAATAAAAATATGTCTACAACTTCACATCTAAAATGCTGAAGCAGATTCTTATTTGCTCGATACAATCTCATCATAGGACTCATCTTGTCCTTTTGCTAGGCTCTATACTCTGTTATCAAAATAGATCTTCAAGCTTCTATGCTCGATGATCACTGTGTTGCATCCCTATGCATACACTTGTTCGCATGCATTGTTTATCAACAATACCTTATTTATAAACAATTTTGCCAACCACTCAGTCTCCTTGATCACATTTCCCATGATCAATCATAGCCATCAGATCTTCAAACTCGACCAAGTTCAATGTATCCTTTGATCTGAAAACATTTTACCCTACCTCAGAACTTGCATACATTCTTTGGAACTTGTGCTAGGGTATTGCGGTTCAAACTGAGCTGTAGATCTTCCTGCTGATCTTCCTTTGCCATAGATCCTTAACAAACTTTATTCACGGCTTAACAATCATTTAATCAACTCTAGCTCATCAAATTCCTTCATTAAATAATTCTTTTATACATTCAATGCATTCTATTATTACTCGGTTGCAACTCGGTAAATACTAAACTTCACTCAATAGACATTCTACCTTCATTAACCAATAGTGATAACCTTAGGGTTTACCAACTAGGTTCCTTTCTCGGTAACATAGTATAGTATTAACCTTACAATCAATAACATATGTAAGATATCAAAATAATCTAAACATCATGATCTCATCATTGTCTAACTCGGTAATAGTTGCCCATTGAATAACTTATTTCTCCCCTTATTCATCATATTCTTTTCTGAGTCTTTTACCGACTTCTTTATACTCATCAAAACATACTTCTTAAGATATGGCAACATCATACTAAATCAAAAAATCAATTTCTTGACATCAATGACAAAATAATAATATTAAGACAGTGAACATCCTTAATCAGTTATATCCATAGTCATCAACAACCTTCTCAATATCCTTATTGAAATGCCAACAATCTCCCTTGTCTATTATAATGCCAACAATCTCCCCCTTTGGCATTGATGGAAAAACTAATTGATTTGACCTAAATGATTTTGGATTTAGAATGTTGAAATGTTAAAATGCTCTTATTAGTCTTCTCCCTGGTTCTGAAATGTAGTCTCCTCCTTCAGACTTCTCCCCCATTCGTTAGTCTTCTCCCCCTTTGAAAACAATGCCAAAAATGAAAAGAACTAAAGCATAATTTCTTTCACTGAGAAGTGAATTCCTTACTGTTATGTATCTACTCAGTCTCGATCAGAGCAGTTTGTCTTCAAATTCTGTTCCTTGTTGTTTCTTGCACACCTTTAGAAAACTTCCTAAAGTGTGTAAATCAACATCAACTCCTAAAGATATTCTTGTAGAGTTATCAAATTGATGCTTTCACCGAACTTGGTCAGTGAATGGAAGATAGGGGTAGGACCCCTAACTGACTTCTGAGATACTCAAAAGTGTTCCTTGGTAGTGGCTTGGTGAAGATATCTGCTATTTTCTCCTTTGTTCTAACATATTCCAACACCACTTTCTTCTCTTGAACTTCTTCTCTAAGATAATGATATTTGATAGAGATGTGCTTTGTCTTAGAGTGCATGACCGGATTCTTTGAAATGTTTATGGCACTGGTATTATCACAAAATATGGTTATTGGCTCGGTAACTTTCTCATTTATGCCTTCCAATAGTTGTTTGATCCATGCTATATTAGTACAATTCAATGCTGCAGCAACATATTTAGCTTCTGTTGTTGACTATGAAACACATCCTTGTTTCTTGCTAAGCTAACTCACTAGTCTTTCTCCTAAAAAGAAAGCTCCTCCACTTGTGCTTTTCCTATCATCAATGTTGTCTTCCCAATCAGCATCAGTATAAAATTTTAAATCAAATACATTTCCTTTTTTATATACTAAGCCATAATCTTCGGTGCCTTTCAGGTATCTAAAAATTCTTTTGATTGCTGTCATGTGTGTTTCCTTGGGATCTGCAGAAAATTTTGCAACTATACCTACTACATGTGCTATATCTAGCCTGTTGTGTACAAAATATTGCAAATTTCCAGTCATAGATCAGTAAGGTGTCTCATCAACAAATGTAGATTCATCATTCTTTGATAGTTTACAATTGGTAGTCATAGGAGTACTTATTGGTTTTGAATCCTCCATTCAAAATTTCTTTAAGATTTCCTTTATGTACTTGGATTGGGTAATGAAAATCTCATCTTTCATTTGCAGTATCTGTAAACCTATAAAATACTTTATCTCACCGATTAATGACATCTCAAATTCTTTGCTCATTTTATTTCCAAAGTTCTTGCATAGAGAGTCATTTCCACAAAAGATAATATCATCAACAAATATGGCTGAGATCAGTATTCCATTCTCATCATTCTTCATGTACATATTGTTGTTTTCACTTGTTCTTATAAAACCAATTTTGATCAAATATGAATGCAATCTCTCATACCACGCTCTAGGTGCTTGTTTCAAACCATATAAAGCTTTGTTCAATTTACATACCTGATCATTATTTTCTCCTTCAACAAATCCTTCAGGTTGTTCAATGAAAACTTCTTCTAAAATACCATTCAGAAATGCAGATTTGACATCCATTTGATATACTTTGAAATTTTTGAAAGCAACATATGCCAACAAAGTTCTTACTCCTTCAAGTATTGCCACAGGTGCAAAAGTTTCACCATAATCAATTCCTTCTTCTTGAGCATAACCTTTGCAAACTAGTCTTTCTTTATTTCTAATGACTTCACCTTTTTCATTCAGCTTGTTTTTGAAAATCCGCTTTGTACCGATTACATTTTTATCCTTCGGTCTTGGGACTAGTGTCCATGTGTCATTCTTCTTGATTTGATCAATCTCTTCTGTCATAGCATTTATCCAATCCTCACTGTTAAATGCCTCTTTCACTATTCTCGGCTCAAATTCAGATATCAGACATGTGTTCTGTCTCAGTTTATTCCTTGTCATCATTGGATCATCCTTATCTCTTATAATTTGACTTGATGCATGATGTCTTTTGACATATTTCTCTAATACAGGCTCAGTAAGCTCTATATGATCTTCTTCATCACTCAGTAACTGGATATTCTCTTCATTTCCTTCAGCAGTCTGCTCGGTAAGACTTGTCGGTTGAACATAGACAAATTCATCACAATCTTTTGGTTCCTTGGAATTTCCTTCATCATTTCTTTCTGCAAATTCATCAATTTTCACATTTGCACTTTCTACTATTTTGTTAGATGATTTGATCAGACATTTAAATGCTTTGCTTCTAGAAGAATAACCAAGAAATGTTCCTTCTTCACTTTTCTGATCAAACTTGCCATTTCTATCATCTTTGTAGACATAGCATCTACTTCCAAAGATTTTAAAATAACTTACATTAGGTTTCTTGTCATACCAGATTTCATATGGTGTCTTCAAAGTTCCTTTCTTTAGTTGTACTCGGTTCAAGGTGTAAACTGTTGTGCTTATTGCTTCTCTCCAAAATGTTTGTGGCACTTTCTTTTCAATCATCAGGGTTCTGGTACAATCCGCAATAGATCTGTTTCTTCTTTCAGCTATTCCATTTTGTTGTGGGGTTCTCGATGCAGAGACTTGTCTTTTAATACCATGATTATTGTAGAATAAGTTGAACTCATCAGATGTGAACTCTCCTCCTCTGTCTGATCTAAGACATTTAAGTTGTCTTCCTGTCTCATTTTCAACTCTTGCCTTGTACCATTTAAACATTTGAAAAGCTTCTGATTTTTCTTTTAAGAACATTACTAGCATCATCCTTGAGTAATCATCCACAAATAATATGAAATATTTATCTCCATAGTAACTCTAAACTTTCATAGGACCACAAAGATTAGTATGCACAAGATCTAAAATTCCCTTAGAAGTGTAGGACTTACTTGTAAAGCTTGATCTTGTCATCTTTCCCATCTGGCATCCTCAGCACATAGCATTCTTAGTTTTTTCAAGACTTGGTAGACCTCTTACTCGATGCTTCTTGCTTATTTTGATCAGATTATCAAAATTTACATGACAAAACCTTTTATGCCATAACCAGGTATCATTTATCTTTGCATATAAACACTTATTCTGAGTTGAGTCAAGGTGAAATGTGTTACCTTTTGTTTGTGTCTCGGTAGCAGCTAACTTTCCATGTTTGTCATGAACTTTGACAATTCCATTCTGAAATTCTATTCGGTAACCTGTGTTGTTTAGCTGTGCTACACTCAACAAATTGTATTTCAAGCCTTCAACCCAATAAACATCATTGCATTTTGCATTGTTAAGAAGTGTTATAGATCCTTTACCTTTTACTGAACATGGTGCATCATTACCAAATCTTACATAGCTTCCATCATAGTCTTCTAATATAACAAACTTGTGTTTATCACCTGTCATGTGATGTGAACATCCACTATCTATGATCCAAGAATCATTTTTACCTATATGAGATAGTAGGGCTTTTTCTTCATACCTTTCTTCATCTGATCCATCTTTGATAGCCACATAAACAACTTCCTCTATATCAATTTCATCTGATTTATCATCATTAGATTCGTCATCAGCTATTAGGCATGTTTTCTTATCTCTTCCTCTGAAATCTCAGTGTCCTCTGTAATGATTATCTTTCTGTCTATCATCTCGGTAATCTCTCTTTTCACTAGATTCTCTATCAGGATAGTTAGAAGCCATATGTCCAATCTTATCACAATTGAAACATTTTAAAGGTAGCTTTCCCTTATACTTACCTTTACCTCTCGGTAACCTTCTGGCTAATAGTGCTTCAAACTCTTCTTTCTTCCTAATTTCCTCATACAACTTGTGTACTTTTTCCATATTCTTGCGAAATCTCTCACTTGCTCCACTATGATCTCCTTTAGTGTACTTACTCATTCTATCATTGTAATCATCAGATTCATCAAGATGAAAAGAATTGAAAGCAGATTCTACTTTATTTACCGATGACCCACTGTTATCAAAATTACTTAACTCAAAAGCATGTAGCTTACCAATAGTAGCATCTAAAGAAACTGGCATATTGGGTATAGACCTCAATTCATTGATTGCAGAGACTCAAATTGCATAAGCTGGTAGAAGGGTTCTTAACAACTTACTTGTTACATCCTTTTCTTCAATAGTTCCACCTGCTCCTTTGATTTGATTGAATCTCCTTTAGTCTTGTACTGTACTGGGTTATGTTCTCACCTCCATTCATCCTCATAGATTCAAAGTTGTCCTCTTATACTATCCACTTTTTCTCTTTGAACATGTTCATCTCCACCATACATAGATATGAGCTTATCCCACATTGCCTTTGCATCATTGCAGCCTTCTAGGTCATTAAACTCTGAGTCGGTCAATGTAGATGGTATTTCAATCATTGCTTGGATATATTCTTGCTTTTCCTTTATCTCTTCCATTGTCAATGGATAGGTGCTTGGTGTAATGAAATCATTCTCCAAATAATATACAACATATTCTCCAACTCCTGATAAGTGCAACTTCATCCTTTTCTGCCATGTAGAGAAACTTGACTTGTTCAACTTCGGTGCATCCCTCTTATACATCTTTGGATCTTTGCCTCAAGTACCTTTAAACTTTTTCTTCCAGAGTCCAAAGCTCTGATACCAATTGATAGTTCTGATACTAAATTTTTAGTACAGATGTGAAGCTAACAAGATGAGAGGGGGGGGGGGTGAATCATACAAACTTAATCTTCCACAAAAATATCAGATTCAACCTCGATAACCTTTACATCAGCAATATAACCAAAATTGCTAAACATGCAAACTCAAAAGCATATAAACATCATAACACTCATAACACCAGATTTAACATGGAAACCCAAATAGGGAAAAACCACTGTGGGATTTTGGACCCACTAAGAAATATACTCTTCTAGAGTATGCTCGATTAAAAGAAAATCCTGTTAAAGATTACAAACACATTACTAGATGTGACCCATTTAAGGGATTTCCCTTAGATCTGTTAGGATCTTCACCTTGTTAGAGATGACCTTGTTAAAGGGTTTCAAACACTCAATCTGAATGTCACCTTGCTAGAGGGTTTTACAAATAAGACTGTTAAGTCCACTCGGTTAAGAGATTTTTTGTCACTTCACAAAATAACAGTAATAAAAATATGTCTGCAACTTCACATCTAAAATGCTGAAGTAGATTCTTATTTTCTCAATACAATCTCATCATAGGACTTATATTGTCCTTTTGTTGGGCTCTATACTCTATTATCAAAATAGGTCTTCAAGCTTTTGTGCTCAGTGATCACTGTGTTGCATCCCTGTGCATACACTTGCCCGCATGCATTGTTTATCAACAATACCTTATTTATAAACAATTTTGCCAGCCACTTAGTCTCCTTGATCACATTCCCCATGATCAATCATAGCCATCAGATCTTCAAACTCAACTAGGTTTAATGTATCCTTTGATCTGAAAACATTTTACCCTGCCTCGGAACTTGCATACATTCCTTGGAACTTGTGCTAGGGTATTGCGGTTCAATCTGAGCTGTAGATCTTCCTATCGATCTTACTTTGCCATAGATCCTTAACAGACTTTATTCATGGCTTACCAATCATTTAATCAACTCTAGCTCATCAGATTCCTTCATTAAATAATGCTTTTATACATTCAATGCATTCTGTTATTACTCAGTTGCAACTCAAAGTCAAGTATAAGTCCTCTCTAGCGAAAAGAAGAGAGCATACTAAGAAGCTGATGGAACTAACTGAAAATAGTTCCTCTAATGAAGCGGACATGGAAGCCCTAGTTGAAGAAGTTGAAAATCTAAATGAGTCTAATGCCAACCTAAGAAGGGAACTCGAAGGACTGACTATCAGGATGTGTCAAGTGCTTGAGAATCGGAGAAAAATTGAAGATCTGGTAAAATACAAAATTCATGAGATCTCCAAACTAAAGCAAGAAATCAATGCACTTATCACTCATCTCCAAGAGAGTAAAGTGGAAAAAGAGGAAATGCAAGGTGAACTAAACATGGCTATTTCTGACAATGCAACCTTGAAGGAGGCCAATGCTAATATTACCAAGGAACTCACTGAATCAAAGGAGATACTTGCCAAATTCAATCAAAGTGCTGCTAAGGTAGAGCAAAAGCTTGAATCAGCTAAACTAGCAAAGAATACTAATGGACTTGGTTTCTCTATATATGAGGAAGGTGAGACATCCAGAGCAAAAGATGTAGCATCTAAGAAGCAACTGACATCAAAGGATAAAGGTAAGAAAAATTTCAAACCTGTTTGCTTCAATTGTCTCAAGGAAGGACATACTGCTAATGTATGTAGAAATAAGGCTTACAATAACTTTCCTTGCTTTCTAAACAATAAGCCTAGATCCAATAGATTCAATGGAAATTGTTATGCATGCAACAAGTTTGGGCATAGAGCATTTGAATGCAGGTTTGTCATGTACAACACTGGAAGGTATCCTCAAAGAAGTCAAGGAGTTTTTTCTGAGCCCTCTGGGAACCGGAATCCAAACTGGTTTAATACCTATAATTATCAGTCAAGTAGCGGTGGCTATCAAGCGGCAACTAGATGGAGGGAAACCTATTTGATCTATCATGGTAGTGGTCACTCTGATGCAACATGTAGAAGGAAGAGTGGAAACATGAATAATGGACCTTGAAGAGTACCTGGAATGGTTTGCTACCATTGCAACAAATTGGGTCATACAACAAGATTCTGTAGGATGAGAAAGAATATATTGGATGATATACCAGTCACTCTGAAAGGAAAGATTGATGTTGAAACTATTCAAGCAGATATGAAGAAAGCATGGAAAAAGAAGCAAGAAGAAGTGATTCAAGAAGAACTAGTTTTTGCATCTAGTGTGGAAATCTCTGAACCAACAAACTAAGCTACATAAAAGCTTAGGGGGAAACAAATCGGTGAAATGTTTCAAATCCCCTGGTCTACACTGGTAAAAGACTTTAATTGGTATGTGATACCTATCTTTTGGTAGAAGACCAGAAACGGTAAAAGGCAAATTAGGGTTTATGCCCTAATAGTGGAGCATTTATTATGGTAGGTGAAGAATTCATTTAAAAGGAATTTTCAAGTCATTTTTCACTTATTAGTTTGCGAGCAAAGAATTTTTCAAGTGCAAAGCGACAAAAGGTGATTTTTATTGCGATTCAAAGAGATTTCAAAACCTTGAAGAAGAATCAGAAGATAATATCAATCATTCAAGTGAAGAACACCAAGTGGTAGTCTAGCAACCGAAGTAGTGTGTGGTGAAGTGGAATTTGCAAGCCCTAAATCTTGACTTACAAAGGTATTTCTCAATTGTTTTTGTTTATCATGGCTTCTGCATCGCACTCTAGTTCTAGTGCACCCATTGATTTAGCAGATTTCATCCAATGGAAGGCAAAATATAATGCCCTATCCTAAATACCCATTGGTGTCATAGTTGAGGAAGGCATTTCAGATTATATTGACTATAAAATTAAAGACCTAGGATCTCTTGTGATCCATTCACAGTTAAGCTTATTTTGTGGGAAGGACAAGAAGATTAAACTGGAATACAACATCTTGGAAAAGAAGAAGCTTCACAATGCGGTCTATTTCCTTGAAGAATTTACAGATGATCATATCCACATCATTCTAAGCAGAGTGCATAGTGACAAAATGTACTTAGAGCGGACACATGACATCACACTGGAAGCTATTCATGTCGTCATTGGTTTCTGTAACATTGGAGAAGTGCCAGCCCTAAGGAAGATCATCAAGACCAAAATGACCAAGCTCACCAGTTCTGTGAGTGACCAATGGGGAATGACCATCAATACCATCAAGGAGGATCTGGTCAAATATGCATGCATGGTGATAGGTTACTAGACATTCTATGCTAGCAGGATCAATTTTGTCTCTACAGTAGCGCTAAATGTTGCCTACATGATGATCAAAGAAGATGCCTCATTTGATTTATGCACCTATATGCAAAGGCAACTTCTGGTGAACCTGAAGTCAATTAAATAGGATAATGTCCTAAAATTTAAATTTGGACAACTATTGGTTGGATTGTTCTTCTACTTCCAAGGCTACTTCCCAAGAGTTGGTGATATCTAGTGGTCTACTGACCAACTGGTTACAAAGAAAATCATAGAAAGTCTTCAAGTGGTTGGAACCGGTTATTTGGAAGTCCTGAACAAATACTTTGATGAGTTCAGACACAAAATGAGCCAAAGGGTGAGAATATTGGGTGATATTGTCAAGAAGTATGAAGAAGATATCTACTTCACCATCAAAGTAGATGAGTGCATAATGGAGGCGGTTGAGCCTAGAAAGGAAGAAGTGGAGTCTATAGGTTATGAGGTGATGTATGACATGCTAGACAAGTATTCCTCTACCCTACTTGCCTCACTGCTTGATCCTAAGAAGAAGAGAACTGGCACCTATCTAGAAAGGGTCACACCGATTGAAGAACCTTTAGTAAAGAAGGGAAAGGCAGTGCCATCAGTATCAGCACTAGTTACTGCAGCAAGTCCCAAAGTGACCAAGCGGTCACCAGCGAAGAAGAAACTAGAAGTTGCACTCACCAAAGTGTTTGAGAGAAAGTGGAAGAAAAAAGGAAACATACCAGACTCAGAGGACACAGAATCTGAAGAACAGCCTAAGAAGACTAGGAAAACAAGGAAGAAAACAAAGGCAACCAGCAATGAACTAACATCTTTAGCACTGGTAAATATTGATATTTCCTCTTACAAACCTTTGACACATTGTCAAAGAACTACCAAGAACATTAGAAGAAAATTTCTTAGTGATTTGAAAGAATGTTTTGATGATTTTAATGATAATGAAAAGGAAGAAGTTGAATAGGAAGTCATTCAATATTTATGTATTAATGACTAGTCACCTTCATAAATTAGATCCGAGGCACCTAATTCTTTATACAACTCCTTAGATAATAAATGGCACATTTCCATATAAAAGGAACAGGAATTAAGAGAGGAAATATTTGCATAATATTTTCCTGATGTGTCAGATTCAGAACTTTATAGAGTTATGAATACATACAAAGGCCTCTTCTTCATGAGAAGAAGGAGACTCCTATTACTGGAAGGGAAAGTTCCTGAAGTGGTAAATGATACACACTCTCATGCCAAAACCGCTCTGAAGTTGCATCAAGTAGCCAAAGCCAACAAAAAGGCTGAGCAAGAACCAAAAACTGGTAAACCAGATGAGGTGTATAACAATGAAGGAGAACAAGTCATTGAGCAAATGGACTCCATTGATGTTGATGCCTTGAATGGTGAAAATGTTACTCTGGATACTCCAACAGAAATGGTAGGACAAAAGAAATAGGAAGAGGAAAAGAGAATAGAAGAGGAAAAGAGGAAAGAGAAGGAGAAGAGAAAAGAGGAAGAGAAGAGAAAAGAGGAAGAGAAGAGAAAAGAAGAGGAAAAGAGAAAAGAGGAGGAGAAGAGAAAAGAGGAAGAGAAGAGAAAAGAAGAGGAGAATAAGAAATAGGAGGAAGTGAAGAAGAAAGAGGAAGAGAAAAAGAAATAGGAAGAGGTGAAAAGAAAAGAAGAGGAGAAGAGGAAGCAAGAAGAGGAGAAGAAGAAGAAGGATAAAGAAGAACAGAAGCAGAAAGAAGAAGAGAGGAAGAAGGAAGAAGAGAAAAGAAAGAAAGAAGTAGAAGAGAAAAAGAAGGTAGAAGTGGAAAATCAAAAAGCCAAGGACAAGGAGGAAGCGGAAAAGAGCGCATAGGTGGAGACCCCAATGGCAACCGGTAATCAAGCTAAACTAGCTGACATTACTAGTCCCATTGACCTCCAATCTACAAATGAATCAGAGTTGTTGCAAAGTATTAAGCTTGCCAAAGAGAGACTAGAAGCGCTAAGGAGGAAAATGGAGGAAGATGTTATTCAAACTGTGGTGGAAACTCTTACCAATTTGATTCCTGGTACCAATCTCCCAAGTACCGATTCCTCTCTAGCTCAACAAAAACTCTTATGCATAGTTGTAGAAGACTGGGTGCAATGCTTAGAAGATGTGGCTGAAGCCAGTGCACAAAAGAAGCATCAAAAGGCTCTGAACACTGCCTTGGTGAAGAAATTAAATGAGCTTCGGTCCGATCTACAGAAAGCACAAAAAGACATGAGGGATGCTCTGGATGAGGGGACTCTACTGCTTAGTAAGATATGCCAACCCCATCTATTTTGTGATGATGTGCTTGCTCAGGAAGACAAACTGCAATCTGACTTGTAGGCATACATAAGCACCTTCAAGCCACCATATGATTCCTTCACCGCTTATGGGCAAACCTCTCACTAGTTTCAACTCCAGTCTGCAATAATAGAGATAGAGATCAGCAATCAGACATGAGATTTGCAGGAACTTAAATTGGTTCTACTACCAAGATTGCAAATACTTAAGAAATGCTATCTCAATCTAGATGCCTTAACGGTCACTCAAGAGATGAGTACCTTGGATGCCATGGAGGAACAGGTATCCCAGATGCAAATGGAGAGTGAGGTTGCTACCTCATTGCTTGAGTCATGGTCCTTATCCATGAAGACATTTCTGCAAGACTTTAAATCAGTTTTTGACAAGTTTCACTCTTTATTGCCATAAACACTTATTATTTTTTTTGCTAATGGAAATAGGGGTTATCCAGTTGTACTTTGTCATTGTTGGAAAAGGGGGAGTAGTATTCTATATCTAAAATTTTGATGCATGTTGTGTATACTTTCATGTTTATCTCTATAAGGGAGTAGTATACATTGTATTTTCTACAAAGGGATAATGTATATGCTTAGGGGGAGTAATTTCGAGTTTGCATTTTTTTTTGTAAAACACTTAGATGTCAAAATTTTCCTAAGTGTTGCCATCAATGCCAAAGGGGGAGATTGTTGGCATTTTTTATGATTATGTTGTGATTGTCACTGATGGACACACACTTGGTTTGAGATAACTTTTTGTATGTATGAGTTATGCTCAACCGGTATTATGTATTATAGTCTTTAGGCTATCGGTGTTTTGCAGAAAATGTTTACCGATCTCAAGTGGTATGAAGACCTCAAGCGGTCTGAGGATCTCAAGCGGTTCGAAGAAGCAAAGCGGTTGTTATCATTTTTTCCAGTCTTCATTTTGACAAACCAGTAATCGATTTAATATTTGAACTGGTATTACTCTGTGATGAGTTACCAACCGGTAATCGGTAAAAGTTGTATGAACCGGTAATACTCTGTGATGAGTTACAAACCGGTATTTTTGTGATGAGTCACCATCCACTGACACTTTGATGGTGATTTTGTGTTGTGTTATTAAATGGTTGTAGTTCTTTCTGTTATCATGCATCCTTATCTTTGGTGTCCATTCATATATTGGACACTCTGTTCTATTCTAAGTCTTCTCATCAATCTTATAGTTCACAATTTGAAGGTTGTTGGTCTCGAATATTGCATGATACTTGGATAGAAGGAGATAGCACAAGTAGGATGAGAACCTAAATGTCTTACAAGAACCTTTTTTTATCATTAGTAATTGTTTTTGCATGGATTGGACAATGTGCTCAATAAAATTATATCTTACTAGCTGACCTACACAATGGATCCTAAAAATCATTTCAAGAAGGCTTACATCCACTTCCCTATCATTTTCCAATCCTAGGAAAAAAGACAGCAAGGAAATAGTATCCCCAACCCATGAAACAAAAATATTAGAATCATAAGGAGGCTTATAATTCTGATCCAACTGAGTACCATGCTTTATTAGAACTTTGATAAATGAATCTCTGTGACTTGAATCAAGACTCTCATAATTCCTTGCCAACTTTCCTAGGTCAATTTGGACATTTGAGTTTTGTGCTTCAAACCCTAGGTTCAACAAATGAGCAAATTCTCCCACGTTTATGGATAGAATTTCCTCTTTTGTATTTTTTATTGACAATTATTTTTTTATCTTCATCATAATTTTCAGCACAAAGCATGAAAAAATCAGGGCAAGGGAATACTTCAGGTAACACCATGCTTCCCAATCCAGCATCCCACGATGTTTTTTTATTTGTTCTTAGTTTTAACATTGAGTTGAAAATAGTAAATTTTCCCCTAGATAGATCTATCGCCTTATTAGACAATGCATATCTAATATATATGATACACTTTTCACCATGGATAGAAAGGTCATAAATATCATGGTATTCATCAGTGAAACCTGGTGTTTTAACCAGTTCGGTTAGGTACATTTTTTTTTTCACTTGGCTTCCTGTTGAACTACTGCTTCCTATTTTCCCCATCATTGTTATTGTTAATAATTCAAAATAATGCTAGATACAAACCTTAAAATGCCAACCCTCAAATTGGACCATGAGATTAAAAAAATTTAAAAAAGCAGGATGTGTTCTAGATTTTACCCGAAATTTCTATTTCACTAGATTGGCGCAGATAGTCTCCGTTGCAACTTGCATTCCTCAACCTAGTAGTTGTTTCAGAATCTCCCTCGATTTACTGGTTTGTCCATGAAATGAAAGATGATTATGATTTATGAGTCACTTATTTTGAAAACTCTAAAAGGTACAAAAGTAATACTTAGGGAAAAATATCTAGAATCATGTTGTAATTTTATTAATTATTATTAATATCTATTCACTGCCGAAGGACAAAACATTCATTACTTCACTTTTAGTCTAAATTCTAAGGACATTAAATGTAAAATGTTCAATTTTGGGCAAAGTTCTCACAAATGTGTTCACTTCCCACATTCAGACCGAAATCCACCCTAAGTCGTTGATCTTTTCTCATCCAATGGACGATGGTACCTGTTGTTAGATGTCGTGGGTCCCATGACTTCTACCATTTTTTGGGCATGTCAGCACACCCAAGTCACTTTTCGGGACTATTTTTTAAGTCTGTTTAATCATTTTAAACTTTCACCCAAAAAAGAGCTTTATAGACTAAATTATATTTAATTAAATTTAAAACGTTCAATTTTGGGTGAATTTCTCACAAATGTGTTCACTTCCCACATTTGGGCCAAAATCCACCCTATGTCATTGATCTTTTCTCATCCAATGGACGATGGTACCTATTGTTAGTCATGGGCCCCATGACTTCTATCATTTTTGGGCACGTCACCACACTCGAGTCACTTTTCGAGAGTCGGGACTATTTTTTAAGTCTGTTTAATCATTTTAAACTTCCGCCCAAAAAAGAGCTTTATAGACTTAATTATATTTAATTAAATTTAAAATGTTCAATTCCAAGCGAAGATCTCACAAATGTGTTCACTTCCCACATTCGAGCCGAAATCCACCCTAAGTAGTTGATCTTTTCTCATCCAACGAACAATGGTACCTGTTGTCAGATATCGTGGGTCCCATGACTTCTACCATTTTTTGGGCACGTCACCATACTCATGTCACTTTTCAGGACTATTTTTAAGTCTATTTAATCATTTAAATTTTAAACTTTCACCCGAAAAAGAGCCTTATAGACTTAATTATATTTAATTAAATTTAAAACGTTCAATTCTGGGTGAAGTTCTCACAAATGTGTTCACTTCCCACACTTGGGCTGAAATTCACCCTAAGAAGTTGATCTTTGCTCATCCAACGGACAATGGTACCTATTGTCAGATGTCGTGGGTCCCATAATAAGAGACATTTAAAGATTTGCAAGAGTTTGAGATAACTATTAAATATAATGTTAATATTATTTGTAAAAATATGAAATTCAAAAATAGTATAGAACATGGAACTTAGTTTCTAGAATAAAAAAATAACTAAATAAAAATATAAATTTTGATACACAATCTGAAAGGTAAAAGTTTAATATAAAAAAGAAAACATTCAATATTAAATCTAAAATATTAATTTAAAGTTTAACAAAATTCTTTAAAAATATGTTTACGATATATAATTTTTAAAAATAGTTAAAAAATATATATAAAAAGTTCAACATAAATTAAGTGTAATATAAATTTTAATTTAATTTAATTTAATAAATAAATAAAGACTAAAAATATATAAAAGTTCAACATAATTTTTATTTTTTTTTGTATTAAGTATCATAGAATCACAAAGCTCATTTTTGCTCATTCGAGCATCCACATTACAAACTTATTACAAATACCAAACTTATTACAAATACCAGCTCCTTTTGAGCAAACTTACTACAAATACTAGCTCCTTTTGAGCACCAAACTAGAAACAACAATTGGATGACCAAGGGTCACAACTTAGAAATCCACTTTAAACAATGAGACAAATACAACCAATGGAAGACCAAGAGTCACAACTTAGAATTCTACACAAAGGTGTCCCTCATGGGAGTTTAACTTGGGTCTCCACATTGAGAACTCAATGCTTTAACCAACTAAGCTCAACCCCTTGGAAAAATTTAGTTTAATATAATTTTATTGATAAATAATGTGGTGAATCTTATTGATAAACCTACACCTCCTAAGGACCTATGCAATATACATTACCTTTGATCTTAGATTCCTAGTGAGACTATTGAAATTTGAAACACCTGATGGCCCACTATAAGTCTATATATCACCTGCAAAGATCAAAGACATACTCTCACAAGGGGTTCTCATTGATGATTGATCCAACATGTATGGTGAATGTAACAAGTTAAGAATATCTTTATACTTTACAATTGCATGAAGTAACATATTGATTTGATAAATTTGATTTAGTGGTTAAGATATTAGATGGTTTGTCTTGTCCTACTATAGGTTCTATTACTCTTCCCGTTAAGGTTGGTACTAAGTTCTTAGATGTCATTTTTGCTATCATTCCTAAAACCTACTTTAGATCAATTTTGTGTGAAGTTGGGACATCCTTTCCCTTGGTTCTCTTCCATGAAAGCGATCCCATCTACCCTTCATAAATGTCTCAAATTTCTTCATTATGACAAAATCTTAACTATAAATCATAGCATGTACCTAGTACCAACCCACACATGGACTAGTTCAAAACTTCAAAAAGTAAGTTGGTCTTTTAGTTTTAATTCACTTGTTTTTCACAAGATAAACTTCTATTTTATATATATTTATAAAATTATAATCAACCATAATCAATCTACATATAATTAATGGAACAAACTAAATTTGTTTTTTTATATATTAAATATATAGGAAGAAGCATTACATAAAAAAGATCATAGTATTAAATTTATTTCCATTGTTTAACAAAATATTGTTAAATACCGCAGCTCATAGACAAAAAGCTTTTGAAAAACTTTCATTAGTAAAAATGAAATAGAATTATAGAAAGCATTTTTATATCCATAAGACTCTAAGAGGCAAACTGAAACAAAATGGAATTTGAAAAATTATCATTAATATTTATGCTTTGGAAATTTATAATTTTTACATCTGAGACTTGAGTCCCTCAAAAACTTAAAAGCCAAAATGAGTGAACCTCTAAGCCTGTGAGGTTTCGAGGACATAGGCAAAAAAAAAACTACTAAGGGATCAAGGCTAGGGCACAGGTAGTTGATGATTTACAACTTTGCCCTAAGAATCTAGCCCTCCTTCCATGTAGAATTCTTCAGACAACATAAGCTGAGAGAATTATTCAAGCCACATGTAGTTTGAAAATTCATCTAGGAGAAACCATTTCTGAAGGAAGTCCCTACCAATCCGCACCCATTTCCTATGACACGTCAAGTGCTCCGCATTCAGGTTCAAGAGAAACAGTTGCCTGGCCACTAGCAATGTTTGGTCAGTGAGGAGAAGCTTGGATAATTCACTTGCCCAAGGGATCCCCACCCTTACTTCTACAAGGACGACAACAATAATGTCATCTCCAAGGAAGTCTTCCTTATAAACCTTCCTCAACAACATCAACATATCCACCTTGTCTCCTCTGAAGTTCATAAGAGATGCCAAGAACCAAGATGTAATGTCTGTGTTAACACGGTATCTATTTTTCGTTTTGCAGAAACTCTCTACCCAACACCATCTACACAACCTCATTGGTGAACGACCCAAGCTCCTTGTAGACTGATTGGAGGGTTGGGTCTCTCATGGAGCCCAGAAAGGCCCTCTGGTCCTCTATAGAAATGCTTCTCAAGAAGATGGGAGTGTCCATCTTGAGAAATTAGATTAACAAATTAAACAACCCAAGCCTATAAACCTAAACGAGAGGAAGAATTTAAATACAGTGAGCTCTGACAATTTACCTACCAAATGGAAAAGGCTAATTGAAGATGAAAGAAGCATACATCATATCCAAATAATTGAAGCTCTTGATTGTAATAATTACTTCTCTAACTATATTAATTTCTTTAAATTTTTTTAATCTTTCGTTTCTCTGCAAATCTTTCCCATAAATGCACAAGTGTGCAAAATTGGAAACAACTATAAACCAGTACCAAGTTGGCAAGTACCACATTGGAACTCATGGGGACAGAGTGGATTGCAGTAAGTGAATAGATATATATTAAATGACCAAAATTATCAATCGTGATTCATGACATTTGATACGTGTCTATTGAATCCAATTCCATTCCGGCCACTTTCAAGTGAGCTATGTTCTCTTTAGAAAATTGGGCAGAAATAAAACTTCAGCCATTGATCTACAATTATCAGATGGTTTAAAATCATTGATGGATTTTAGGTATGTGTCACCCTTCATGTGTCAAAGAGGCCACGCTTATTGATACATTGTGTAGAGTCTAAACTCAATGTGATGTACTAATGTGATGTGATGTGCCTTGTCTATTAATGGCAATGAATTCATGAAATCACCAATAAATTATATTATTTTCCATAAATAACAAAATATTCGCCAAAATAAATTAAATAATTTTCAAGAGGTGGATAAAAATCGCCAATACATTTAAATAATTTTTCCTTCAGAGTAAAATTTTTCGCCCATACAATTATATATTTGTTCCTTTTAACAAAAATTATTTTCCTCCTACAATATATATTTTCCCCATAGAACAAGGTATAATTCGCTAGAAATTTATGGAATTTTTGTACCCCAGAAAAATCACCAATACAAAATAATTTTTTACCCTATTTTGAAAAACAATTTCGTGATCAGTATGAAAATTTCCCCTCGAAAATAATGTCTGATTCACTAGGATTTTACACAGTTGCCCAGGGGGTGGTTTCTTAAAGTTATTTGTGATTTTCACTCATCCTAAACCTTCTAGAATGACTTAAAAACACTAACATGGCATGCCTCAATGCCAAATGAGGCTTTTCAAGACGTTTTACACCAAAGTGCAAGTTTATGCCATTTTAGGCTTACAAGGGCCCATAAGCCAAAATTGAGTAAATACATGATCTAATTGACATTCAACCTCAAAATGCATATAAAAAACACATGTGGACCTATGAGTAGTCCATTATTCACAAACCTAAACCAAACTAAAGACTAACACACCAAAATCTAGAAGATGCACTCAAAACTAGGTGCTCCTACACCATACTCCCCCAATGAGAAAGAAGTCAAGTGACTCCTTTAGGCAACAAAGAAAGAGGAAATCCAAGCTTAGAGAAGTCTTCCTTAGGTACCCAAGTAGCCTTAGATGTTGGAAGGTGTTTCCATTTGATCAAGTGCTCCATATAGATGGTATGCCTTGTTTTCTTGATAACTATAGAGTCTAACACCTTCTCAACGTGTGGTATGGGTGCAGGTGGTAAGGGAATGTTTAAAAGTGCTTGAGAGACCTCTGAGACTCTACTACCTTCCTTTGGAAGTGGGCCCTTATACTATACCAAATCTGCAACATTGAAGATGGGAGATAAAGCCATATCTCCGGGTAGGTCTAGTTTGTAAGCATTGTTGCCATACTTGGCCAAGATTTTGCAAGGACCAATCCTTCTCATCTACAGTTTAATAGGGACACCTTTCTGAATCCTTTCTTAATTCAAGTGAACCATGACCATGTCCCCAACTACAAATTGTATATCCTTTCTTTTCTCATCTACTTTTTCCTTAATTCTTTGAGAGGTGTCTAGTAGGGTTGTCCTAACCTGCTCATGAACCTCTTGCATGGATTGAGCCATGTCCATAGCATTTCCACTCATTTTTCCCTTCCTTCCAACATCTCTGAGCTCCAAAACACCTCTAGGATGAAGGCCATACACAATATCAAAAGGGCTTTTACCAGGTGACCTATTCACACTGTCATTGTAGGAAAACTAAACTTGATGGATGATATGATCCCAAGCTTGTCCATATTCCTTTGTCAGACATCTAAGAAGGTTTCCAATTGTTCTATTGACCACCTCTTTTTGGCCATCCATTTTGGGATGATAGGTTGAACTGAAAGACAAGTTAGTACCCAATCTCTGCCACAAAGTCTTCCAAAAATTACCAATAAACTTTGCATCTCTATCTGATACAATGCTGATAGGTAAACCATGAATTCTAATAACCTCCTTGAAAAACAAATGAGAAATGTGACTAGCATCATGAGTGACCTTACATGGAATAAAATGGGCCATCTTGCTAAACCTATCTACCACAACATAGATGCTATCAAAGCCTGATTTGGTTTTAGGCAAACCAACCACAAAATCCATACGTACACACTCCCATGGCTAGTTTGGGATAGGTAAATGTTGATAAAGTCCAACATTGGTAGAGGTGCCCTTAGATCTTTGGAAAACCACACATTGTTCCACATATTTCCTAATATCTCTTTGCATCTTAGGCCAATAGTAGAATCGTTGGACAAGTTCCAAAATCTTGTTCAAACCAAAATGTCCACTTAGGCATCCATTGTGCTTCTCTTGCATCAATTTTTCTCTCATAGACCCTTTAGGTACACATAGTTGTCCTCCTTTAAACAATAGTCCATCTTGTAAGGTATAATTTGCATATTTACTATGAAAATGGTTTCCAAACTCTTGAGAAAACTTGTAGGCAGCAGCAAAGTCTTCATCATCTTGATACAAATCCTTGAAGCTATCCACTCCAATACTTTTGAGCTGCACTTCTTGCACTGTTAGCAACTTTCTACTTAATGCATCAGCTACTTTATTACATTTTCCCTTCTTGTGTTTAATGGTAAAGATATATGACTGCAAATACTCTACCCATTTAATATGCCTATGATTCAACTTTTCTTGAGAATTGAGAAAGCTAAGAGCTTGATTATCAGTATAAACCACAAATTCCTTAGGCAGAAAATAATGCCTCTATTTCCTAAGAGATTGAACAAGTGCATACAACTCCAAATAATAAGAGGAATACCTTTTCTTTACATCATTGAGCTTCTCACTGAAAAATGCAGCCAGTCTACTATCTTGGCTTAAAACTGCTCCAACCGCTACATTGCTTGCATCACATTCAATGGTGAAGAGCTTGTCAAAGCTTGGAAGAATGAGTACCGGTTGAGTATCCACCTTTGTCTTCAAGAGATCAAATCCTCTTTGTGCTTCCTTTGTCCATTGAAACTTGGTTTTCATACCTCCTTTGATTGTATCAAGCATGGGTGCACATATCTCACTAAATCCTCTGATGAACTTTCTATAGAATTGTGCCAAGCCATGAAAAATTATTACTTCACTTGTTGTCTTAGGTGTAGGCCAACTAATTATGGCTTCCACTTTAGAGGTATCCATCTTTAAATCATCTCTTGAGATTACAAACCCAATATATATCAATTCTTGTTTCATAAACTCACATTTCTCCAAATTGATGGTTAGTTGCTCATCACACAGTTTCCTCAATACGATCTCTATATGATCAAGATGTTCATCTTTAAACTTGCTAAAAATAAAGATGTCATCTAAGTAAACAACAACAAATTTACCAATATAGTCCTTGAGTACTTCATTCATGAGTCTCATGAATGTGCTAGGAGCATTTGTGAGTCCGAACGACATAACAAGCCATTCATAAATTCCTTCTGTGGTCTTGAAGGATGTCTTCCATTCATCACCCTCCTTGATTTTGATTTGGTGGTAACCACTCTTGAGCTCTATCTTGGTGAAGTATTCATCACCTCCTAAACAATCCATCAAATATTCAATTCTTGGAATGGGAAAGCTATACCTGATGGTAATCCAGTTTATGGCTCTAGAATCAATGCAAAGTCTCCAAGTACCTCCCTTCTTTGGGGCCAAAATGGTGGGTACTATACATGGGATGATTCTCTTCCTTATTAGTCCATTGTCTAAGAGTTCTTGTATTTTCTTGGCTACCTCCTTGTTCTGATCCGGTGTCATTTCATAGATTGCCTTATTGGGAAATGAAGCTCTCGGTATGAAGTCAATTTGGTGACTTATGGCACATTGAGGAGGCAATTTTTTGGGTGTTCCATCACTGATAATGTCCTTAAATTGATTGAGGACCTACTATACTTCATTGGGAATGCATACCTTCTTCTCCTTGATGTCTTATTTTGGTTTTACAATAATTACCAACCCCACTCCTTCTCCTTCCTTGAGTGTGTTTATGAACTCCTTCTCACCAACTAGAAGCACATTATAACCCTTGGATATTCCCTCTTCTTTGTCTCATATGGATTGAATTTGATAAGTGATTCCATCCTTTTAAAAATTATAGGCATTCTTCTCTCCATGGTGTATTGCTTTTCTGTCAAACTATCATGGCCTACCTAGGAGTAGGTGGAAAGCATCCATTGGCAAGATGTCACACAAGATTATATCCTTGTAGCCTCCTATAGTTAACTCCACCCAAGTTTCTCATTCACAAGAACATGTTGCCCCTTTTTGAGCCATGTAACCCTATAAGGATCACTATGTGGTATTCTTTGTAGGTTGAGCTTACTCACTGCTTCCTCTGACACTATGTTTTATGTGGATCCTGAATCCACCACCACTATACATACCTTTTCCATGATCTTTCATTTTATCCTAAACAAGGATCTCCTTTGGATAGGTTCCTCCTTAACCAATTCTTTAATCAAGACTCTTCTGATCATAAGATTCTCTCCAACCTCTGAATCTAAACTTACTTTTGATGCCTTCATGTTTGTTGCCTCTTCTTGTGAATAATTTACTCTCCTCTCACCTCCTTGGGATGAAGAAGACTTCTTAGGACATCTATAGGCCGGGTGTCCAAGTTGATGGTAATCGTAGCACTTCGTTATGGTGAAATAGGACCCTCTTCCTGTTCCACTAGACCTTCCTCTACTAGAGTTTCTAGATCCCCTTCCTCTATAGCTTCTCTTGCTATTGGAATCCCCACTTTGCTCAACCAACTTGGATTCCCTTTGGGATATTTGGTATACACTTCTTACACCAAAGCTACCTCTTTGACCTCTACCATCTCTTCCCCTAACTCTACCTCTGTTGATTTTCTCTTGTTTCTTTTTGCTCTTTTCTTCCACCTTGAGTGCTAATTGATAGCACTTATGAATGGTACTAGGACACAACAAACTCAACTCTTCTTGAATATTCCATCTCAAGCCATTCAAGTATCTGGCTACCTTGATGCTTTCATATTCCACCACCTTGGACCTCAAACACTACTTTTGAAATTCTTTAGTGTAGCTGCTCACATCTAAGTCTCTTTGTCTCAAGTTTTGTCTCCTTTTGTGTAGTTGGATCTCATAATCTTCAGGCATATATGCTTCTTTTACCTTGGCTAGCATTCCTTTCCAAGTGGCTATTGGGTTCTTACCCTCCTTTTGCCTCTCTTCTTGGATGAATTTCCACCAAGTCAAGGTTGCTCCTCTCAATCTATATTTGGGTACCTTTACCTTTTGTGCCTCACTAATCCTATCACATTCAAAGTGATTCTCCAATCCTTCAATCCATTCCATGACTACTTTTGGTTCCATTTTTCCACAAAAAAGTGGCACTCCTTCCAAGGATTTTCCTCCTAAGGCTTTGACAACTCTAAGGAAAGGTTCTTCAGGTAGAATAGGATCTAGTTCAGGTGTGCTATAATCTTCTACTACTTATTTACCCTTTCCTTCATTGACCTTGATTGTCACTTTCTCATTATTTTCTTCAACTATGTCTAGTTTGCTCTCCAACTGTTGTAATATTTCCCCAAGGAATCTATTCTCCTCTTGATTTTCTACCTTCTTGGATAAGTTTGCATTGGTCACCATATTTAAACTATTTTCTCCTACTGACTCAATGTCTAACATGTACTAGCTTCTTCCCAAATCTTGGTTGGTCTGATACCACTATGAGGGGGAGGGGTTCTCAAAGAGAGTCAGTACTTTCTCAATAGGAAGTTGAGTGATATCTCAATTGGCTCCCTTCACTCTACACTGGTCTTTCAAAAAATGAAAACATTTAAACTCTCTAGGAGTGCTCCCAATCAAATAGTGCTCAATGATTGCTCAGGCATGGTTGAGATTCACAAGGGTAAATCCAACCTCAATCTAGAAATATTCTAACATATCATTGTAGGGGTTGTAAAAGGTTTTATTAATTTATTTCCAACCCAATAAACTAGTTCTTCAACTGGGTTTCATTCATTTCTCCAACACTCCCTCTTTCTCTTGTTTTCTAGGCCTAGTAGCCCTAGAGCCACAATTAGCTGTACGTAACTGGTTTTTGTGGAATTACTCAAAAATGTCTCAAAGAACCAGGAAAACTCTTTTACGATCTTAGTATCCTTTTGGATGAACTTTCAGATTCATCAAGTGAGGAAACTAGGTATGTCCGAAAAAGTACAAAACCCGAAAATGGCATTTTTGAAGGTTTTGGGACTTTGTGGGCTTCTTCAAAGGGTTTAATGTCTTCCCTAGACTTCCACACCTCCAATATTCCACATAGGCTCTTCCACACCTTACTTACTCATTCCAAACACTTGGAATATTCAAAACTAATAAACCTTGCAAGCACTTACAAATTTTCAATCATTTCTTAACCAAGCTAAAACTGAGCTCGCCTAGGAAATGATGTCAAATGGCCTTTTAATGCCTCCCAAGTCAAAAAAAAGTTTATATACACTATACAAAGGTTCCATGGCTCCAGTCCCAAGGGTTATTGAGCAAAACTCAAAGGACTTCAAGCTAGAACCATGTTTGGGCTCTAAAACCCTTGCTCAGGCCGAGAGCAATATAAAATCAAATACTCAATTCAAACCTACAACAAAAACTATCCCAAATGCCTTATAAGAACTAAAAGGACATGTACAAAGAAAATATCAAAGAACAATAATAAAATCAATCCATGAAGTACGGACTGCTGCTCAAAATTTGACAAAATGCAAGGTAAAATCTGGAAAAAGGTCTTCACAATATATTCCTGTGTAGGGGAAAAAAGCGAGACTAGGTTAATCATGCCCTAATCCTACCTTTTGACACACATTACGGAATACGAAAGAGCCTAGAGATATCGCACAATTGGCTACTTCTTTTGGTGAAAGAGAGAGCCACGGGATATCTATTAGGATTTCTATTCCCTTGTTGAAATTGTAAGATCAAGTAATGCAAGTTCAAACCCTAATCTCAAAATGCAAGTATGAACTAATAACAAGATTGCAGAATTGAGATTAAACAATGAACAGCTGTAAGTGTAAGGATAAAATAAGAATGCAGATATGTACCCGGAGTCAAAATCAGACTGAAAATGTTCAGGACAGGGGCGCGGGTGCCACTGTCCTGAAAACTGCACCAGAAACCACTGTTCTGCACCCTGAAACACTGTCGGAAAGTCATCGGAAAGCTGTCTGTCCGGAGGACCAGGGTGCCCAGCGCCTCTGTCCCAGGGACCAGGGCGCCCAGCGCCTCAGTCCCAGGGACCAGGGCACCCAGCGCCCCTGTCCTGGCAGGACCAGGGCGCCCAGCGCCCCTGTCCTGGCAGGACCAGGGCGCCCAGCGCCCCTGTCCTGGCAGGACCAGGGCGCCCAGCGCCCCTGTCCTGGTCTTCTGAGCTATAATTTCACACAGGGTTCTGCCTCAGCCTTCTCTCTCCGGATCTGTGTCCCGCGGCGTCGTCCGAATCCTGAAACCTGCAATAATATCTGAAAAGGGGGAGGGGCGGCTATATAGGGTTTTGCCTTAGTCAAACCCCCGCTTCGGTGATTTCCACCTCCACGAATAGCCAAGTTGTTTTGTAAAATGTATTGTGTGTGCAGACCTAGTGTGTGTACAAGGTCCAAAATGCAAGAAAGCAAACTAGAGCAACCTAGAAAGTAAACCCTAATTGCTTGTAAATGATAATGTAAATGCTCTAAATCAAGATGCAATGTGATCTAAAGCATGAATAAATGATGTATCAAAGCTTATGCAAAGACATGAAAACAATACGAAATCATACCCAACCCTCGAGGGAGGAGTACAAGCCAATCTTCAGTCAGTAATCTCTTATTGTTCTTCAATGTCTTCCAAGCCCTAAGTGGATGAATGAATTTGATAGATGCTTGATAAAATGATGTTGAGTGTTGTTGAAGTCCTCAAAGATCTGCTCTTTCGCTGCATATGAGTTCCTGAAAACCAAAAATCCGATCCCTTCAAATGAGAAAAGAGAGCTCTTATGTATGAAACCCTAGGTCGTAAATTCGTATTTTGGCTGACCTAGAGATTGAATATCCCGCCAATTTCTTGGGGTTAAGCTTTATTTTATGATTGGATCGTGCTCCCAAAATTTCGGGAAAAATGTCCGGGACCATGTTGCACGGGCGCCATGGTCCCGACAACTTTTCACCAAATTTTCAGGGCCGTCGGATATGATGATTTTAGAGAGAATCCCAAAGTTACAGGTGATTTCGAGATGTTTAGACCCCGAAACCAAGCCCCCCAAGTTCGAAATAGGACTTAATTAGGGTTTTTGATTAAGTGGTGTATTGGAAGAATAAAATGCGAAGGGCACGCTTTAGTGAAAGGGCCCAACTTTATGATGTAGAAAATGATGAAATAGGGCCTTAGACCTAATTAATTTGATTAATTAAGTGCTTAAGGAGAAATGCAATGCAGAATGCAAAATGCACTAAGGCAGGTGCTAAACTAGGTGCGAAATTGTACCACCCTAGCGAGTGCGTACAATTTACAATGCTACATTTAGCCCCCACTTTAGCGGTCATATGAGTACTACGTGCATATGCAAGATAAAGTACAGAAAAGTAAACATTATTTGAAAAAGGATATATCCATAAGTCGTCGGATGAAGCCCCCAGCGGTATCTGCAGTACACAGTTAGGAACCGCACCCTACAAAACAAACGTTAGATCACAAAATCACCTAATGCTTACTAGGGAAAGTGATGAAATCTGTGAGTAGCTATATGCCCCCCCCTGTTTCGACTTGCTTATTTAGGGAGGTGAAACAGGGTAGCATGTTTACTTGTGACAAATTATGTAAGAGAGCGTTGATGAGGAGTGTTCACTAAATAGGCTTCATCAGAGCACTTTTTGGAACATCCCGAGAGTAGGAGAAGGAAAGTACGATTCCAACGCAACAAACGGCTCGAAAATCGCATCTCCCAAACTCAAGTTATGATAAAATGAATGATAGAAGAAAAATTAGGGTTTCAAGAAGTAAGAATAAACAAACGAGAGTATATACTTCGAAAGTGACACTTGTATTCATCACTTTGTCGATTTCAGGATACTATTTAGTGCAGCGGAGCCCACCTAGCCATCACCCTGCCTTCACGACGACTGGAGCGTCCCACGAGGATCGAGATCCTGCGCCAGGCCGTGATCGACGACGAGCCATTGGACGAGGTGAGTTGACTGAACGTTTGACTTTTGATTTTTCATATGTTTGACTTTTCCATGATCGAATGCGGACCTTGAATGCCGACCGGGGCCCACCTAGGGTGCCATGGTCCCTGAGGGGTGCCCTGGTCCCCCTAGGGCGCCATGGTCCCTGACAGGGGCGCCATGGTCCCTGCAGGACGCCATGGTCCCCTCAGGGCGCCATGGTCCCTGACAGGGCGCCATGGTCCCCATCAGGGCGCCATGGTCCCCAATCAGGGCCTGGCGAGGGGTTACAAGGTGAGCATAAAATGTACGACAGTTTGCATTTGCGATTTCGATGATTAAGTACTGATTATGGTCATGTTTTCGTTTTGCAGGGTCTCCCGTACATGAGAGAGCATACAGCGGGACACATTCTTCGCACTTTGCGAGATCAGATTCCACGGCTGACTCAGTCAGAGAGAGACACCCTATTGATAGTAGGCTTGTGGTACGTGATTCTTATGTTGGCCATTCGATTTCATCCTGCGATGCTGATGGCCTTGATGGAGCGATGGGATCCTGACACATGCACCTTTCACCTTCCAGTAGGAGAGTTGACGGTCACACTCGAGGATGTGTACCATATATTTCGTCTTCCTATCAGAGGAGCGACAGTTACATACGTGACTGATCGGGTAGCAGAGGATCATCAGAGGGAGCAGATGTATTGCATAGGGAGAGTCATGCCGAGCGAGACGAGAGGCCGTATCATGGTCAGCTGGCTCTTACATCCTACAGGGGAGATACCACTTCTGAGATGCCTCATGATAGCCATCATAGCACTAGCTGTCTACCCTAATGGGCGAGGGACACACATGCACGGGGGCCTCACATGGTGTATCAGAGCGATGGAGAGACACAGGAGAGTGTATGCCTGGGGTCGGAGTATGCTTGCGCATCCCTATCACGACCTTGGGGAGTATGTATTCGGACAGGGTTGTAGTTTGATGACATGCACACTTCTATAGGTATGGATTTTAGAGCACTTCACATGCACCAGGCCCGTCGGCTTTCCACTGAGTACAGCGAGCGAGCGACCTAGGGTGTTCGCTTATCCACTTACCAGAGAGTGGAGATTTGGCGATTTGTTGTATTGGAGAGTGATTGTTGACAGACTGACATCCGAGGTGATAGTGTGGAGACCTTACCTACTGATGCACAGATGGGATGGTATGGAGAGACAGTTAGCATGTCTATAGAGGAACCACCTACTGCGAGGACGATATGCACACATCATAGTCCCTTTCTACTTTGACCGAGTACGGAGGCAGTTCGGACTAGAGCAGTGTGTTCCAGCCGATGTGCCCATCTATACTCGACATTCACGGGTCCTTCCCAGACCTGGAGCAGTAGCGAGACCGACGGTAGACGATATTGAGACGACAGATTTAGAGGGATCTGATCAGGATGTAGTCACTGACTATTCTACAGAGCCTGGAGCACAGCGTAGATATGTTTCATGGTTCATGAGATCATATCCAGGTCCTATCTTTCCACCAGATCATCCGACAGGCTATCCAGGCCCATGGAGACATGGAGACCGAGACGAGGACGAGGGATCCAGGTCAGAGGAGCCAGAGGAGGGAGAGGATCATGAGGAGGCGGAAGATCCTGATCCACCTACAGGCGATCAGCCCAGTGACGAGGAGGAGGAGGATGAGGATGCAGATAGAGAGGAGGACGAGGAGGATGCAGGTGATGACGCGGATGAGGATGAGGATGATGAGGAGGAGGATGATAGAGATGCTGAGGAGGAGTCAGATGCAGCTCCCCACCATTCAGGAGACGATACCATAGCTCTGGATCCACCTCTTATTCACCAACAGGGGGAACAGGAGGCGATACGGAGACCTATCACCAGTACCGTCCAGCCTACACCCATCGTGGATAGAGTATATGAGCGAGGGGAGCCTAGTGGTTCTCAGTCACAGATACTACCATATCATGATCCCTACTGGCGCGAGGGAGATCCAGGTATAGTAGGTTTATATTGATTGATTAATGCTTTGATGATAAAGAATGGTACTAACAAAGATCTGTTCTACTGCCATAGCTAATGTGCAGGAATGGCGTTCCTTGATTCAATAGGCAATGACAGACATTTCCATGATAGCACAAATCCCCAGTTCCTCACAGATTGCCTATAGGCCTCAGGGGAACGTAGGTCGGCATGAGAATTTGTTTTTCCCATTCCGAGTACAGGTAGATATATGGAGGGAGAGAGAGAGAGTCCTATCAGAGGACCTCCAGCAGGCACGGCAGAGAGAGAGAGTCCTATCAGAGGACCTCCAGCAGGTGCGGCGGGACCTAGTAGCGGCTCAGATCGAGGCTACCACCTATCATGCGATCCTTATGGATAGGGATCGTAGGAGTTCCTCTCGGAGTCACTCACGATCTGTATCGCGCTATACACCCATGGGTCCACCTCCACGGCCAGATCAGGAGGGAGCATCCAGTCGACACTCTCCAGCCACTAGCCCTAGAGATAGGAGATGATTGTATGATGTAGGAGAGGTCACATTTTGGATATACAGTGACCTATGTTTGTATACGATTCACACATATATATATGTATATATACATGCTTCTCTTTTGTCTCAAATGTGTTATCTCTAATGCTTAAAACAATGTATGTTTTGTTTTGATTAAATCTAATACATTTGGTAAATGTACATGTATGTTCAGAATTTAATTTCTATGTGATTGATTTCTCAATGCTCCATGATTAAATTGATACATGTGTGACTTAATTAAAATATTTAATCAAGTACAACATTGATGATAAGGAAGAAATATGTATTAAGTCTAAGAATCATATAACTAATGTGATTTAATTTTGAACTTAAACACAACATGATACGATTCTACTTACCACACATAAAGACACTGTATAATATGCTAGCATAATGGAAATGTAAATCTTTCACAATTTACATAAATGAATTCAAGACAAACTATAAAGTAAGAAGGCACGCTTGTCAGGAACGAAGCAATATAGATTAAACAATATAACATTTAATTCTATTTTGCTTTAATTAAGAAACACTAACATATTATCCAATGTTGAAGATAGATAAGAAATGAAGAATTTAAGCATAATATCTACGCAAGTGCATAGCATTGATAGGTTCTTTAAGAGGCGTACCATCTACATCCGCTATTTTGTAAGCACCTGATCCATAATCCTCAATAACGATATATGGTCCAAGCCAATTAGGACTAAATTTTCCCTTTTCGGCCGGCAAGGCATTCACATTGCGCTGATTCTCATAAAGGACTAAATCACCTACTGAGAAGGAATGTTGAATAACCTTATCATTATAGCTTTGTTGTAGAGTTTTGTGATACGCTTGGATATGCTCAAGAGCGTTTATACGCTGTTCATCAAGCATCTCAAGCTGTTGAAGTCGTTGTTCTCTATAAGAGTCATCATCTATTATACCTTTAAGAGAAACCCTAAGTGATGGAATTTCTAACTCTAAGGGCATAATAGCGTCAGCACCATAAACAAGATTATAAGGAGTAGTTCCCGTAGCAATTCTTACACTCGTTCGGTAGGCCCAAAGAGCGTAGATTAGCTGGTTACTCCAATCCTTACCATGCTTATTTACGGTTTTACGAAGAATTTGCTCAATTATCTTATTGGATGATTCGGCTTGACCATTTGACTAAGGATAATACGGTGTAGAAAATCGATGTTTGATATGATACTTCTTGAGGAATTTCTTCACATCCTTGTTTTTAAACGAAGTTCCATTATCTGAGATAATAGTGGAAGGTATCCCAAATCAAGAAATAATGTTTTCTAGAAGAAATTGACAAATCACTTCAGCAGTAGTAGAGCGAAGAGGAATAGCTTCTACCCACTTCGTAAAGTAATCCGTTGCAGTTATAATGAAGGTGTGTCCTTGAGATGAAGGAGGAGAGATTTTTCCAATAAGATCCAAACCCCATGCGGAGAAGGGCCAAGAAGCTACTTGAGAGCGGAGTTCTTGGGCAGGAGCATGAATCAGGTTATTGTGTTGTTGACATTGATGACATTTTTTAACAAATGAAAAGGAATCCTTCTGCATATTTTTCCAATAGTATCCCATACGAAGCAGCCTATGAACCAGGGATTTGCCCCCAAAGTGCCCCCCATAGGCACCCGAATGTGCCTCTTCAAGGGCAATAGGGATTTACGACTTGTTAAGACAACGAAGGAGAAGACCATCATAACCCCTTCGATAAAGGACATTAGAAAGGATGATATATCTAGCAGACAACTTGCGGATTCTATCCCTAGTGTTCCTATTAGCAGAATCAGGGAAGGTACCATCGGTCAAATATCTTACAATATGCGAGAACGATTCATCTGAGTCTACAAAGTCACAATATGTTACCAAGCTAGAATCATCTTCAATAGCTGGAGAAATAAGATTGTGAATAACAAAGTTAAGATCGACCATAGGGTCCTCTAAAGATACTAACGAAGCCACACATGCCATCGCATCCGCATGTCGATTATCTTTTCGAGGAACAGGTTCCATGGTATAAGAATCAAAATTTTGTAATAAAGAGATAGCTAGGTCTTTATATTGTGATAATTTGTCCTGTTTTGCTTGATATATTCCTGTTACTTGTCTTATAATCAATTGCGAATCTCCATAGATATGTATGTGTTTTATATTAAGAGCTAAGGCTGCTTTTATTCCTGCTATAAGAGCCTCATACTCAGCAATGTTATTGGTACACAGGAAATTTAGACGATATGATAAAGGAATAGACTTCTTTGTAGGAGAAATCAGAACAACACCTGCCCCCGATCCCGTACGACACTTAGAGCCATCAAAGTATAACTCCCAAGTTTCATCTTTCTCTATAGAAAGAATGAAGTCGTCAGGAAAGGATTCAGGGTTAGGGAATGAAAAAGGTGAAGGGGCCTCAACTAAGTGATCGGTCAACGCTTGTCCTTTAATTGCTCTTTGTGAAACAAATTTAAGGTCAAATTCAGTTAACATCATAACCCACTTAGCGAGACGTCCTGATAAATCAGTTTTAGAGAAAAGATGCTTCAACGGATCAAACTTAACCATGACGTGGACTTCTGAATTTAAAAGATAATATCTCAATTTCTGAGTCGCAAACACCACAGCCAAGCATTGTCTTTCTATCGCAGAATATCGGGTCTCATAATCAAGTAAAGTACGACTTATGTAATACACCGGACACTCCTTACCATCTTTATCATGTTGTGCTAACAATGCTGTGAGAGCATGAGAAGAAGCAGCTGTATACAGGATAAAGGGTTTAGAAGGTTTAGCAGGTTGAAGAATAGGAGGACTAGCCAAATACACTTTTAAATCTTCAAATGCTTGCTAACAATCCTCATTCCACTGAAAAGTGATATCCTTTTTAAGAAGTTGAGTAAAAGGAAAGGTACGATCCGCAAGTTGAGACACAAACCTATGAATAGCTTGAATCTTTCCTTGTAAGCTTTTAAGTTGAGATACATTTCGAGGAGGTGGCATGTTAACAATAGCATCTATTTTCTTAGTATCCACCTCAATCCCACGATGCGAAACTATAAATCCTAATAGTTTTCCACTATCCACACCAAAAACACATTTTCGGGGATTCAAGCGCATGTGATATTTACGAATTCTTTCAAAAATTTGTCGAAGGATTTTAACATGATCCATGCGAAGAAAAGATTTGGCCAGAATATCATCAACATAATCCTCTAAAATCTTATTCATATAATCATGAAAGATAAGGGTCATCGCTCGTTGATAAGTTGCACCAGCGTTTTTAAGTCCAAAAGGCATCATTATCCAACAAAACGTACCCCAAGGAGTGGTAAAAGCGGTTTTGAATTGATCTTGAGGGTTAATGAAAATTTGATTGTAGCCTGAAAAACCATCCATGAAAGATAAGAGGGCATGTCCTACCGTAGAATCAACTATCATGTCAATGTTTGGAAGAGGGAAATCATCTTTTAAAGAAGCCTTATTTAGATCCCGAAAGTCGGTACACATTCTTATTTTGTTATCTGGTTTAGCCACAGCGACAATGTTTGAAATCCATGGGGAATAGTCAATAGGGCGGATAAATCCAGCCTCCAATAATTTTTCAATCTCAGCTTTAACAAGCAGAGCCACCTTAGGATTCATTTTTTGAATCTTTTGTTTCACGGGCTTAGCATCAGGAACTAAGACAATATTATGAGTAACGATCTTAGGATCTATACCAGGCATGTCAGAATATGCCCAAGCAAAGATCTCAGGGAATTCATGCAATAGCTCTTCATATTGTTTCTGTTCCTCTTCATCCAAACATTTCCCAATTTTAATGACTTTCTCTTTATTGCAAGGATCCATCTTAACATCAGTGGTGTCACTTATGAGAAGATTACTTTGTTGAGGAGTATCCTTTAACTGAGGGAATTCTTTCACAATCTTATCGTTATCAATCTCCTTTCCAAAATAGGCTTCAGTGTTCAAACAATAAGGGAGTCCCCTATTGTGATGATAACAAGGAAGAGTGTCATAGGCTCCCAAGAACTCAGCTAAAGCATCGTCGGTAGGGAAGATATCTAGAGCACAATCACCCGAGGAAGCCTCATCAATATACTCAGGGTGTTGTATTGATAGAGATGTAGAAATAGCAGATGTAGAAATAGCATTAACACTAATGCATGGTCTTTTAGTAGGTTTAGTACATCTGCAGGGATTAAAGCCAAGTCCAAAGGCATAATGTTGAAAATTAGTCTCTAGAGGAACTCTTATCCCTTGTTCATTAGCACCACAACCTTTTCCATGATACCCATGCTTAGCGAAAATGCGAAAACCATGACCATAACGATCAGCCATTTCAGGAAGAGAAGGTGGTTTTTCATAAGACAAAGAATCAAACTCTTCATAATTATAGATGTGAGGAGAAGAAGTTTGAGAAGCGGCCACAAAATTATTACTCATAGCTTCAGGTAAGGTTGATTGACTTTTAGCTTCTTCTTTCTTTTCAACTTTGTGATTTTCAGCTTCTTCCTTCTTTTCAACTTTAAGTTCTCTAGAAGGAATCTTATATTCACCCACAAAGGTAGGATTAAAATCAAGAGATCCCCAATCATCTTCTGCGAGAACCTTCTTAGGATCAAAATCCTTTTTATGTGTAGTTTCAAGTCGAGAAGGATTTTCTTCAGGAGATCCAAATTCATCCAAAGGATTTTGATCATCGGAAAGTGAAGACTCATCGATAGGTTTCTTGTTTAAAGAGTCATCACTAGACGAGGATGGCTTAGAAGAATCTCCTTTGGAATTAGATGTTTGTAGACAAGCTTGAAAATTAGTATCACCCATCAACGTATATGTCTTATTGTTATAAATGAATTTAACTTGTCTATGCAATGTAGAGGGGACAGCTTGCATGCTGTGAATCCAAGGCCTCCCTAATAACAAGTTGTATGTTAAATTTCCCGGCATAACATGGATAGGAGTAGGCAAAGTAACAGGTCCCACTGTGAGAGGTAAGGTAATGATACCCAATGAAGTCTTAGCCACATTATCAAAGCCACGAATGGAATGAGAGTCAGGCTCCATAAGAGAAGTATCCACATTCATCTTATGCAATAGATTGATGCTACACACATTAAGGCCAGAGCCATTATCTACTAGTGTTCGTCTTATAGCAGTGTCTTTCATGACAACCACAATCATCAAGGGATCATATTGTTGTTGGACTTCACCAGTAGGCAACTCATCTTGCGTAAACACAATTTGAGGTTTAGGATTCATCACGGAGTTAACAAAAGATGCTATATTACTAGATGTATTCGGTGGAGGAACATTCAAATCTTTCAAGGCATCTTGTAACATTCCATGATAAGCAGAAGAAGTTTGAATCAAATCCCAAAGGGATATCTTAGCAGGGGTAGCTTTGAGTTGTTCTATGAGATCATATTCCTTACCCATAACTTGCGAAATACGGGGAGCTTGAGGGAGAATTGGTTGAGGATTAGGAAGAGAGACTGGAATAACAGGAGGAGGATTAGGTTGCCTATTATTTCTGGTATGATAGGTATGGGCAACCGCATGATAACTCTCTCTAGTTATTTGTTTAGCATAATTGTAAGGACTTATAGGTTTTCTTCCTTGTACGGTGATGATTGGTTTATTCGGAGTACAAAAGGAATCATGATCATACCTCCCTTGGACAGTAAGGAGAGGAGTCTTAGGAATTTGAAAGGTGGGAGAAGGATAAGCACCTTGGACTTCAAAGAGAGGTTTGTTATATTCATTCAAATTTATCATGTTAACCAATTTAGAGGTCTTGTTTTTGTTTAAAGGTTTCGACAAAGCCACAAAGTCATCAAGAGCATCATCCAACAAAGCATGATCATATCGATTAAAAGGTTTGTCTTTTGATTCAAAAGGAGACATCTCCTCATAGAGGGGATTATTGAAAACAACCATGTTACTAGATTCAGGGGAAGAGTGGATAGGAATGTATCCTTGAGAGGAATCATTCGACTTATCTTTCTCATCACACCTAAATGGCATAGTAACAAGGTTTATGAGTTTTTGGTAAAATGAAGGTTTAGCATCCTTAGGGTTTAAAAACTCATCTAAAGCTTCATCTAATTCATCTTGGCTATACTCATAATAATCATCAAATGCATGAACATTTTGCAAATAAAAATCTGACATTTTGAAAAGATTGCATAAAATTTAAACACACAATGCAAAGAAACACAAGTTTTCTCTCTTTTTTTTTTCTTTTTTCTTTTAATGAAATGAAATGAAAACACACTAAATCTAGATCTAGATCTAACACATGCAATGCAAGAGGAAGCAATGATAGGTTCATGTCGGGTTCACCAAAATGTGTAGGGGAAAAAAGCGAGACTAGGTTAATCATTCCCTAATCCTACCTTTTGACACACATTACAGAATACGAAAGAGCCTAGAGATATCGCACAATTGACTACTTCTTTTGGTGAAAGAGAGAGCCATGGGATATCTATTAGGATTTCTATTCCCTTGTTGAAATTGTAAGATCAAGTAATGCAAGTTCAAACCCTAATCTCAAAATGCAAGTATGAACTAATAACAAGATTGCAGAATTGAGATTAAACAATGAACAGCTGTAAGTGTAAGGATAAAATAAGAATGCAGATATGTACCCGGAGTCGAAATCGGACTGAAAATGTTCAGGACGGGGGCGCGGGCGCCACTGTCCTGAAAACTGCACCAGAAACCACTGTTCTGCACCCTGAAACACTGTCGGAAAGTCGTCGGAAAGCTGTCTGTCCGGAGGACCAGGGCGCCTAGCGCCTCTATCCCAGGGACCAGGGCACCTAGTGCCCCTGTCCTGGCAGGACCAGGGCGCCCAGCGCCCCTGTCCTGGTCTTCTGAGCTGCAATTTCACACAGGGTTCTGCCTCAGCCTTCTCTCTCCGGATCTGTGTCCCGCGGCGTCGTCCAAATCCTGAAACCTGCAATAATATCTGAAAAGGGGGAGGGGCGGCTATATAGGGTTTTGCCTTAGTCAAACCCCCGCTTCGGTGATTTCCACCTCCACGAATAGCCAAGTTGTTTTGTAAAATGTATTGTGTGTGCAGACCTAGTGTGTGTGCAAGGTCAAAAATGCAAGAAAGCAAACTAGAGCAACCTAGAAAGTAAACCCTAATTGCTTGTAAATGATAATGTAAATGCTCTAAATCAAGATGCAATTTGATCTAAAGCATGAATAAATGATGTATCAAAGCTTATGCAAAGACATGAAAACAATACGAAATCATACCCAACCCTTGAGGGAGGAGTACAAGCCAATCTTCAGTCGGTAATCTCTTATTGTTCTTCAATGTCTTCCAAGCCCTAAGTGGATGAATGAATTTGATAGATTCTTGATAAAATGATGTTGAGTGTTGTTGAAGTCCTCAAAGATCTTCTCTTTCGCTGCATATGAAGTTTCTGAAAACCAAAAATCCGATCCCTTCAAATGAGAAAAGAGAGCTCTTATGTATGAAACCCTAGGTCGTAAATTCATATTTTGGATGACCTAGAGATTGAATATCCCGCCAATTTCTTGGGGTTAAGCTTTATTTTATGATTGGATCGTGCTCCCAAAATTTTGGGAAAAATGTCCAGGACCATGTTGCACGGGCGCCATGGTCCCGACAACTTTTCACCAAATTTTCAGGGCCGTCGGATATGATGATTTTAGAGAGAATCCCGAAGTTACAGGTGATTTTGAGATGTTTAGACCCCGAAACCAAGCCCCCCAAGTTCGAAATAGGACTTAATTAGGGTTTTTGATTAAGTGGTGTATTGGAAGAATAAAATGCGAAGGGCACGCTTTAGTGAAAGGGCCCAACTTTATGATGTAGAAAATTATGAAATAGGGCCTTAGACCTAATTAATTTGATTAATTAAGTGCTTAAGGAGAAATGCAATGCAGAATGCAAAATGCACTAAGGCGGGTGCTAAACTAGGTGCGAAATTGTACCACCCTAGCGAGTGCGTACAATTTACGACGCTACAATTCCAATTTGCTCAAGACATTCACCAACCTTCTTACTTTCATTCTCAGAGAATTTATATTCCATATATATTCTAACCAACTCTCTATTGGTTTCCTAACCACCGATGTGCTCAAACTTTCAAAAAGTTGCTCAAAAAGTTGTAAAATGTTGTCGAGCAACATTGACAACTTTTGCCAAAAAGTGCATTTTTGCATTTTATGCATTGTCACTGTTCCTAAACCTTCTAGAATTAATTAAAAAACATTAACATGACATATCTTAATTCCAAATGAGGCTTTTCAAGATGTTTGACACCAAAATGTAAGTTTATGCCATTTTAGGCTTACAAGGACTCATAAGCCAAAATTAAGTAAATACATGATCTAATTGCCATTCATCCTCCAAATGAATATAAAACACACATGTGGACCTATGAGTAGTCCATTATTCACAAACCTAGAACAAACTAAAGACTAACACACCAAAATCTAGAAGATGCACTCAAAACTAAGTGCTCTTGCACCAATAGGTTGTTGTCAACACTCCCCTTTTTGAATCCCTGCTCCTTTAGGTACTTGTCTAGCCTAGAATACCAAGTTGTAAGAGCCTGATTCAAATCATATAGGGCCTTCTTCAACCGACACACAAAGGTTTCATCATCATGTAACAAGAAACCTTTTGGTTGCTCCATATACACTTCTTCTTCCAAATTTCTATTGAGGAAGGCGGATTTTACGTCCATCTAATACACTTTATATCTTTTATAGGTAGAAAAGGATAGAAACATCCTTATGGCTTCTATTCTAGCTACTGGTACAAATGTTTCTTCAAAATCAATGCCCTCTACTTGAGAGTAACCCTTGCACACAAATCTAGCTTTATTCCTAACAATCTTACCTTCTTCATTCATCTTGTTCTGGTAGATCCATTTTGTGCCAATGATGTCCTTGTCTACCGGTGTTGGGACTAACTCCCAAGTCTTGTTCTCCTCAATTTGCTGCAATTCTTCTTCCATGGAAGCCATCCACTTCTCATCCTTTCTGACCTCATAGAAGATTTTGGGTTCCATTTTTGTCACGAGGCAGAAGTTTACCCGCTCACTATTCTGGGCTAATCTCCTTCTTATTTGCACACCATCATATTTGTTGCCTATTATCCACTCCTCTGGATGATTCTTATGTACATACCAGTTGGGAAACTTACTGGTTTCATCTTCTAATTCATTATCATTCTGGACTTCATTATCTTTCACTAAAAACATCATACCAATATTCTTGAGGTTGTCTTCCGTTGTGTAGATCTTCATCAACTCTGACATTCACACTCTCAATGACTCTTCTTAGCCTTTTATTGTAACATTTGTAGGATTTACTATGAGTTGAGTAACCTAGGAATATGCCTTCATCACTCATGGAATCAAACTTCCCAAACCATCCATGTCTCTCTTGATAAAATATTTACTTCCAAACACCTTCAAATGTTTGACTGATGGTTTTCGGTCATACCACAACTCATAGGGTGTCATGTCACTGTTTGTTCTCAACTGCACCCAGTTTAAGGTGTATACTATAGTATGAACTACTTCCTTCTAATAGATATCCAGAAAGTTTGCCTCATTTAGCATGGTCCTAGCCATCTCCTTGACTATCCTATTTTTCCTTTCTACCACTCCATTTTGTTGAGTGTCCTTGGTGCTGAATACTGCCTTCTGATTCCATATTTCTCACAATAGTTCTCAAACTCATTGGATGTAAACTCTCCACCCTAGTCTAATCTAAGGCATTTTAGATTGTACCTGCTTTCCTTCACTACCATCTTCTGTAAGATCTTGAATCTCTCATATGCTTGTTATTTATCTTGGAGCAAGGTGCCCCATGTCATTATTGAGTAATCATCTATGAAGAGCATGAAATATCTTTCACTGGCTAGTGCTCTTATCCTAGTTGGACCGCATAAATCTGTGTGTACCAATTCTAAGGGCCTTGAGGTGTTATTCTCTTTACTTTGAGAAGATGCCTTAGTTTTCTTTCCTTTAACACATTCATCACAAAATGTGCTTACTAGTTTAATGATCTCCGATATATGTCTCACATAGCCCTTTTTGCTTACTTTGACAAGGTTGTCAAAATTTATGTGACCTAACCTTCTATGCCACAACCAGCTCTCATCCACTTGCCCCAACATGCATTGGGATTCAAAAAATTCTTTCAAATTGTATCCATTTCCATCTATTCTCTTACCTTTTGCCACCACTTGACCCATACTCTCCTTCCTTATCTAGCAACCGGTAGAGTCAAAAGTGAACTTTTAACCTTTGTCACACATTTCAATTACACTCAATAAATTGTGCTTTAGCCCTTCCACATAATACACATCATGAGATTTCAATTTACCATCAATATTCCAAGTAACTTTCCCCTTTATCTTGATTGATTAGTTGTCTCCAAATCTCACTGAACCACCATTCTATACCTCTAAATTGATCAACATTTTCTTGTCTCCGTTCATGTGATTCGAACAGCCACTATCAACTACCCATAGATTCCTTCTTTCAGCATGTAGGGTATTTTGCACAATCAGGCTTGATTTTGATTTGTCATTTTATTTTTCAACCCAACCCATACCGATTGAGTTTCTTTCTTCTTTCATGTGATAACATCATCTTCCAATTCAGTTGCTGGTTCCTGATCAGGAGCTATCCTCACTTGCTTTATTTTCTTGTTCTAGCAATGCTTTGCAATGTGTCCATACGCGTGACAATTATAACACTTTATATTCAAATTTATATTCAAATTCATATTGATTTTCTTGTTCTGGCAATGCTTTGCAATGTGCCCATACAATCAGATATCCTATAAGCAAACTTGTTACATCGGTAATAGTAACCATGAAATTTTGAAACATATCGGTTTGGTTGCCTTGAATCTGCAAACCTTTATCTCACCGAGGGTCTTCTTCTCAAGTTTCTAACTCTAGTAAATCCTTCATGATAAACCTTTTCTTTTCTCTTGGGATTCATATTCCGGTACATTGAGTATGGTCTATGGTATATTGATCGAGTATACTGATTTGTAGGGTGGTTTCTTGCAATTTCTGCATAAGTCTTCTTACCAGTATCCTTGCTTACAGTGAATGTTTTCTTCACTTCTCCTTCACTGAAGGAAGTGAATTGAATCTCTTTACCAAAAGTGTCCTTGCTATTTTAACTTTGACCTTTTTCAAATCCTAAGCCACCGATATCTTTTGATTGCTTCTGTTTGCTCAACATTTTGTCTAGAGCTTCAGTGCTACCTTCATACTTGCTTCTCATTTTCAGCTCCTCCTTGCTCTTCTCAAGTTCCTTTCTAAGATTAACTATTTCTCCTTCCAGATATTGGTGCTCCTTTTCCCTTTTTATCAAGTCACATGATGTGACTTCACATATTCTTTTAGCCACATCCAACTGGAGTTTCAAATCAGCAATCACTTGATTAGACTTATCCAAGGATTGCTTTTAAAGGTCTTGTCCTCCTGCAGCAACATGGTTGGCCTTCTTGAGTTATTTTCTTGTTTTTCTCAATTATTCAAGAGAACTTATGAGTTCACCTTCAATATCCACCTCACCGTCAATGTCTTCATCTTCCTCTTCTTCATTTACCGATTCATCTACTACCATAAAGAGATTAAACACTCTTTCTCCCTCACAACAGTCATATTCTGATGCACTTTCTTCATCAGTTGTATCTTCCTCAAAGTTGTAGAGGTTGTTCTCCTTCTTGTAGTCCCTTTTTCCTTGCTGGTAGACAATATTTTCTTGTTTCCTTCCGAAGGGTTTGCTGGTTCTTTGTATCTCTTTTCCATCATTTTTCATCATAGGGACATTTTGAGGGAAAATGTCTTATCTTACGATAGTTCAAACATTTAAGAGGTGGTTTTCCCTTGTACTTACCAAATCCTCTCTTGAGCTTCCTCATGAATTTTTCCACTTTAGCATCAGAGTCTTCACTTGATTTTCCATGTGCAACATCTTTACACATTTCTTGATAGATTTGAAAGCAACCTCTCTCTTAGAAGTTCCTTCACCGGTAGTCCTCATTTCATATGCAATTAAGGAGCCAAATAACTCATCCATTGAAAAAAATTTCAAATCCTTGGCTTCTTCAATAGAAGAGACCTTTCTATCATATTTGGGAGTGAGTAATCTGAGAAACTTCTTGACAATAGCTTCATCTACTACTTCTTCTCCTAGCCCTCTAATATCATTCACAATTTCATCTACCCTGTGAAGATAGTCTGCAATATTTTCTTCTTCTCTCATCATCAAGCCTTTAAGATGACCTTTTAGAGCTTGTAGTTTGGCTTCCTTGACTTTGGCATCTCCTTCAAACAATCTCTACAATTTATCCCAAGTCTCCTTGGAAGATGAACAATGCATGACCTTAACAAAATTATTGTCTGACAACCCACTTAGAATAGCATGCTTGGCTTTAGCATTGTTTTAATATTCCTTCTTTGCATTTGGATCAATAGGAGGATCATTAGGGATAGTGTATCCATTCTTAATAGACATCCACACATCAAAACTAAGAGAGGACAAATAGGTTTCCATTGTTCTACTCCAAAAAGCATAGTTGACACCATCAAACGCAGGAGCTTGAGGAGGCAGATTCATTTCTTTCCATTGTGTACACTTAACATGATCTACCCAAGCTAGATAATTCTTTGAAAAAATAGGGCACGTAGGCTCTGATACAAATTGTTGGACACAATGAATCACTGAGAGGGGGGTGAATTAGTGATATAAACTCTTTTTGCCAAATCTGAGAAATACCGATACAATATAAAACTAACTAAGTGCAGACTGGTTAATCAAGCAATGCCAACTAAGTGTGTAGTAACAATATTAGTTGAATCAATATGACACACACACACACACACACACAAAAATAATCACATAACACCAAATGTATGAGGAAAACCCAATATGGGAAAAACCTCGGTGAGAATAGTTGTTGGAGATCTTATGCTCCAATCCGATCTCACAATGCAAAGATCTGATTACAAATTTTAGGGCACCAACCCAAGGAGCACCAACCCCTACACTAAGCACCTACTCAGTGAAAACAATATGAAAATTCAAATACACAAAGGAGATCCCTGCTGCAAATGAAGTTTTACAGCCATTCAATGCTCTACACTGTCGGTTTCTATCTTACTAGTCTATGTTAACTCAACACACACTGCAACTTAGCCTTTCTGCTAGTTCTAACTCTGCTAAATCTTCTCTCCCTCTATTATGCTAAATTGAACTCACACTTGGTCACCCTTTACTAGTTTGGTGCCCAAAACCACAGATTGGAAAACTTAAGGGATTGTCAAATCCTCAACTAATCCAACTAGCTTTGGCCAATGAACAGGGATGGTTGAAGACCAAATCCCTCTACTCTTAAGGCTCGACTGAACCTAGCTATGTATACCTCTCCCTCTCAAGCATAAAAAGAGTTATTTAAAGTGGATTTAAGCTTTATGGTCAGCAAATGCAAAACTAACAAATGATTATCTTGCAATTATGTTTTATTATGTGCTTTAACTAAATGCTTTTAAAAATAGATGATTGTAAATGTATATTGAAAATAAGATTTGCTTTCAGGACATAAATGAAATCTGCATAGATCAGTTCATATAGGATTTGAGAAGAATGTTTCTTTATCAACGACCTTAAGTGCACAGCAAATCGAGACCCTAAAAAGATAAATAACAGACCAGTGCCTCTATCCAGGGATATTTATGACAATTTGTGGACATAAATTCTTATCAACTCCTGAGACAATATTAATCATCAACTATGAAGGTTTCAATATGTGTTACACAAATAATGAAAACCCAATCTCACATTTAATGTAACAATATGTGATGGCACATCATAGCAAATCAAATGACAGATTTATCAAGAGGACAAAGATTACTCATCAACACAAAAGTATGCACAATATTTAGAAAAAGAAGCAATGAACCTTGTATATTGATCTTTAGGAAATGATTGAATGCATAAGATGTACTTGAAAATACTCAATTACAATCTGTGTGCCCAAAAAGATACTTCTCCTTTCTATAGACTTCCCTAAGACATATAACTTGCAGTCCTTCCAGGCAGTATATATTTTTTTTGAATCCCAGCTACCTTTACATACAAAATGACTCATTATAAATACACATGCTAAGAGATACGAATGAAAGGACACACCCTTTCATTATCCTAAACAACTAACTAATTAGCAACTAAATAGCCTAACTAAAACACCAATTGCACTACAAACACAAAACTAAACAATGACTTAAGATTTTCGATCCAGGCGCTGCTTGCACTTTTGAATGTGCTGCAAGTATCCTGTGTCTTTTTAGATTGTTGCATTGAATATTACATCCTTGGATGCATTCTCAATCATGTAAAAGTTCTCCAATTGATTAACCATGTCATTCATGTCAAGAATATCCACCCTGGGAATGGCTTGGGCTGCACTAAGCAAAGACTTACACTTAGAGAGCCATACGGTTTTATCCTTAATTATACCTGCATCATCTACCAAACTGGGAACCCCATGTTGAACAATTTTCTGGCACTCATCAAATTCAAATCTCAATTCCTCCACAAATTCATCATGTGTGACAAGTAAGCTCTGAACCTTCTTCTTTACCTTTTCCCTATTCGATGCATCTTGTAACAACAGGCTAAGTCTATCTTGAATTCTAGTGTTTGAAACTATATTATCCATGTTCCTCTGATATACTTCCTAGAATTCATCCAATGCCTTCTCCATATTTTCATAGCTTTTACTCATCAAAACACAAGCAGTATCAACTATGATGTTCTTCATCTCCCTCTTCAACTTACTGTGCTCATAAGCGAGTTTTTCAAATTTCTTCTTCCATTGGCCTCCTGAATTAGTAATTTGAGGGATCAGATGCCCACTCCTCTTAAGAGTTTCCTCATATAGAGCCTTATATTTATTTTTCTATGCTATCTCATGTTTCATCTAAGTCTTATTGAATTTTGAGATATTAATAGCTATGTCAGCAATGACCATAGGGTCTACCTCTCCAACTTTCAAGGTCATCATGTGACCAAAGGCTTTATGCACATCTATGCTTTTTGACCTTTTATTTGGGGGGCACAATGCCCATAACAACATTGCTTCTTCATCAGGATCATACCTTGATCCAATGAATATATCATTAACCCCTTGAACATTCAACTTGAAGTCCTTATTGTCTGCATGTAATAAGCTGTCAAAAATGAATGATGCACTCTGTATATGGTGAAAACGGATAACAATAATAACGATATTGAAAGGCTAAATGAATTCAACCATAAAACCCTAGCCTAACAACAACAAAGATCCAACATAACATATGAAGATTACCTAAGACAATGCAAATCAAATGAAATCACAAAGATTATACCATCACATGTCCAATAGGGTTTGGATCTCCATTCTTCCTATCTCCATTGATCTTGCTTGATATATTTGCTCTCAGATTTTATATGCACAAGAGCTTAACAAAGAATGGAATGTGGTTGCAAGTAGGAACGCATATGCCAAGTAGTCAATTAATCAAGTAGTTAGAATGATTGATTAGGGTTTGATAATGAAGGAAGCATCTCCTTATATAGAAGACACTATATGAAATAGAGGGATAAGATTGAGAGGTGTAAAAGGAGGTCGGCTATGATTAGAGGGTAGGTAAAAGAAATAATAAAATAATGAAAGGGGTAGGTAGTGTATGAATTAAGAGATGAATGACATATGTCATGGGTAGAAAAGGTTAATGAATTAATTAAATAAATAAAGATTTATTTAATTAATAGAAGGAGTAAGATCAATTAAATAAATAAGATATTTATTTAATTTAGGAAAAGGATAATTTAAATAAATAAATGTATTTATTTAAATGAGAAATAAGGCTAGAAGAGGATAAATGAATTAATTAAATAAATAAAGATTTATTTAATTAATAGAAGAATTAACCTTAGATCATTAACCCCTTGAACATTCAACTTGAAGTCCTTATTGTCTACATGTAATAAGCTATCAAAAATGAATGATGCACTCAAATCCCATCCTGGGAACAAAATAATACCTACTTCCACTAGCAACTATCTTCGTCTCTGAGGGGTCATTGTATCTATTTCTGCATCAATATCAGCTTTAAGCTTCTGCAACATTTCTTCCTTATTTTCTGGTGTGATATTTGGCATTGCTTCCCTCAGCTTCTTCCCTTTGAAGTGGTATAAGAAGTATTTAAACTCTTTAGACTTGATAAATTGATCATTTGAAACAAATGAAGTGTGCTATGTCATTCTCTCATCTGTTTCTAAATTTAACACAACAAGGAGCTTATCCTGTGCTTCTGGTTCCTTCTCCTTCTCAGGTACACAGAGCTTGGAAACTACTTCATTTTCCCCTGAATCACTTTGAGCTGGGTCTCCCTTGATGTTTTCCATCCTCTGTCTCCTCTCCTCCAGTTTCTTCTCCAAGGTCTCCATAACCTCTGCAAGCTCCTCCACTTCCTTATTTTTGCACATGTCTTCAAACTCATCTTCTTGATGAAAGTAATCTTCCAACTCTTGTCTCTTCCTGCTTGTGTGGATGTAACCCTCAGGATCATAATGTGTTCTAGACATGTGCTGGAACAATTTGTACTCATCCACCAGCTTCCTATCAATAACCTCATATGCTTTGGTAGATACAATTTTAAAATCCTAGAAATGAAGTGTACCAGGGAGGAAGGCTTGCTTGTGTGCACCTCCAAAATGCTTGGCATTAGAGACACCTAATTACCTTACAATTTCCAAAAAAGAAATCTTGTCTGGTGCAGGTTTCGACAGCACATAGGGGTAACCTTTGAATCCATAACACCAAACAAAAGTTAAGTTTTGGCATGAGTACCAATCACCCCAATTGTGATTAACCTTTGGATATTTTTGCTCGTGAGGTTGAAGAAACTTCTTGACATCCTTAGAAAATGATCCCTGCAGAGGCTCACCAAAGAGCAAGAAGATTGGCTTAACAAAGAATTCCTCAAATTTGAGGTAATGAGAATTTACATATCTGTAATCCCAGAGAGAAACCCACAACTGCACTGGTTGATCCTGTCCATTCTTCCCAACTATATTTACATTCAAAACTTATGACCATAATCCTCTAGATCTCCTATAAAATAAAATAATATGCATTAACAATGAATAATGCTTGAAATGCTTGTTTGGATTATCTTCCAGGTTCATGAAGCCTTCATGAAGTTTGTCCACAAGGTATGAAGCAAAATCAAAAGCCCTAGGCTCAAGTCTTTGGATATCTGTTGCTAAAACTAGTGGTCCTATGTTTGTCACATCAAGAGCTTCAACCCCCCAACCTGGCCACAAGCCATATATGTATATTGTACATACTTCTTGAAAATAGTCATAGCATAGGGAGGACCATCTTCCTCTATTAGCCTCCCCTTCTCTTCTTTGTGGATAGCGAGGTTCCAACCCTGGTATGTAGTATCCATTTTTCTGTATTCCTCTTCCAAATCCACAAATGATAAGGGCACATTTGCCCCCAGATCCACTGCAAAAACTTCTTGAATTGTGGCTATTGCAAAGTGAACTAAAGGAGTCCCATCGAGCTATGTAGGGGAAAAAGTGAGACTAGGTTAACATGCCCTGATCCTACCTTTTGACACACATTGCGGAATACGAAAGAGCCTAGAGATATCACACAATTGGCTACTTCTTTTTGTGAAAGAGAGAGCCACGGGATATCTATTAGGATTTCTATTCCTTCATTGAAATTGAAAGATAAAATGATGCAAGTTCAAGTCCTAATCCCAAAATGCAAGTATGAACTAATAACAAGATTGCAGAATTGAGATTAAACAATGAACAGCTGTAAATACAAGGATGAAATAAGAATGCAGATGTGTACCCAGAGTCAAAATCAGACTGAAAATGTTTGGGATAGGGGCGCGGGTGCCACTGTCCTGATTCTGTCCTGAAAACTGCACCGGAAACTACTGTTTTGCACTCTGCAACACTGTCGGAAACTATCGGAAATGCTGTCTGTCCGGAGGACCAGGGCACCCAGTGCTTCTGTCCCAGGGACCAGGGCGCCCAGCACCCCTGTCCTGGTCTTTTGCTCTGCAATTTGGTGTGGAGTGCTGTCTCGACCTGCTCTTCCCGGATCTGTATCCTGCGGTGTCATCCGAGTCCCGAAACCTGCACTGATATCTGAAAAGGGTGTGTGGGTGGCTATATAGGGTTTTGCCTTAGTCAAACCCCCACTTCGGTGATTTCCACCTCCACGAATAGCCAAGTTGTAATGTATTGTGTGTGCAGACCTAGTGTGTGTGCAAGGTCCTAAAATGCAAGAAAGCAAACTAGAGCAACCTAGAAAGTAAACCCTAATTGCTTGTAAATGACAATGTAAATGCTCTGAATCAAGATGCAAAGTGATCTAAAGCATGAATAAATGATATATTGAAGCTTATGCAAAGACATGAAAACAACATGAAATCATACCCAACCCTCAAGGGAGGGGTACAAGCCAATCTTCAGTCGGTAATCTCCTATTGTTATTCAATGCCTTCCAAGCCCTAAGTGGATGAATGAATTTGATAAGTGATTGATAGAGGGATGTTGAATGTTGTTGAAGTCTTCAAAGATCTGCTCTTTCACTGCATATGAGGTTCCTGGAACAAAAAAATCGGATCCTTTCAAATGAAGAAAGAGAGCTCTTATGTAGGAAACCCTTGGTCGTAATTTCATCTTTTGGCTGACCTAGAGATTGAATATCTTGCCAATTTCTTGGGGTTAAGCTTTATTTTATGATTGGATTGTGCTCCTAAAATTTTGAGAAAAATGTCCGGGACCATGTGCACTCCGGGCGCCATGGTCCCGACAACTTTTCACCAAATTTTCAGGGCCGTCGGATATGATGATTTTAGAGAGAATCCCAAAGTTACAGGTGATTTCGAGATGTTTTGACCCCCAAAACCAAGCCCCCAAGTTCAAAATAGGACTTAATTAGGGTTTTTGATTGCATGATGTATTGGAGGAATAAAATGAAAAGGGCACGCTTTAACAAAAGGGCCCAACTTTATGATGTAGAAGATGATGAAATAGGACCTTAGACCTAATTAATTTGATTAATTAAGTGCTAAAGGAGAAATGCAATGCAAAATGTAAAATGCACTAAGGCGGGTGCTAAACTAGGTGTGAAATTGTACCACCCTAGCGAGTGCGTACAATTTACGATGCTACATTTAGCCCCCACTTTAGCGATCATATGAGTACTACGTGCATATGCAAGCTAAAGTATAGAAAATTAAACATCATTTGAAAAAGGATATATCCATAAGTTGTCGGACGAAGCCCCCAGCGGTATTTGCAGTACACAGTTAGGAACCGCACCCTACAAAACACATGTTAGATCACAAAATCACCTAATTCTTACTAAGGAAATTGATGAAATTTGTGAGTAGCTATATGCCCCCCCTGTTTCGACTTGCTTATTAGGGAGGTGAAATAGGGTAGCATGTTTACTTGCGACAAATTGTGTAAGAGAGTATTGATGAGGGATGTTCACTAAATAGGCTTCATTAGAGCACTTTTTGGAACATCCCGAGAGTAGGGGAATGAAAATACGATTCCGACGCAACAAACGGCTTGAAAATCGCATCTCCCAAACCCAAGTTATGATAAAATGAATGATAGAGGAAAATTAGGGTTTCAAAAGTAAAGATAAAGAAATGAAAGTATATACTTTGAAAGTGACATTTGCATTTGTCACTTTGTTGATTTCGGAATACTATTCATTGCAGCAGAGCCCACATAGCCATCATCATGCCTTCACGATGACTGGAGCATCCCACGAGGATTGAGATCCTACGCCAGGCCGTGATCGACGACGAGCCACTGGACGAGGTGAGTTGACTGAACGTTTGACTTTTGATTTTCTGCATTTTGACTTTCTGTGATCGTTTGCGGGCCCTGAAGTTTGACCCGGGGACCACCCAGGGTGCCATGGTCCCTGTGGGGTGCCCTGGTCCCCTCAGGGCGCCATGGTCCCTGACAGGGTGCCATGGTCCCCTCAGGGCGCCATGGTCCTTGATAAGGTGCCATGGTCCCAATCAGGGCGCCATGGTCCCTGACAGGGCGCCATGGTCCCAATCAGGGTGCCATGGTCCCAATCAGGGTTTGGCGAGGGGTTTCAGGGTTGGCATACGATGTTCGACAATTTGCATGAGAGATTTTGATGATTGAGTACTATTACGGTTATGTTTTTGTGTTGCAGGGTCTCCCATACATGAGAGAGCATACGGCGGGACATATTCTTTGCAGTTTGTGAGATCAGATTCCGCGGCTGACTCAGTCAGAGAGAGACACATTGTCGATCGTGGGATTATGGTATGTGATCCTCATGCCAGCCATTCGGTTCCATCCTGCGATGCTGATGGCATTGATGGAGCGATGGGATCCTGACACATGCACATTTCATCTTCCAGTAGGGGAGCTGATGGTTACACTCGAGGATGTGTACCATATACTTCATCTTCCTATTAGAGGAGCGACTGTTACATACGCGACCGATCGGTCAGCAGAGGATCATCAGAGAGAGCAGGTATATTGCATAGGGAGAGTCATGCCAAGCGAGACGAGAGGTCGCATCATGGTCAGCTGGCTCTTACATCCTACAGGGGAGGTACCCCTTCTGAGATGCCTTATGATCGCCATCATAGCACTAGCCGTCTGCCCTAATGGGCGAGGTACGCACATGCATGGGGGTCTCACATGGTGCATCAGAGCTATGGAGAGACATAGGAGAGTGTATGCTTGGGGTCAGAGTATGCTTGCACATCTCTATCACGACCTTGAGGAGTATGTATTTGGATAGGGTTGGAGTTTGATGACATGCACACTTCTGCAGGTGTGGATTTTATAGCACTTCACATGCACCAGGCCTATTGGCTTTCTACTGAGTACGGCTAGCGAGCGACCTAGGGTGTTTGCTTATCCACTTACTTGCGAGTGGAGATTTGGAGATCTGTTATATTGGAGAGTGATTTTTGATAGATTGACAGCCGAGGTGACAGTGTGGAGACCCTACCTGCGGATGCACAGATGGGATGGGATGGAGAGATAGTTAGCATGCTTACAGAGGAACCACCTACTATGGGGACGATATTCACACATCATAGTCCCTTTCTACTTTGACCGAGTACGAAGGCAGTTCGGGCTAGAGCAGTGTGTTCCAGCCGATGTGCCCATCTATACTCGACACTCACAAGTCCTTCCCAGACCTAGAGTAGTAGCGAGACCGACGATAAATGACATCGAGACTATAGATATAGAGGGATCTGATCAGGATGTAGTCACTGATTACTTTGCAGAGCCTAGAGCATAGTGCAGGTATGTCTCATGGTTTATGAGATCATATCCAGGTCCTATCTTTCCACCAGATCACCCGACAAGCCATCCAGGCCCATGGAGACATGGAGACCGAGATGAGGACCAGGGATCCAGGTCAGAGGAGCTAGAGGAGGGAGAGGGTCATGAGGAGGCAGGAGATCCTGATCCACCTACAGGAGATCAGCCTAGTGCCAAGGAGGAGGAGGAGGAGGAGGAGGATAGAGATGATGAGGAGGAGTTGGATGCAACTCCCCACCATTCAAGAGATGATACCATAGCTCTGGATCCTCCTCTTATTCCCCAACAGGGGGAGCATGAGGTGATACGAAGACCTGTTCCTAGTACCATCCAACCTACACCCATTGTGCACAAATTATTCGAGCGAGGGGAGCCTAGTAGTTCCTAGTCACAGATGCTACCATATCATGATCCCTACTGGCGTGAGGGAGATCCAGGTATAGTAGGTTTATATTGATTGATTAATGTTTTGATGATATAGAATGGTACTAATACAAAAATCTGTTCTACTACCACAGCTAATGTGCAGGGGTGGCATTCCCTGATTTAGTAGGCAGTGACAGACATTTCCACAATAGCACAGATCCCCAGTTCCTCACAGATTACTTATAGGCCTCAGGGGAATGCGGGTCGGCATGAGGACTTGTTTTCCCCATTCCGAGTACAGGTAGACATATGGAGGGAGAGAGAGAGAGTCCTATCAGAGGACCTTCAGCGGACGCGGTGAGATCTAGCAGCAGCTCAGGCCGAGGCTACCTCCTATTGCGTGATCCTTATGGATAGGGATCGTAGGAGTTCCTCTTGGAGTCACTCACGGTCTGTATCACGCTACACACCCATGGGTCCACCTTCATGGCCAGATCAAGAGGGAGCGTCCAGTCGACACTCTCCAGCCACTAGTCCTAGGGATAGGAGATAATTTTATGATGTAGGAGAGGTCACATTTTGGATGTATAGTGACCTATATTTGTATACGATCCACATATATATATTTATATATACATGCTTCTCTTTTGTCTCAAATGTGTTACCTTTAATGCTTAAAACAATTTATATTTTGCTTTGATTAAATCTAATACGTTTGGTAAATGTACATGTATGTTCAGGATTTAATTTCCATGTGATTGATTTCTCAATGCTCCATGATTAAATTGATACATGTGTGACTTAATTAAATATTTAATCAAGTACTACATTGATGATAGGGAAGAAATATGCATTAAGTCTAAGAATCATATAACTAATGTGATTTAATTTTGAACTTAAACACAACATGATATGATTCTACTTAACACATAAAGACACTATATAATATGCTAGCATAATGGAAATGTAAATCTTTTACAATTTACATAAATGAATTCAAGACAAACTATAAAGTAAAGAGACACGCTTGTCAAGAACGAAGCAATATAGATTAAACACTATAACATTTAATTCTATTTTGCTCTAATTAGGAGATACTAACATATTATCCAATGTTGAAGAACTGAAAAGAAGATAAATAAGGAATGAAGAATTAAGCATAATATCTACGCAAGTGCATAGCATTGATAGGTTCTTTAAGAGGCGTACCATCTACATCTGCTATTTTGTAAGCACCTGATCCATAATCCTCAATAACGATATATGGTCCAAGCCAATTAGGACTAAATTTTCCCTTTTCTGCAGGTAAGGCATTCACATTGCACTGATTCTCATAAAGGACTAAGTCACCTACTGAGAAGGAACGTTGAATAACCTTATCATTATAGCTTCGTTGTAGAGTTTTGTGATACGCTTGAATATGCTCAAGAGCATTTATACGCTATTCATCAAGCATCTCAAGCTATTGAAGTCATTGTTCTCTATAAGAATCATCATCTACTATACCTTTGAGAGAAACCCTAAGTGATGGAATCTCTAACTCTAAGGGCATAATAGCGTCAGCACCATAAACAAGATTATAAGGAGTAGTTCCCGTAGCAATTCGTACACTCGTTCAGTAGGCCCAAAGAGCATAGATTAGCTGGTTACTACAATCCTTACCATGCTTATTCACGGTTTTGCGAAGAATTTGTTCAATTATTTTATTGGATGATTCGGCTTGACCATTTGATTGAGGATGGTATGGTGTAGAAAATCGATGTTTGATATGATACTTCTCAAGGAATTTCTTCACGTCCTTGTTCTTAAATGATGTCCCATTATCTGAGATTACAGTGGAAGGTATCCCGAATCGAGAAATGATGTTTTCTAGAAGAAATTGACAAATCACTTTAGCAGTAGTAGAGTGAAGGGGAATAGCTTCTACCCACTTCGTAAAGTAATCTGTTGCGGTTATAATGAAGGTGTGTCCTTGAGATGAAGGAGGAGAGAGTTTACCAATAAGATCCAAACCCCATGCAGAGAAAGGCCAAGAAGCTACTTGAGAACAAAGTTCTTGGGCAGGAGCATGAATCAGATTATTATGTTGTTGACATTGATGACATTTCTTAACAAATGAAAAGGAATCCTTCTGCATAGTTTGCCAATAGTATCCCATACGAAGCAATCTATGAACCAAGGATTTGCCTCCAAAATGCCCCCCACAGGCACCTGAATGTGCCTCTTCAAGAGCAATGGGGATTTCTGATTTGTTAAGACAGCGAAGGAGAAGACCATCATAACCCCTTCGATAAAGAACATTAGAAAGAATGATATATCTAGCAGACAGCTTGCGGATTCTAGCCCTAGTGTTCCTATTAGCGGAATCCGGAAAGGTACCATCAGTCAAATATCTTACGATATGCGAGTACCATTCATCTGAGTCTATAAAGTCACAACATGTTACCAGATTAGAATCGTCTACAATAGCTGGAGAAATAAGGTTGTGAATAACAAATTTAAGTTCAACCACAGGGTCCTCTAAAGATACAAGAGAAGCCACACATGCCATTGCGTCCACATGTCGATTATCTTTTCGAGGAACAGGTTCCATGGTATAAGAATTGAATTTTTGTAATAAAGAGATGGCAAGGTCTTTATATTGTGATAATTTGTCTTGTTTTGCTTGATATATTCCTGTTACTTGTCTTATAATCAATTGCGAATATCCATAGATATGTATGTGTTTTATATTCAGAGCTAAGGCTGCTTTTATTCCCGCTATAAGAGCCTCATACTCAGCAATGTTATTGGTACACAGGAAATTTAGACGATAGGATAAGGGAATGGATTTCTTTGTAGGAGAAATCAAAACAACACCTACCCCCGATCCCGTACGACACTTAGAGCCATCAAAGTATAACTCCCACATTTCATCTTTCTCTATAGAAAGAATGAAGTCATTGGGAAAAGACTCAGGGTTAGGAAAGGAGAAAGGTGAAGGGGCCTCAACTAAGTGATCAGTCAACGCTTGCCCTTTAATTGCTCTTTGTGAAACAAATTTAAGGTCAAATTCAGTTAACATCATAACCCACTTAGCTAAGCGTCCTGATAAATCAGTTTTAGAAAAAAGATGCTTCAAAGGATCAAACTTTACCATGACGTGGACTTATGAATTTAAAAGATAATGTCTCAATTTCTGAGTCGCAAACACCAAGGCCAAGCATTGTCTTTCTATCGCAGAATATCGGGTCTCATAATTGAGTAAGGTATGACTTATGTAATAAACCGGACATTCCTTACCATCTTTATCATGTTGTGCCAACAATGCTGCAAGAGCATGAGAAGAAGCAGCTGTATACAAAAGGAAGGATTTAGAAGGTTCGGCCGGCTGAAGAATAGGAGGACTAGCCAAATACACTTTTAAATCTTCAAATGCTTGCTGACAATCTTCATTCCATTGAAAAGTGATATCCTTTTTAAGAAGTTGAGTAAAAGGAAAGGTATGATCCGCAAGTTGAGACACAAACCTACGAATGGCTTGAATCTTTCCTTGTAAGCTTTTAAGTTGAGACACATTTCTAGGAGGTGGCATGTTGACAATAGCATCTATTTTCTTAGTGTCCACCTCAATCCCATGATGCAAAACTATGAATCCTAATAGTTTTCCACTATCCACACCAAAAACACATTTTTGGGGATTCAAGTGCATGTGATATTTACGAATTCTTTCAAATATTTGACGAAGGATTTTAATATGATCCATGCGAAGAAAGGATTTGGCTAAAATATCATCAACATAATCCTCTAAAATCTTATGCATATAATCATGAAAGATAAGGGTCATCGCTCGTTGATAAGTTGCACCGGCATTTTTAAGTCCAAAAGGAATCATTATCCAACAAAACGTACCCCAAGGAGTGGTGAAAGCGGTTTTGAATTGATCTTGAGGGTTAATGAAAATTTGATTGTATCCTGAAAAACCATCCATGAAGGATAACGAGGAAGAGTGTCATAGGCTCCCAAGAACTCAGCTAAAGCATCGTCGGTAGGGAAGATATCCAAAGCACAGCCACCCAAAGGATCCCCATCAATATACTCAGGGTGTTGCATTGATAGAGATGTAGAAATAGCATTAACACTAATGCATGGTCTTTTAGAAGATTTAGTGCGTTTGCAGGGATTATAGCCAAGTCCAAAGGCATAATTGTGAAAATTAGTCTCTAGAGGAACTTTTATCCCTTGTTCATGAGCACCACAACCATTTCCATGATACCCATGCTTAGAAAAAATGCGAAAACCACGACCATAATGATCAGCCATTTTAGGAAGAGAAGGTGGTTTTTCATAAGACAAAGAATCAAACTCTTCATAATTAGAGGTGTGAGGAGAAGAAGTTTGAGAAGCGGCCACAAAATTATTACTCATAGGTTCAGGTAAGATTGATTGATTTTTAGCTTCTTCCTTCTTTTCAACTTTAAGCTCTCTAGAAGGAACCTTATATTCACCTACAAAAGTGGGATTAAAATCAAGAGATCCCCAATCGTCTTCTGCGAGAACCTTCTCAGGATCAAAATCCTTCTTATGTGTAGATTCAAGTCGAGAAGAATCTTCTTCAGGAGCTCCAGACTCATCCAAAGAATTTTGATCATCAGAGAGAGAAGACTCATCAATAGGTATCTTGTTTAAAGAGTCATCACTAGATGAGGATGGCTTAGAAGAACCCCCTTTAGAAGTAGATGTTTGTAGACAAGCTTGAAAATTAGTATCACCTATCAAAGTATATGTCTTATTGTTATAGATAAATTTAACTTGTCTATGCAATGTAGAGGGGACAACTTGCATGCTGTGAATCCAAGGCCTCCCTAATAACAAGTTATATGTTAAATTTCCTGACATAACATGGATAGGAGTAGGCAAAGTAACAGGTCCTACTGTGAGGGGTAAGGTGATGATACCTAATGAAGTCTTAGCCACATTGTCAAAGCCACGAATGGGACGAGAGTCAGGCTCAACAAGAGACGTATCCACATTCATTTTATGCAATAGATTGATTCTACACACATTAAGGCTAGAGCCATTAGCTACTAGTGTTCGTCTTATAGCAGTATCTTTCATGATAACCACAATCATCAAGGGATCATATTGTTGTTGAATTTAACTAGTTGGCAACTCATCTTGGGTAAACACAATTTGAGCTTTAGGATTCATCACAGAGTTAACCAAAGATGCTATATTACTAGATGTATTTGGTGGAGGAACATTCAAATCTTTCAAGGCATCTTGTAACATTCCATGATGAGTGGAAGAAGTTTGAATCAAATCCCAAAGGGATATCTTAGCAGGGGTAGCTTTAAGTTGTTCTATGAGATCATATTCCTTACCCATAACTTGCGAAATACGGGGAGCTTGTGGAAGAATTGGTTGAGGATTAGGAAGAGAAACTGGAATAACAGGAGGGGGATTAGGTTGCCTATTATTTCTGGTGTGATAAGTATGGGCAACCGCATGATAACTCTCTCTAGTTATTTGCTTGGCATAACTATAAGGACTTATAGGTTTTCTTCCTTGCATAGTGATAATTGGTTTATTCGGGGTACGAAAGGAATCATGATCATACCCTCCTTGGATAGTAAGGAGAGGTGATTTAGGAACTTGAAAGGTAGGAGAAGGATAAGCACCTTGGACTTCAATGAGAGGCTTGTTATGCTCATTCAAGTTTATCATGTTAACCAATTTAGAAGTCTTGTTCTTGTTTAAAGATTTCGATAAAGCCACAAAGTCATCAAGAGCATCATCCAACAAAGCATGATCATATCGGTTAAAAGGTTTATCTTTCGATTCAAAAGGAGACATCTCCTCATAGAGGGGATTATTGAACACAACCATATTACTAGATTCAGGGGAAGAGTTGATAGGAATGTATCCTTGAGAGGAATCATTCGACTTATCTTTCTCATCACACCTAAATGGCATAGTAAAAAGGTTTGGCATCTTTAGGGTTTAAAAACTCATCTAAAGCTTCATCTAATTCATCTTGGCTATACTCATAATAATCATCGAAAGCATGAACATTTTGCAAATAAAAATTTGACATTTTGAAAAGATTGCATAAAATTTAAACACACAATGCAAAGAAACACACTCTCTTTTTTTTTTCTTTTTAATGAAACATGAAATGAAAAAACACTAAATCTAGATCTAGATCTAACAAATGTAATGCAAGAGGAAGCAATGATAGATTCACGTCGGGTTCACCAAAATGTGTAGGGGAAAAAGCGAGACTAGGTTAACATGCCCTAATCCTACCTTTTGACACACATTGCGGAATACGAAAGAGCCTAGAGATATCACCCAATTGGCTACTTCTTTTTGTGAAAGAGAGAGCCATGGGATATCTATTAGGATTTCTATTCCTTCATTGAAATTGAAAGATAAAATTATGCAAGTTCAAGTCCTAATCCCAAAATGCAAGTATGAACTAATAACAAGATTGCAGAATTGAGATTAAACAATGAATAGCTGTAAATACAAGGATGAAATAAGAATGCAGATGTGTACCTGGAGTCAAAATTGGACTGAAAATGTTCAAGACGGGGGCGCGGGCACCACTGTCCTGATTCTATCCCGAAAACTGCACCGGAAACTACTGTTTTGCACTCTGGAACACTGTCGGAAACTGTCGAAAATGCTGTCTGTCCGGAGGACCAGGGCGTCCAGCGCCTCTATCCCAGGGACCAGGGCACCCAGCGCCCCTGTCCTGGCAGGACCAGGGCGCCCAGCGCCCCTATCCCAGTCTTTTGCTCTGCAATTTGGTGCAGAGTGTTGTCTCGACCTGCTCTTCCCGGATCTGTATCCTGCGGCGTCGTCCGAGTCCCGAAACCTGCACTGATATCTAAAAAGGGTGTGTGGGTGGCTATATAGGGTTTTGCCTTAGTCAAACCCCTGCTTTGGTGATTTCCACCTCCACAAATAGCCAAGTTGTAATGTATTGTGTGTGCAGACCTAGTGTGTGTGCAAGGTCCTAAAATGCAAGAAAGCAAACTAGAGCAACCTAGAAAGTAAACCCTAATTGCTTGTAAATGACAATGTAAATGCTCTGAATCAAGATGCAAAGTGATCTAAAGCATGAATAAATGATATATTGAAGCTTATGCAAAGACATGAAAACAACATGAAATCATACCCAACCCTCAAGGGAGGGGTACAAGCCAATCTTCAGGTCGGTAATCTCCTATTGTTCTTCAATGCCTTCCAAGCCCTAAGTGGATGAATGAATTTGATAAGTGCTTGATAGAGGGATGTTGAATGTTTTTGAAGTCTTCAAAGATCTGCTCTTTCGCTGCATATGAGGTTCCTAGAACAAAAAAATCGGATCCTTTCAATTGAAGAAAGAGAGCTCTTATGTAGGAAACCCTAGGTCATAATTTCATCTTTTGGCCGACCTAGAGATTGAATATCCCGCCAATTTCTTGGGGTTAAGCTTTATTTTATGATTGGATTGTGCTCCTAAAATTTCAGGAAAAATGTCCGAGACCATGTGCACTCCGGGCGCCACGGTCCCGACAACTTTTCACCAAATTTTCAGGGCCGTCGGATATGATGATTTTAGAGAGAATCCCAAAGTTACAGGTGATTTCGAGATGTTTTGACCCCTGAAACCAAGCCCCCAAGTTCAAAATAGGACTTAATTAGGATTTTGATTGCATGATGTATTGGAGGAATAAAATGAAAAGGGCACGCTTTAACAAAAGGGCCCAACTTTATGATGTAGAAGATGATGAAATAGGACCTTAGACCTAATTAATTTGATTAATTAAGTGCTAAAGGAGAAATGCAATGCAAAATGTAAAATGCACTAAGGCAGGTGCTAAACTAGGTGTGAAATTGTACCACCATAGCGAGTGCATACAATTTACGATGCTACACGAGCAAAAAAATGCATCGCTTGTTTCTATCATAATGTCTTACTAGGAGCTTTAATAAATCAATATTTAGAAAGACATTAGGTACCATGAGTTTACCTAAATTGGCACTCCATGGGTTTGAAATTGGCATAGGCTCATCCCTGTGGAGGTAATGAAAAAGAAATAGCTTGTGCCCATGCACTCTTGTAAGTACATCTCCAATTTCTCTGTATCTATACTCCAACTGGTCACGAATAGGAAAATTTACCTTAGCTTTGTGTGACTTAGCTCTTGGAGAGCCCATCTAATCTATCATATCTTGATGTAATTTTCTTCGAGCATCACGAACTTCACCCTTCGATTTTTTCATCGTGGTACTGGATACTTCAATGACCTTTCGCTTCCCTTTTAAGCTTGACCCTTCCATCTTTACAAATTTCTTTATTCTATGCTCAGTAGCTCAGAATATTTCTCAATAAACACCTGATATCTTTTTGCAATAACTTTGTGTGAAATGTTGTTTTGCAACACTGGCTATATATCCCAAGGAGTCCAATCTTGTACTTAATTATTACAATCTTGATAGATCTGCTTCATGTGGCAACGAACCTACTCAATGGATACATTTAATGGAAGCCATTTTGTCAGTTTCTCACACTAGGACCTCCAATGGCTAATTGGTGAGACTTTTCCTGATGATTCAATTGTTTGGCATCATTTGTTATGACTTTACCACTTTCCACCTTCTTATTGGCACAAGCTATTTCAAATGACTTATCAGGTCTCAGGATAGCAAATTTTTTCCTATCCTGATGGTTTACTTTATCCCAATGGGCACTCCTTCAATCTCGGCTTTGCTTTTTTTTTAATGCTTCATCAGTATAACTCTCCCTGATACCTTTGCCTTCGGTTTTCTTTTACTTAACCCATCAGGTTTCGACATATTTCTTTTTATGTCCCTCCGATGCCTCGATGATCTCAATATACCAATCCGCATATTAACTAAGCCCACCACATTATTGGCATAAATCACCCCCAAGAGCTCCTTACAACTCACCATTCGCCTTAACAGTCCTATCAGGTTTCAGTATAGCATAAAAGTTCTTCTTTCGATGTCTCGATGAGTCCTCACTAAATGCTTACTTTATCAGTATAATTTACACCGATATCCCCGCAGGCACTTCTATCTTCATCCAGGATCGGAATAGCCTTTTTCTATTCCTTTCAAAGTCTCAATGAGTCTTTGATGCACCTTTATGCTTTATACCTCCAAGTCTATTTTAACGGTATAGGTAATACCGATAGTTGTGCCCTCTGATTCTCCATGTCATCAGGGATCCGCCTAACCACTTTTGCACTACTTCGATATGGTCTTTTTCTCTGATGGGCTCACCTTTGGTTCCCTTCAGTCATTAGGTATCGAGATAGAGTTTTATTGCTATTTTCGATCTCCCGATGCTATAAGTCCATGATCTATATTGCCTTATCATTACAAGTTACACCGATAGCCTCATAGGTTATCAGTATAGAAATCTTTATGATTTTGCAATAAGCCAAGACATGCTGACAACAAACACCCTCCTTCTGAACTCATTAGAACAAGCTATCCCAATGGTGTGACTTTTCCAATAGTGCACACCATGCTAAAAATTACTTAAGTGTCTCCATGAGTCCGCCCTTTGATTTATTGGTATATGCTATGCCGATAGTCCTTCTTTTGCTTGCCAGTGTTCTTTCATCAGAACTACTTATGCCAATAATTGAAATTTTATAATTTTGAACAAATGAGGCATCCACCTTGAAGATTAATGATCCCAACTATCCCATAGGGTCTGATAAATACTAAAAAACAATCTTAGATTATACCATAATGACTTTTCTACTGATTAAATGCTTCCATACTGGGTTCCTTGAGTAGTCTATACTTAGTGCATGTCCTTAGTGTGCCCAAGTGATACCTTGACACTCCTAACACAACTGATCCTTAGAGAACTTTACTCATGCTAATAAGATTCCTGGACATGCAAACCAGTAGTAAATGCTCATATGATAAGAAAAAGGCCTCCATATAGCACAAAATGTTTTGTTAAAAATGTGTGCTAACACTAGGTACTGCTTCTGCCAGTTTGTCACCTCTTTGTTCTATGCGCACTCTGTCAGTTTTCTTTTTGTACTGGTTTTCTCTATTCCTCCTTATTGGTACAACCTTCACCTTAAATCACTTTATATGTTTATCTCTTCGGTTCTTAGACAATATTTTCCCACTCTCCTTCACACTTCAGCAGCAATAATATCTGTCTCAAGCCATCATATTTAAACAAAATCTTTCCCACCAAAAACAAATTCAAATAGAGGATGGCTAGGTTTTCTTCCTAGCTACCAAATTTATCTTCAATTTGATCCAATCTACCTTAGATCACTCACTTGCTTTGGAGGGATAAATCATCACACATTTTCCATCTGTCCAAAGCATGTTTGCCAAAAATAGCAAACCTAACCCTATTTTTTGGCCTTAAAACTACTCGACACATTTATGATCCAGCTGTTACTTTCTCAAGATCATCCTAAAATATGATTTCATGCCTTGATCATGATGCCAACACATCTTTGATCTTCCTCTATCATTCATCTTTCATCAAGCTACAAATCCTGTCATCAATCCTTGAAGTGTAGGTTCTCCATTAATGTCAACCTACTCTCAACTACCACATCGATAATCACTTCACTGACCTCTTCTTGCTCACCACCTATCATCATTGTCAATATCCACCTCAGCTCAGACTGTTGAGTTAGTTTGAAAACCTCTTTAGACTTGTTATGTCAAATTGATGTCTTTTATTGACCAATATACACTTCCGGTTTAACACACCTTTCCAACATAGCCTAGTCCGATTTGTCTTCAAGCCTGCTAACTTCTTCTCTGTCGGTAGATCCACTTGGCTTCCCATCAACCATGTTGGTCCATTCATCAAGTTTATTTTTTAGTTGTCCTGTTGGCTTGCATGTGATTCTATTTACTGGTAGATGTTGCACTTCAACATACTATATTTGTCTGCATACACAATCCTTCTATTAATTGGTGACTTGCACATGCTCCACCTCTGGTGTTGATGTGATCTCTTTAGCATTCTACCTCTTCATCACAAACTCCATCACAAACAAACAACCAGCCTTCATAATGGTTCCAACTTGTCATGCCAACATATAACTTCATATTACCTCTTACCGGTGATGTCACTGATAGTATCAATACATGCTTTTCTTTCACCATACTGGTTGACATGCCTCAAAATTTATCATAAATTGGACATGCTTGCTAGGGTGGTACAATTTCACACTTAGGTTAGCACCCGCCTTAGTGTGTCTTGCATCTTGCATCTTGCATTTCTAATTTCCCTTTAAGCATTTAATTAATTAATTTAATTAAATGTAAATTTCTATTTCATCACTCCATACACAATAAAATTGGGCCCTTTGCCCTAAGTGTGCTCCTTTTTATTTTATTTGTCCAATAAATGATTTAATCATAAACCTTAATTATAACCTATTTCGACCTTTAAGGCCTGATTTCGTATATCAAAACACCTCAAAATCAGCTATAACTTTGGGATTCACTTTAATATCGTCCAATCTAACGACCTTGAAAATTTGGTCAAACCACGTGCATTCCCGTCACGGTCCTTGGTTGTTTCCCAAAATTTTGGGAGTACAACTATGATATTATAATTCTCAACCCCAAAATATTGATAGGAAGTTCAATTCCTAGGTCATCCTAAAGGCAAAATTAAGTTGAAATTAAGATCTAGGGTTTCATACATAAGAGCTCTCTTTCTTCATTTGAAGGCATCTCGAAAAATATAGGAAAAAGGTTGTTGGAGTGAGCACAAGGAGCCTTCTATGTAGTGAAAGAGAAGCCCATGTGGAGTCTTCAACAACATTCAACAACATGCAAGAACATTTCATCAAGCATTTATCATCAATTAGGAGGTTCTTTACATCAACTTGCATATTTACATCCATGCTTTAGATCACTTTACATCATTGATTTAGAGCATTTACTTTATCAATTACAAGCATTTAGGGTTGCTCTAGATTGTTTACTTTCATTTTAGGATCTTGCATACACACAAGGTTCTAGCACGCACATTTTTAGTACATTGTTGGCTATTTGTGGAGGTGGAAATCACCAACACAGGGGTTTGACTAAGGAAAAACCCTATATAGCCACCCAAACCTTCCCTTTTCAGTTGTAGGTGCAGAAACAGGTACCCAAAGGCACTTTCAGCTCAACAAAATGTACATGAACCACCTAGAATTATTAGATCTACCCTAACCTACCTGGGATAGTGCTGCCCTATTCCATCCCAGGATAGTGGCGTGGTGGTCCCCCTATTTTTTAGTGATTTTTAGCAGGTTGCAGCTTCGGGTCATCAGATTTGCAGTCTTTCAGTTGCAGTCTCTTATCTGCAAAAATAGGATAGTGGTGTGGCACCCTAGTCCAAGTTAGTTTTTTTCAATTTGCAGCATTAGTTACACACCCATAATCCTCCCCCTTTCATGCTTTTAGTATCTTAGTTTCAGATTGCAAGTTTGTTCAAATCCGTTTTCATTTATGCTTCATTCTTTATCTCCTAGCCTAGTTGATCATTCAAACCCTATTTTTTCTCATCGTTTGCAACAAGAGGAATAGAAACCCTAAGAGATAATCATTGGCTCTCTCTTTCCCACAATAAGTAGCCAAAGTGATCTATCTCCCTAGGCTCTTTCGTATTCCCAATGTGTTGGCAAAAGTAGGATTAGGTACTAGTTACCCAATCTCGCTTTTCCTGCCACCACAGAAATATGTTATGATTAACAATTATGGTTTTATCATTATGAGGAAATTTCAAACACTTGTGAATAATAGAAGTGATCACTTTCATGGAAGAGATCCAAGGATGTCCCAACTTCACATGAAATTGATCGGATGTAGGAATGATAGAAAATTGAACATCTAAGCATTTAGTGCCAACATCAATCAGAAGTGTTATAGAACCAATTGTAGGATAGGAGAAGCCATCAAAAACTTTAACTATCACATCATTATCATCATATATCACTTTATGCAATTGCTAATTATAAAGAAATTCTTCCGTTGTCACATTAACCATGTAGGTAGGGTTGATAAGGACTCCTCTAGTGAGTATACCTTTGATTTTTGTACTTATTTATAATGGGCCATCAAGGACTTTAATGGTCTCACTATGATCAAATTTTATGCACAAATCCTTAAGAGGTTCTTGTTGATCTACAAGGTGCACCATATTATTAGATTCAATTGTCACGTCATTGGGAGAGAAAGAAGATGATCAGATTCAATCACATTAGTGGAATGGCATGGTAAAGGATTAGCCAAAATTTGAAGGTTTTGATTAGGAGGAGCTATGGATTTGTTTCCTTTATTATTCACACCTGCCATAGATATAGTATTGTTATCAAAAAATTATTTAATCTTACTTCTCAATGAAAAACATTTTTCAGTATCACGATCAGGCTGACGATGATATTGACAAAAAGATTTAATATCAAAATAAGGGGAATTTGTTTTATATGGATCATTTGGTTTGATTTGGGGAAGTTTTAACACATTCCTTTGTATTAACTAAGACATAATACTATGCAAAGATTCATTCAAAGGAGTAAACTCTTTTTTTCTTTTAAAGAATTTAGACAAAGGAGGCACACTTGTAGTGATTGCTACTTGAATTTAGTTTTTTTTTTCATTGAATTTGATGAATCCTTTGTTTGGTTTGAAATTCAAAAACATTTGTTGAGCACCATCACCCTTATCACTCAGAGCCATGGAAGAAGATCATTGTTCCAATTGACTCTCAGTCTATTGATAATTGTAAATTACTACACACAACTACAAAAAGGAAGTAAACTTGGTTAAAAGAAGTTTATCCCTAATGTATTTTTGTAAATTAGCAATTAAAATATTTTGAATGTCTTGATCAGGCATAGGAAAAGAAATATGATAATACAAATGCTTATATCTACCAATAAAATCAGTCACTTTTTCTTTAACACCTTGTTTACAATGCATTAAATTAGTCAAAGTAACTTTAGGACCAATGTTACTGTGAAATTGTTGAATAAAAGCATTAGCTAGTTGTTGAAATAAGTAATAGAATAAGGAGGCAAAGAACAATACCATTGCAAACCTGTATCCATTAATGTTCTAGTAAACAATTTTGCTAACAACCTTTGATCATGAGCAAAGTCACTATAGAAAGTTTTGAATGTTTTAACATGAGTTAAAGGATCACCTTTTCCATTATAAAGTTCCAATTTAGGGACTTCTACATGTTTAAGAGGGATGACACTAACAATGTCATGAGATAATGGGATCGCTACATTGAATGTGGGCACATTATACTTGGATAGATTCATAGAAACTAGTTGTTGTTGTAAGGAAGACATTGTTTGGGCAAGACTATTGATGTTAGCTTTGGTAGAAGGATTGAAATGGGACATGTTAGATTGATAGGGTGGAGTAATATTTTTTAATGAAGGAAGAGATTGATAATAAGGAGGTGGAACACTATGATAAGTGGGTAATGGAGAAGATTGGGTAGCACATGGAAGACTCATGGGAGGAATGAAGGAATTATGATTGAAGGAGTTTCCCCCTTGACTAACATTTATAGGTGGTGAATATGATTCAGTAACAAGGGGGACACTCATGGTAGGAGGAATGAAAGAAGAGGTATTTCCCCCATGACTAACATTTGTAGGTACGAAATTTTGTGTATAAATAGCCACGATGTTTGATGTGAAGGTAGGAACACTAGTCATGGAAGTTGTCAAAGGAATAGAATGATTAAATTGACTAGGAGGTTGTGTATAACCTAATTTTTCAGCACAACTCTTCATAGGCATGATATTAGAATAAAAAATATGAGCAATACCACACAAGATGTCAACGCCATGTTTATCACTTTCAATCATTGTTTTTAATCCTTCAATCAATGAGAGAGCTTCACTTTCCAGTATTCTTGACTCATCCATTGTTGAAGATTACCAAATTTATTATCTATCTTTCCCAATTGATCATTAGATACCCTAGTTAGAGATTCCTTCTCATTGTGAGAATTATCAAGAGGATAAATGGGAATAGTTGTAGGATGAAAAGAAGCACCAATATCCTCATTAAAAAATCTAGCCAAATTAGGGTCCATTTCCTTGATAATTAAACCTTGGGCATTATTCTACAACTTCTTCTAATAGGGATACTATAGGTAGGAATAATAGTAGTAAAACTCATGCACTAGGGAAAAGAAATTAGAAATAATAATGCAATCTTCTAGGAATTTGAAATTTAGAATTAGGACGATTTGGAGATGTCGAGATATGTGAAAATAAGCCTTTAAGATCAAAATAGGACACGCTTAGAATGTTTGATAAAATATTAATTGAAAGAACCACAAAAAGGGAACACCTAAGGGCTAACTTTTATTTTTTTTGGAAGTAAGAGAAGAGGCTTTATATTTAATTGAATCAATTAAATTCTTAAAAGAAAATTTGAAATTGCACAAGATTAATTTAATTTAGAAAATTAGGGTTTGTTGTATAAACCGCTTAATTTTAAAAATTTGAATTTGAATGTTAGGAGGGAAAATAAATTTTAAAAGTAAATCCAAGACTCAAATCTAAAATTTAATTCACGATCTACACACTCCACAATGTCAATTTTAAAAATTAAAAATTAGGGTTTTGTGATTTAACCACTTAATTTTTAAAAAATTTGAAATTTGAAAATGTAAATAAAAACTTGAATTGCAAAAATGAAGACTTCTCAGATCCAAAACAATCAATCCAACTTAGACAAATAACAAACTCAATTTTGAATCTAAAAATTACGGTTTTTGTGCATTCAACCTCTAAAAATTTTTAAAATTGCAAGAAAATTAAACTTGTAAATGAAAATTTGAATTTTAAATTGCATATATTCAAATCTAAAAATGAAAATCAGAACTAAGGGTGTAAGGAGTCAGGTTCACCAAAATGTAAAGTGGAAAATTGGAGAACCTTAGCTAATTCGCCACTTGAGAGGTGGAGGATTTTTGTAAGGTTCAATTTTCACTTAGGGAGACTTTACATTCAAAAGAGGGGGATGAATCTACTAGATCCAATCCTAAATGATGCAAAGATTGAATACTAAGTACATTGATTGTGATTGAAATGCAATTGGCCCTCTTTTGTAAGTTGTCAAGTTGAATTAAGACTAAATGTTGGAGATGAAGACAAGGTATGTGAAAACATTGAGCTACAGATTCAAGATTCAATTGTGCTCCTAGATCTAATAAGTTTGAGATGATTCAGAGCTTCTTTGTGAAATCCAACAAAATTTGCAGGGATCATGTGCAGGGACAAGGGCGCCCTCCTATTGGCCTTTCAAACTTTCCACGTGTTGAAAAGGGTTTTTTCGTCTCTGTAAATAAATCCTAGTTCTAGAAGTACAACTGCTTACCTATTTCCTGCACACAAAAAGAAAGGGAAATGTGTTGGGAATAGGGGTTTGTCTTCAGATCAAACCCCAGTTTTGGAATTAACCAAGTGGTTGAAGTAATGTAAATGAAATGACTGAAATTAGAAATCCTTCTCTTTGAGGGGATGTTGAATTGATTGAAAATGAAATGTTTATACTTTCTTGTGAAGTTTTGCTTGCCTCCACATGGAATTAGAGTTTCATGAAATAGAATGTTGATCTCCTCTTCAATGCTTGATCTATTGAGTTCTAGATGACCTCTTTTTCTTTCATGATCTTGTCAAATGAGAGGGGAAATCCCTCTTTTATACTTTCCAATAGGTTTAATTGACTGATTTTCTGACTTGAGCCAACATAGGAAGGAAGGGTGCCACGCCCTAGTCCTACCTTATTTTGGGGTAGGATCAAGGTGCAAACAGAGTGCTATATTGAGTTGCAATTTATTTTTGATGTGCATGAGCATATGCAAGTCTCTGATCAGGCCCAAGGGTGCAAACACTAAGGAAAAGACCCGAATGCAGTAAAAAATTGCAAGGGGTGCAATTTTAGGACGTTAGACAACCATTCTCAAAATTGTCCCTAACCACATAGCATTGAATTGGCTAAGAACTTTGCCTTCAGTAGCTTTCTCTAGAGAAACAAAATGAGAATCCACCAACTTAAGCATACTCCTCAACTTACCAGAGGGTGAGTCGGGTGTGTCTTGCTTAAATGATGGGAAAATTTTCTCAAGAACACTTGTAGCCATGAATATAAGCTCTTTATCCTTAGAGTGAGACTTCAACAAGTCTTCATTATCTCTAGCTTGGGTGAGTGCCACAAGTTTGAGTGTCTGGACAAAAGATAATAAAATGAGATTTATAGGCCCTTGGATGAGATCTGTGTCATTGATTGTCTACATGCCCTTATCTGATTCCATAGTGTCTCTTGCCATCAGATTCTATTCAACCTTGTCTTCATCCTTCTCCTTCTCTCCCTTCTCTGCATCCACTCTCTTCTCATCGCCAATCTCCTCAGTAGTCTTTTCTTATTCAACAATTATCACTGGAGGATTTTGATTTGCTTCATTAGAGTCTGAAACTTGTTGATTATCATCAATTTCATGTATAGTTGTCACCTATTTAGTTGTTTGTTCATTCTTTTTTGCAATTTCTGGTTTATTTCCTATGGGTGGCATCCCAAGGACTTGTGGAACAAACTTTTGAACATTTTCCTGATTTTTCTAAGGAACTACCTCATACTTATACTTAAGAAGTATTTCCCTCAAAGTTTCTTGTGTCTGCTTGTGAGCTTCCGTATTCTTGCCAATCATTATCTTGTTTACTCTTGTTTTTCTTCTAAATTTCTTTATTTTCTTTAAGAATTCTATCAACTTCTATCTTGACAATTACCAGACAGAGTTGCACTAGCTCATACTCCCTTATTCTCTCCTCTTCTAGTCTAGTAGTCTCTTTTCTCATATCCAAAATATCATATAAACTTTTAGGAACTTTAGAAGAAATTTCTATAAGGTCCTTGCTATACTTATTCAACTATACAATTGTAGCTTCTTCAAGTGATCTCTTTCCTTTCTCATCTAAGTGGTCATATAATTTAGAAAGAAATTTAAGATTATCTTGTTATGTTATTGCTTCCTTTGCTTACTTGACAGTTATATCGGATTGTTCAGCTTCAACTCTTGGCTTCTTGCTTGGCTAACCTTCTCCGGATGGTTGCATCTTGACAACCCTAGCAGTACTAGCACTTTTCTTTATTTCTCTCACTACATCAGATTTAGTCTCCTCTTCTACAATGGTTTCCACATACACTCTTTCTGGTTTCCCTTTCTTCCTTTTCTCAACTCCACCCGATGATTTGGATTGAGGCTTTGGTCGAGGGATGGGGTTTTGAGCACTGAAGGAAGGTGTTGACCTTGTTTTCCTTGGCTTAGGAGGAGTAACCAGTTTTGGTCTTCTTGGGTTTGACTATATCTTCCTCCTTCAATATGTTATGCTCTCTAGCTCTATGAATTTCCTTCTTTGTAATGCTCATCTCCTCTACTAGCTGCTCCACTTCCTTCCTTATTCTCCTCTAAATTCTGGGTTTCATGAATTTGGTGTGTAGACTCAAACTTTTATCCTTATATATCCCAAATATTTTCTTTGTTTCATCCACAGATTTTCTTAAAAGGTGCTAAGCATACACATCAAGAGTATTATCGTCAACTTCATACCCCATGGGCATGATCCACACCACCCTTGGTTCAACAACCTCCATTAAGCATTGGTCAATGTCTACCATGTAGCATGTGGAGTCCTCATACTTCTCCATAATTTCCTTTGAAATCCTTTCCTTTCTCTGCATCATGCCTTGGAAGGATTTGAAATAACCCCATAGGATAGGATTTTGTGCTTGTGCATCTCCTAGACCTTGTAAGGATTTTTTAATCTACACCACCACCAGTTTGGCATATGCTCATTGAACTTTTCCTACACTAGAGACCTCTTTCATGAAATAGAAGGATAAAAAAATAATCAGAGTACCAAACTTAAATACATTCTTTGTATCCTGCTTTATCTTATTTAGATTTATTATGAGCTCATTCAAAAGCACACCATATAGATCATACAACTTGTTTTCTTTGAGGATTTGATAACAAGCATAAATGGTCATACCGGAAACTGAGTTGACTCTATTGGATTGGTAGACCTTATAGCCCATCACGATGGATGAAAACCTGACATCATATTTAACGATGTCATTGATTGTCATCGATCTACTATCATGATGGGAATTGGTTACATTCGTCACAGTTTGATTCTTCACATTCCTTAGGGAAGGAATTTCACCAGTTGCATTAAAGCATGATATAGCTTGGATTTATTTCTTTGCGATCTTGTGAGTTGTCAAGCCATATGAATTTGTCATGAACCCTACTCAAAATGTATCTAGCTCATTCGAGTTCATTGAAAACTAGAAAGTTCATGAATTAAATGAAACCCTTGTCCTGCAAAATTTGAATTTGGGTTTTAGGTTTCCCATGGCATCCATCATGTGCTTGGTATATAGTGTTAACATTTCAGCATTCCCAAGCTCCTCAATGTTGCAATGGATATAATCCCTAATGTCTTTAACATGTAACACACCATACAAAATAGATGAAAATGCTCCATTCGGATCATCTTCCATTGATTTATATGTGTGTTTCTTAAACTTAGGCCTTGCCCTATTAGATACTTCAACAACCAATGGAGTTGCCACACCAGATGATGCTATTATCAAATTCTAGGTTATAAATAGATAATTTGAACTCAGAATACCTTTTTGACTTCAACTGGATGCAGGGAATCTTCATTCAATCTCTTCAAGTTGTGGGTTTGCTACACAATCTTCTTTGCCAAACTCTCCTACTCTTTCACTTTGAATGCAATGTGAGAAATGAGTGTTAAATCTCCCTTTTGTTCTTTGCATCTTAACTTTTAGGTGTAATAAATGGTTAACCCTAACATTCTCAGATGCTCTGTAACTCAAGAATAGTATACTGGAGTCTCAAATCGGCATGTAGTCTTTCAAAGATCTTTTAGGATCATATGTGCAACCATTCACAATCATTTGCAACCTACTACAGTGAGTTATAGATCTTGGATAGGGGGTTTTAGAATCTACATGAAAAGATTCCCCCTAAGGCTAAGTTCTTAGTTGTTGGATGAGGTTCCAACACCAGAATCAAGTGTGGACTCATTCACTACATTTGAATCATCCTTTTTGACCCACGTCTTATTGTGTTGCTCTCTGATTTCTTCAACCTTTACTTTTCCCTTATCATCTAACTTGTTCTTGTCTATCAGAGTATTCTTTCTCATATTCTTGCTTCTACAAAATTTTACAATGTGATTGGATTTGTTGCATGCTTAACAAATATTGTTGTTTCTCTGATTAGGCCTAGAATAACCTTGATTTCCCCTTGACCTACATTGATTAGAAATGTGTCCAAATCTTCCAGAAGCATAGCATCTCATATTTCTCCTATTTGTCATACTTTTTCATTCATTTGACTTATGACCATACTTTTTGCAATTGAAACATTGTCCAGAGAATGATGAACTAATCTGATTTGCCCTATTTCTACATTGACTTGCCACATGTCCAAATTTATTGCAAACAAAGAATTTACCATTGAATTTATAGGCATTAGTTTGTCTTACCAGAGATCTCTTGTTCTTCTAATGATGAGGTTTGGCATTTCTTTGACCAGATCTAGAGCTTTCTCCTTTTTCATATCTAAGTTCTTGCTTGTCATATCCACTTTTATGACTTTGTAGCATCTCATCTAGCTTGGCTAAAATAAATTTGAATTTTTCCTTGTACTCATTAGAAGTTGTAAGTTCATCTCTTATAATCATGATCTACCTTTCACGCTCTTTCTCATTATTCTTGGATTGCATCAATTCAATCCTTAACTAGTCATTGTCATAATTTAGTCTACAACATTCACCATATTTATCCTTTAATGACTAGGTCAAAATTTCCTCATTCTTCTTCCCATCTTCAATCTCCTTTGTCAACTTCATCACAATGGATTGCATTTCATTATTTAAGACTATGTTATCTCTAGCAAATTTTTCACATTCATTTGTCTTGTCTTTTAAGACTTGCTTATCAATGCTTTGATCTTCTTTCTCCTTGAATTTGTCCATCAGCTCCTTTCTCTTCTATCTGGATGTGTTCACTTGTTCTTGTTGGAATTTTGGCACTTAGTTGTCATTGTTTTCAACCAGTGGAGATGGAGTATGATAGATGGTTGCTTAGTTAAAGATGAAGAGGTAGAGTGTTTAGATGTGCAACTGGTATTGGATGCTTACCAGTCAATAGGTGAAGAACTTGACCAGTCAAGAACACTCTACTGGCAAAGGGTTTTACTGGTATGTGTTTTTGTCGAACCAACTAAAAATTGGAAGGCCATATCTTGATTGGTATGATACCATGTGAAGCTGAGGTGGCAAGTAGGGTGTAGTTGGTGAAGCTTCATCCAAAGGGTTGATGAAACTAATATTTGCCATTAATGAAGGAACCACAAATCAAGGGATTGTATTAGACTGATTGTGGCTCGAGGAAGAAGGAATGAAAGAGGAAGATCAGGGGAGTAGTTGGCACCTGGATTGAAGACAAAAGATCAGATTGAAAGAACACCTCGAGAAGAAAACAACAGAGGCATTAATAGCAATTTGACAAATACAAATCTAAATGAAGGATCACATTTCCCGTGTTTGTAAAATGTGTCTGAAAAAGCACAAAAAATGACGAAGATGAACAAATGGACCTCAAGGTGATCAGATCCTGCAAGATTTGATTGGATTTGATTTACCTCGAGGATGGTGAAGGAACCCTAACCGCCTGGATTTTGAATCAACTTTTTGGCGGGAACTCATCTTATAAGAAAAAGGAACTATGGATAGAATATGAGATGATGTTGTGGTGAAGATAGTGAAGAGGAGAGAAGTTAGAAGAAGGAAACTTGAGGAGAGGTTTCAATCAAGTTACAGTGTGAGGTAGCAGATAGGCCGGTAAGAGGCTTCTACCAGTAGTTTCTTAGTAGAGAAGTTGTGCTTAATCAGTAAGGTGTGGTAGTGCAGGCAACATCCTAGTGTGACATAGTGTATTAAGAGACTGTGAGTGAAAATGAGAGAGAGATAATAGAGAGTTAATTGATTCAAGAGTTGTAAAATACATTTGCAGCAGGGAGCCTTAAATTGCATTCAATTAATATTTCAATATATATATAACCAAGTTGGTGCTTGGTGCAAAGGTTGGTGCTCCTTGGGTTGGTTCCCTAAAAAGTGTAGGGGTTGGTGCTCCTTGGGATGGTGCCCAAAATGTTTGTAAATCTATGTTTTACCTGTGAGGCTGGATTGGAGTAGTAGTCTTCAGCAGCTTTTCTCATCGAGGTTTTTCTCATTTTGAGTTTTCCTCGTAAATCTATAGTTGTGAGTTGGTTGTGTGTGCATGGTCACTTTGGCTTTCTCTCTTATATTGCTTGTTTGAATATTTATGAGATTAAGTATATAATTGATATTCTTTAGATAGTTAAAAAGGAAATAGACCTAGGGACCAATGATTCACCCCCCCTCTCAGTGGTACTCTGTGTTCAACAATTGGTATCAGAGCCAAGTTCCCGGTTATCTCTAAACCTTGGGTAGATTCTGGACTTTGAGTACAATGGCAAGAAGTGATTCTGCTTCCTCAAAAGCCCCCATGTTTGATGGATCTAACTATGCCTTCTGGAGAAGAAGAATGGAGACATATATTTTATCTCTTGGCTTTGATGTATGGATGTTATTTAAGATTGGGTTTATCATTCCTCTTACTCCTCCCACTAATCTAGATGCAAAGGAGTATGAAAATAATGCAAGGGCCAAACATGCCATTTTGAGTGGACTATCTGATAATGAATTTGTAAAAGTTATGCACTATGCTTCAGAAAAGCAAACATGGGACAAGTTGCAGCAATTGTTTGAGGGAGATGCAAAGGTTAGGTAGGCCAAACTACAAACTCAAAGGAGCCAACTTGAAAGCATCAAAATGAAAGATGATGAAAAAATTGCAAAATACCTTCACAAATTTGATGAAACTATGAATTCTATCAGAGGACTTGGTGAAGAGATTGTAGATGAAATTATTGTCAAAAATATACTTAGATCTCTCACTCCTAAATATGATACTAAAGTGTCAGCCATAGAAGAAGCCAAGGATCTGAAGACTTTTACTATGGATGAACTGTTTGGTTCCCTGGTAGCCTATGAGATGACAACAACTGGTGAGACTTCCTCAAGAAAAGAAGTTGATTTCAATACCACCAAAATGGGAAGGAAGTTGTTACTCATAAAGAATATAGTGAAGACTCTGATGCTGAAGTAGCAAAATTTGTCAGGAAGCTCAAAAGAGGATCAGGCTGGTACAAAGGTAAGCTACCACTGAAATGTTTCAACTATGGGAAGGTAGGACACTTCACTGCAAGTTTTTCTCACAAAGATACCAGTGGGGATGAGTCAAGAGAGTTCAGAAGATCTATCAGCAAAGATAGAGAAAGGAATGACCATTGGCAGGGAAGAAGAGACTACCGGAACAAAAATAGTTTATATACCATTGAAGATGACACAACAGATGATGAGGATGCATTAGAAGATGATGACCACGAGGACCACATAAAAGTAAATATTTTTATGGCATTTGACAAAATTTCTATTGAAGATGAGGAAGAAGAGGATATTGAGGCCAAAGTGCACTTGGAGAGTGAAATTATCAGTGCACTTGAAGAACTAAGTAAAACAAGAAGATAACTCAAGAGAGGAAAGCTTGTTGCAGTAGATGAACAAGAACTCTTGAAGCAGTCTTTGGAAGAATCCGGTCAAATCATATCTGACTTGAAGTTGTAGCTGGAAGAAACTAAGAGAATAGGTGAACCTATAGCCCTTGACTAAATAAAGAAAGAAAAGGAATATCAAGAGTTTGAGGTAGAAATAATAAAGCTCAAAATGGAGCTTGAAGAAAACAAGGAAGAAATAAAAATAAGAAGCAAGTTTGAAAGAAACACTGAAGCCTTGGATAAAATTTTAAGCAAATAAAAGCAACCCAAAGACAAAGGTAGCTTAGGCTTTGAAGTTGGTCAAGGGTCAACCCACAAAGATAAATATGACAAAGAGATAATTTTTACTTCCTCAAATAAGGGAGAAGAAAAGAAGACATTCATTGTAGGTAAGGAAATTGGCAAAAAGACATATGCTGATGCTATTGAAAATCGGCACCCAAACCGGTATGCAGAGATGAACCAGAGATCAAATTTCATGCACAAATTTGCAGATCCAAGGAGGAATTCCAGGATTGACCGAGAAAAATTCACCAAATTTAACAACATGAATGAAAGACCCCCAATGAGGCAGTTCCATTCAGGACCAAGACAACATGACTGATATGTATCAAATTTTCATGGTTAGTGTTATTGGTGCAATAAATTTGGGCACAGAATAGCTGACTGTAGGCTAAACATCAAACCCTCTATGAATTTTGAAAGTAGAAATTCATTTAATGCACTCTGAGATATGAATGTTGTTTGCTACCAATGCAATGGATATGGATGTAAGAGTTTTGATTGTAGGGAGAACCAACCAACATCCTACAATAGCATCAAGGGTGCTTCCTTTATTGAAAACATAAAATGCTATAACTGTCAAGAATTTAGACACAACCAAATTATGTAGAAACAAAAAGAGCAAGCAAGTGAAGGAAAATCTTGATCAAAGATCGGTATCTGAACCTGAGAAAAATATAGGAGCTGACAATAAGAAGGAAATCAAACCGGTTTGGGTTGAAAAAGAAAAGAAAAAGGCAGAATCAAGTCTCTTAGTGCATACTACCTTGCATGCTGAGAGGAAAAATCTATGGGTGGTAGATAGTGGTTGCTCAAACCATATGACTAGAGACAAAAGAAAATTCATCAATCTTGAAGATTGGAATGGTGGATCAATAAGGTTTGGAGACAATTCCTCCATCAAAATAAAGGGAAAAGGAACACTAAGTATTGATGGAAAATTGAAGGCACATGATGTATATTATGTGGAAGGCCTCAAACATAATCTACTAAGTGTGAGTCAGATGTGCGACAAAGGTTACAAATTCACCTTTGACTCAATTGACTATCAGATAAAGAAAGACAGTATCGATAAGGTGGTGGCAAAAGGAAAGAGAACTGATGGAAATGTTTATAATCTAAAGGAATGCTATGAGTCCCAATGTATGTTAGGACAAGTAGATGAAAGTTTGTTGTGGCATGATTAGGCCACATAAATTTTGATAACTTGGTTATAGTAATCAAAAAGGGATGTGTGAGAAATATTCCAACCATTATCAAGCCAGTAAACATATTTTGTGATGAATGTGTAAAAGGCAAGCAAGCAAGAGTAAGTTTCTAGACAAAGGAGCACAACACCTCAAAGCCACTTGAAATTGTGCATACAGATCTATGTGGTCCAACTAGAACAAGAGCCCTTGCTGGTGAAAGATACTTCATGCTTTTCATTGATGACTACTCAAGGATGACTTGGGTCACCTTTCTGCATGATAAATCACAAGCATTCGAAATATTCAAGATCTTTCAAAAGATGGTGGAAAAGGAAAGTGGGTACAAAGTAATATGTCTAAGATCAGACAAGGGTGGATAATTCACATCAGATGAATTTGAAAAGTATTGTGAAAAACATGGAATTAGAAGACACTACTCTGCTCCTAGAACACCACAACAAAATGGTGTGGTAGAAAGGAAGAACATGACAGTCAAGGATATGGCCAGAACTATGTTGAATGAGGCCAGTCTACCAAATACTTATTGGAAAGAAGTTGTTCATACTGTTGCATACACCTTGAACCGGGTTCAGTTAAGAACAAACAACAAGATGACACCTTATGAATTATGGTATGACCGTAAGCCATCAATCAAATATTTCAAAGTTTTTGGAAGCAAATGTTTCATTAAGAGGGATATGGGTAGGTTGGGAAGCTTTGTCTCTAGAAGTGATGAAGGGATCTTCCTCGGTTACTCATCAAACAACAAGTCCTACAAGTGCTACAGTAAAAGACTAAAAATAATTGTTGAAAGTGTGCATGTAAGAGTTGATGAGAACATACACAAAGGATGTCAAAAACACACTAACTAGTATGATGACTTCGATGACAAAAATATTAAAGTTCAGTCTGATACTGAGCTAGAGGCAGCACCTCAGAAGGTTCCCAATCGGTATGTACAGTTGAATCATCTGGAAGAGCAAATTCTGGGAAATAAGAGTGATGGTGTGTAGACTAGAAGAAGACTAGTCCGAAATGATGAACAGGTCAACCTATGCCTCATGACTGAAGTTGAACCCAAAAATTTCATTGAGGCTAGCAAGAGACAAGAATGGATGGATGCCATGGAAGAGGAAATACACCAAATTGAGAATAATAAGACTTGGGATTTGGTCCCTAGACCGGAAGACAAGAACATTATTGGCACAAAGTGGGTCTACCGGAATAAAATGAATGAAGAAGGTAAGGTTGTGAGGCACAAAGCTAGACTAGTGTACAAAGGATACTCTCAAGTAGAAGGGATTGACTTTGAAGAAACATTTGCACTAGTGGCTAGATTAGAAGCAATTAGGATGTTTCTAGCTTACTCTTCTACAAGGGCTACAAAGTGTACCAAATGGATGTAAAATATGCTTTTCTAAATGGAAATTTAGAAGAAGAAGTATACATGGACCAACCAGAAGTATTTTTGTTGCATGATGATGAGACTTTTGTATGTTAGTTAAAGAAAGCTCTGTGTGGTCCTAAGCAAGCCCCCAAAGCATGGTACTCAAGATTAGATTTGTATCTAAAGAAGTAGGGATTCAAAAAGGGAAGTGCTGAAAACAATTTGTACATAAAGAAAGATGGGAATCACACGATTATTGTGGTTGTGTATGTAGATGACATCATTTTTGGTGGCAATAAAGATAATCTCTGCAAAGAGTTTGCTGATCGAATGTAGTCAAAATTTGAGATGTCAATGCTTGGTGAATTGACTTACTTCCTTGGCCTGTAGATTCTACAGAAACATAAAGGAATCTTTTATCTCACAGGTCAAGTATGCAAAAGAGATGCTAAAGAAATTCCAACTGGAAGATTGCGAACCAATAAGTACTCCCATGGTGAATGGAAGAAAATTAAGTAAAAATGATGAATCACCGGTGGTGGATCAAACTTTGTACAAATCCATGATAGGCAGTCTACTATATCTAACTACTTCAAGACCAGATATAGTTCAGGCAGTATGCATGGTGGCTAGATTTCAGGCTGCACCAAAGTAGTCTCACATGAATGTTGTTAGCAGAATTTTTAGGTATCTACAAGGAACACTCAGTTATGTTTTGTTGTATCCTAAATAGGGAAATTTCATTTTGGAAGCATACATTGATGTTGATTGGGCAGGCTGCATTGATGATAGAAAGAGCACAAGCGGTGGTGCATTCTTTTTGGGTGACCGGTTGGTCTCATGGCATAGCAAGAAGCAGGACTCAGTCTCCCTATCTATGGCTGAAGCTGAATACATTCCCGCTGCTACATGCTACTCTCAAGTGCTTTGGATGAAGCAGAATTTCAAAGATGTCCAAGTGGACATCACTGATCCCATTCTCATCTGGTGTGACAATTCGAGTGCAATCAACATAGAAAAGAATCCGATCATGCATTCTAGAACAAAACACATTGCAATCAAATGCCATTTCCTTAGAGAGAAGGTTGAAGGACAAGAAGTAAGAATGGACTATGTTCCTACTAGTGATCAAGTAGCAGACATTTTCACCAAACCACTACCGGTAAGTGTGTTTGAATACCTCCGACATAAGTTGGGAGTTGTATCATCTACATAGAAGAATTGTGTGGCTCAGGGGGAGCCTTGTGTGGATCTTAGGGGGAGTGCACACATACCCTTTGTCATTATGTCAAAGGGCAAGAAATGTACCGGTATGTAGTGGACTGTGTGAAGCTGACATCAATGCCAAAGGGGGAGATTGTTGGCATTTTGGCACTTAGTTGTCATTGATGTCAACCGATGGAGATGGAGCACAGTAGATGGTTTCTTAGATAAATATGAAGAGGTAGAGTTTTTCGATGTGCAACCGATATTGGATGCTTACCAATCAATAGGTGAAGAACTTGATCGGTGAAGAACACTCTACTGGAAAAGGGTTTTACCGGTATGTGTTTTTTTAAAACCAAATGAACATTGGAAGGTCGTATCTTGATTGGTGTGATTTCATGTGAAGCTGAGGTGGCAAGTAGGGTGTAGTTGGTGAAGCTTCATCCACAGGGTTGATAAAACTGATATTCACCATTAATGAAGGAACCACAAATCAAGGGATTGTATCAGATTGATTGCATCTCGAGGAAGAAGGAATGAAAGAGGAAGATCAGGGGAGTAGTTGGCATTTGGATCAAAGCTAGAAGATTGGATTGAAAGAACACCTCAAGAAGGAAACATCAGAGGAATTAATAGCAATTTGACAAATGCAAATCTAAATGAAGGATCATGTTTCCCATGTCTGAAAAAGCATGAAAATGATGGAAATGAACAGATGGACCTCAAGGTGATCAGATCTTGCAAGATTTGATTAGATTTGATTTTCCTTGAGGATGGTGAAGGAACCCTAACCACCTGGATTTTGAATCGACTTTTTGGTGAGAACTCATAGTATAAGAAAAAGGAACTATGGACAGAATATGAGATGATATTGTGGTGAAGATAGTGAAGAGGAGAGAAGTTAGAAGAAGAAAACTTGAGGAGAGGTTTCAATCAACTTATAGTGCAAGGTAGCAGATAGACCAGTAAGAGGCTTCTACCAGTAGTTTCTTAGTAGAGCAGTTGTGATTAATCAGTAAGGTGTGGTAGTGTAGGAAACATCTAGTGTGACTAGTGTATTGAGAGACTATGAGTGAAAAGGAGAGAAAAATAACAGAGAGTTAATTGATTCAAGAGTTGCAAAATACATTTGCAGCAAGGAGCCTTAAATTGCACCCAATTAGTATTTCAATATACATAACCAAGTTGGTGCTTGGTGTAGGGGTTGGTGCTCCTTGGGATGGTGCCCAAAATCTTTGTAAATCTGTGTTTTACCTATGAGGCTAGATTGGAGCAGTAGTCTTCAACAACTTTTCTCATAGAGGTTTTTCTCATTTTGAGTTTTCCTCGTAAATCTAGTGTTGTGAGTTGGTTGTGTGTGCATGGTCACTTTGGCTTTCTCTCTTATATTGCTTGTTTGACTGTTTATGAGATTAAGTATAGAATTGATATTCTTCAGATAGTTAAAAAGGAAATAGATCCAGGGACCACTGATTCACCCCCCTCTTAGTGGTACTCTGTGTTCAATGGTTCTTTCAATGACTCAATGAAATTTTTAGCATCACTTGGATTTCTTCTCAGGTTGCTTGCTTCTTTTCTTGTTGTATATAGATCTTCAAGTACCACAGTAAGTTGTTTCTGCAAACCAAAGTCCATTGATTCACTCTTCCAGATCTTCCTCAAGATATTAGGCTTCCTTCAAGGAACTAGGCTCTAATACCAATTGTTGGAATCAATGAACACTAAGAGAGGGGGTGAATCAGTGTTCTATAAATGTTAACTTCCTTAAACTAACTCTTAAACCACTAGATGCAAATTAATAAAAATAAAGTTCAAAAACTCAATGCAAAGAAGCACAAAACCATAACATTATAATTTTTACATGGAAACATGGAAAGGGAAAAACCATGGTGGGATTGAAACCCACAAATTGTAGACACCTAAAATTATCTTGTATAATTAAATAAATATTTTTTATTTATTTAAATATTTTATCTTTAGTTTTCTATTAATTAAATAGATCTTTATTTATTTAATTAATTCATTAATCCTCTTCTAAGCCTTTTTCTAATTTAAATAAATACTTTAATTTATTTAAATTATCCTTTTCTTAAATTAAATAAATATTTAATTTATTTAATTGATCTCATTTCCTCTATTAATTAAATAAATCTTTATTTATTTAATTAATTCATTTAGCCTTTTCTACCCGTGACACATGTCATTCATCTCTTAATTCTTCTCTTACCTACCCCTTTATCATTTAATTATTTCCTCTACCTACCCTCTAATCCTAGCCGACCATTTATCTTCATACACCTCTTAATCTTATCCTTCCATTTCCTAAAGTGTCTTCTATATAAGAGGATACTCTCTTTCATTATCAACCCTAATGAGCATTCTAATCAATCTAATCATCTAATTATCAAATCTCTTATGCAATCAAGTCTTCTATCAACCACATTTCCATTCTTTATTGAGCTCTTATGCACAAATAAAATTTGAGAGAAAATATATCAAGCAAGATCAATGGAGATTGAAACCCTACTTGACATGTGAATGGTAATATTGCTTTATTTTGTTGATTTGCATGATCTTGGGTATCTCTATTGGTATTGGTAAATGTTTCATTGTAGGACTTAGATTGTTTGTGGTTGGATCTTTATGGTTTTACAATAGTTTATCATCACTTTTCACCATTAACAAATATTATAATAATGTGATTAGGATTATAATAAGATTACAAGAGGGGAATGCACATGCATTTAGGCAAACTTCCTAGAGCTCACTGCTCAATTACAAAATAGGGCTATGACCCTCGGAGGACCCACTATCCTATAAATGATTTACAATAACAACAAGAATGTCTAAACTAATGAGTAGCATCTACAAATGCCAAAATGTAGTTTTGGTTAAGCACAAGGTGTCACACTACCATTGTTCTGGCAAATTGCTCTATTCTTCTGCTTTGTCATATACTAGAGCATAAATTCAAATATAGTGTTGGCATATGATAAAGCGGTGACAATGTATGTTGTCATTGATGTCAATAGGTGAACCGGTATGAACTGGTATGAAGACTAGAAGCAGCTATAGTCAACCAAGATGGAGTGGACCGGTGTTGGGGTTCACTAAGTGTGACTACCAGTTGGTAGTCTTTGTTCATCTCTAGGGTGTGGCGATTTGGCTTATGCGGTGCAACAGATGACATTCTGTGATGAGTTAGTTAAGAGATAAGGATGAGATTGTAGTGTCATGTCAATTATGTGCATGTGAAGGATTTCCTTGAGGATCTTGCACATGATCGAATGCATTGAATGTCTACCTTGGGAATGTGCGATGTTCTAAGTGGTGTATGAAGAGCGCGTGATGGGTTACTGATTTCCAGATGCGGTGAAGATTGGATGATGCAGAATGACTTGAGATCTGTTTTAGATCACTTCATTCTATGCAATGGATTTAATGATCAGGATTGGACCGCTTGTAATTGTAAACCTAAAATGTTTAGGGTTTAGGGTTTAGGCTACCGACCTAATTGTTGTCTATAAGGTCAATGATGTTTGTTATTGTTTGTGTTGGAAAATTTTATGTTTGTGTGTTGTGATACTTGCCAAACCAGGGTGTGGAATCTGCAAAGTGTGATTGCAGAGGAGAGGAGCTGAAAAGGATCTACCTTAGCAAGTAGTGTTGTTATCAGATCAGAGCTTTACCTGTTGACTTCTAATCATTTCAACAAAAGGAAAATCCCTTGACCGGGTAGCTTTAACAGGCTTGTTGCAAATCCTCTAACCAAGTGACTCAAGTTTATTTAGTTCTTTAAATCCTCTAGTGAGGTAACCTTTAATAGGGTTTATAGCCATCCCTTAACCGTGTGATTCCTAACAGGATTGGTTCCTAATAGAACCTTATTGTAAATTCTTTAACCGGACTAGGCTCCTAATAGAGCGGACTTCAAAAGAGTTCAAAACAAGCTTGTGGGTATTCATCCCCACCGTGGTTTTTCCCATTTGGGTTTCCACGTGAAAAAAATCTGTGTTATGGGTTGTGAGTTTTCATGTGATGATTGGGTAGTTTTTTTATTAAATTTGAATATGCATGCAGTGCTAAATGGTTGCGGTATTGTTGATATAACTCATTCTTGATTATATCAGGAAGTAGTCATCAAGATTTAAGATCTGTTAAATATTATCTGAAGTATTTGTGTTTAACCGGTATAGCCATGGTTAAGTTCAGTGGTGAAGATAACCGGTCAACATTGTTTTAATATGATAAAGTGTTGAGAAAGTTTTTGTCTGTATTGATTCACCCCCCCTCTCAGTACTAGTTAGGGTATTATTTGTTCATCATTATTCATCAATTTGTATCAGAGCAACTCTAGGTCCTCGATGATATATGCTTAACTCCTTGAGGCAAAATATCCCGCTTTAATGATGAAGAGGGAAGGTCCTAAGTTCAATAGGGACAACTTCAAAATATGGAAAGATAGAATGAAGATTTATATCAAGAGTTTGGGTGCTCAACACTGGAGCTATGTTGAGAATGCCTATGTTATCCCCACTGGCACTCTAACCGATGATCAGAAAAGAGAGATTCAAGAAAATGGGCAAGTCATGGAAGCCCTTATTAGTAGCTTGTGCACACATAAAATTTGAGAGAAAATATAGCAAGTAAGATCAATTGAGATTGAAACCCTACTTGACATGTGAATAGTAGTATTGCTTTATTTTGTTGATTTGCATGATCTTAGGTATCTCTATTGGTATTGGTGAATGTTTCATTGTAGGACTTAGATTGTTTGTGGTTGGATCTTTATGGTTTTACAATAGTTTATCATCACTTTTCACCACATATATTTTGGTACGCCCGATGGGACATGGATTTTTGTTAGATCTATGTATTTTTTTGCAAGTTTTTCTAACCCTATACTATTTTCTTGTAAATAATTTGGAGAATAACCTTGTGTAGCTAGGGTTTTGGACACAAGATTAAGATTTTGGATAGATTTGATCAGATCTCACAAATGGCTTGGAATTTTTGCACAAAATTTTTATTACAAGTTGGGGACAATACCAGGATGTTCAATCTGAAATTTAGATTTTTTGGAGCATATTTTCATTTTCTATGAATTTTTTTATAATTTTACATAAAAAAATAATAATTTTTGAAGCAGATTAGCAAATTATTCAGATTTTCCTACATATGGAAATTTCTCATAATTCTAAAGTGGGTCTATTTTTTGTGATTTAAATTTGGGTGCAAATTAATTTGAGAAAAAATATATCTTTAAAAATTAGGGTTTTTCAAGGATTTGATCAGATCTCACAAACAGCTCATAATTTTTGCATCAAATTTTTTTCACAAGTTGATAATAGTGTCAGGAGTGTTCAATCCAAAATTCATATTTTTTGGAGCACATTTGATTTTTCTATAATTTTTTATGATTTTTCATAAAAAATTAATTTTGATAGAAAATTACTGATTTTTTGGTATTTTATTACATTTTTAAAAATATCTCATAATTATACATAGGCTCTATTCTTTGTGATTTTAATTTTGGTGCAAAATAATTTGAGAAAAATTAGATCTTTAGAAATTAGGGTTTGCAATGTTTTGACCATATCTCACTAATTGCTCAAATTTTTTGCAGGAATTTATTCATGCAGGTTGGGAATGGCATCACTAGTTTCCAATAAAATTTTTAGATTTTTTGGATCAAATTTGAATTTTCTATGAATTTTTAATAAAAAATTAATTTTGGAAGCAAATTACCATTTTTTTTAATTTTCTTACATTTTTGGAAATGTCTTGAAATTTTACAAGTGGTCTATTTTTTATGATGCAAAAGAGCTCGTGAAAAATTAGATCTTTGAATTTGTCAAAAATCACATTGTCGAAGGCCCCTATTTCATAATTTTTTGGATCTAAAATTTACCTAACTACTACTAACAAGTTTAGTATAGGACCTTTGGCAAAGATTTGATTTTGAAATTGCTTGTTTTGTCTTCTTTAGTCTAGCAAAACACTTCAATTGGTTCTCTAAAATGAACAAGCGTCTTTTGTGTCTTGAGCAATAGGCTCTTTTTGTGTTTCCTTTTAGAGGTCTTGCCTCCCAAGTAGCCCATAAGGCCAAGTGATAACAAGCTAAAGCCAAGCTCTTCTAAGCCACTATAAATAAATTTGTTTGTGATGAAATTTGAAAGCAACAGGTGTTACATGCTGGTATAACAGTGTTATGACTCCCCATAAACCCTATAGAGTGCAACCTCTATAGGTTGGGAGGCCTTCCATTTAATGGAGAGTAACATGTTGGTGATTATAGCCACCCAAATGGATGCCCTTACTAGACACCTTTTGTGTTAGAAGCCAAAAACCTTATGGTTGTTGGCGCAGGAGGTCGGACCTCTGAAGTGGCTCACATTCTTTCAGTTCTTAGTAGAGATACAAAGTTCATCATGGGGAATTTTTGTGGGGACTAGTGCTTGGCTGTCCCAGAGAAGTGAGTGTTGAGGGTGGAGGTAGTGGGGTCAAGCATCTAAGTATCAACTCTGAATTCCATAGCTTGGGGTAGCCCCCCAAGTGAGATTCAACAACTATTGTTCCAGTCAGCCCTAGGATTTGTGCTTGTATGATCAAAACACTCAAACATTTTCAAAAAAAACAAAGAAACATTGTGTTTGTCATGTTTTCAAGTGTATGCAAAACATTTCACATAATATTTCACATTTGGAAACATTTTTGATCCTTTGGACAAAAATACCTTCACACATTGGGTCTTCACTATATTGTTGTGTTTTCTTGTCACTAAAAGTCAAAACATTGAGATTTGTTCACATTCAACAACTTCACAATTGGACAAAATTGCAAAACATTTTCAAAATCATGTCTGGGTTTGTTAAAACTGTGTCTGCATTCACAGTTGAGAGATTACAAAAAAAATCTTGAGAAAAATAAGGACTTAAGTTTTCAAATCTAAAGAGATTCTAAGGATGCTTCCTATAGGGCTTCATTTTTCAGTCAACATGTCTTGGTCATACATAGTCAATCATTTTCCTTCATTTGCATTGCCCTCATACATATCTTCCAAATTTGAGTCAAAAGGTTACTTTGCTTGTCCTCATCAAACTTTGCAAACATACTATAACATAACACTAGGCGAGTCTCACATGAAGATCCATCATCTTATGGTCGCATTTGGTCTTCTTGAGTCAAGGTCAACTTACCTCATCAAGAGATCCATCATCTCTTTGGAAGCCAAACCTTGTTCTCAAACATACATACCTGGATTCAAGGTCAACTTACCTCATCAAGAGATCCATCATCTCTTTGGAAGCCACACCTTTCTCTAAAAACATACATAATTTGGTCTTACACTCTTGGAGATTTCAAGTTTACCCTAGATTCATCTACATTTCGTACATATCTTGGTCTTCCATAGTCTTTTCATTTTCATCCTACCTTTCATTTTTGGGTCAAGATTTTAGTCCATGGTTGAAACCCATTCACAAAGGTCTAGAAGGGAAGTCAAAGAAGCGTTAGGGTCTTTAAACATGAGTACCTATTGTAAACATCTAAAATTTGTACAACAAATTAAGTGAATTTTATTCATTTAATTATCCCTAATTCTTCCAATTAATTAAATTAAGATTTAATTAATATCCTGATATAGAGGGTCAAGGGTTTTAGGTGACTTCAAGAAAATATGTTTTCAAGTGCTTCATACTCCTTGCATTTGCCTAGTGTTTCCAAGGCACCTTAAGGCTTCAAAGGAGAAAATCAATACCCAACTCTCCACTATGATTCCTAGTGTCTTCAACCACTTATTCCAACCCAATTCAACAAGTTTCAATTATTTTTAAGGTTTCAAGACTTCTCCATGCTCTTAAACCCCACTATGCCTGCTACTAGCCCTAGAGCCCCAATTAGGCCACTTGAGGCTGGATTAATTCAGTTTCTCCATTTTTTCCCAAATAACTTCCAAAAAAAAATAGCTTTTTGGATACCCTTTTCGGCTTACTACAACATATATCAAAATTAGGTATGGTTGTTTTGGACCATGCCTTTGCTGTCCTAAGACTGAGACTATTTTTAATGCAAAAACCCACACTTTTACAAAGAAAGTATATAAAATACTTATTCCCTAGCTTTAAACTCTCAACAGTAGTTTTTTATGACTCCAAACCAAGGAAAATCCAATTGTTTAGGTTCTACGATCTTGTCTAATGTGCAAACCCCAAAACCCTCACCAATAGGCTCCAAAACCAAGGGTTTCTTGATTAACCACTCTCTCAGAACTTTTGAAACTTTATCAAGGTTCATACACCTTCTCCTAGACCATATTAGACATATCCAATCATTAAACTACCCCTTTGTTAAGGTAGATCTTATGCTGCTATAGGCTTCCTATGCTTCCTACTCACTTCTCCTTCATCCAACTCATGATGATCACCTGTAAACCCACTCTTCCTACAAGTTATATTGTTAGAATAATAATTTACAAGTTATAGGGAGCCCATTCCATGAGTATCAGATTCCTACATTCAAGGAATGGCTCCAAGTTGCATTTTGTGTCTTCAATGCTAATGGCAAAACCCATAAATTTAAGTACAGTCAGCAATAAATGGAAAAATCTGATCAAAAACCTCTACAAAGGAATTCAAAAACACTTATTACAATGCTCAATGATTTCCCAAGGCTTATACCATGAAAGATCAATCACTTTCAAGCAACAAAACACAAGAAATTGCAAGAAAATGAAGGTTTTATTCACTTTTTATGTTAAATCCATACAACATCCGTACTATATCATCCAACCCCACCAAAATGGAATTCCAAGGTTTTATAATACCTTCCCCTAACTTCCCAAACTGAAATCCATCAGTTATTCATGATTAAAATGCTTAATAAACAAGTTTTTAGCTTTTCCCTCCAAAATGACGCTAGCCACTATTTTCAAATTTTTGAATTTAAAACTCTTATGAAATGGACTTCTACCCCAACCTAATGACTTCTAAAGGATAAAAATCATTTATCAAATAGTTATAAACACCTTTGAGACCCTTACCAATTATATACCCATGAAATCCTATATTTGGTCCTATGGCCTTATTAGGTCCATTAGGACAATTAGTCATTACATTAGGATCATTACAATAAAATGCCATAATTGGCTTCAAGACATCATAATTGAGTCTATTAGACCCATACACCTCCTTTTCATGCTTCCATGGTGTCCTCCAAGTTGTCTTCATGCCTAGTGCCCCTGCACCATACTCCCCACCAAACAAAGAACTCTTGTCCCAAGAGTGACCAGTCTTGTGCCAACCACCTAATGATGATGCCTTTTGATTTTCAACAAGGAAAAAGTACTCTCCAAATGTAATCTTCCTCTTGCTACAACTTGCATTCACTTCACGAAAAGCATTAGTATCAAAAAGCTGATTTTGAGTCCCTTGTCTAGGACCTTGTGTCTTCAACTCTTCTTGCCTCCTCATATCACTGTTATGATCTGATATCATCTGCAAACTCAAAGGTTTAACCACATCTCTCTGCTCAATCATAGGACAATCAATGTCCGCAACTTTTATGTTCTTAAAGTTCCAATCTTGCTGCTCCTTATGACTACTGTTCTGCTGCAACTTAGTTTGATTCATCCAACCAGTATCCTTGACCTCACTACCCTGCACACACATCCTAATTTTGTCTCCAAAATAGATTACATTATGTTCATTCTTCTCCTTACAAGGTAAAGGTGTTAAACTATATCTTTTGCTATCCTTATGAACCAAATATGTATTTGTATATCCATCATGGATTGTTCTCGTCAAGTATTGCCATGGTCTACCCAAAATTATATGCCCACAAGTCATAGGTATAACATCACACAAAACCTGATCATGATATGGACCAATTGAGAAATCAACATAAGCCCTCTGACTAATCATTACATGTTGCTCTTGACTAACCCAAGTGGCATTATAAGGATTAGGATGATCAAATGTTTTCAATCCCAACTTAGAAACCATATCAAATGAAACAAGATTATCATGTGAACCAGAATCAATAATCAACTTACATATCTTACCCTTACTCAAGCATTGTGTCCTGAAGATGGATACCTGATCTGATGTTTGTTGCTGCAATTTACCTCTTCTGATCATAAGAAAGTCTCCCTCTATTATAGGATAGACTTTCAATGGTTCTTTGTCTTCATTCTTGTCTTCTTCTCCATATGCTAAGTGTACTCTTCTATCTTTGCCTCTGTCTCCTTCATCCCATTTAGGACATTTGAAAGATTGGTGCCCAACTTCATTACAATGGAAACATCTGCCTGTGAATACATGTGATCTTCTTCCACTACCAAATCTACCTCCTCCTCTATAACTATAACCACCTCTTTGTTCTGATGTAGACTCTTTGTCCTTATTGTCTTGTCCTTGTGATTCATTTGCAGACCTTCCTCCTCTTCCTCTCATGGATCCTCTACCTCTTGTGCCTCCTTGCCTCTCTTGTTTTCTCTTTAACTTCTCCTCAGCCCTTATTGCAAGTTGAAAACAATCTCCCAATGTTTGTGGAACATTCAACCCAATCTCATCCTACAAATTATATCTCAACCAATTCAAATACCTTGCTACCTTTTCATCTTTATCCTCTACTCCTCCTCTAATGCTCAGTTTATGAAATTGCTCTGTGTATGTCATCACATCCATGTCTCTTTGTTTCAAGTTTTGTCTCATCCTCTTTGTTTGTATAGCAAAATCAGATGGTAGAAATTGTGCCTTCATCATTTCTTCATCCTCTCCCAACTTGTAATCTTATTCAATCCTCTTGCTGTCCTCTTAGCCTGCACACCATTCCACCATGTTAAAGAAGTACCTCTCAACTTAGCCTTTACAAATCTCACCTTCTTATCATCATCAGTATCTTCCAACTCAAAGTAGTTTTCTAAGGCCTCTATCCACCCTAGCACTTCCTCACTGTCCATTCTTCCCTGGTATATAGGTAAATCAACATGACCTTTTATTCCACCACCTTAGACTGCCTTTAGTAGTCTCACTAACCTCCTCTCTTCAGGATCTTCTTCATCCCTCCTAGTCTCTTCATGTTCACCACCTTCATTGTGTGCTTCAAGATTCTCATTGTTTTCTTCCATCCTAGGTTGTTCCCTTTCCTTCTCTAAGGCTTCAATCCTTGATAGTAGTTGTAATCTCTCCCTTCTCTTCTATCTATCCTCTCTCTCCCTTGTTGCTTCAAGTTCCCTCTTTTCTCTCTTCTCTCTTTCAAGGGCTTCCTTCAACTCTTCAATTTCCCTAGCCATTTGATTCTTCGGTGCCATCTTGTCAAAACCTTCCCAAAAGATCTAATCACTGCTCTAATACCAATCTGATGCAGAGGGTTAGGGGTTTTAGGTGAGTTCAAGAAAATATGTTTTCAAGTGCTTCACACTCCTTGCATTTGCCTAGTGTTTTCAAGGCACCTTAAGGCTTCAAAGGGGAAAATCAATACCCAACTCTCCACTATGATTCCTAGTGTCTTCAACCACTTATTCCAACCCAATTCAACAAGTTTCAATTAGTTTTAAGGTTTCAAGACTTCTCCATGCTCTTAAACCCCACTATGCCTGCTACTAGCCCTAGAGCCCCAATTAGGCCACCTGAGGCTGAATTAATTTAGTTTCTCCAATTTTTCCCAAATAAATTCCAAAAATAAATAGCTTTTTGGATACCCTTTTTGGCTTACTACAACATATATCAAAATTAGGTATGGTTGTTTTGGACCATGCCTTTGCTGTCCTAAGACTGAGACTATTTTTAATGCAAAAACCCACACTTTTACAAAGCAAGTATATAAAATGTTGGCATATGGACACTCCAATGAGACATTGTGTGTGATTGAAGATTTTTTCATTGATGGAAACCTTGCAATCCTATGGCACCGGCAAGACATTCTACCGGCAAAGCATTATTCAAGCAAGACAGTGCACTGGCATTAGCAAGACCACTCTACACCGGCACCGACACTGGCACAGAAGAAAAGATGTACACCGGCACAAAAGAAAAGATGTATACTGGTACAGAGGCTGACGATATTTTTGATATGTAATATTTTGTTTATTATTGTAAGCCGACTTGGCAAATTGTAAAATGACTCTTGTATATAAAGGAGATCATTATAGACATTTGTAGATATAAAAAAAAAAGAGCATAAAGAAAATTATTAGGCAGACCTAATGTGCAAATTATAGGTCAAGGGTATATGTAAAGAGAAGAGCAAGAACCAGTATTGAATCTGGCATTGAAGATGCTATTGTAAAGCAGTACAGAATATTGGATTAACTTAATCCTCATTGTAAGTCAGTGTGACTTCTTACTGAGTAGTGTGCTCTAGGCAGTTGGCCTTCCTGCATGTGCAGGCCCCTATTGTAAGTAATATTCTCTTATTGGCCAGTAAGTGAATATTGTGGGTCACAAATCCCACCGAGGTTTTTCCCACACCGGGTTTCCTCGTTAAACATCTTGTGTTATGGTGTTCTTTTATGTGGATGTTTTTTATTCTGTTTATTACATTAATTCTTGCATATCGGTACACTGTTACTTTATGTTCTGCATGTTTTGTCTCTAGAAAATCTCATTACCGTCAGATATTGGTTCACCCCCCCCTCTCAGTATTTGTGGGAACCATAACATAAAATACTTATTCCCCAACCTTTAAACTCTCAACAGTAGTTTTTTATGACTCCAAACCAAGAAAAATCCAATTGTTTAGGTTCTATGATCTTGTTTAATGTGCAAACCCTAAAACCCTCACCAATAGGCTCCAAAACCAAGGGTTTCTTGATTAACCACTCTCTCAGCACTTTTTCAACTTTATCAAGGTTCATACACCTTCTCCTAGACCATATTAGACATATCCAATCATTAAACTACCCCTTTGTTAAGGTAGATCTTATGCTGCTATAAGCTTGTTATGCTTCCTACTCACTTCTCCTTCATCCAACTCACGGTGATCACCTGCAAACCCACTCTTCCTACAAGTTATATTTTTATAATAATAATGTACAAGTTATAGGGAGCCCATTCCATGAGTATCAGATTCCTACATTCAAGGAATGGCTCCAAGTTGCATTTTGTGTCTTCAATGCTAATGGCAAAACCCATAAATTTAAGTACAGTCAGCAATAAATGGAAAAATATGATCAAAAACCTCTACAAAAGAATTTAAAAACACTTATTAAAATGCTCAATGATTTCCCAAGGCTTATACCATGAAAGATCAATCACTTTCAAGCAACAAAACACAAGAAATTGCAAGAAAATGAAGGTTTTATTCACTTTTTCTGTTAAATCCATACAACATCCACACTATATCATCCAACCCCACCAAAATGGAATTCCAAGGTTTTATAATACCTTCCCCTAACTTCCCAAACCGAAATCCATCAGTTATTCATGATTAAAATGCTTAACGAACAAGTTTTTAGCTTTTCCCTCCAAAATGACACTAGCCACTATTTTCAAATTTTTGAATTTAAAACTCTTATGAAATGGACTTCTACCCCAACCTAATGACTTCTAAAGGATAAAAATCATTTATCAAATAGTTCTAAACACCTTTGAGACCCTTACCAATTCTATACCCATGAAATCCTATATTTGGTCCTATGGCCTTATTAGGTCCATTAGGACAATTAATCATTACATTAGGATCTTTACAATAAAATGCCATAATTGGCTTCAAGACATCATAATTGAGTCTATTAGACCCATACACCTCCTTTTCATGCTTCCATGGTGTCCTCCAAGTTGTCTTCATGCCTAGTGCCCCTGCACCATATCCCCATTCTTCTAATTAACCTATTAATCAAATTAAATATTTGATTAATATTTCCTTTCCTCTATTTAATCCATTTAATTAAATTCACATTTAATTAAAAATCTCCATTTATCCCCTTTCCCATTTTAATTAAATCCACATTTAATTAAAACCCCCTTTGCAAATAAATAAATCAATATTTATTTATGAATAATCCCCTCACTTGCAAAAAACAAAATTCACATTTAAATAGATCAATATATATTTAAATATATCAAATGCAAGTTGCAACCAACAATTGAAATAAATTAATTTAATTTTAATTAAATCTTATTTTTCCTCACCCACTTGCAAAATCCTAGATTCCCACTTGCCTCCTAAACCTCTTCTAGAGCCTTCTAGATTCTTCCAAACCATCCTAATTAACCTAATCCACTCCTAATCATGTACTCTCCCTAAATTTGAAGAGGTCACTTCTCAAGTTTGGAAGAAAGTCTTCTAAATGCATTAAAGGCTTCATTTCTTCAACAAGTTAACTTGTTGAGTTCCCCAAATTTGGAAGGACTCTTACAAATTTATCCCCAAAGTCTTCCTAACCATTAATGGTTAACTCAACCTTCCCACATGGCTAGAGACTTTCCCTCTAACTTAACCTTCATCTAACCCAAGGGTCTCATAAAGCACTCATTGGTTTGACCCTAGTTATCCTATTAACCCTTGCACAAGAGTTTACCCTTTATGTAAAGGCTTTATCCATTGCTTATTCACTAACCCAACCACAACCTTACTTCCTAAGGTAACCACCATGTCTCCTCAGGCATTTAATGCCTCTTACATCTCCTCTCAAGCCCTCTCAAGTTGAAATTTGTTAACTAGGGATTGGATTGAATCCCTCAGATGGATTGATAACTTTCAATCCTAACCCTTGTTGATATTATTAAATCTCAACAATCCATTGCCCTATTTTCTCTATAAATAGAGCTCTCATTCTTCATTGTCAAGATCAAAGTCTTTATGCATCTAATTTATAGTCTCATTTTATAAAAAAAATTAGTCTCTCTTTGATAATAGTAATTAGATCTATTAGTAGCATCATAGATTGGATTTATCTTGTTTTTGCATATCATGTTAGTAATATCATGGTATCTTCACTTATATGCTAGTTTAATGTCATCTTAATATTATTTTCATGTTAGTTTAGCTTCATATCAATATCTTGCACCATATCATTATCTAGTTTCATATCTAAATCATTCATTACGATCATAGTTGCATCCATTTTGATCCTAAAATCCTCTAAATCCTGTTGTCTAGGTTGTCATCCAAGAGATCAAGTGCTCTTCCAAGTGAGGGCCACATTGAATCTTGAGGATCTTTAGAGATAGAGGAGCATGGAACGATTTGAAAGAGTTTAGATTCATTTAACTTGTTTTGATTGATTTCTAACCTCTAATGCAATGTTTCATGTGTGTGTTTGAGATGTTTTTCCACATTGTAGGTTGATACCACATTCTAGACATACATTAATTGGTGCCCACCGTGGAGCTCAAACCCCTTTTTAAACATTTCTATTTTTTCAGCAGGATTCACACCTACAGTTTTCAAACACAGAATAGCCAATACAAAAAATCTTATAGCACATACAAAAAATGTTACAGTGCATTTGACAGATATTATAGCGCATATGACATATATTCTTGTACATTTGACTCTTCTTCTTGCACATATAACATTTTTTGTTGCGTATATAACTGTTTATGTTGTACATACAACTATTCTTTTAGTGCATATGATCTCTATTTTTGCACATATAAAATAGAGAGAAATTTGTAATCTAGTGTTGAAAATTAGGCTTATGGAAGCCCACCTGAGGTTTTTGATTTTGCTAACTTCTTTCTTTGTATATTTCTAATAGTTTTCTTGCAGATTTGGAGGAGTTAAGATAGGATTTGGTGACTTCTTTTTTTTAGCTTTTCTTTTCAAAGTTGGTTAAAAAGAACTCATTTTCCTATTGGTTTAAAAAGAACTTCACACCTCAATTTTGGGCTTAAAATGAATAAAACTTTCTTTTGAGCTTAAAAGGAACCTCATTGCAAGGTAAAAAGAACAACAAAATCACACTTTTGCTTTCTTGGAAGTTAGGGTTAACATTTAAATTTGGGCTTAAAAAGAACATGAAAAAATTTCAATTTCTTGCAAAGGGATAAAAAGAACAATCCACTTTAATATTGCAAGTTAAAGAACAAGCCACAAATTTTAATTTGCCAAGAAATTTACTTTCAAGAAAAATGTGCTTTCATTTTTGTTGACAAGGATTTCCATTTCCTAGTTACTGTAGTGTCATAAAATTGCAACCCCAACAATTTTAACCATATTTGAAGTCCTCACCTTGGCGATGACACCCTCCCTCCTGACTGAGACTCTTCTCTTCTTGGGACCCTCCTTCCGCAGGCCCTATCCTTGCCTCTAAACCCTATCCAAACCCCAAAATAGGGTAGGGCAGTGGCATGGTGCCCCTATCCCCACCTCTTAAGGTGGTTGTTGAACATAGAGTACCAGTGAGAGGGGGGTGAATTAGTGGTTCCTGATTTTTAATGACTTTCAAATAAACTTCAGAATATCAGTTATTCACTTAAAGACTAAACAATCAAACTGATAGAACAAGAAAGAAAGCCAAAAGGATCATTCACACAAATGTAACTCTCAACACCAGATTTACAAAAAAAACCCAATGTGGGAAAAACCTCGGTGAGAAAAGCTACTGGAGAATACTGCTCCAATCCAACCTCATAGGTAAAACACTGAATTACAAAGATTTAGGGTACCAACCCAAGGAGCACCAACCCCTGCACTTTTAGGGCACCAACCCAAGGAGAACTAACCCCTGCACCAAGCTTCAACTTGGTGATGTATATTGAAATACTATTTGAATAAAATTAAGGCTTCTTGTTACAAATGAATTCTGCAACTCTTTGGTCAAATAACTCGTTGTCGGTTGACAGTATTTTCTCCTTCACTGAATCTCAAACTACCGGTTATGAGATTTCTTTCTTTGATTCTTGGCCTCTGTTATCCTCCTCTCCCTCTCTCACATAGTCTCTCAACACATTGTGTCACACTTGGATGCTGTCTGCTCTACCACACCTTTCCAGTAGGGGTCAAATGCAAAACTATTGTTATGCCGGTAGAGTCCTCTCACCAATATGCTTGCTCACATACACTACAACTTTCTTAGAATTGTTTCTAAGGTTAGCAATTATTCTCTTTTACTAACTCTCTCTTTTCTCTTCCTCTTCTCTGCAGCATCAAATCGCTTTGTTTCAAGCTCACCTCTTTTATCCCATGATTTCCTGCCAGAAAGCAATTCAAACTTTAGAGCGGTCAAGGTTTCCTCTTCTAACCATTATCCAATGCATATTTGTTGAAAATAGAAATCTCTAACAAGATCTCTTGCCTTGAAATCTATCGACACATAAAATGCTTCAGATGTTTCCTTTTCGAGGTCTTCCTAAATCAAATTTCCTTTTCATTGATCAAGGCATCAACTACTCCCCGATCTTCCTCTGTCATTGTTTCTTCCTCAAGCTACAATGGTTAGTTACAATCCTATGATTTGTGGTTGTTTCATTTATATCAATAGACAGTTTCACCAACTGTGTCGATGATGGTTTTATTAACCTCTGCCTATTTTCCACCTTGGCTCCACATGACATCACCATGGTCAATCACTCTTCTCACCGACACATAGTTGGTTCAAACTTGAACATTCATCAAACTCATACTATTACATGCCTTTACCAGTAAGGCCTTCTTCTTCTACTAACCAGTAGTGCACACTATACCAGTAACACATCTTCACCTCTAGTGGTTTGTGACAACTTTAACATTCTGCCTGTTCATCATAAATAAGCAACTATCCTTTAGATCAGTTTACGCCTTACCGGTAAGTCTTCATTTTGTCTTCTCACACTCATGTGAACACCCATCATGTCGGTTGGCATCAATGACAACTTAATGCCAAAATACCAACAATCTCCCCCTTTGGCATTGATGTCAACTTCTTGCAAGACACTCTATACCAGTACATTTCTTCCCCTTTGACACAATGACAAAGGGTATTGTGTACTCCCCCTTTGATCCATACCAAGCTCCCCCTTTGACCACTATCATCTCCCCCTAAATGACATAAATCCTTCCTAGATATATGACACAACTCCCAACTTGTGTCAGAGGTACTCAAAAGTGCTTACTAGTAATGGTTTGGTGAAAATGTTTGCTACTTACCTCTCCTCTGATAGCAATGTGCTTTGTTCTAGAATGCATGACTAGATTCTTTTCTATGTTGATTGCATTCGAATTGTCATACCGGATGAGAATAGGATCAGCGATGTCCACCTATATGTCTTTGAGAGTCTACTTCATCCAAAGCACCTGAGAGTAGCATGTAGAAGCAACAATGTATTCAACTTCACCAGTAGATAGAGAGACCGAGTCCCACTTCTTGCTATGACATGAGACCAACCGATCACCTAGAAAGAATGCACCACCACTTGTTCTCTTTCGATCATCAATGTAACTTGCCCAATCAACATTAGTGTATGCTTCCAAGATAAAATCTCCTTTTTTAGGATACCACAAACCATAGCTAAGTGTCCCTTGTAGGTACCTAAAAATTCTGATAACAACATTCATATGTGACTGCTTTGGTGCAGCTTGAAATCTGGCCACCATGCATACTGCCTGAACTATATCTAGTCTTGAAGCAATTAGATACAGTAGACTACCTATCATGGATCTATACAAAGTCTGATCCACCACCAATGATTCATCATTCTTTCTCAATTTGTTGTTGGTCACCATGGGGGTACTTACCAATTTACAATCTTCCAGTTGGAATTTCTTCAACATCTCCTTTGCATACTTGATTTGTGAGATAAAGATTCCTTTATCTTGCTGTAATATCTGCAAACCAAGGAAGTAAGTCAATTCACCAAGAATTGACATCTCACATTCTGGCTGCATTTGATTAGCAAATTCTTTGCAGAGGGTGTCCTTGTTGCCTCCAAAGATGATGTCATCTACATACACAACCACAATGATCATGTGGTTCCCATATTTCTTTATGTACAAATTGCTATCAACACTTCCCTTTTTGAATCCCTGCTCCTTCAGATATTGATCTAGTCTTGAGTACCATGCTCTAGGAGCTTGTTTTAGACCATACAAGGCCTTCTTCAATTGGCACACAAATGTCTCATCATCATGTAGAAGAAACCCTTCTGGTTTCTCCATGTACACTTCTTCATCCAAATTTCCATTTAGAAAGGCAAATTTTACATCCATTTGGTATACTTTATATCCCTTGTAGGCAGAGTAGGCTAGAAACATTCTAATTGCTTCTAATCTAGCTACCGATGCAAATGTTTCTTCAAATTCAATCCCCTCTACCTGAGAGTATCCTTTGCACACTAGTCTATCTTTATGCCTAACAATCTTACCTTCTTCATTCATCTTGTTCTGGTAGACCCATTTAGTGCCAATGGTGTTCTTGTCTTCTGGTCTAGGGACTAATTCCCAAGTCTTGTTTTTTTCAATCTGTTGCAATTCTTCCATGGCATCCATCCATTCTTGTCTTTTTATTGCCTCATTGAATTTTTTGGGTTCAACTTCAATCATGAGGCAGAGGTTAACGTGTTCATCATTTCAAGCAAGCCTTCTTCTAGTCTACACACCATCACTCTTATTTCCCAGAATTCGCTCTTCTGGGTGATTTAACTATACATACCAGTTGGGACCCTTCTTGGATGCTTCCTCTCATTCAATGTCTGACTGAGCTTCATCATCTTCATCACCAGAGTTATCATACTGGTTGATTTGTGGTTGACATCCTTTGTGCATATCCTCATCAACTTTTATATGCACACTCTCAATGATTCTTCTTAGTCTGTTGTTGTAGCATTTGTAGGCCTTGTTGTTTGTTTAGTAACCAAGGAAGATTCCTTCATCACTCCTGGAGTAAAAAATTCCTAGACCATCCATATCTTTCTTGATAAAGCACTTGCTTCCAAATACTTTGAAGTATTTGATTGTTGGCTTCTGGTTATACCACAACTCATAAGGTGTCATCCTATTGTTTGTTCTTAATTGAACCCAGTTTAAAGTATATGCAATAGTATGAATACCTTCTTTCCAATATGTGTCTGGAAGACTGTCCTCAATTAACATGGTTTTGGCCATCTCCTTGACTGTCCATTTCTTCCTTTCTACCACACCATTTTTTTGTGGTGTCCTAGGAGTATAGTATTGCCTTCTAATTCCATCTTTTTCACAATAATCTTCAAATTAATTTGATGTAAACTCTCCACCTCGGTCTGATCTTAGGCATTTTAACCTGCACACACTTTCTTTCTCCACCATCTTTTGAAAGATCTTGAATCTTTCAAATGCTTGTGATTTATCTTGTAGGAAGGTGACCCATGTCATTCTTGAGTAATCATTAATGAAGAGCATAAAGTATCTTTCACCTGCAAGTGCTCTTGTCCTAGTTAGACCACACAGATTTGTATGCACAATTTCAGGTGGTCTTGAGGTGTTGTGCTCTTTTTTCCTGAAGCTCACTTTAGTTTTCTTACCTTTTACACATTCATTACAAAATGTGCTTACCGGTTTTTTGATGGGTGGAATATTCCTCACACACCCCTTTTTGCTTACTGCTACTAGGTTATCAAAGTTTATGTGGCCTAATCTTTGGTGCCACAACCAACTTTCATCTATTTGTCCTTACATACATTGGGACTCATAGAATTCCTTCAGATTATAAACATTTCCATCTGTTCTCTTTCCTTCTGCCACAACTTTGCCAGTATTGTCTTTCTTTATCTGGCAACCGGTTGAGTCAAAGGTGAATTTGTAACCTTTGTCACACATCTGACTCGCACTCAGTAGATTGTGCTTTAGGCCTTCCATATAATATACATCATGTTCCTTCATTTTTCCATCAATGCTTAGAGTTCCTTTTCCCTTTATTTTGATGGAAGAATTGTCTCCAAACCTTACTGATCCACCATTCCAGTCTTCAAGTTTAATGAATTTCTTTTTGTCACCAGTCATGTGGTTGGAACAACTGCTATCTACAACCCACAAATTTTTTCCTCTCAGCATGTAGGGTAGTCTGCACTATGAGACTTGATTCTGCCTTTTCCTTTTCTTTCTCAACCCAAATTGGTTTGGTCTCCTTCTTCTTGTCGGCTGCTATATTGTAGTCAGGTTTAGTTTCCAGCTCTTGATCCAGATTTGTCTTCTTCTGCTTGATCTTCCAGTTTTTACATAACTTTTCTATGTTTCCAAACTCCTGACAGTTATAACATTTTACATCTTCATTTAAAGGAACATCCTTAAAATTATTGTAGGGTACCTGTTTATTCTTCCTACATTCAAAACTCTTATGACCATATCTATTGCACTGATAATAGACAACATTCATATCCTAGAGTGCATTAAATGGATTTCTACTTTCATAACTCATAGAGGGCTTATTGATTGATCTACAGTCAACCATTCTATGCCCAAATTTGTTACACCAATAACAGTAACCATGAAAGTTTGAAACATATTGGTTAGGTTGTCTTGGTCCTGAATGGAAGTGCTTCATTAGGGGTCTTCCCTTCATGTTGTTGAGCCTGGTGAATCCTTCATGGTCAATTCTTACATTTCTCCTTGGATCTACATGTTGGTACAAGAAGTGTGACCTTTGGTTCAATGTTGTATACCTATTTGAGTGGCGATATCCAACAACATCTACATATGTCTTTTTGTCGGTATCCTTGCCTACAATGAATGCCTTCTTTTCTTCACCTTTAATCAAAGAGGTGAACATTATTTCTTTTCCATATTTATCTTTGTGGGTTGAAATTTGACCTTCTTCAAAGCCTAAGCCACCAGTGTCTTTGGATTGCTTCTATTTTCTCAACATCTTGTCTAAGGCCTCAGTGTTGCCTTCATACTTGCTCCTTATTTTTATTTCTTTCTTACTTTCTTCAAGCTCCTTTTTGAGCTTTACTATTTTTTCTTCCAACTCTTGATGCTCCTTTTCCTTCTTTGTCAGATCAGAGGCTGTACCTTCACATATCCTCTTAGTTTCTTCCAACTATAATTTCAAGTCAGATATAACTTGATTAGACTCATCTAGGGATTGCTTCAAGAGATCTTGTTCATCTACTGCAACAAGCTTAACCCTCTTGAGTTCTCTTCTTGTTTTACTCAATTCCTCAAGAGACTGATAAGTTCACTCTCCAAATCCACTGAATCTTCAATATCCTCCTCTTCCTCATCTTCACCAACTGGTCTATCAAGTACCATGAAGAGATTGAATTTTTTGTCGTTCTCATGGTAATCATCTTCTAATGCATTTTCTTCATTTGTTGTGTCATCCTCAATAGTATAGAGGTTGTTTTGGTTCTGGTAGCCTCTCCTTCCTTACTGGTAGTCATTCCTTTCTCTGTCTTTGCCAGCATATCTTCTGAACTCTCTTGACTCATCTCCAACAGTTTCTTTATGAGGACAATTTGTAACAAAGTGTCCTACCTTCCCACAATTGAAACATTTAAGTGGTAGCTTTCCTTTGTACCAGTTGGATCCTCTTTTGAGCTTCCTGACAAATTTTGCTACTTCTACATCAGAGTCTTCACTAGATTCTTTATGAGTAGATGCTTCTTTGCCCTTTTTGGTGATGTCGAATGCTGCTTCTTTCCTTGAGGAAGTATCACCGGTTGTTCTCATCTCATAGGTTGTTAGAGAGCCAAATAACTCATCCATTGTAAAAGTCTTCAGATCCTTGGATTCTTCTATGGAAAACACCTTAGTATCATACTTGGGTGTGAGAGATCTAATTACCTTCTTGACAAGAATCTCATCTGCAATCTCTTCTCCAAGTCCTCTAATAGTATTCACAGTTTCATCAAATCTGCAAAGACAGTCTGCAATATTTTCATCATCTTTCATTTTGATGCTTTCAACTTGGCCCCTTAGTGTTTGTAGCTTAGCTTCTTTGAATTTTTCATCTCCTTCAAACAACCTATGCAATTTATCCCAAGTCTCCTTTTCTAAAACATAATGCATGACTTTGACAAATTCATTATCAGATAGTCCACTCAAGATAACATGTTTGGCCTTTTCATTATTCTCATACTCCTTTCTAGCATCTGGATCAGAGGGAGGAACATTAGGAACAAAATACCCATTCTTGACAGAGATCCACACATCAAAACCCAAGGAGGAAATATAGGTCTCCATTCTTCTACTCCAGAAGGCATAGTTGGATCCATCAAACATGGGGGTTTTTGAGGAAGCAGACTCATTTTTTGCCATTGTGTTCAAAGTCTAGAATCTACCCAAGTTTTAAAGATAACCAGGAGCCTATGCTATGATACCAATTGTTGAACATGGAGTACCACTAAGAGGGGGGTGAGTCAGTGGTTCCTGAGTTTTAATGACTTTCAAATAAACTTCAGAATATTAGTTATTCACTTAAACACTAAAAAATCAAACCAGTAGAACAAGAAAGAAATCCAAATAACTCATTGATCAAATAACTCACTACCGGTTGACAATCTTTTCTCCTTCACTAAATCTCACACTATTAGTTGTGAGATTTCGTTCTCTAATTCTCAACCTCTGTTATCTTCCTCTCCCTCTCTCATGTAGTCTCTCAACATACTATGTCACACTTGGATGCTACCTGCTCTGCCACACCTTGCCAGTTAGGCTCAAATGCAAAACTATAGTTATGTTGGTAGAATCCTCTCACCAGTATGCTTGCTCACATACACTAAAACTTTCTTAGAACTATTTCTAAGGTTAGAAATTATTCTCTTTTACTAACTCTCTCTTTTCTCTTCCTCTTCTCCGTAGCATTAAATCACTCTGTTTTGAGCTCACCTCTTTTATCCCATGATTTCCTGCCAGAAAGCAATTCAAACTTTGAAGTGGTTAGGGTTTCCTCTTCTCGACACAATCTTCATGAGATCCAATCCATCCTTTCTTGGATTGATCACCTATCCTTCAAGGATGCATATGTACACGATTTCCATTATCCAATGCATATTTACTAAAAATAGCAATCTCAAGCAAGATCTCCTGTGTTGAAATCTGTCAACACATAAAATGCTTCAGCTGTTTCCATTTTGAGGTCTTCTTGAATCAGATTTCCATTTCATTGATCCAAGCGACAACTACTCCTTGATCTTCCTCTATCATTATTGCTTCCTTGAGCCAGAATGGTCAGTTACAATCTTGTGATTTGTGGTTGTTTCATTTATATCGACAGATAGTTTCACCAACCATGTTGATGATGGTTTTATCAACCTCTGCCTATTTGCCACCTTGACTCAACATGACATCACCATGGTCAATCACTCTGCTCACTAACACACAGCCGATTAAAATTTGAACATTCAGCAAACTCATATCGATACATGCCTTTACCGGTATGGCGTTCTTCTTCTACTAACCAATAGTGCACACTATACCGATAACACATCTTTACCTCTAGTGGTTTGTGACAACTTTAACATTCTACCTATTCATCATAAACATGCAACTATCCTTCAGACTAGTTTATGCCTTACTAGTAAGCCTTCATTTTGTCTGCTCACACTCATGTGAATGCCCTTCATGTCAGTTGACATCGATGACAACTTAATGCCAAATATGTTGGTTTTGTTTGGTTTCCTATGCACAATTCGACCTTTGGGGTTTACAATCCCTCTTTGTTGGCTTTTGGTGGATGAAAATTAATCATCTAGGCATGTATGAAAGGGAGTTGGTTTTCTCATTTGCATATAGGGACGAGATACATGAAACACACAATAGGCAAAGTTCAAGCTAGGCAACCTTCATTATCATTATCACGCATTCAAGCATTCAAGTATTCTTCATTCTTCCATTGGAGAAAAATTACATCATTCATTTGCAAGCATGTGTGTGTGTTAGGGTTTTGTCATGTTACATGCCATTCCATGTGACACTTGTGATTACATTCAAAAAGCAAAGCAATCATCGTCAACAAATTGTAGATCTACAAGTTATACATTTCCATTATTTACATTTCAGTATTTGCATTTACTTTCTTTCAAGGTTGATTCCTCAATTGGGATTTAATTGAGGTGAACCCCTATCCACAAAATTTCTCCTCTCTTTTTTTGTGTGTAGGTTGCAGGTGCACAACTATATTTTTGGATTTGGAATCCATTTGTAGAGGCAGAAAAACCCTTTTAGTTTCACAGATTTTTCGAAGGACTATGTACACTCTCACCACAATCCTGACAACTTTTCTCCAAATTTGTAGGGTAGATATGTATCAGTCTAATTAGCTTAGATCCAAAGTTACAACGTGATCCCAGACTGGTAGCTCCTAATTTCACTCATTTTCTCTCTCTTTTCCACATAGTTAACGAGTCAGCCTTCCTATTTACAAAAGAGGGTAAATCATACTTTAACCCTTGCAATCCACTTGGAATCCACATCCTTGTATCTCTTGGATTTGCATTTAATGGATTCAATCCCCTCTTTTGAATGTAAATTTCCCCTAAGCAAAAATCATCCTAGTGACTTCTTTTCTCTTTCCTAGCTAGGGAGTCACTAGGGTTCAATTTTCCACTTTATATTTTGGTGAACCCAATGTCTTACACATTCATTTTGATTTCTTATCATTAGATTTGATTAATTGTAATTTGAATTTCAAATTTTCATTTCCAAGTTTGATCTATTTGCAAAATTTAGAGGTTAATTGCATAAAAACCCTAATTTTTCATTTTGAGGAAATTAAGCTTCTTAAGTGCAATATTTTAATTGTTTGTTTAAGATCTGATTTTTATTTCAAAATTGAAATTCAAATCTACCTCTTTATTCTAAAAATTCAGCGATTAAATCATAAGATCTTTCTATTTTCGACCTTTGATTGCAAATTTGACTGATCTAGACATCTCCAAATCAGCTATTTCTTTGGATTCTGCAATAATATAATAATACATATCATCCCTGAAAATTTCAAAAAAGTTGGTTGAACCACGTGCACTTTCACCATGATCCTCGACTTTTTTCCCAAAATTTCGGGAGACAAAATTGACTGTATTTTTTTGCTTAAATCTAAAAAATTGGCATACTTTATCAATTTTAACACCCTCTAAGGTCAAACACAAATTCAAATTTCATCATTTTCAAATTTTAAATTAATTTTCATAAAAGGGTCCTAATTTAAAATCTTCTTTTCCAACAAATTAATATTTTAATTAAGAGACTTTCAATGGCAATTAATAAATTGGATTTACTTACTCTTTCACATATGATTATATTGATTTTCACATATATCTACTAAAATCATGTGTCGAATAAGAGTTTCTTTCATTTCATGTTGCTTCTCTTTATTCATAGCAATTGGTCATATTGTGTTGTTAGGATATCAAAATTATTTCCTTTTCAATTTGATCTCAAAGATTTCATGTATCATTTATGTTGCATTATGGTAATGTTGTTAACAATATGTATTTTATATGTTAATCACCTTAAAGATTTTGTAGATCCAAAACCTCAAGATCCTAACCTTTGTACCTCTCCCAGGGTACCTTGTGTGGATGATATGAGACCCAATGCTTTAACCAATGTTCTTTCCAAAAGAGAGCAAGCATTGGAAAGTGACATGGACACATCTTTTCCTCATACACATACCCTTGAGAAAGGGGTGCAAAGCCAAAACATTCATAGTCTTACATCTTTAGATCCTCCTTATTCTCCTAAGACCTATTTGCAACATCAAAGTATATGTAGGGAAGATGATGTCATACACTTTATTCATGACCTTTCCCCTCACATAGAAATAACTAAAAAATAGCTTTTAGATGATGAAGATGTCCATCCTCAATCTCCTACAAAAGATAAGCTTGATAAAGGAAAGGAGATTGTCATTTTACATGATACTCCTTCATCTACAAATCCTTTTCTTCCCCCTTACGCATCAGATTTCAAACAAATTCATGATCCGATTCCTCTATGTAGTCAATTTCAACATTCTTATGTTGGCAATATTACATTATAACAGACAATGAAAGATTGTTGACATTTCAATAAGGATATTGAGAAGGTTGTTGATGATTATGGACATAACTAATTAAAGATGCTTTACTATCTTGACATTATTATTTTGTCATTGATGTCAAGAAATTGATTTTCTAATTCAGTATGATGTTGCCATATCTTGAGAAGTATGATATGAAGATTATAAAGAAGTTGGTAAAGACACAGGAAAGAATATGATGAATAAGGGGATAAGATATTCAATGGGAAACTCTACCAAGTCAGACAATGATGAGATCTTGATGTTTTAGATTATTTTAACATCATACATATGTTGTAAAATGTAAAGGTTAATACTACACTATGATATCAGGCAAAGAACCTAGTCGGTAAACCCTAAGGTTATCATTGTCAGTTAATGAAGATATAATGTCTACGGAGTGAAGTTTAGTATTCACCGAGTTGTAACCAAACTATAATAGAATGCATTAAATGTTTACATGTGATATTTAATGAAAGAAGCTGATAAGCTGGAGTGGATCAATGATTGGTAATCCATGGAAGAAGTTTGTTAACGAATCTAAGGCAATGGAAGGTTAGCATGAAGATCTACAGCTCAGATTGAACCGCATTACCCTAACACAAGTTCCAAGGAGAGTGTGCAAGTTCCAAGGTGGGGCAAAACATTTTCAGATCGAAAGATACAATGAACCAAGACAAGATTGAACATCTAATGGCTATGATTGATCATGGGAAATATGATCAAGGAGATTAAGCGGTTGGAAGATTGTTTATAAATAGGAAACTATTGTTAAACAATGTATGCGGGCAAATGTATGCACAAGGATGCTACATAGTGATTACCGAGTACAAAAGCTTGAAGACTTGTTAGTATAATAGAGTATTGATGCCCAGTAGAAGGACAAGATTAGTCCTATGAATAGATTGTATTGACCAAGTAAGAATCTGCTTTAGCATTTTTAGATGTGAAGTTGCAGACATATTTTATTACTGTTATTTTGTGAAGTAACAGGAAATCTCTTAACCGAGTGGACTTAACAGTCTTATATGTGAATCCTCTAGCAAGGTGACATTCTTATTGAGTGTTTGAAATCCTTTGACAAGGTCACTTCTAACAAGGTGAAGATTCTAATAGATCTGAGGGAAATCCCTTAACTGGGTCACAACTAGCAATGCATTTGTAATCTTTAACAGGATTTGCTTTTAACTGAGCATACTCTAGAAGAGTATATTTATTAGTGGGTCCAAAATCCCACAATGGTTTTTCCCTATTTGGGTTTCCACATTAAATCTGGTGTTATGAGGTTTATATTGTTCATATGCTTTTGAGTTTGCATGCTTGACAGTTTTGGATATATGACTGATATATATGTTACTGAGGTTGAATCTATTGTTTTTATGGATGATTAAGTTTGTATGATTCACCCCCCTCTCTCATCTTGTTGGCTATTGGATCTGTACTTATATTAAGTATCAGAACTATCAATTGGTATTAGAGCTTTGGACTTTGAAAGGAAAGTTTAAAGGCACTTGAGTTAAATATCCAAAGATGTATAAGAGGGATGCACCTAAGCTGAATAAGTCAAGTTTCTCTACATGGTAGAAAAGGATGAAACTGCACTTATCAGGAATTGGAGAATATTTTGTCTACTAGCTGGAGAATGATTTTGTTGCACTGAGCACCTGTCCATTGACAATGGAAGAGATAAAGGCAAAGCAAGAAAATATTCAAGCAATGATTTAAATAACATCTGCATTGACCGATTCAGAGTTTAATGATCTAGAAGGTTGCAATGATGCAAAGGCAATGTGGGATAAGCTCATATCAGTATATGGAGGAGATGAACATGTTCAAAGAGCAAAAGTGGATAGTCTAAGAGGAAAACTTGAATCCATGAGGATGAATGAAGGTGAGAACATAACCCAGTACAGTACAAGACTAAAGGAGATTGTCAATCAAATCAAAGGAGCAGGTGGAACTATTGAAGAAAAAGATATAACAAGTAAGTTGTTGAGAACCCTTCTACCAGCCTATGCAATCCGAGTCTTTGCAATCAATGAATTGAGGTCTGTACCCAATATGCTAGTTTCCTTGGATGCTACTATTGGTAAGCTACATGCTTTTGAGTTAAGTAATTTTGATAATAGTGGGTCATCGGTAAATAAAGTTGAATCTGCATTTAGTTCTTTTCATCTTGATGAATCTAATGATTACAATGAAAGAAAGTATAAGTACTCTGAAGGAGATCACAGTGGAGCAAGTGAAAGATTTTAGAAGAACATGGAAGCAGTACACAAACTGTATGAGGAAATCAGAAAGCAAGAAGAGTTTGAAGCACTATTAGCCAAAAGGCTACCAAGAGGCAAAGGTAAGTATAAAGGAAAATTACCTTTGAAATGTTTTAACTATGATAGAATTGGACATATGGCTTCTAACTGTCCTGACAAAGAATCTAGTGAAAAGAGAGATTACCAAGATGATAGACAGAAAGATAATCATTACAGAGGACACCGAGACTTCAGGAGAAGAGATAAAAGGACATGCCTAATAGCTGATGAGGAATCTAATGATGATAAATCAGATGAAATTGATATAGAGGAAGTTGTTTATGTGGCTATTAAAGATGGATCAGATGAAGAAAGGTATGAAGAAAAAGCTTTAATATCTCATATAAACACTAACGATTCTTGGAATATAGATAGTGGTTGCTCACATCACATGACAGGTGATAAACACAAGTTTATTAAATTAGAAGATTATGATGGAGGCTATGTTAGATTTGGTAATGTTGCACCATGTCCAGTAAGAGGTAAAGGATCCATAACACTTCTTGATAATGCAAGATGCAATGATGTTTATTGGGTTGAAGGTTTGAAATACAATTTGTTGAGTGTAGCACAGCTAAACAACACAGGTTACCGAATAGAATTTGAAAAAGGAATTGTCAAAGTTCATGACAAGAATGGAAAGTTAGCTGCTACCAGGACACAAACAAGAGGTAATACATTTCACCTTGACTCAACTCACAATAAATGTCTATATGCAAAGATAGATGATACCTGGTTATGGCATAAAAGGTTTTGTCATGTCAATTTTGATAATCTAAACAAAATAAGTAAGAAGCACCGAGTAAGAGGTCTATCGAGTCTTGAAAAACCTGAGAATGCTATGTGCTGAGGATGCCAGATGGGTAAGATGACAAGATCAAGCTTTACAAGTAAGTCCTACACTTCGAAGGGAATTTTAGATCTTGTGCACACTAATCTTTGTGGTCCTATGAAAGTTCAAAGTTATTATGGTGATAAGTATTTCATATTATTTGTGGATGATTACTCAAGGATGATGTCAGTAATGTTTTTAAAAGAAAAATTAGAAGCTTTTCAAATATTTAAATGGTACAAGGTGAGAGTTGAAAATGAAACAGGAAGACAACTGAAATGTCTTAGATTAGATAGAGGAGAGTTCACATCTGATGAGTTCAACCTATTTTGCAATGATCATGGTATTAAAAGACAAGTCTCTGCACTGAGAACTCCATAGTAGATTGGGATAGTTGAGAGAAGGAACAGATCTATTGTGGATTGTGCAAGAACCCTGATGATTGAAAAGAAGGTTCCACAAACATTTTGGAGAGAAGCAATAAGAATAGCAGTTTACACACTGAACCGAGTACAACTGAAGAAAGGAACTTTGAAGACACCTTATGAAATCTGGTATGACAAGAAATCTAATGTAAGTTATTTTAAAATCTTTGGGAGTAGATGCTATGTTCACAAAGATGATAGAAATGGTAAGTTTGATCAAAAAAGTGAAGAAGGGACATTTCTAGGTTATTCTTCTAGAAGCAAAGCATTTAAATGTCTGATCAAATCATCTAACAAAGTAGTAGAAAGTGCAAATGTGAAAATTGGTAAATTTGCAGAAAGAAATGATGAAGGAAACTCCAAAGAACCAGAAGATTATGAAGAATTTATCTATGTTCAACCAAGAAGTCCTACTGAGAAGACTGTTGAAGGAAATGAAGAGAATATCTAGTTACCAAGTGATGAAGAAGATCATACAGAGCCTACCGAGCCTATATTAGCAAAGTATGTCAGAAGGAATCATGAACCAAGTCAGATTATAGGAGATAAGGATGATCTAGTGATGACAAGGAACAAACTGAGACAGAACACATGTCTAATATCTGAATTTGAACCAAGAATAGTGAAAGAGGCATTTAACAGTGAAGATTGGATAAATGCTATGATAGAAGAGATTAATAAAATCAAGAAGAATGACACATGGACACTAGTCCCAAGACCGAAGGACAAAAATGTAATCAGTACAAAGTGGATTTCCAGAAACAAGCTAAATGAAAAAGGAGAGGTCATTCGGAACAAAGCAAGACTAGTTTTGCAAAGGTTATGCCCAAGAAGAAGGAATTGATTATGGTGAGACTTTTGTACCTGTGGCTAGACTTGAAGGAGTAAGAACATTGTTGGCATATGCTTCTTACAAGAATTTCAAGGTATATCAAATGGATGTCAAATCTACATTTCTGAATGGTATATTAGAAGAAGAGGTTTTCATTGAACAACCTGAAGGATTTGTTGAAGACAAGAATAATGATCAGGTATGTAAATTGAACAAAGCTTTATATGGTCTGAAACAAGCACCTAGAGCATGGTATGAAAGATTGCACTCTTATTTGATTAAGATTGGTTTTATAAGGACAAGTGAGAACAACAACATGTACATGAAGAATGATGAAAATGGAATACTAATCTCAACCATATTTGTTGATGATATTATATTTTATAGGTTTATAGATACTGCAAATGAAAAATGAGATTTTCATTACTCAATCCAAGTACATAAAGGAAATCTTGAAGAAATTTGGAATGGAAGATTCAAAACCAGTAAGTACTCCTATGACTACCAACTGTAAACTATCAAAGAATGATGAATCTGCATTTGTTGATGAGACACTCTACTGATCCATGATTGGAAAACTACAATATGTTGTTCACAGCAGGCCAGATATAGCACATGCAGTAGGTATTGTTGCAAGATTCTCTGTAGATCCTAAGGAAATACACATGACGACAATCAAAAGAATTTTTGATACTTGAAAGGCACTGAATATTATGGCTTAGTATATCAGAAAGGAAATAATTTTGATTTAAAAGTTTATACTGATGCTGATTGGGCAGGCAACATTGATGATAGGAAAAGCACAAGTGGAGGAGATTTCTTTTTAGGAGAAAGACTAGTGAGTTGGCTTAGCAAGAAACAAGGATGTGTTTCTCAGTCAACAGCCGAAGTTGAATATGTTGCTGCAGCACTGAAATGCACCAACATTGCATGGATCAAACAACTGTTGGAAGGTATAAATGAGAAAGTTACCGAGCCAGTAACTATATTTTGTGACAATACTAGTGCCATTAATATTTCAAAGAATCCTGTTATGCACTCTAAGATAAAGCACATATCTATCAAATAACATTATCTTAGAGAAGAAGCTCAAGAGAAGAAAGTGGTGTTGGAATATGTTAGCACAAAGGAGCAAATAGCAGATATCTTCACCAATCCACTACAAAAGGACACTTTTGAATATTTTAGAAGTAAGTTAGGGGTCCTACCCCTATCTTCTACTCACTGACCGAGTTCGGTGAAAGCATCACTTGGATGACTCTATTGAATATCTTTTGGGGAGTTGATGCTGGAGTGATACACTTTAGAATGTTTTTCTGAAAGTGTACTAGAATTAATACTGGAATTATATAGAGAATGATACAGAGAATAGGAACTGAAGACAATTGCTCTGACTAAGACTCGGTTGATACACAAACATCAGGAAATAACTTCTTACAGAAAGAAATTATAATTTAGTTCTTTACTTTTTGGCATTGTTTGTCAAAGGGGGAGAAGACCTACCAATGGGGGAGAAGACCTACCAATGAGGGAGAAGACCTAAGGGGGAGAAGACTGAGAATATATGGGAGAAGATTGAGAAAAGACTACAGATTGAAATAAAGATTGAAAACAGAAGAGAAGTCTAATGTATGGGGGAGAGCATTTCAAGCATTTTAGAATCAAAGCAATCTGAATATTTTACAACTCAAATCAATTGGTTTTGCCATCAATGCCAAAGGGGGAGATTGTTGGCAATATTACATTATAACAAATAATGAAAGATTATTGACATTTCAATAAGGATATTGAGAAGGTTGTTGATGATTATGGACATAACTGATTAAAGATGTTTTACTATCTTGACATTATTATTTTCTCATTGATGTCAAGAAATTGATTTTCTAATTCAGTATGATGTTGCCATATCTTGAGAAGTATGAGATGAAGATTATAAAGAAGTCGATAAAGACACAGGAAAGAATATGATGAATAAGGGGATAAGTTATTCAATGGGAAACTCTACCGAGTCAGACAATGATGAGATCTTGATGTTTTAGATTGTTTTAACATCATACATATGTTGTAAAATGTAAAGGTTAATACTACACTATGATATCAAGCAAAGAACCTAGTCAGTAAACCCTAAGGCTATCACTGCCGGTTAATGAAGACAGAATGTCTACCGAGTGAAGTTTAGTATTCACCGAGTTGTAACGAAACTATAACAGAATGCATTAAATGTTTACATGTGATATTTAATGAATGAAGCTGATGAGATGGAGTGGATCAATGATTGGTAAGTTGTGGAAGAAGTTTGTTAACGAATCTAAGGCAATGGAAAGTCGACATGAAGATCTACAGCTCAGATTAAACCGCATTACCCTAACACAAGTTCCAAGGAGAATGTGCAAGTTCCAAGGCGGGGTAAAACATTTTCAGATCAAAAGATACAATGAACCTGGACAAGATTGAAGATCTGATGGCTATGATTGATCATGGGAAATGTGATCAAGAAGATTAAGTGGTTGGAAGATTGTTTATAAATAGGAAACTGTTGTTAAACAATGTATGTGGGCAAATGTATGCACAGGGATGCTACATAGTGATTATCGAGCACAGAAGCTTGAAGACCTGTTAGTATAACAGAGTATTGATGCCCAACAGAAGGACAAGATTAGTCCTATGAATAGATTGTATTGAGCAAATAAGAATCTTCTTTAGCATTTTTAGATGTGAAGTTGCAGACATATTTTATTACTGTTATTTTGGGAAGTAGCAAGAAATCTCTTAACTGAGTGGACTTAATAGTCTTATATGTAAATCCTCTAGCAAGGTGACATTCTTATTGAGTGTTTGAAATCCTTTGACAAGGTCACTTCTAACAAGGTGAAGATCCTAATAGATCTGAGGGGAATCCCTTAACTGGGTCACATCTAGCAATGTGTTTGTAATCTTTAATAGGATTTTCTTTTAACCAAGCATACTCTAGAAGATTATATTTCTTAGTGGGTCCAAAATCCCACAGTGGTTTTTCCCTATTTGGGTTTCCACGTTAAATCTGGTATTATAGGTTTATATTGTTCATATGCTTTTGAGTTTGCATGCTTGACAATTTTTGATATATGACTAATATATATGTTATCGAGGTTGAATCTATTATTTTTATGGATGATTAAGTTTGTATGATTCACCCCCCCCTCTCATCTTGTTGGCTATTGGATCTGTACTTATATTAAGTATCAAAACTATCATCTTATAGTCATGGCTTTCATATAATAACAAAACAAGGTTTGAAAGGAAAAGGAATTGGGAAATTTGAGCATGGAATTTGTGTCCCTATAAATCCTCCTACACAAACTACTACAAAAGGCCTAGGAAATTGTACTCCTCTTTCTATGAATGAATTCCTTAGGATACAAAACTTTAAAAACTGTCTTCAAAGACAACAAATCAAAAGAGCCCGTAAGAATGGTTCTTCTTCAAAACATCCTTTTTGTTCATTTCACCAAACCCATGACCATAATGTTGATGATTTCCCTAATTTTCAAAAATCTATTCAAGATGACATAGATAGTGGAAAACTTAGAATTATGGATAATAAACCTTCCTCTTCTAACAAACCATCTCCTTAATTTCAAGATGATATTTACCATCCTAAAAGATTAGCTGTAAGAATTTATTGGAGATTGAAATATGATAAGAACATTTCCTTTCCTCCTCAAAATGAAAACAAAATCCCTAAGAAGGAGAAGAGTATTGAATATTGTATTTTTCATGATTTATATTCACATTCTCTTGGAAAATGTTATGCATTTAATAAATTTGTTCAAATGCAATATGATCTTGTACAAATTTGTCTCACAATAGATCTAGTTGTATTTCTTAGTAAAAACATAGTGCCTTAGCACCTCTTTTCCCTTCATGTTTCTCTTCACCCTATGACATAACTAGCTAGTTTAACTGGGAGCTTTTTATCATTTTTGTGGTATTGTTTCAATGTTACATACTTTGGGGAAGCAACATGAAGTTCGCTTTCCTTCTTTCTATACATTTATCTCTATCTTTGTGCATTATTCATTATTAGATCTCCTTTCTTGCATAGGGTTATTCTTATGTGAGCATGCAATTATTATTTGGTTTTCCACTTTGCTTGTAGAGGAGTTTCTTTAATAGGTAATTCACCTCTTCTCTTTCTTTCATTCTCTTGGAAAATGTACCTCTTCTATGGTTGTGATTATTCTCAAGAATGATATGCCTCCGTGCGCAGAATGATCTCTTAATAAGTACATATTCCTTCCTTTAGAGAATTTGTTCCATTAAGAAGGCATAGCACTTGAAAATAATAACCATTGGAAGATGTGTACCCCTTTTCCCCTTGTCCTTCTTACTTTGGGGGCAAGGATTTTTACTCCTATACTTTTCTCTATATCTCGTGTATCACTATTTACTTTAGGGGCTGCATTTTTCATGTATGATTATCATTTCTATGTGCTTAATCCCCCTTGGGGAACATGTGATACTTTTTCTTCCTTTCAAAGATTACCACTTCTTGATATGTGTATTTTACATATACTAATGTCTTTTCTTGCATGGACTCATGAAAGTACATTGTGCATTTGCTTATGTTTAATTTATCTCTAGAAGATTGTGTAAACTCTTCTCATTGCCTCTACACTTGGGGGGAAACGTTCTCTCTCCTCTTTTCTTAAGGATCCACTTTTCTTTTTTGTATGGATGGTGCAACTTTTATTACTTGATGTCATTCCTTATGTGTAATTGTTAGTTGTTTTATCATGGATTCTCTCTAATACAAGAGGTGTAAGTCTTTGACTACAACCTCTTTCACACTTGGTAATGTACACCTATAATAAATCTACCCATCCCCAATAGGGATAAAAGTGTGTCATCCTTCATCAAGAATCTCTTTCACCTATAAATAGGATGAAGGATCGAGTTCTTGGTCTCTCCTTTTCTTTGTTCTAGAAGATATCATATTTGTCTAAAACAAATCCTCTTGGAGGAAAATGTCTTTTGAACAAAGATCTCTTCTCCTCCAAGGATCTCTTTTACACTTTTTGGGTGAATATTTTGTCACTAGAGTACCAATGAAAAAATATATGATTCACATACAACTATGTTGAGAAATCAATCTCTCCTCTCATTAGGGGAGGTTCCCTTTGAAATTTCTTCTCTAATTAACAAGAAATTAAAATATGTGGGTTAGTTTTGGGCATATAACTCTCTTTTTTTAGACTCTATGCATTCTCGCTCCATTTTGTTACAATTTCCCTATCACTTTTGATACTTAAAGAAATAAAAAAATTAATCCAACAAACTATACCAAAATTTACAAGCAAGAAGCACAAAGTCTTTCTTGAATGTAACACTAACTTAAACTAATTATCACAAATGGTAAGAAATCCAACTTGCAGCTCAAAATCTTCAAGTGTAATTCCCCAATCCTTAAAACTACAAGCAATAGTAGCAATACAAAGACTACCACTAATCACCTAACATTAGAAAATTTCCCAAATATGCAAGGAGCACAAAGTCTACTTTCACAATTCAAGAGCTCTTTTACCCATATAAAAATATCTCCAATATAAAGGAATTAAAGAACATATATAAGTAATGAACATAGGAACATTAACTCATATAAACAATTTTTGACACAACACAAAGTTTGAGATCAAATAGAATTGCTTTCTTTATTTGCTTGATTGAATCTTCACAACAAAAGCTCAAAGTCATAGTTGAGGCAAAAATTTGGCAGAGTTTTGCTTAGCATGATAAAAGATAAAAAATATACAAATGAGGGTCCTCCTTATATATTAAAAGAATGGAGAAAAATGTGGGCACATTTGACTAATTCAACTGCACAGTCCCACTTGACTACAACTACAACAAAAAGAAATTATGCAACTGTGAGAAAACTTGCAGCATCTAACAATGCAACTACATGAAAAAAAAAATGTCAAAAGGGGACACTTTATTCATCTTTCTCCTCTTCATTAGATTTGCAGAATTCTTCAAACTTGGTCAGGATGGACTCCATCTCATCTTTGTCTGGCATTGGGGTAGAATTTGTGATAATACGAACACAGGAAATCACATCCTCAACATTCACATATTTCTTTTTTCCATCTTTCAACATGGATGCAAGGACCTCAAAACTGACTTGAATCTCCAGCAACTTATCAAATGCATTTAGAGAGAAATCTTGTTCTGTGCAATGACCTATTAGGGAAAGAAACTCCTATGTGATAGCATCACTAGTAACAAGATTCTGATTGTCATCATATAGATAACAAGGAATGTCAACAATTATGGCAGAAATGAGATCAATCTCATCATCACCTTCCTTCCTTTCTTGATCCAACTCTACAATCATCAACCTTATTGTCTCTTTCTTGTGAGACAACAATGATAAGATTTAAATATACTTCTCTCTTGTTGGAACTACTTTATTTTCCATGAGGACGTCTATCCCGAAGTCCTCCATTTTGTTCCGAAGAGTTGCACTTCTCTCAATATCTTCAATTTCTTGAGACAAGGAAGTCTTAATACTTTGCATTTGACTTTGAATTACTTCAAAATCAGCAAACAAATTAATTGTTGAACTTAGAAGATGAGATCATTCTATTTTCAATTGTGCAATCCACTCCTCTACTACTCGGCCCTTGACTCCCACCTGTTCAACCTTCTTTAGAGCCTCAGTATCTATTGAGGAACCAATAGGCTCAATTTCTTGGGAGGATTGTATAACCTTGAGAAGAACACTAGTTAATCGCTCACACTTTTGTTTTAACTCATTCTTCTCATCTCTTTCCTGATCAAATCTCTACAGCAAAGAGTCAAAAGTAGTTTGAGAATCAAGCTTAATGCTCTCATGCGTTTCCACTCCAAGCTCTATGGTTTGCATGGTATAGTCCTCAGGCTGTATATTATCTTTACTCTTATCTGGTGATGACAACATGACCTTAGCATATTTCCTCGTAGTAGCTTGATCTACTAATACCCAAGAAATAGTCTTTTGCTTTTTTGTACCTTTGGGCTTTGGGGGAATCAACTGCTCAAAATCAAACTCATCCAATGAAATCACCCATTTCTTTCTCTTGGGTGCTACTACCTCCATACAAGGTGGTAATTCCATATTGGCGGGTGGAGTAGTAGCTTCTTGCTGAGTATAAATTGGTATTTCAGGAGCAAACTGACTTGAACTTGTAGTGGTTGTGGATGTTGTTATTTGTATCAAAGCAGAAGTATCCAGTGACATGCCAGCTGATGTAGTAATAATAGATGCTACTAACACCCCTTTAGTTGTAGCCACATATGGGAGAGTGGAAGGTGCAGTGGAAATAATCTCAGTACTTACCAAAGGTGGAACTTTTGTTATGACAGTTGTAGAAGGTAAAGTCATCATCTATTGTTCCGCAAATGCTTTCTCCATAGTTTCAAGAAAATCCAACATTGAAGATTCAATGGTGGTTGAAGGAATATCATCCAAACTAGAAAAATTTGATAGTGTGAAAAATTGTTGAGAAGATTTTGACTATGTCATGTCCATATCTAAGTCCTCATCATCAAATTCCTCATCCTCTTGATCTGAGTCAGTTTCAATGGAATGAATAACAACTTTTGGATGGGTTGACGCCTATGAGGTGGCAGGGACATTAATCTTGCCATGATGTGTTGGTTATTCAACTTGTGCTTCCTCTTGATGAGGAGTTTCACCTTCTTTCACCTCCTTTTATTTCTTAGTCTCCTTAGCAGACTGTTTCTTTGACTCTTTTGTGGTTGTCTCCTACGTTGCTGAAGATGACTCACCTTTTTTAGACCCCTTAATAGTGAATTTGATTTTGGGTCATTTTCCCTTAGATTGTGTTGCAGAGGCTGAAGATGGTGTTTGTTGATTTGATTTTCTCTTGGTTCTTGTTTCAACCATAGTTGTCTTACCAATTGGACCATCACTATTGTCATCATCTCTGGAACTAGCAGGAAGTTGTTTCATTCTAAGATTCTTCTTCAACAACCATTCATTAGTATTTGCAAAAATGGGGGAAATCCTTTGAGTAATAAACTTACTCTCTTTCTTTGACCATTGCACCAGTGGGAGTGAAGAATCAACAATCTTCTTTTCATAATAGATTGGGTCTACTATGTTATCGGTATCCTCCATGTTCATTGGAATTTTTGCCAGATCCATATTTTCAATCTTCTCTAGGGTAAGATGACTAAAATCCATTCTTCTTATATCTTCTTCATCTTGGCAATCTGCCCATACATCTCCAAACCTAAAAACATGGGTGTAGTTTCTTTTGAGCTTATTCTTCATGCCATGAAAATCAAAATTATTTTGTGCTTTGAACCTCCTCATAGTATTCCATTACATCTCTTCTTCCATGTTCTTGGCCTTGGGATTAGTCAAAACTGAATATTGACCAATAGATTCTGGGAAATTCAATCCATTCTTATGTGCTTGTGATAGCTTTTCGTGCACAAAAATCAGTTGCCGACACAACTCCATGAGTACAATCTTGGTAGAATGAAAGGTTATCCTATGAAACATCCTATCCAGATGTAAGTGAATGTTGGGAACTGAATAAAAATACATCCAAAATGAGAAACCATGTTATATGCCACCTCTGAGAGCCTTTTCTTCTGCAAGTCTATGTCAAACATGCACTTACATACAACAAACAAAGCATCATTAACTCTTTTGAAATGGTTTCCTTGATTATGGATCATGAGTTGATCATAATAATTCCAGATAGGCACTAACCTCTTGTCACCTTTTGTAGATAAACCTGGATATTGCCTCATGGAAGCAGCTACATATACCAAATACGAGGTCATGTAGAATTTCAATGTTACCTTAACCTCCTTCAATTGTGAGAAGAGTGCATCATTGATCTGCTCACCCCAATCAATCCTAGTAGCTCCTTTCTTGATTATATTCATGTAATAGCATATCCAGTTTTGGAAATAATGAGAGTCTTTCAAATCTTTCACTCATGCCAACATGGTGACCATATCATTGTATTCCTCATTGAAGTCACTTCTATGGAAATATTTAGTCCATCTTGAAGTAGTAGAGTTTCTAGTAGCAGAGAGGTAAACTGTATTAATTACTTTCTTGCATTTTACCTCATTTTTCTCATAATACTTGTGAGCACTTTCTTGAGAAATACTGACCATTTCCTCGATTGAAGAACCCTTGAATACATTGTTAAAGAAAATGTTGTCCAATGTAATAACCACATTTTGATCAACATCCTTAACCTGTCTTGTATTTGGATCGAAATGATCCACCACTACAAGTACAAAGTCTGGATCATGAGCTACGATGGGGAAGGAAGCATATTTGTGCAACTCAGATCTGATCAAGTTTGTCAGGTGAGAAGGAGATTTCTCAACTTGGTCAATAAAATACTACATATTAACATGACCAATCTTTGTATCCTTGATCTCCTTGATGTTGGAATCTACTGAGATTTTTGGGTACATATTCAAGTATTTGTCATACTTGTACTTCATTTTCTTTGTTGATGACTTGCCTGGTGAGGATTCCAATTGACTAGAAGAAGGCTTTGACTTATCGTGAGGAGGTCTTGAAATTTTAAAATTACTTCATTCAACATCAAGGATTAGCTTCTTCAGTAGTCATCATCATCAAAAAACCAAATTTTATCAACTGGATCAAAAATTCGGAGTCAGAACGAGCTTGGCAACAAAATTGGCAAAAACTGGCAGGTCGGGGAAAAAAGTCCGACCTGCACCTTAGGAGTAAAAATTTGCACATTGGAATTTAAAGTCTGATGTGCAAAGGTAAAAAATCTTACTTGCATATCGGACTTTAAAGTCTGATGTGCAAAGGTAAAACATCTTACTTGCATATCAGACTTTAAAGTTCGATGTGAAAATTGGGGAAAAGCCATCGGCACATCAGACTTTAAAGTCTAAAGTGAAAGTGAGGAAAAAGTTATTAGCACACTGGACTTTAAAGTTCGATGTGCAGGGAAAACCGTTCAAAGGATAAGCACATCGAACTTTAAAGTCCGATGTGTATGGGGAAGATCAGTGATTGACATGTCATGTTTTAAAACTCGACATGTCAATCGGACAAACCCATCGAACTTTAAAGTCCAATATGTAGGATGTAACCCTCCTGCTAACACGTCAGGTTTTAAAACCTGACTTGTTAGAAGGAAGGATATCTCCCGCATATCGGACTTTAAATTCTGATATGTGAAGATATTTGCCTTCACCTAGATGTCGGGATTTGAAACCCGACATGCAGGTGAGGGAAGAGAGGAAGGACGAAGAGACCAAATGGGCAATCAGACATTAAAGTCCAATGTTTCCTTGACCTTGAAGGAAAGGAAAAAAAATATGAATAAAGAACAAAAGGAAAAAACAACACAAAAACCCAAAAAGAAAAGAAAAACTCTACCTCAACCAGTCTGATAAAAGAAAATCCGATGAGTGTAAGGTGATTGGGAACAAAATCGTGAGAAAAGAGGAGGGCATGTGAGGCGAAAAGATCGCAAAGAGAAATGAAGAATTAAAATCAAAATCCTAATAAATAACCCCCACATTAACCATTAATGCCCTCATTAATGGTTAAGTGCGCCATGCATATCAGACTTTAAACTCTGACATGTAGGAGTAAACCCCTTGCAAGTTGGACTTTAAAGTCCGACATGCAAGACACTACAAACAACCTGCACATCGGACTTTAAAGTTAGATGTGTAGGAGCAAAGACCCTACAGGTTGAACTTTAAAGTCTGATTTGCAGGAGAAGAACTACCTGCAGGTTGAACTTTAAAGTCTGATCTGCAGGGGCGGAACCAAAAAATTACACATTGGACTTTAAAGTTCTATGTGCAATTCTTCATTAGGGAAAACTCTGCAGGTTGGGCTTTAAAGTCCGACCTATAGGCAAAACTGCAAAAATAAAAGAACTTAAAAATAATTAAAAAAAGAAGCGAAAAGAAAAAGGAGCTAACCAACGGAGTCGGTCAAGCTCTCCTGGAGGATTTGAGGTATGAAACGGACCAGTTTCATAGGGTTGCCTCATGATTTTAGCTGCTCTGAAATCGAGGACAACAACACTTACAACAAGATATATCTTTTCAACTATCTTATCCTTGCTTGAAGAGTATTCCCTCTCTTGCTTGGATTTATGACATTGTTGCATAGCAGATATCTTCTTTGTGATGAAGGTAGGTATCCTTGTTCTACTTTCTTTAAGATATCAACATCAGCCTATGTTGACATCTTAAGGGAGGGGCAACCACACTGCTCCTTTGTACTATACTTCTCTTGTGCATTTTCTAGTGGGACATTCTTGAAACTAGAGGGTGGCCTCTTAAAGAAAGATGTCATCACTTTTCTTGTACAATGGGATATTCTTGGAACCAGAGGGCAGCCTCTTAGAGCAAGATGTCATCACTTTTCTTATATAGTGGGTCATTCTTAGAACCAGAGCACAGACTCTTAGAGTGAGATGACATTGATTTTCTCTTGTATAGTGGGTCATTCTTGGAACCAGGGCATAGACCCTTAGAGCAAGATGATGTCACTTTTCTCTTATGCGGTGTGATTATTCTTGGAACCAAAGCATAGACTCTTAGAGTGGGATGTCACACCTTTCTTGACACTTGTACTATACATTCTATATAGGTTGTAGTGTACTTGGGCATAGACTCCTATGAGGTGCTTCAAACCTCATTTGTACACACGCACATGAGGTTGGGTGGAACTAATGATGTTCTCACTCTCCTCCCTTACATGGATCACCTAGACAGACTCTAGGGGCAAGATTTTCCATGTCCTTTTTTCTCCATGGATCACCTAGTTCTAGGGGCGAGATGTCCATGTTTCCTTTTGTTTGCCTTTCTTCTCATGGATCACCAAAGCGTATATTCATGTTCTCTCTCTTTGTTCTCTCATGAACTCATAGTTTTACTATTGATGGTTTATGGATGATGTCATCTTTTCTCTTTTATGTGATTATTGATGTTTATGTGATAGCATTTGTCTTTGTCTTTCAATTAGTTGTTGAGACATTTGATTATCGAGGTCTCTTCAGCTAGTTGATTTGTGGTCTTGTGTTTTGTTTTGTCACGTATCTTTTGTGATTTGTCTTGTTCATCTTTTTCTTTTCTGTCTTGTGTTCTCTTGCATATGTTTGAGTGAGTTAAGATCCTAAGATTGGGGGGCTTTTGTTCCTCAAGATTAGTGATGTCTTATAATCCTTGTGGTATTGCTCTGTATCTCTCATCTTCATTTCTCCCTTTCTTCTACTTTACCAATAGTATTTCCACAAGCCATACTCCTGCTAAAGTGGGGGCTAAATGCAGTGTCATAAAATTGCAATCCCAGCAATTTTAACCATATTTGAAGTCCTCACCTTGGTGACGACACCCTCCCTCCTGACTGAGACCCTTCTCTACTTGGACCCCTCCTTGCTCAGGCCATGTCCTTGCCTCTGGACCCTATATGGGCTCCAAAATAGGGTAGGATAGGGGTGTGGCACCCTTGTCCCCCTAGGACAGGGGCATGGTACCCCTATCCCCACCACTTAGGGTGGGCCTATGTTGGGTTTGTCTGGTTTCCTATGCATAATTCGGCCTTCAAGGTTTGCAATCCCTCTTTGTTGGCTTTCATTGGATGGAAATTAATCCTCTAGGCATGTATAAAAGGGAGTTGTTTTTCTCATTTACATATAAGGATGAGATACATGAAATACACAATAGGTGAAGTTCAAGCTAGGCAAGCTTCATTATCATTATCAAGCATTCAAGCATTCAAGTCTTCTTCATTCATCCATTGGAGCAAAATTACAACATTCATTTGCAAGCATGTATGTGTGTTAGGGTTTTTTCATGTTACATCGCATTTCATGTGACACTTGTGATTATATTCAAGAAGCAAAGCAATCATCATCAACAAATTGCAGATCTACAAGGCATACATTTCCATTATTTACATTTCAATATTTGCAATTACTTTCTTTCAGGGTTGATTCCTCAACCAGGGTTTGACTAAGGAAAACCCCTATCCATAAACCTTCTCCCCTTCTTTTCTATGTGTAGGTTGCAGGTGCATAGCTGTATTTTTTAGATTTGGACTCCATTCACAGAGGTAGAAAAATCATTTTCATTTTGCGGATTTTTCGGAGGACCATGTACACTCCCGCCACAGTCTCAATGAATTTTGTCCAAATTTGCAGGGCAGATCTATATTAATCTAATTATCTCAGATCCAAAGTTACATCACAATTCCAAACCGATAGCTCCTCATTTCACTCATTTTCTCTCTCTTTTCCACATAGTCAACAAGTCAACCTTCCTATTTACAAAAGAGGGTAAATCATACTTCAACCCTTGCAATCCACTTGGAATCCACATCCTTGTCTCTCTTGGATTTGGATATATTAGATTCAATCACCTCTTTTAAATGTATAGTTACCCTAAGCGAAAATCATCCTAGTGACTTCCTTTCTCTTTCCTAGGTGGGGAGTCACTAGGGTTCAATTTTCCACTTTACAGTTACAAAATCATTTCTATGAAAGGTTGAAAGGAACAACATGCTTGAATAGAGGATACAAAATCATTAATTTAAAAGGATAAAAGGAATGCATGAATTTTATATCTCGAAAGTGGTAGGTCTGCTCTCCCCTTAATTGGGTGATCAAAAATCCTAACCCACTCTTTTATGCTTTCTTTTACTTCAAGAAATTAAATCCTTTAGAGGGCCCACCTTCCCAAAAAATTAAGGGGGCTATTGAGAAGGGTACGACCCATGTGAGTATGGATAAATCCAAGTAATCTAACTCACTATAATCAAATCACCTTTTGGGATGAAAATCTTGTGGGATGGAGCATATTTGAGTTATCTCTTTTGAGTTATCTCATATCGAACACTTTGTAGGGCCTTGAGGTCTCAATCAACCTCGCATAACTACATCTTGTTAGATACTTTGTTGGGATATAGGCCTCAATTATGCTTGCATGACTTCAAAGGATATCTTCGAACTAAATCCTTACTACGAGCCATAGAAATAGAGACCTTGAGCCGAGTTAGTTGCCATACATTGGCAATATCATAGTGCAAGGGTGGGGAAGAATCTGCCCCCAATATTACTTACCATATATCTCCCAAGATAACTACCCAATTGTGAAGCAATTCACTTTGGGTTAATTTATAGAAAATGGAAAAAAGCAAAAAAATGAGTGCCCTCTAGGGGGTGACAAGGTTGTTTGAGCTAACGGATTATCGAGACTAGTGGGATATGATATTGTCAATGTCCCTTGAATAAAGATTCTACTTGGTGTGTCTTATTTGTATCCAAACCACTGAAAACATCAAGGATTTGAACACCTACACTAAATTTTTAGCATTAGGATGACCATTGTCTTCATGTGTGCTATGTATTCTTGTCACAAATGATCAAATATCTCGCAAAGTAACAATCAACAAATTAAAAAAAAAATCAGTTGAAACAAAGGAACCATAAAGTGGAGAAGTTTACAAATCCAACAAAGCACCTTTTGAGGTGGTTATTAACTTTTCAACTATCTTCAGGCAATACTTTCATCCAACAAGATTACGGGAGTGTCAAACCAAGTGATAAAGAGTTTATCATCCAACTATCTCAACGACAACAATACCTAGCTAGGTATTCAAGTTAGTCAAATCAAATTTCCATATCAGGAGACTTTATCCATATCATTTGGTGTACTTTGTCATAGGGGCCAATCAAACAAACCCTCTATTCAACTTAGTAAGCTTGAGTATCTCACACAAAGTATCCATCAAGTCAACAACATAAACCTATCTAAACTGAAACTTTGATCACTCATGTGACCATCCCTTGTCACTTGAAAAAGAAGAAGCTTATTCAAAGGAAATTTGTCCTAGCCTAAATCAAGATCAAGATATCATGGCTCTCCAATCTAATCCCATTTTCTATCAAAATCCCACCTATCAAGAATCTTATGATGATCCCCTAATATTTTTGTATTCCATCCATGATGATCCCCTTTTATCTCAAGAGAAGAGTCCCATTCAACATCCACCTCCTAAGCAAGAGCATGATATCCCTTCCATCTCCTTCACTAATCTTATTCAAAATTAAGAGAAAATCATAAACTCAAAATGATCCTACTCCAAGTCAAGATCAAGATCAAGGAATCCTTTCATCCTCCAAATCCATTTTAGGTCACCTCATTCCAAAGTCAAACATTTCATCCCTTCCATCCATCTTGGGTCCTTACCTCCCTCCATCCACCAATCCATCACCTCAAATGATCCATAAGAAAGATCAATAAAGGTGAACATCTTTGAACTTCTTTCAACCATATTGATAGGACCTAAAATTATGTCTTGCAAAATTTTGGTCATTTTGGTTTTATTATGTCCTCTATCAAGGTTTCAGGGTTTAGGGTTTTAGGGGTTGTGATTTCTGGTTAAGTCCTAGTATAAAAGAAAAATATTTAAACCTTATATGTTTTGTCATTACCTTTTTCCCACTTAAGGCCGAGGGTTGTATTCCATTGGTGGGGCCATTTTGTTTCCTAAGCACTAAGTTGCATTAGATCAATCTATGAAATGATTTTCCTAAGTCGCATAAATTTTTCCCTATAGTTGGTCTCCTTTTAATATTTGTGCCCATGCCCATAATTTTCCTAAGTCCAAAATTCCTAAATATTTTGGCTAGTTGATAAAGACAGGATAAATCTGACGATCCATGCTTCCTCATGGTCGAAAGTGCAAGGATGATAAAGACCATGACATCATGAGATGATGCTACATATGCTCGGTGGAGAAAGGTGAGTTGGCAATTTGACTTTTCAAATGTTTGATGTTACCGGTTCCCAGCAGTTAAAACCTGAGTTACTAGAAATGAATATTTTTGCACATGCTTATATCAAGCGGTAATGTTTTAATTGCGGTATGAGAAATGATTGGGATTTAGCATCCTTTTTCAAGTGACCATTGCAAATAGAAGGTAAACATAGAGCAGATCCGATGGTTTCCATGATCCTATGATCAAAAGATGCAAGGAAATTATGGACCAAGGCATCACGAGATGATGCCATATTTCCAAGGCAAGCCAGGGAAAGTTGATGGTGGGGTCACTAAAGGTGGTGAAACAGGCGATGAGCTAGATGTGCCACATCATGCCAAGGATGGAACCGCTTGCCACATTGGATAGTAACTGTCAGATTGAATGGTTTGGTCTATAAGATTTGACAAATTGGAGGATGATCGACAGTTAGGATTTAAACTTTTCAAATGCAAGTTAAGAGTCGTTGTTTCGCTCACACGAGTAGTAATGGTAGATGAGACATTTACGTTTCATTCCAAGTAGTAATAAAAGTACTTTTAAAATATTTTCTTCATTAATAAAGAATTTCATAGCAATCCAAAAGATTTTCCTATTGCTAAAGAAGGTTGAAATGACTCCTTGCAACACAAAATTGCTATCCATCTGGTGTAAACAAAATAGTAAGTTTGTCTGAGCTCCTTCATCTTTTCTTGAAACAAATTAATACTATAAATTGTGTATTAAATTGTAAGAAGAGAATATCAATTGTTCTAGGGTTAAAATCTAAATAGAGAAGAGTGAAATTTGTTTAAATTACTATTGTAATTTAAATCTCATGTTAGCCCTAGTCTTTTCTTCCTCAATTTGAAGTTGTAGTAGAAAACCCTAGTTCAAAAGATGGCTCCCTCACAAAAACATTTAGAACAAATTAATTACATGAAAATAAATCTATATGATGATTTATTGGACCAATTGAAGCCCTCAACAAATGATAGACAATAGGGGCAAAGATTTGTGAGTGGAAAAACCCTATAGGAAGGGTTAACTGATAAAGCATTCCACTTGGTGGATGTTAGTATACCAATGAATGGACTAAAAATGTTCAAACTATGGTATGGACAGAGGAACTTGCATTACCTATTATCCAGTCTGTGGTAGTATGATTTTGGTAAGTTAGTGGTGTTGGGTGTCTTCATGGATGATGACCTACTCAAAGTTGTTGCAAACAGATATGACCCTGTCTCGAGGGTTATTAGGGGAAATGAAGGAGATATTTTGTTGACTATCAAAAGGGAATAATTCTAGGAGATTTTTGACTTGTATGAACCATCTACAAGCCTAGTGCAGGTAGACTTGAATGAGAAAAAAACAGAGTACTATAAGATGAGGGAATTCATTAAAAATAATTTCCTTCCAATGCATTCGGCTAGAGAAGGGAGTACAACATACCATATTGGCCCTAGCTCAGAGGAGCCATTCCCAATTAGTTCTTTTACTCCCTACTTTCAAGCTACCTTTTTCTCTCTATGTCAGATATTGGGTTTTAATCTAATTACAGCGATGCCACCTGATTTTACGTACATGGCCATGCAAATTTAGCATCCAGATCATACAGTGGTTTTCTACTTTGCCCCTTACCTTGAAGAAAAGATTCATGAGGGGTTACAGGATATTTAAAATGAAGTGGTTTGTGCTAAATTATTCTGGTATTTCTTACTCATGCATATGTTCATGTTTAGGATTGAAGATTACTTTGAGGGTACCATGAACCTCAAAAGGACAATTGATAACTAGGAGATTCCAGTGCATCTTTGGAGCACATATATGTCTTGGGATAGACACAAAGGCTAGTTTTGTAAGATTTGATAATAGTTTTGCTTCTAAGTTTAGGAAAAGGTTAATAGTAAATGTGCCAAGAATTCCCAAAGAATTACATGATTTTGTAAGACCCAAAGAGAGGTTGCCACTTGTTTGAATTGAGCACAATTGGGGGGGATTTTATCCCTTGTCATGTAAGTATTGTTATCATAATCTACAGTTTCTCCAGACAGCCACATGTACTACCTTTCAATGTTCCTTTGAAAATGGGTTTTGATGAGGTAATGTGGCAAATAGGATGCATTCATGACAAGGATTTAAAAGGAAGGGGTAAAGGAACAATTTTCCCAGATTACACTATCATCCCTTATTTTATAATTCAGAAGGGGGGATATGAAAATTTTGATAAATTATTTTCTCCATATCATTTGGGGGTGAGTATAGCTAAACATAGTGATCTTGAGGAGTTCTACAATATTTTCAAAACAAGAATAAAAGGAATTCTATTGCCTCATGAGCATAACTTTCCAGAGGATATAATTAGAAATGAATTTGATCTCATGACTTAGGAATGGAGGAAAGAAAAGTGTATAATCTTTAGAAAGTTATGGGCTACAATCTAAAATATGGATCCAAAATATGATCCAGTGAAGGATTTTACCCCATTTTGTGCCAAGGTCGACTTTGTTATGAACAATTTCAATGAATTAAAGTTTATTTTAAAGGAGAAGATAGCCAAACTTGAAGAATTTTATGACCGACAATAGTCAAGCTCACAACCTCCTTTGTCTTAGAGAGTAGGTAGCATGGTAGGAAGGATACCTACTCATGAATCTTCTCAGAAGAGAGCAAGTGAAGAAACAAGTGATGAAGAGGAGAGAAACAATGACAGTGGAAGGTTAGTAAGGAGAAAGGGTAAAAAGATAATGAGTGCAAAACCTTCCCCTAAAATACAAATCAATCCTTTTCAAGCAGTCAAGATCATTGATCTTGAAGACTTGGACATAAGTCCTTCACCATCACCTGTATCCTTTTCACCTGTAAGGAAGGATGAAGAACAAGTGGAAGAAGATATGTTCATAGTAACAAATGCAGAAATGCAACTTGGTGTTCCTCCTTTGCCCCCTAATCTGGAGTTGGATCTCACTCCTTTTGATATCTAGGGTAAATCTTTTAGGGATGCAAGAAAGGAGGCATGTGATAAGTTCCTTGAAGATGAACTTTTGTAAGGAGCCCAAGCATTCTGCAACTAGTATGGAAGATGAAGATTGAGGAGTAAAAAAGAATAATTACTGAGAAAAAGGCACAAAGGCTAGATAGATCTGATTAAGAGAACCAAGAAGAAGTAAAGAATGAGATGATGGAAGAATTTAAGGAAATCACTGCTGATGAGGGCAGGAAGATTATAAGACAGGCTAGAGTCTTGGTTTTACTAGAATGGGACATAGAAGATGTAGTGGCTTTTGATATAATCAGGAAATCAAAAGGTCAACATTTCAATTCAGAAGAAGAAGCAAGGTTGGCATTAAAAGGATCAGATTTTGTGGATGATTATGAAACCTTGGCAATATGGGTGCTAGAGGAAGGACCTAGAAAGTCTAACATTGGTGAATTGAACTCCAATTTGAGGGGAAGCCTTATTATAAAAAAGAGGATCTGACACATCAAGTGTAGAGGCTACAAAGTTGAATGTTGATGTTGCTAAGTTGGCACATGAGACTCCAAAATGAGAAGCTTTGGAAAAGGAAAAGCTGATAAGAAAGTTTGATAAAATTTTCAATGATTACAATGCATCTCAGCAAAGGTGTGTGGGGTTGCAAATGAGAGTGCAACTCTTTAAACAGGGGCAAATAAAGGTTTCCATTCCTGCACTTATAGGGTCATCTGAGCCATCAACATCTAGGTCATCACCTATGGTTCAGGGAGGAGAATCAGTTCAACCTGATACAAGTGTTGTTATCCTTGGTATATCATTAGTCCCATATGATGATGATGATGATGATGATGATGATGATGATGATGATGATGATGATGATGATGATGATGATGATGATGATGATGATGAGCCTAAAGCTACAAAATCAACTGAACCAACTCAGTCTCAGCTCTTAGAAAAGATTGTTGAATTAGAAAATAAGCTGAAAGAATCAGAAGATCAATTCATTGGGTAGAAAAAGGATATAGTTAGCTAAGTGCTAACTCATTTGAATGAGAAAGTTGATAGTAGGCTAAATAGTGTTCATGCCTTATATTCTTTGTTATTTAATGCTATTAAAAAATTTGATGATGATAAAGAAGTGGTAACTCCTCTATTTAAAAAATGGTTGCAAAGAGGAAATGAGCTCAAAATAATGTCCTTGGCCTCTAAGTATCATGTCGAGAGACCACATGCACTGTAGCCAACATATTTGTTGGCAACATCAATGTAGGAAGCCCAAATTTTGTCGGAGAATATAGAAAGAAAAGTAAGGGAATTGATGAAAAGTTTCAGTGAGTTGAAACAAAATCTTTTGCTAGATATTGAAGATGAAGAAGGAGAAATCAAACCTTTACAATCTTGTAAGGAGGAAGCAGAAAGAGTCATCAGTACCCAGGTAGAGCTGATATGTGAAGGGCTAAACATGGATTTGCTGGAGGATAACATGGATAAAATAATTGCCACAAGATCATTTTTTTAAACTTCTAAAAGAGAGGCAAACAAAGTAGTCATTGAATATAATTCATATAGGGAAAAAGATAATGAAGTCATGAGTTTTGATTGGCCATTCGATGAAGAATATAGTGTGTGGAGTAGTATGTATCTGAATGATGAATAAAGGTTGCAGATAGTTTATATAACTATTTTTGTCTTCTAGTGGCAGATATTTTTGAACCTGTATAACATAAATGGTGGTAAAATTCATCATGAGTTTTAGAGAAAGCAATCGTAGACTTTGATCCTACATAAGGGAAATCAAGGATGAATGTTTGAGTAATAGAATGCAGTTGTATGTAATCATTTTGAGATGACAGGTGTCTCCTCTAGCTTGAATCTTGTTTGCTTCCTTGTTTTTTATAAAAGGGAATTCAAGGCTATGAGACGTTTAGATTTTTTATCCCTTGAGTGTTCCAAATTTCTATTTCCAATAGAAAAGTTTAGGTGAAACAAAAAGTTATAAAAGGTCATTTTGTAGAGCAAAATAGAAAGAGTCTTGTGTCTGTAATTCTGTAGGTTCTTGAAGGAGTTATGTATGAATTGTATCCTAATAGAGATAGCCTAATTATTTAAAAGAAATATAATTCAAACCCATTTCTCTCCAGTTGTTCTATCATCTTTTAAATGTATATTATCAAGGATTTTATCATTCATTGCATTGTTGTGGTGTATGCATTTTCTGTTCATGCTTTGGTCTAAGGGGCTAATTAAATGCTTGAGTTGAATTGCAAAGTGGTAGGGATATTTGCAAGGATTTTGATAAGTAGTTCTAGGTTGGGGTTGCAAATATAATGTATTGGAAGGCAATATTATCTTAGGGTATAATGTTGTTACATAATTCTTGTCGAAATGCATTTTATGTAGTATTAATTCATGTACCCAATGGAGTAAGGAATTGATCATAGCTAAGCAACTATCTTGGTGTTGATTTTCTATTTAGAATCACCAATTATTTACTATAACTTGTTGAATATAAGAATAATTTTCATTTACATGTATGTTGTCATGTGTTTTTAATCATCTCATGCTCCAAAATGGTTGAGGATTACTGAGGAATTTTCCACTCCTGAGCATTCTCCCTTTTTGTTGAGTCTTTATATGAGATTATCTTCTTTGTTTTGTGTATAATTTGTGAGTGTGGCATATAAATCACAAATTGGCATGGGGATCACCCTCCTTGGTTTTGTAGAGCCTAAAGTGTAGAAGGATCTTGTATCCTTGTTATTGTTGGTCCAAGTCTAAACAATATTAATACTTGGAAGTGGCTTTCCATTTATATTTAGAAGAAAATAGCTTGGTCTCTGCCTTGTGTCAGTTTCAACCCATTTTTGGGCACCAACACATCTATCTAAACATCTTTCCAAAAATATTTTTCCATCATTTCCTTTATCTATTTTGGGTCCTTATGTCCCAAAATTCAATTTTCCTCCATCTCTTCATCACTTCTCGAGTTGTGTACCAACACTCATCTTGAATACATTTCCATCTATCCTCACACAAATCTTCAAACAATCTATCTATTATCCAACACCTCTTTTCCATTCTTCCATCCCTTTCATTAAAATCCTTTGCATAAATCTTTCATCTTTGAAATAGGAATTTGTGTCATTTTGTCACATGCTTTCCCATGCTTGAATCTCATGTTCATTCCTTTTCCTAGATATCTATTCATGAAATGCTTTAGAATTTGAGGTTGTTTCTATTTATCATTTTCTTTTGGTTGGGATACACACTCAATCCAGAAAAGAACCCCTTATCGTATCTTGGTACCGACATCTTTTGATTACTATATCTCATACATTTAATCAATTGCTCTAAATAATTGTGATCTCTTAGTCGAAGACATGGTTAGTGAAAAATATAAAATCTTGCTTCAGTGCCATTGTAATTATTAGACCCATGTAAGTTTCATTACTTACAAGCCAATCCAAGAAAAATAAGAAAAGAAAAAGAAAATATAAAAAGATCAAAAGAATGATAAAGAAAAGAAAAAATAAATATCAAAATGCTTGGCTATGGGAACATGCGAGTAACTCCATCGGGACTATCGATGCTTGGATGGCAATGGAGCAATATTTGTGATATTACAATGATAACCTCATCGGAGCTATGGATGCTTGTTGGAAGTGGAGCTCTATCTAGGATACTTTTGAAGTCAAGGTAACTCATGTAGCTAACCATGTTGGATTCTAAAGATTATAATGATCATATAAGCCAGAATGAACCCAATTGCACACACATGGGTAATAAAATACTAAGTACCTTGATCCAGATTGGGATTATTCTTCCCTTTTGAGTCTACTTCTTAGTTACTAGATATATTTGGATGAAGTTTTTAGAGGTTCTAACTGTGGGTTGGGTCTCTATCTTTGAAAAGTTTAAGAACACTTATTCAGGTGGTGCTAAATACTATGACACACATCTCCCATTATCATTCCTCTAGTATCCACTACCCTATCTAAATTCATCCAATGCTCTCTATGATCTTGCTTCATGCTAATCTATACCATCTATCTTTACTATTCATTTCTTTCATCATCTATCACTATCTATGATCTTGTTTCTCCTATCCATATCCTATCTCCATCCATATCCCCTTTTCCATCCTTGATCTTGATCAAAACTAAGGACAAAAACATGATTTTAAGAAGCTCTTAACGTATCTCCTCATAAGCTACTTTCGTATTTCTCCTGTCCATTTCCACCTCAATGGTTCAATCATTCATTCATAATATTCCTTGTCCTGCTATACATTGGGGCAACCAAATACATCTTTCTTCTAATAAAAAAAAAACCCAAAAATAAAAAATGTCTAAAACACTAAAAATAAAAAAAATAGAAAATAAAAATTGAAAATCAAAGCATGAATGCATGACCCATCCATCAGATCAACAACAAGAAAACTCTCGAAGTCTGCAATCAAACTCATCACATGTCCTGTTAATCAATTCATCAATCCATCTATCAACATCAACATTAACATCAACATGTCTTATACAGGGATAGGTACACTTGAAACCAGACAGATCGATCTTATACGGGGTACTCACTCTTTGAAACTAGACATTCTTATCAATCATAAAACAAATCAAAACAATGACATAGATCAATATGACTTCTAGATTTTGTTCTAGTTAGTCTTATCTTTATCAATTGATGGCAAGACATGCTTATCAATCCTGGACATACTTAGCATAGTCATTATCCTTGATTATCTAAATAGTTATCTGTATCATATCTCACCATGGCTTGGTGGTCAAAATGCATATTCCATATCGTAAGTAGTATCTATAGTGGGGCAAAATCCTAACCTCGCTAGGGGAAGATCACCTTTGGCTTTGAAATAGACAATCAATCACAACAAACACTTTGAGATGAAAATAAGATCACGACAATCAATGGTAAAACAAAGAAACATGAACAGATCAAAACTAAACAACGAGGCATTTGCAAGATGTTTTTATTCGACAAAAATGCATAGGATGGAATGCATGTTTATCTTATGGTTATTGATTTGTACTTATCATATCTCCTAAGTGACTCAAGGATGTCTCAACAACTAGAGAAACAAGGAAGGAATGTGATGTTTTCTTTATTTGTTGTTTGGGACTGAAGCCTTCTACTATACAAAGTTGTCTTATGACATGATCATGTAACATATCACTGAAGACATTTCAGATTTGTATGGGACAAAGATTAACTCTTGTTTGTTTATTATACCTTGATGCTTGTGTCATCCTGCAATATCAAAATCCATGTAAGTTATACTCAAGTCATTATGGTTCAATTATACCATGATGTTGTATCAACTTTCAACAAATCAAGGCCCGATGATGAAAACAAAGGAAGCACTAGCACTTTGGTCAAAACATATGACAACATTGAGAACAAGAATGCATATTAAGCTCTACATTAGCTGCATTATCATCTTAATCTACATTTAGTTGCATCATCATATCATGGCATTTAGTTTCATATCATCATCATCATCATCATCATCATCATCATCATCATCATCATCATCATCATCATCATCATCATCATCATCATCATCATCATCATCATCATCATCATCTACACTGCATCCATCACATGCATATCTATCGCATCAACATGGAATCTTTCTTCACTTTCATAGCTTTATCATTCATCTAGCTCTCATCTATCATGTCTTATATAGGATGTATCTTTCATGAAACTAGACACTCTACCATCTATCATGTCTTATACATGATGTATCTTTCCTTAAACTAGACGTTTTATCATCTATCATGTATTGTATAGGATGTATCTTTCCTGAAACTAGATGTTTTGATCAGATCTTATATAGGATATATCGTTCCCAAAACCATACGCTTTGATAATCTTTGTCTTATACAGGAGATGTCATTCCTAAAACCAGACTTGATCTCAATCTTATCAATTCTATCAATTTTATCGATCAGTTCAATCTTATCAATCCAATCAATTTAGTCAATTCTATCAATATATTTCATCTAATCAATCCTATCATGTCTTATATAGGATATATCATTCCTGAAACCAGAAGTTTTGATCATCTTTATCTTATATAGGATATATCATTCCTGAAACCAGAAATTTTAATCATCTTTATCTTATACAGGAGGTGTCATTCCTAAAACCAGACTTGACCTCAATCTTATAAATTTTATCAATCCAATCAATCTGATCAATCTTATCAATCCAATCAAACCCATGTATGTCATCAATCTATTCACTATTCTTTATTCCATATAACATTCTTCTTCTTTAAAGAGATCATTCATGCCCTTAAGGCATGAACAATCTCTCAAAGGGGCATCATCATATTAGTTTCATATCGACATCAGTTCCATATTGACATCTCATATCAAAATCATTTTTTACATCCAGGGCATCATATCGACAACTTTGGCAACAACATCATACCGAAATATTTTGATGACAAATTGAGCATTTTTCTGTGAATCAACATGTGGTCACACGTCGACTCAAAGAGGGGCAAAATGTAGACATCTAAAATTTGCACACCAAATTAATTGAATTTTATTCATTTAATTATCCCTAATTATTCCAGTTATTTAAATTAAGATTTAATTAATATCCCTGTTCTTCTAATTAGCCTATTAATCAAATTAAAGATTTGATTAATATTTCCTTTCTTCTATTTAAGCCATTTAATTAAATTCACATTTAATTAAAAATCTCCATTTATCCCCTTTCCCATTTTAATTAAATCCACATTTAATAAAACCCCCTTTGCAAATAAATAAATCAATATTTATTTATGAATAATCCCCCCACTTGCAAAAATAAAAATTCACATTTAAATAAATCAATAATTATTTAAATCTATCAAATGCAAGTTGCAACCAACAATTGAAATAAATTAATTTTATTTTAATTAAATCCTATTTTTTCTCCCACTTGAAAAATCGTACATCTCTCACTTGCCTCCTAAACCTCTTCTAGAGCCTTCTAGATTCTTCTAAACCATCCTAAGTAGCCTAATCCACTCCTAATCATGTACTTTCCCTAAATTTGAGGAGGTCACTTCTCAAGTTTGGAAGAAAGTCTTCTAAATGCATTAAAGGCTTCATTTCTTCAACAAGTTAACTTATTGAGTTCCCTAAATTTGGAATGACTCTTACAAATTTGTCCCCAAAGTCTTCCTAACCATTAATGGTTAACTCAACCTTCCCACATGGTTAGAGACTTTCCCTCTAACTTAGCCTTCATCTAACCCAAGGGTCTCATCAAGCACTCATGGCTTTGACCCTAGTTATCCTATTAACCCTTGCACAAGAGTTTATCCTTTGGGTAAAGGATTTATCCACTAGTTATTCACTAACCCAGCCACAACCTTATCTCCTAAAGTATCCACCATGTCTCCTTAGGAATTTGATGCCTCTTGCATCTCCTCTTAAGCCCTCTCAAGATGAAATTTGTCAACTAGGGATTGGATTGAATCCCTCACATGGATTGATAACTTTCAATCCTAACCCTTATTGAGATTATTCAATCTCAACCATCCATTTCCCTATTTTCCCTATAAATAGAGCTCTAATTCTTCATTCTCAAGATCAAAGTCTTCATGCATCTAATTTATAGTTTCATTTTATCAAGCACTTTTAGTCTCTCTTTGATAATAGTAATTAGATCATTAAGTAGCATCATAACTTGTATTTATCTTGTTTTTGCATTTCATGTTAGTAATATCATGTTAGCTTCACTTATATGCTAGTTTAATATCATCTTAATATCATTTTCATGTTAGTTTAGCTTCATTTCCATATCTTGCACCATATCATTATATAGTTTCATATCTAAATCATTCATTAGGATCATAGTTGCATCCATTTTGATCCTAAAATCCTCTAAATATCATTCTCTAGGTTGTCATTCAGGAGATCAAGTGCTCTTCCAAATGAGGGCCACCTTGACTCTTGAGGATCTTTAGAGATAGAGGAGCATGGAAAGATTTGAAAGAGTTTAGATTCATTTAACTTGTTTTGATTTATTTCTAACCTTGAATGCAATCATTCATGTGTGTGTTTGAATTGTTTCTCCTCTTTCATGTTGATACCACATTCTAGGCATACATTAATTGGTGCCCACCATGGGGCTCAAACCCCATTTCTAGACATTTTTTTTTTGCAGGATTCATGCCTATAGTTTTCAAATGTAGAAGAGTGCATACAATAGATCTTATAGCACATACGACAAATCTTACAGTGCATTTGATGGATATTTTAGCGCATATGAAAAATCTTCTTGTGCATTTGACTCTTCTACTTGCACATATAATAATTTCTATTGTGTATCTGACTATTTCTGTTGCGCATACAACTATTCTTTTAGTGCATATGATCTCTGTTTTTGCACATATAAAACAGAGACAAAAATTTGTAATCCAGTGTTGAAATTAGGCTTGTGGAAGCCCACCTGTGGTTTTTGATTTTGCTAACTTCTTTCTTTGCAAATTTCTAACAGTTTTCTTGCAGATTTGGAGTTAAGATAGGATTTGGTGACTTCTTCTTTTTAGCTTTTCTTTTCAAAGTTGGTTAAAAAGAACTCATTTTCCTATTGGTTTAAAAATAACTTCACACCTCAATTTTGGGCTTAAAATGAATCAAACTTTCTTAAAATGGTTTCCAAGATCAATACTCTATTGCAGAGTTTTTTTTTTTCATCCACAACTTTCTTGTAACCATTAATAAGCCACTCCATAGTTTCCATGAATCCTTTCATTCCCTCGGGGGGAGGGTGAGCAGGGGGGTTAGCTTTTCCAAGGGTTGCCTGTTCCTCTTTAGGAGTGTGTCGGGTGATGGTTGTATCAACAAACCTAAGTGCTTCTCCCATGGTCTCCTTTTCCAAATTCTGATCAGCATCCAGGGCACTTACCTGCCAGTGGACTTCCAGTTCCTTAACAATCTCCTCTTTCTTCTTGTGCTTTTTCTTGGCCTGGGTGTGAGCTTTTGTTTTCTTCTTTAGCAGCCCTTGAGGGCTCTCCTCCTCAGAGTCATCTGAGACCTCCTCTTCCAAAAAAATGCTTATCTGGGATCTACCTTTAGACTTTTTACCCTTAGAGGATGAAGGTCTAGTTTTGGTGTAGCTCCTCTTCTTCCCGCTTTCATAGTCCAAGACATCCATGTTGTCCTCTGTATTAGTCAAAGGGTCACTATCAGATTCCTCTTCCTTTGAGAAGGTAGGGTTAGACCCCTTATTCTCAGAATCCATAGAGGGTTGCATCTGAGCAATTTGGTTGGAATTAAGATGGTCATAAATGAGGACCATAAGGCCTTGGTGCATGGCAGTATCACCCATTGGGTTTTCTTTGTATGCCTTGATGGTAGTGTTCATCGAACCGACCAAAAAATAAGGGAAGTTAACCTTTTCATTGTGCCTAAAGTGATTCAACAGAACAAAGTGATAACCATAAACTTTCGTGAACCTCCCATCTAAAGTGATATAACACATTAAGACAAAGAGAACCTCCCACCAGGGTTTGGCAAAAGCCCTAGGCGGGTAGTAAGTTTTGCTCAGCTTTACCAGTCATTTTTTCTCCTTCTTGGTAGTTGGGTATCTTTCAATTGCTTCCTTGTTGACTTTCCTATCTCTGTAGAAGTTGCATCCTTCTCTTGTGAGGCCCGTGGCTTGAGCAATTAAATTTTCATCAATTTCCATTGTTTTGTCTCCCATTTTTAGCATGCCCTTTTTCTAGTTTTTGTAGAAAGAATTGGTAACCCTACCATATCGTCCATGGAGTCTCTCCATGAATTTTGAGAAACCTCCCTTCTACAGAATACCCCAAACCTCATCCTTTTGTTTCCATTCTTTGTAGCTACTCGGTTCATATCTCCTCCTGTTTCTGCCCATGTTGTCACTGTTGAAAGCCAAATTTTGAAACTTGCAGAGAAAATTAGCCAGAGAGCTTTTCAGAACTATCAAAGTTACCCAAAAAGCATGGGAACTAATGGCATTGATATCATAATGAATGAGTCTCTCATTATTATAATGACTCAAAGTACTCAAGTTAGTCCTTTTAATAATTATCATGTCCATCAAGAATCTTTGGGGTGCTTCTATATTGATCATTAAAAATGATTTGCCTAACATTTTTAGGGAGTCCTTGTTCTCCCATCCATGTAATCTTTTCCTCTTTGTTTACCACCACATTGGTTGCCCAGTCAGTAGAGCCATTGGCCTCCTGATAAATGTGGGAAATGTAGCTTTTTAAAAATGTGCTAATAAGG